>NC_138575.1:16447751-17081626 GCF_964289735.1 Phaethon aethereus
TGGATAGTTTTAGTATTCTGAAGGCAAAGCAAAGAGGATGAAAGAGTATCATGTCTGTGGCAGAGGAACGAGGTGCCAGCAAAATGCGTAGAAAGAAAAAATGACATGTGCAGAGTAGTGGGTGTCTCCTTAAGGCACTGATAAATTAGTGTCTAAATCTTCAGCAGAAAAGATTGAGGATTAATATCCCAGGCACCCTGCTCCTGATTGATGCAGCTGTGAAAACCTGTTTTTCTTAAGAATCAATATGTAAAACTCACTCTTCACTTCTCAGACATTTACTTACCTATGTCTGTCTGTCTAAATCTGTCTGCCAGATTCCTTATGTACATTCACAAAAACACAAATGATTACTAATAACAATTCCAACACAACCATTAATCAACATTAACAATTAATGCAAGCACAACAACTAGGCTGGCCTGATCATACACAAAAACAGGTTGGGGCTCTTGCGATTATTATAAACCATTCTTTATATATTTTAATATTTTATTATATTGATATTGTCATAGAATCAGAGAATCTTTGGGTTGAAAGGGACCTTTTAAGGTCATCTAGTCCAATCTCCCTGCCATGAGCAGGGACATCATCAACTAGACAAGGCTGCTCAGAACCCCGTCCAACCTGACCTTGAAGGTTTCCAGGGATGGGGCATCTACCACCTCTCTGGGCAACCTGGGTCAGTATTTCACCACCCTCATCATGAAAAATTTCTTCCTTATATCTAGTCTAAATCTGTCCTCTTTCAGTTTAAAACCATTACCCCTTGTCTTGTTGCTACAGGCCCTGCTAAAAAGTCTGTCCCCATCTTTCTTATAAGCCCCCTTTAAGTACTGGAAGGCTGCAGTAAGGTTTCCCCAGAGCCTTCTCTTCTCCGGGCTGAACAACCCCAACTCTCTCAGCCTGTCCTCATAGGAGAGGGGTTCCATCCATCTGACCATTTTGGTGGCCTCCTCTGGACCTGCTCCGACAGGTCCATGTCTTCCCTGTGCTGGGGGCTCCAGAGCTGGGTGCAGATATGTTATATATATATATGCTACATACATTTGTTATATATATGTTATAGATGTGTGTTATATATATGTTATGTATATATATTATACGTATATATGCATATATATACACACATATATATAATATTTTGCCTTGACAGTCTAAAGATACAGCATATGAAATGCCATTGAACTCTCATATTCCTGGCTAGCATTTGAAAACTGATCCAAAATAAAATTTTTACTCAAGCATGATTTAGTAACTTAAACCTATGTTGATAACCTTTACACCCTGTCTGAAGATAAAGTGTTTGTAAGTAAGCCTCTTATTGAATCTCACTAATTTTTGGAAGATAATAGTTCAATTAGAAAAACAGTACCTTGATTAGAAAAACAATTAATGCTTATTTAAGGGTCATTTTTACTACTACTGTCTCATTCTACAGTTAAACATTACCTGAGGTATCTCACTATTAATGTATTAATGATATAATATCACCTGCCATTTTTTAGGACCTTCCACTCAAGATTCTTGAATTGCTTTATGACTATTAGTGTGACTTTATAACAGCCTTCCATAGCAGATAAACATACGATATTTGCTTTACTTAAAAGAAACTGAGGCATGTAAAAATGACTTGGTGCCATATCAAAGGATGTTTTATTGATAGATATTTTGGAAACTTACTTTGCAAGGACATGTTCTCCTGTGACAGCCAAGACAGCCAAGTGCAGCTCTTGTTAGAGGCAGATATTAGCTCATAGCAATCAATATTCTTCATTGCTCTGGAATTAAAACAGCGTTGACTAGAGGAAGCTGCCTGAGAGCCTTACCAAGCTTTGAGTTATTTCAAGGGGAGGAAATATCATCCTCACATTCTTTCTTACTCATGCTTCAAGTCAGTGTCAGGTCCTTGAGACTATTCTAGGTCTTAAGAACCCTGGATTGAAAAACCCTGCCCTAGAAATATGCTTGCTCCTTCAGGCAGGGAAGCAGGCTGTGAAAAGCAGAATGGGGATTTTGCTGGTGGAGCTGTTGCTCTTGTGTCTCAAGCAGAGTGGGGCTGGATTACCGACAGGGTTTTCCATCTCCCTTGCTACCAACTAGCTTAAAATCACCACTGTGTCCCTCAGGAGTCTGCATTGATTTGCTCCATGACCGAGGAGCTTGTACAGGGCAGGCAGCCATGTTCTTGCATGGGTGGTTGTGCCTCAGCTATGTGACCTGGTGTTTAGATCCTATTGTTCGTGTGCTACCATCCATGAGGATGTCTTGTCAAATATCTTCCTTGATTGTTTCCCAACAATGCCTCTTTAATCCATTTTACTTATCGATTAGGCCACCGGCAAGGATTCCAGAACTGCAATAACTGCGGTTAAGATTGTTTGGGAGGTCTGAGGGGCATTGCAGGTATTTGATATTAGTCTGTTAGACATTACTATGACTGTACTCCACAAACATGGGAAGAATGCAGCTATAGAGAAGGCACATGTACCTCTGTGCAAAGGACGCTCTGAGTGGGAGTTCCTGGCATCCCTAGCTCTCAATATTAGAAACAAAAAAGTGTATATGAAACTAGAGAGAACCAAATTCAAAACCCATAAAGCAAATCCTTGTTCTCTAAGTGTCCAACTCAAAGTGAAATTCCTGCCATACAGTGTTGTTAAGGCCAGTAGTCCAACAGGAATTTAGCAAGCGAATATTGACTGACCCACTTTGCAGCTGCAGTTCTTCATGCTGAGCTGCAGGTCTTTACAATAATCTCCCGTGCATAGACTTTGCTTCAGGATGAATTCTGGGATGGTTTCAGTCCAAATGGTTCAGGCATTTCTAAGAATACGACTTAGGAAGAGTGCATTCCTTTTCTGCCAGCTTTTATCTGTGAAATGTCCACCTCTGCACACTGACACTCCAACTTACCCCACTTGCTCCATGCAATGGGCCTCAAGGCTGCAGACCTGCTGAGAGGGGACCAAAACAAAGCCAGGTAGTAGGTGTCCTGAGTTCTTATTATCACATTTTAAAAGAGCCCAGAAGCAAAGCCTAGTTAAAGAAAATTAAGCTAGATTGCAAAGTAAAGCATCCCAAATCAGGACGTGACAGAATTCAGGTTGCGTATGTGCATATATATTGGATATAGATATTAACTGCAGGATCTCATGGCTGTGTCCCATGGGACCCTTGCCTCTTTCAGATCAAAAGGAGTCTTCTCCGGGGATAGATTGGATGGGTCATGGAAGAAGGCTGATGTGGATGCCCATAGCTGAGCTTATCACACTCAGCTGTCTTTATGAAAAAATGGACACTTCCAGGGTGTGACTAACCCATCTTCCTATGGTGGTTGTCTGCAGGAGGTCATCTGAATTGTGCCTTGTGAGTATCTGTCACTCCCACTGACTGCAGAGGCACTCCCCAGGAGTCTCCCAGATGCAGGTATCAACTTTGCAGGTGTTTAAAGTCCAGTGATTTGACTCCTATCCTGGGTGTGTAATGGCAGGCACCACTGAAGGGAGGTTTGAAAAAGTTAGAGGGCTTCAGGAACAGAAGATGAATTTCCATCATCGGTCTACTTTGGGTCATGACCCAACAGTATAGATCCTGACCCGCTGCAATAAGGCAACTACTGTGTTTGTTTGCTGGCCTGACAGTGGCCTTCTAGATCAGCTCAGCCAGGTGAACTGGGCTGATCTAAGGGGCTGTGGGTGCTAACAGGGAGGTCCTGCTCCCCTCTCCAGCACCTTGACACCTCTGCTGTGCATTGCTGGTGTGTCCTTTACACCGTGGTGCAGGTGCTAAACGTGTAGCTTGACTGAGGAACAGATGGAAAAGGAACAGTAAGGAGAAGAGGAGAAAGAAGAGTGGAAACTTGGCAACTACCAGTGAAGACAGACACTGTGAGTCTGCTCTGCAATTTTCCAAGTAAACCTACTAGATGTCCCCTTGGCATAGTCAGATCACAGTTTTACAGCATGAATTAGGTTGGAAGAGCAACAGCAAAGCAAAAGATCTGAAGAGAATCTCTACCACTAGGCTTCCCCCAACAGCACTGTAAGTGGGCTTTGTGGTGGCAGCACAACACATAGTCCATAGTCCCAGTCTTTCCCCAGACCTGGTGTCTTTTGGAGTTTTCAAGTTTCCTTAGCTCCCTCTGGAGGGAGAGAAGTTATTTCAGAGTGAGGGAGAATACATATGCTTGAGCCACAGGCATGGAGAATCTGGAGTTCAGCTACAGCACAGTTACTCTAAATTTAGTTCTAAACGCACAAAGAGATAAGTCACCTCAGATGGCTGCTGCTGCAAGAAAAATGGATGTAATAATATCTCTGGTGAGCCATGAAAATATCCCTCTAGAACAAACTGATAGAGAAAAGAAACGGACTTGAACCCATGTTTTAGGGTGTTGCTGACTCAATGTGTAAACATGCCCAAGTCAATAAGGGCATTAGAAGGGGTGAAAATCTCTGAAATAAAGATTCCTTAATCCTGCAGAAGGAGCAGATCTGGAGTTCTCACAGGTGCTGACAATGTACTTTAGGCTACTGCTTGGTAATTTTGGGGTGTTAGAGCATCTAATGACCCAGCAGGGCAACCAGGGACAAATCTGCCCAGCAGCTGGCACAGGAGCATTACCTTTCTGGGTGCTTTATTTTTTTATTCTACTTGAAACCAGCCTCGAAGATCCACAGGCATCCTCTTCCCGAAGACGATGATCCTAGATGAACTTATCCAAGCACTCCTATCACTCTGAAGTTTAGAAGTATGCTGCACTTCACTCCCACTCACATAGACATACCTGAGCTGGCTGGAACTGGTTAATTTAGATGCTGATAATAGAAAATACTCCAGTCTGACTTGCACCTAATTGCATATAAACTGCTCCACATCCTCTTTTCTGCTCTGCAACTCCTGGGTTGTTGTATCCAATATTTTTTGTTGGGTTTTTTTTAATCCAGGCTCCCTGGCTCACTTCTGACTATGCTTTAGCTTTCCTCCAGTGCTAAAATGTTGCCTGCAAGTCCATGAACCTGCATACAAGGAGACTTCCCTACTGAAGAAATCATGGGGGGTAGCACAGAAGGTCTGTCCAGGCTCCTGCACGTCTATATCCAGGAGCGTTAGCAGTAGAAGCACATTCGTACACATTCGTACTGGTGTCCAGTTCAGAATTAGAAAAAGTGAGTCAACTCAAGCACGTGAAGTGCTTTCTATGACACAATTTAGAGTGAAAGACACAAGGCATGACATGTTGGGCTGCAGTGGGGCAAACCAAGCTGCCAGAATTGAGCACAGCCCTGCTGTGGGCAGGCACGTGTGGTGCCCCAAACTGCATTCCCAAGTCCTTCCCCTGCTGTAGGGCTGGGACCTGCCTCCTCCTCACTCCTCCCTCCCAGCACTGAAAGCCAGAGACCCTAAACAGAGGGAAAAAATCTTTCCAGACAGCTCCTAGCCCATCTCCATGTTAATGTGTTAATTACAATGAGACCTTGTGTTAAGATGTAGAACAGAAGAGAAAAGTGAAGTTCACGTTTTTGGGTTTAATGTTTATTAAGGCTGGCTGGGGAGGAATAGTAAGTAACATTAGTTATCTAGTAAACCTCTAAAGATAGCCCTGTGGCCACCTTAGGAGAATTATAGGATTATTGTTGTTCTTTCTTTTTGTGGCATCAGTATGAGTAATCTATCAGGATCATCTTTTCCATGTGTGCACTTTTCAAAAGTGGAGGTAGTAAGGTAGTACAGAATTTTGAGTCTCTCTCTAAATTAGCTCTTCTCTTTCAGTGCCATTTCCAAACTTTCTGCCATGGGTCTATTTTATTTGAGCACCTGCAGCCTCCTCTTGCAGCCTCATCGGGAGGATCTACATCAGTGTGTTTATTCAGAACACATGTCCACTTTTGTAGCAAATCTCTTGATCATCTCCCATTCCTTTGGTTTGGGTTGCATGGTGGAGCAGCCTCAGACTGCGTGAACCAGATTCCTGGGGATGGGAACGAATGGGAAGATGTGCTCCAGGGGTGCATCTAGGAGTAGCTGCAAAGGGAAGTTCAACAGAGCCAGGCTACAGCTCATACAAAATAAAGAAAAACACTGAAACGTGGATTTCAGGTCCTCAGCACCAACTGCTTTGCTGTACAAATCCACTCTTGTTTGTACATATATTGTGGTTTAACCCCAGCCAGCAACTAAGCCCCACTCAGCCGCTTGCTTACTCCCCCATCCAGTGGGATGAGGGAAAGAATCGAAAGGGTAAAAGGTGTGAAAACTCATGGATTGAGATAGACAGTTTAATAGGTAAAGCAAAAGCTGTGCACACAAGCAAAGCAAAGCAAAGGAATTCATTCACTTCTTCCCATCGGCAGGCAGGTGTTCATTTGTCTCCAGGAAAGCAGGGCTCCATCACACGTAACAATGGGAAAACAAACGGCATTACTCCAAATGTCCCCCTTTTCTCCTTCTTCCCCCAGCTTTTATTGCTGAGCACAACATTGTATGGTATGGAATATCCCTTGGGTCAGTTGAGGTCAGCTGTCCCAGCTGTGTCCCCTCCCAACTCCTTGTGCACCCCCAGCCTACTCACAGTGGAGCAGTGTGAGGAGCAGAAAAAGCCTTGATGTTGTGCAAGCACTGCTCAACAATAACTAAAACACCTCTGTGTTATCAGCACTGGTTCCAGCACAAATCCAAAACATGGGCCCATATGAGCTACTATGAAGAAATTTAACTCTATTCATGCCAAAACCAGTACAACGTACCACATGTTAAAGTAGAGGTAGCTCTTGCCTCTGTGCTTGTTGACTTTGTAATGTAAGTCATGCTGGTTTTATTCATTTTAACCTTCATTTTTTCTGTATGCTGCTTTTTCTCTCCTCCCTTTTCTTATGCTTATGTACGAATAGTTTCAGGCAACATTTGACCTGGCATTGCCTTACTACCTGCAGAATTGCATGTCTTCATTGTGGAAACACCAACTCTTAGTGTAAAGACTAGTTGTATATTATTCTAGATTTTCTAAGTGTTACTTAACTTGTTCTTTCTCTATTCTGTACCCTAACAATAAACACAAAATGTATATATAAAGTTTTTGCTTATAGACTGTAGATAAATGTCCCCAGGTTGGCAGGACTTGGTGAAATTCACCCTGGACTACTTAAGAAGTCAGAGAAACAACCTCTGATTTCAGAGACCTGGAGAAGGATGGGATGGTGGAAGAGTTTTGTTGAGTGTGAAAGGATTTACTTCATTTTTAACTGAAGGAGAAAGAAGAACTGAGGGAATCTGAGACTACTTTGACACTTTTATATGTTTTAGCAACCTAAAGATAATAAACAGATAAGAAATGATGAACAGACATTTTTCAAGAATAAATTGTATCAAACTGATAAAATATTCTCTTTGATAGAGTAGCCAGCCCAGGGGAGAGCTAAAGTAGATGCAAAACTTTCTAACAATGGCAATACTAGAGCTGAGAAACAGGTATCCAACAGCACTGTAAAATCTCCTTGGAGCTCCTAAAGTGCAGGTTAGATAGCCTTGGGGATGGCTGGACAGGTGCCTGGAATGCGGACACAGCACCCGTGCTCCAACTTGTGCCCATTACCTCTATCACCATGTTTTCTTGCAGTGGGAAGACAAAATTGGATGCAATCCTGTAGATGTAGTCCCAGAAGCACTGAATAGAGGGAAATAATCCCCTCTCTCAACCTCCTGGCTACACTTTTGCTCATGCAGCCCAGGAGGCTGTTGGCCTTTGCTTCCAGGGCACGTTGCTGGCTCATGGTCAACTCGGTATCCACCAGGATCTCCAGGCCCTTTTCTCCAGAGGTGCTTTCTCGCCAGCTGGAACTCAGCCTACACCGTAGCATGGGGTTGGGGCCTCCCAGGTGCATGACTTTGTTATAATGTACTATATTAACAGACTGGCACACAATATCACAAGCAAACAGTAATGTTAATATAACTAATCTATATCAATCACAGTTCTTAAAGGGCAAACTGCAGATTAGCACAGTGCGTGCACCTTGATTTTCATGGTGTCAGTCGATTTGCTGTGCTAGATCAGGACATTCTGCCATCCAAGTACCATACAGTGCTTACAACGTTAACACTGCAGCGATCTTAGATGGAGGAAATACGCTCTGTTTATCAGCCTGTTATCACTGAGAAAGCTCCAAGCTGCACAATAACATTGTGCTTCAGGAGAACTTTGACTTTCATAAAGCCAAGATGATCTAACAATGAGAATTTATTACTTCAAAGATTTTCTGTCCGAACACAGAAAATGTCCCTGAGTCCTCGTGCAAAATTTCCTGTTGGCCACAAAACCCCCTTGTTCAGAGGATTTAAAGGCCAGATCCTTGATTAGGAGAGCAGAGCATGAGTAAACCCACACCCTGAGTAGAAGTGTGCCATTTCCTTGATGTACAACGTATCTCTGGAAGGGCGTCTGCAACTTAATTACCTTGTTATTTAGGTTTTATTTTTATTTTCATTACCTTGTTTGCCAGAGCTTTTGGAATCAAAGAAAATGAAATACCACATAGTTACTGCATTTTTTAATGGCCTTGTTTGGGGACAAAGGCGAGATTTTAGTTAACATGAAAATTTGTGTGAAAACTCTCCACCTCAGTTTAGATTTACATGTTTTCTAAAAACAGTAGAACCAATTAATTTTACAGCTGTTTAAGAAATACAAAATATTTGTAGTTTTGGTTTTGATTTTTATTAAAACCTGAAAATTTAACTGGAAGCTTAAAACAAATGAAAGTGCTTTTTTTTGTAAATGTGAAAATTAATTGGTACTTTATGATCAGCTCTGGTATAAATGTTTATTAAGAAGTTTAAGTGGGCAATGACAAATTAAGCACAGGAAAAGGAAAACATCAGCGATACATAATTCTGCCCTAATTCACATTGCAAAGACTTTGAATTATGGACCCTGCAGAGTTTTATCCTGCAGTGTGTAATTCTTTTCTTTTGCGTAACCTACCAGAAATAATATAGAATTCTTCCCATGTTCAAACCAGGCTTTCACATGCCACATCAGTCTCATCCATAATCTCCTCTCTAGCTAGAAGGTCACAAATTTTCAGAACTGAGTAATGTGCAGGGAACAGAATTTTACAAGGTACACTGAGTTACTGATAGGCAAAGCCACTCTCTGCTATTGCGAAACAATTAATATCCAGGAGGAAGTCAGATGGAAGGAATTGAAGGGAAGGACATCAGACATAGAGCTCCCACTTTCTTTCTGCAGCATATACTTGATAGATGTAAGCAAAGTAATGGCTAAAGGGAGATTCATCTCTGCCTCCTTTGAGGGGCAGCAGCGCAGTCGTCTCCCAGGGACACCCAGGGCAGGACCCAGCTGAACCGCCTGAGATGCCCAATTAGCACCCAAGTTCTCCATGCCTATGGAGACATTCCTTATTAAATGGGGTGAGCTTTTTCCCACCAGCTTTGACTATCTCAAAGTTAGATGTTTAACATAGATCACCTGGGTCCCCTCTCTGCTCAGCAGACAGCAGCGCTGCAGTCATCTGTTGGAGGGCAGTCCTTGACACCCACCTTGGGACAGGATGAGTAACCTTCTCAATTTGCTAGTCTCTCTGAGTCTCCCATAGGAGCCCAGCTTTCTATTAGGCTGGCTAAACCAAATGTCTGACCTCAACAGCTGCAGTGAGGTGAGACAAGTCCTGCCTTGATTGTTTGCTTTTTTTGTATAAGAAAAGCAGAGGCAGGAATCCTTGAAGGCCCCGAGGAAGATTGTGTTGGCCTTGGTCGATGCATATAAGATAGGCAGACAGGATCTCCTGGGTGCTTATTTTCAAAGGCACCTGTTGACCACCCAGGGAATTTAGGTACGTGCTTTAGGAAGATGACGTCACTGGGTGCCTAACATTTAAATGCAAAGAAGAGTCACTCCCTCAGGTGAGGCAGGTGGATTGCACCTCACTCACAAGCCACTGCCAGGGGTAGGGTGCCGGGTGTTTAAACATGGTATGTGACAAGGTCTTAGGTATGTCATAGTTCAGCTTGGACCAATGTCCTTTTCTGCTGGTCATCACGTGGTGTGAGAGAACCCAAATGGGTCCTGCCACCAGACTCAGCTCCGGTGCCCTTTGTAGGGTCTGGGACTCCTTTCTAACTTCTTTTTGGCTTGAAAATGCAGTGCTTCAGCCTCCCTGACCCCTGCTAGCCTACGTGTGCTCCTTCAGAGCTCCAGCCAGCAGAGGAATGACCTGACCACTTAAATCTCCCTCAAGCATTTGGGAGCCACAGATCTTTGTAAAATACCTGCAGAACAGAGTACATAGCAAGACTCCTGATATGCTTTTGAGACACTTGTCCTGCCTCTTCGATGAATCTGAGATATGCTGCTATTTTGCATCTGGCCCAGTCCCACTTGTCTTCCTCCTTCTTATTTATCCCATATTGCCCACATATTGGTGCAGAACCTCAAACAGAGGTCATGGAGTTGCTGTAGCTTTCTCTCCACTTCTCTACTCATCTTGCTGTACTGCTTGAGTGATAGGAAGCTTTTCTAAGCAGAGCAGTAAACTGAGCACTCTGGAAAGCAGTACAGTACCCTGCTTTGGACAAAAGTGCAAAACAAAATGCCACCCCTATCTCTTTCTGGATATACCTTACCCTGCCGTGGTGCTCACTCACACCAGAGGGGAGTTTACCAAAAGGATTTACCAAAGATAGAAGGAATAATCTGAAAATGTGTTTTGTTAAATATGGCTTTGCAATGTACAAGACACTGATGGCCACCATCTAATCCTTGGATGGAGTGTGGTAGATTTTTTAGTTCTGTGTTCCCAAGTCAGAGCCAGTATAATAGTCTGTCTAGATTGATAATCTTGATGTGTACAAATAAAGATGCGTGCATATGCATATGTGTAAAAATGCAATTTCTAATGCAACAAAATGCAAGAAAAGGGACCTGGACAAGCTCCAGGAATGGACCTGTGTGAATCTCATGAGGTTCAATAAGGCCAAGTGCAGGGTTCTGCGCCTGGATTGGGGCAATTCCCAGTATCAATACAAACTGGGGGATGAAAGGATTGAGAGCAGCCCTGCCAAGAAGGACTTGGGGGTACTGGTGGATGAAAAGCTGGACATGAGTCAGCAATGTGCACTTGCAGCCCAGAAAGCCAACTGTATCCTGGGCTACATCAAAAGAAGCATGGCCAGCAGGTCGAGAAGAAGGAGATGATTCTGTCCCTCTGCTCTGGTGAGACCACACCCGGAGTCCTGTGTCCAGCTCTGGAGGCCTCAGCACAGGAAAGACATGGACTTGTTGGAGCAGGTCCAGAGGAGGGCCACCAAAATGATCAGAGATCGAACACCTCCCCTGTGAGGACAGGCTGAGAGAGTTGGGATTGTTCAGCCTGGAGAAGAGAAGGCTCTGGGGAGACCTTACTGCAGCCTTCCAGTACTTCAAGGGAGCTTATAAGAAAGATGGAGACAGGCTTTTTAGGAAGGCCTATTGCGATAGGACAGAGGGTAATGGTTTTAAACTAAAGTAGTGTAGATTTAGACTGGATATAAGGAAGAAATTTTTCACAAGGAGGGTGGTGAAATACTGGCCCAGGTTGCCCAGAGAGGTGGTAGATGACCCATCGCTGAAAACCTTCAAGGTCAGGTTGGATGGGGCTCTGAGCGTTCTGATCTAGTTAAAGATGTCCCTGCTCCTGGCAGGGGGGTTGGACTAGATGACCTCTGAAGCTCCGTTCCAACCCAAACTATTCTGTGATTCAGTATTTCAAAGAAATATAGAATTCTACTTTTCTCTAAAACAACCTTGCAGATCTCTGTTACTCTGTCCAGTCATGTTGCCCTCTGTTGACTTTAGTACATGCCTGCAGCTTTCCTCCTCTAGCTTCAAGTCAGAGCTGACTCTTGTTCTCAGGACAGCTAGCCAGAAGACTTCATGATGCAGTTTATTTTCCTGACAGAATCACAGAATGGCTGAGGTTGGAAGGGACCTCTAGGGGTCATCTGGTCCAACCCCCCGCTCAAGCAGGGTGACCTAGAGCCAGTTGCCCAGGACCGTGTCCAGATGGCTTTTGAATATCTCTGGGGATGGAGACTCCACAAGCTCCCTGGGCAACCTGTGCTAGTGTTTGGTCACCCTCACAGTGAAAAAGTGTTTCCTGATGTTCAGAGGGAACCTTCTGTTTTAGTTTGTTCGCAGTGCCTCTAGTCCTGTCGCTGGGCATCACTGGAAAGAGCCTGGCTCTGTCCTCTCTGCACCCTCCCTTCAGGTATTTATGTACGTTGATGAGATCGCTCTGAGCCTTCTCTTCTCCAGGCTGAACTGTCCCAGCTCTCAGTCTTTCCTCACAGGAGAGGTCCTCCAGTCACTTCATCATCTTAGTGGCCCTTTGTTGGACTCTCTCCGATATGTCCATGCCTCTTTTCTACTGAGGAGCCTGGAACTGGACCCAGCACTCCAGCTGTCTCACCAGAGCTGAGCAGAGGGGACGGATCACCTCCCTCCATCTGCTGCCAGCACTCCTCATGCAGCTCAGGACCCTGGGAGCCTGCTTTGCTGCAAGGGGATATTTCATGTGTACTACTGAATGCAATAAAAGCAGGAGTGTACTCAGGTACCGTAACCGCAGTGTGCATGGAAGGAGTGCCACAACCAAAGAAAGGTGAGGTAGAGTCATGCCAGGAGCAAAAGAACTAAAAGCATTTGCGTGATCATGGGTTTACAACTACCCCAGTCCTAAAGGCAATCTACTGAGGATCTGATCTTTGTGGTCTTTATTACTCAGAGACCTAAAACGTCAAGAAAATATTTTAACAACCTTCAA
Source organism: Phaethon aethereus (assembly GCF_964289735.1). NCBI lineage: Eukaryota > Metazoa > Chordata > Aves > Phaethontiformes > Phaethontidae > Phaethon > Phaethon aethereus. The sequence goes on from NC_138575.1 coordinate 16,460,573, forward strand.
ATTCCAGCCAAGTCCCCAGGAAGGTTCAGAAAGGCAGCCCCAGTCACCATGACCCCAAGTGACACGCAGTTAATGCGTAAAGGCTGCTCAGAGGTGACCGCCAGGCCTGCGGCAAATGGAATGGAGGGGTCCAGCCCTGCGTTCGCCCTGTGCCCCTTTGCCTTCCCACTGTCCCTATCCACCAAGACATGCTTTGATGCTTTCTGCATTCCCTCAGGTCCCCTAGACCCTCTTGCTCCTCCTGGGTCCTGAAGCAATCACCACACAAGCTGCCTTCCCTTCGGTGGCCACCGTAATCATCAGCATGTTCTCTAATTTGAGAAAACTTCACAGTGCAGCATGAACCTGCGGCTGAGCCCTCTGTCTGGGACACGGAGAGCACAAAGAGATGCTGCATCTCTGTGGGGATTTCCCCACAGGGCTTTCCAGCAGCTCTGCTGGGGCCTTGGCTTCCCTCTTGGAGGGGAACAGGGACAGGCAGCCATTTTCTCTGCCCTGTCCGGTTCTTGCACTTGCTACCCAGACGCTGCTTTCTTAGCCAGACATAACGTGCCTCGAGTCATTTCTTGTTGTTGCGGAAGATGCTCTTGTTCACTGCTAGCAGCAACAACGTGCTCATGGCATTCAGATCTACTTCTGAAAAAAAATTAATTTCCCTAGAAATACTCACACGCTGCTGAGCACTGCCTGTGCAGAGGGGAGGGCTCCAGTACCCTGCTGCGCACCAGGGTTGGGGGGCCAGGGGAGAGGCCATGGAGGATTAAAACCTGTTGGCTGGGTACTTTCAGTTAGCTACAGCTGGAGGGTTTTTGCTTTTTATTCTTTTTGGTTGGCTCATTAGTGAGGATGGGAGGGAATGATGGGGCCATGATACTTTTGCTTCAAGCATTGGGGAACTCTGGGGTGCTTTCTCATTAGCCAGACTAAGAGTTAGGGATTTAAATATAAAAATATCAGGTTACGACCAGTCTCCAGCATTGCTTCAGGTGCAAGCAGAGAAATCTTTATGTAGAAATACAGAAGAGGAATCCTGCCCATTGAATATGGCCTTTCATTTTGACCCCAGGCGCTTTCACACAGAGTTATTAGGTGCCGGAGCATTCATTAGCTGGTGCGCTTTCGACAGAGCTGACTATATTTTATTACTGGGTGAATTGCTTTTCTCCCAGGTGGTTCCTCTAAATAATTTAAGCCTGCTATAATCAGAAAGGCTGGCATTTATGAATATTATGCTATTCTTCTAAGGCATCTCCAAAATTTGTTCTTAATGATGTGCTTCTCTGTGTGGGAAATAACAGAACACTGCCACCTCATGGAAATCTTGATTTTATGCAAGAAATTAGAAAGTAAGTCTAGGAAACTTGAGAACTTTTTTTCACAGAAAATATTTTCACTTTTGTGCACGATGGGCAATCAATATTATGAACTATGTTGCGTATTACTTATCTAAAGCCACGTTTTGATGTCTCTAGCATAAATTGAACAAATTATTGCACATCTTTTAAACCAGGTGTCCTGTTGCTCTTCCCCCACAGGTAATGAAGGGTTTACATTTTCAAATGCTGATATGCTTAAGTTCAAATAGCAGAGGACCGCGGGGGCATGCAGCTTTTTTTCTAGAGAACAAATAGTCTGGAAGAATATAAATATCATGAAATTAAGCTGTGTTAATTATAAAAATGTCTCAATATTCTCATTCAAATTTTTCCTGATTAAATAAATTGAAAGCAATTATACCAAGTCACATGAAATTCTTTCCAAAATGAAATATCTTAGCTTTTATTTTTTTGAGTATTTTACAAATTGAATTTATGTACATTTCAGCGTCAGTTAGAAGAAAGGGTTTTCATTCTGAAAAATTAAGTATTTCTGCTTTCTCCGGTTGTTCTCACATTTTATGTTGATTCATTAGATGTGGGTTTGTGAACTGCTTTGCTTGACCTGAATATTCGGTTTAGTGCCAGGTAAGGCTACCAGCTGCTGTACCTCCCTGCCTCTTTAAGAGATACATCTGCATGTCCCCGCCCCCGGCCCCTCAGGCCCTGCCCCCGATAGCCGCTCTCAGCGCTGTACAGGGCGGCCGCCTCCTCCAGGGGGCCTCGTCGCGCGGCGGCGCCCGCCCCGCCCGCCGCCTGTGGCCCGGCCGCCGGTCCCCCTCCCTCCCCGGCACATTGCGCCTGCGCGAGTCCGCGGAGTCCTTGGAGCGGGGCGGTTGGGCGCAGGCTGGTGGCGGCGGACATGCAGCGCTGGGGACGCGTCTCCTGCGCGCTCACTCGGGTACGGCGCTGGCAACTTACGGCGCTGCGCGGGGGGGGCAAGCGGCGGGGAGCTGAGCTGAGCTGCGCCGCGCCGCGCCGCGCTTGGGAGCTCAGGCCTGGACTTTTCTCACGGCCCCGAGCGCCTCACCGGGCGCGGGTGTGAGGGCGGGCGGAGCCGGAGCAGGCGCCCTGCGGCGGGCGCGGCGGCTGGTGGCCGCGGGGCTTGGCTGCACTTCTCTCCTTTCTCTGCTTTCGCCTCCCTCGCGGAGAAGAGAAGTCGCTCCTCGCCCAGCGCGGCCTCGGCTCGGCTGAGGTGACGCGGTGCCCGCGGCGTCGCCTGGCCCCCGGCGGGCGTCACGCCGCCCCAGGCGGGGCGGGCTGGGGGTCTTGTCCCTGCTGCCGTGCGATCCGTTGGCGGTGGCCCTCCCCAGCGCTCAGGAGGGCTGCGGCGGCCCGCGGCAGGCTCCAGCCGGGGCGTGCGGCCGGGCGGAGCCGGGAGTCGGGGCGGGCTCCTTTGCGGCCCAGGAAGCCGCTGGCTGTCAAAGGGTCGCTTCCTGCCTGTGGGCAGCACCGGGGGCTTCCGAAATTTTCAGGAGCATCCTCTGCTCCAGTTACAGGCCCGTGAGATGCTTATAACTACTGTGCTGTGCTGTCCCATGACAATTAAAAAAATCTTGCCCTCCAGAACCACCTCTGAGATGTTGCTTGTTCACAGGACGTGGCTGAAGGGGATGGTTATGGAACAACACAACTCTTCATAAACTCCTGCGGGTGTCTAATTTATGTCATTAAGTGGTTTGAGAGCCCCGTATGAAGGGTTGAAAGTTTGGGTAGTTAAAGGCAGCCTTAGGTGAGGCTGACGTGAAAACGGGTGTAATAATCGGCTGAGATTGCAGAGCAGGTAAATGGCAGAGTGACTCCTACGTCTTGTTCCAGTCAGTGCCCTCTGTGTCTGCTTCAGTCGTGGTGTTCCTGTTTCAGTTAATTGGTGACTGTAACTGTGTGTTCATCTGTGTGTGGTTGAGTGCTTATTTTGCTTCAAGGGTAGACTTCAACTTTTAAAACTTAAGGTTTTTTTCCCTTTCTAGAGAAGCCGTTTTGATCGAATTCATCATGGTCTCCAGGGAATTTGTGCAGTGTCACAAAGGACCTATGCTGATCAAGGTAATTAGTTGTGAAGAATTCCTTTGAACAAAAAAAAAACCCACCAACCCAAAGCCCACAAAAACCAAAGCAGTGCTTCAAGCTTAGAAATCAGACTTCCAGGTGACAGTGGAATCCATGTCAGCATGGAGATTTAGAGGAAAAATAGTGGCTTATTTGCCTTATTTGATATGAAGCTAAAACTGTAATAGAAGTTGAACTTTATATAATTTAAGAACAGTGATGGTAATGAATATTCCAAAGGAGATTGTGGTTATGAGATATGAATTAGGTACAAAGTTCATCGCTTCTGGTGCATTCATAATCAATAGAGGTTGTGTAGATATCTATTTCAGCCATATTATCTCCTTTATAAAGTACTGATTTTATGGCATTCAGTAAGCATTTATCTTCTGCACTAAGCATCGAGAGAAGCTATGTTGGAAAAATGTTACAATAAACTATCCAGACATCTTGGGTTAAGTTATTAAAGGATGGATGGGTCAGACAGAATTCAGTTTCTTCATTTAATTTTACATTATTTTTCCTGTAAAATTTAAGACTGGCTGTTTTTATTGCAGAGTGAATACCTTCATGCAACCTTTGCCTTTGTCTAGAAAGTTACTTTCAGATGTGAGGTGTAATTTACTTATCTAAACCAAGCTTATTAAGTTGCATCATTTTTAATAGCTATTTTGCTTTTAAAAAATATATTTTCAAACATGGATTATTTCAGAAATGATAAATTGGTATTCCTGCAGTAAAATTTTAATTGCAGAAACAAAAATAACGCAAATGTTCTCTCTTCCAGTTGATGCCGATGTCACAGTTATTGGCTCTGGTCCTGGAGGGTATGTTGCTGCTATCAAAGCAGCTCAGCTTGGATTTAAGGTAAGATGAGACCTCACTCAGATAGCAGAATATTCATCCAGATGGACTTGAAAGGTGTTTGTGCAATACTGAAAACCTGAAATTCTTCTGTCACGTCTTGGGCCACCAGATGCTATTGACGCGTCGGTAATCTTTCTTTACTTTGCTTACCCAGACTATTCAGAAGTTGAAATGGAGATGTGAAGGTATTACTGTCTGTAACTCTGCAGCTGACAAAGCTGCTCAGGACAGCTTGCTTTTGATTGGAAGTGATAATTGAGGTGGGCTTATACTCTTGTGCAGGAGAAGGTGGGAAAAGAATGCTAGGAAGGAATTTTTCTCACAAGAAAAGAAAGAAAAGAAAGACAGTGACAAATGGCCAAGTGGCAATGACAAAAAGGCCACTGAAAAACTGTACTGAAGAAGAGACTGAGGGAACTCAAAAGAGCAAAAAACCAATACGTAACTGATGTGCTTTTTGAATGTGAGTAGAGGAATTCCATTGCCATGTGAGAATTTGAGAGGCAAAAATACGTCTGTAGAAATGCTGTAGTATCTAATTTACATTTATGTATGTTCGTCTCTGTTCTGTCTGTTGTCTTTGAATGCCTTTTGAAAGAGGCAACTTTTTAATCTGATGTGTACTAATGATGTGTCATTTACTTGCGTATTGTGAGAGTTATATGTGCATAATGCATTTCAGATTTTCTAAACTTAGAAAAATATGGAGTGTGATTGCAGCAGGATATTTTTTTTTACTGTCACTCCTTGATATGAGACCAACTTACTCTCTTGGCACTGCTTTAATCTTCTCTGAATTATTTTGAAATCAGAGAAGGCAGTCCTAGCACTCTTGAGCATGTTTCTGCTGGCTGGTATGTCCCAATGCTTCTTAATTATGACAGCTGGGCTTCATGACAAAAATGAGTTTATTAGACCATGTGGTAAGGACAGGAACTCCTGTTGATGAATGGAGTTCCAGTGAAGCACTGGAACAGGGGCCCAGGTAGCACATAGTCTTCATCCTTGGATATTTTCGGAACGTGGCTGTACAAGGGCCTGAGCCACCTGGTACATCTTTGATGTGGATGGTGTTTGAAGCAGGAGGTTTGACTAGGTGGCCTCCAGAGGGGGTCACTTCATCCTAAACTTTTCTGTAATTTCGAGTGTTGTACCTTACTGGTCATTACTCCCACAGCTGGGTTTCGATGACGTCTCTTTGGGTATCTTTCAGCCTTCTAGTGTATAACTGTACCAAAATATAGATGTTGTGAGATTCCATTAAGAAGTCTTACAGCTGCCTGTGACCTAGTGCAGGTAATTGAGTTGTCTTTATCCATGTTTGTGATTTTTTTTTTTTCCCCTTAATAAATACTCTTTTAGATGTATGTTGTTACTGAGTTATTAGAACCTGAGAAGAAAGGTGCTCAATCTCAATTAAAACCTGTAGCACTGAGGCCTTCTGCCATGTAAGTTCATGTTTGTTTATTCTAAAGCTGGGTTTTTGTGGCTATATGTCTGCTTTTCTTGGAGCAATGCTGTCCTCAGGTCCTTCATATCTGTGATTAACAGTAGGATACCATATACAAGGAGGTTAAAAAGTGCCCTGGATTCTGTTTTTCATCATAGCAAAAAAAAAAAATTTCTTATACTGCTTCACAGCTAGTTGGAGTGGGCAAAATACTGGGACATGCTTGCATGTGTCACCTGTAGCACTGAATAAACGTGAAGAATGTTCATGCTGTCCTTGAGAAATGTAAGGAGATGTTTTTGTGAGACTGGCAAAAAGACAGATTTTATAGTTAACATCATCCGTGGAAGAGCCTGAGCGTGATCTACTGAATTACTAAACTTTAGCCTTCAATTTTAGTGCTATGTCTGCTCGCACAAGTCTTAAGTCCTTGTGTCACCACTACAGCATCCCACATTTGGGCCCCTCACTACAAGAAGGACGTTGAGGTGCTGGAGTGTGTCCAAAGAAGGGCAACAAAGCTGGTGAGGGGTCTGGAGAACAAGTCTTATGGGGAGCAGCTGAGGGAACTGGGGTTGTTTAGTCTGGAGAAGAGGAGGCTGAGGGGAGACCTCATCGCTCTCCACAACTACCTGAAAGGGGGTTGTGGCGACGAGGGTGTTGGTGTCTTCTCCCAAGTAACCAGTGATAGGACGAGAGGAAAAGGCCTCAAGTTGCGCCAGGGGAGGTTTAGATTGGATATTAGGAAAAATTTCTTCACCGAGAGGGTGGTCAAGCATTGGAACAGGCTGCCCAGGGAGGTGGTGGAGTCACCATCTCTGGAAGTGTTCAAAAAACATGTGGATGTGGCGCTTCAGGACATGGTTTAGGGAACATGGTGGTGCTGGATTAATGGTTGGACTTGATGATCTTGAAGATCCTTTCCAACCTTAGTGATTCTGTGATTATTGCCAATGGTGTTCTCAGGGCTTTGGCTTTTCAACAGCTTTGTTTGGCCTTGTCGGCAAAGTTGATGTGAAGTGGATGAGGCAGAACCTCCTTATCAGGTAAAGGTAGGAGCAGTCTGGTGCTGTTTGATCCATAGCACAGCTTTTAAAGCCCTTGGATCATTTTTCATGTATTCATGTGCTTAAAATGGGAGGAAGGGTAGGGTGGATCAGCATGTCTCAATGTGTTTCTGTGATTTGATCTGGTGACTTCTGTTCTTCATGTTAACATCACCTCTACTTTAGCACAAAAGCAGCAATTTAAAGAAATTATGAAAGTCTTTCACCTGGGTAGTCACTTCGCAGCAGATTGGAGCTCATAGAGTATAAACGAAGGAACTATTATTTTGAACATGTGTGCACCTTGCAAAGGAGGAGATGCCAATTCTTTTGCTTCTGTAAAAAAGGTTTATGATACTCTCTTCCCCCTGAAGTGATCTGTTTTTACTTGAAGCTTTGTCAGGTTTTTTTTTTTCCTTTGCACACTTTGATGTTGGCAAGTTGAGGAGGAGATGAAAAATTTTCCGTCCCTGTTGGTATTGACCCTATTTTTGCTTGGTTTTGCTTTACTTGATTTTTATTTTTTCTTTCTTTACAAGTACTGGCACAACTTTATAGCAATGGGTCTTGCAAAATAGTGTGTTTAAAGAGAGAATTGTTGTTTGTGGTTTTGGTGTTTTGTTCTGTTTTCTTTTAAGAAAAGATTACTTCATGCAATTTTAACCTGTGCTGGTTTGTTTCTCTTTTGTTTGCTTGTGATTACTTTTTTTTAATCTTTGGCATGATTTACACTTTTTGCTTTTTGCAGGTGGTTTGTTTTATTTAATTGTAAGGGGGACATCTTTCACAGCATTGAGTCTTATGTTTAATTGAGGCAACATTGTGGATTTCTGAAGTAGCAGAACAGCATTTAAACTTGTATGAAAGTATAAATGGTGCAGTGGTGAATGTGGCTCTCTTCTGGTAGAAAATTTTGTTGCAAAGAGCCATTTTGTGTTTTTTAAGTTAGGAAAAAATGAGGGAGGGGAAATCTGAGCCACAAAATAAATCTAGGAATGATATTAATGAGACACTTGAAGAGTTACTAGATAAATGCCTGTTTTTTGTCATCAATTCTAATTTGTAATACATCCTGTAAGGATATGGTAGCATAGTATTGCTAAAAAATTCTCCCCCTCCCCCCCCTCTTTTTCCTCAGACTGTCTGTGTAGAAAAAAATGAAACACTAGGTGGAACCTGTTTGAATGTTGGATGTATTCCATCCAAGGTAAGTGTATGTAGTTTGCCATAATTTTATTAAAAACAACAGATAATATATGCATCACTTGGAAAAAGATTAAGAAGGAGTTTCTCAAGATTGACGTACTTTCTTTAAAAAGGGAAATTGTGATCTAAATGAGCTGAGGATCCAAATAAATATAAGTAACACAGAGACTTAAAATTCTGTTTGCTCAATAGAAGTGTGTTGTTTGCAAACTCTGTTTTGTGGGCTTTCCCGGATGAGGGAGAGGAAATGTATGAAATGTATGAAAACCAGAGGTACATCTAGATGTATCTTCTCACTCTTAGCTGTTGAGTCTGTGTTATAACCAGCAATGACTGCTGTTTCAGATAGTTGTCTCTCTTGTACAGTGTGAAGTCCTTGATCGCCTTGTATCAGTTAGTTCAAAATAAACCTGTAGTTTTGTCCAAGGTGATGTTCTTACACTGAAGAAGAATGTTGAACTGTGTCACTAGAGGTAGAGAAAGTAAATCTAAATTAGAAGGGCAGAGGCACCCTTGAAGAATTATGAACTTTGGCTTTGATTGGATGCACGATGCTCTGAAGAGAGCTGTCTGTCTCTCTGTAGAAGGAGCCTAGCTGATCCGCTCTTGAAATATTTGTCTAAGCCAAATTAGTACTCTCACTAGCCCCAAAAGATGGCCTAGAGTGTGGGGCTGGTAGTGCTTGTGTGGAGTAGTGCAGGTGAGAGTCCAAGGCATGCACTCTGAAAGAAAGAAATAAGAAGAAATTCAGAAGGACCTAATATTTGATGCTGTCAATCCAGTTTTAAGTAATTTCTGAACTAGGGCTGTGTAAGAACAGTGGTGTTGCTAGATGAAGAGAGTCTGCCTCATTAGCACCTAGCAGGTGAAGGAGGGCACTGGTAATGCCAGCTCTGTAATGGCTATAGTAACAGACATAATATTCTTACCAAGATCCCTCCTAATTATTGCTATTCCTAATCTGTTTGTTCAGAAAGGTTCCATTAGCATGGTAGGAGAAAATACAGTATAGATACAAAGTTTTTTAAATTGCATATTAATTTTCCTAAACATTTTAGTAATAGTCCTAATGAAGCTCAGAATATCTTAGTATACTGAGGCAAAACTCAAAAATGAGCTGTTGATCAACACAGTGTTACTTTGAAAGTTTGGAACTCTGCTAGGATCTATTTAAGTAACTTCTTGAGTGTTTTTTATTTTTTTTTTTTTAAATCCTTTGAAGTTCTTATGAAAATACTTCTGAACCCATGGCTAAACCTGAGTGCTATCCAGAGTTTTTTTGAATGGCAATAAGCTGCTTAAGAAGTGGATATGTAGGCTGCATACACTGAGGCAGTTAATAAATTATTCAAATACTCCTTTCCAAAAAGCCACCCAAAATAGTACATTGGGCATGGAATTTTTTTCCTTTCTAATTGCTGAAGTCTTAAGTGGTGGCTGTGTCTTTAATGTTGGATGTTACCAACACCAGGGTTGTGACAGGTATGTGAAATGGGCAAATGAAATTTAAAAAGACTTGATAAGACTTACTCATAGAAGTGGAATTATTCTGACAGTATTAGTTTTACTCAAGCCTGTGTATATAAGGCAGGTATCTCAAAATATGCTTTGAGTCTTTACTGTGCCTGCTTTAGATTTCAGTCTGCGCAGGCTTGCACTGTTGTTGTTCTTGCAAAGATACTGATAATTTCATGTGTGGGATGGCTATAGCAAATACATAATTTTTCTTACCAAGATCCCTCCCTAACTATATTGCTATTTCTAATCAAAATACAGTTATGGAGGTTCTGCATTTCCAGCTGATGATTTATGGACATCCATATAAAAACTATTCTAATTTTATCTTTGAATTCTTAATGTCCAGTGACCTCTAAGCCATCTAGCTTCAGCTCAGTTGGCTCTGTAGTTGTAGTAACTTTAGCACAAAACTCAACTACAAAATTTAACTCACATATGTCTACATAGGCTAAAATTTTAAGAGGGATTTCAGTATAGACTTTCATCATCCAGTTTTTCTATATCCTCTTCTTGTTCACAAGTAATCTTTTGTCCGAGGTAGTCAGGAAATTCTCCCATGAGTCAGTCAATCATCTTTCTTTTCTCTATGTAAAGTCAGTTCCTTTTTTTTCTTTTTAATTCCCATGCACTCATGTTCAGTTTCTCTGGTGAAATGACCAAAAAGGATAGGTGTGAATTTAACAATTTTCTATTTTTGTGTTAAATATGTAACTTTATAAAACAATTCTAGTAAGAGCTGCTGTGTACAATTCTGTGTTCGAAATACACCTTTTAAATACGTACGTCAGACTTTTTCTTAATAGGGAGAATGTAATGCAAATAACATCAGGTTTTTTTTTCTTCTGATAACAATTAATTAATTCAGTCGTGAATGTATGTCCCAATTCACATTTCTGTGTGTGTATTTTAGGCCTTGCTGAACAACTCACATCTGTATCACTTGGCCCATGGAAAAGATTTCGCTAATAGAGGAATTGAAAGTGAGTGTGAAGAGCAACTAGTCAGTGCCTGTTAACATAAATGGTTTCCATCAACAAGCAAATTTAATCATTCAAATCTGACTACTATAGTTTTCTGGTCAGAAAACTTTCTAGACTTAAATAATATCCTTTATCTGTCAGTTGGAGGGTTAGGGACATGCGTCTGCTCCTTGAACCCTGAATCACGGATAGATAAGTTATATTTGAAAAGTGTAGTACTGCTTTTTAACATAGCAGTTGTTGAATGTAACCTTTAGTAGGGCCATTAACACATTTTACTGTGTTAGAGCTTTACTGTGTCAGAGCTGTTAATTGTGTTTAGGTTAGCTCCTTTAAATAAAAACACTGCAATGCTTGATAGAAGGTTTTTTTAACCTTAGTTACAGGAATCCGTTTGAATCTCGAGAAGATGATGGAACAGAAGAGTGGTGCAGTGAAGGCCTTAACAGGTGGAATTGCTCATTTATTTAAACAAAACAAGGTTAGTTTTGATTATATACTGAGGTATAGCCATGATTTTTTTCTGATTTGAATTTCTTGCTTTTTACATTTTCATATTCTTGCCACATAAATTAATTTGAGTGACTGACTTGGCAAAGGCAGAATTTGAATGCTTCTCATCTAGGAAATTTTTAAATTAACAATTCCTTCATTCTTAATCTACTTAAAAGAATAGTGTACAATTACTTTGTGATTTGTCCCAGATGGTGATGCAAAGGTGCGTGTAGGCAGCTTCTCTTAAGTATTAGTGAGATTCAGATTAAATGTAGAATAACTTATATAAGTAATTTGAATCTGAGTTTACTGTGTTCTGCTTACTAAAGGTTGTACATGTATCTGGGTTTGGAAAAATAACTGGCAAAAATCAAGTCACTGCAACCAAAGAAGATGGCAGCACACAAGTTATCAGTACAAAGAACATACTTATAGCCACAGGCTCAGAAGTTGCTCCCTTCCCGGGAATTACTGTATGTATTTGAAATCTTAATGGTACTTTTTTTCAATGTGTTATAGCCACATAATTTAATGTGTAATAATTGTTCGCATCTGATTGCACTTCACCTTCTGTGTGTTTTACATATAATGTATAAGAGATTGTAAACCTCCCTTTGTGGATTTCTTTCATCATTAGATTGATGAAGATAATATTGTGTCATCCACTGGTGCGCTGTCACTGAAAAAAGTTCCTGAAAAGATGGTTGTCATTGGTGCAGGAGTCATTGGTGTGGAACTGGTGAGAGGATATTTAAACCACTTGGTCTTTAATTTATAAAGGAACAGGATGTTATTTTTTGTATAATATGTGATTGTGTCGCTGTGCATTAACAGATGTTTGACTGAGTTGTAATGAAACTGTTGAGACTTCATAGCCTGCTAGCTCCCTCTTCTACCAGAAGAGCTGGGCTAAGTGTTTGTAGGATCAGTGTTCCTGCAGCTGGTTAGCTAAGCAGAGAATGAGAGAGGGACATACAGGGCCTCACTTATAGTTTGGTGGGGTTTTTGGACAGGGAGTGGGGTGGTGAAGTTTTGATGAGGTTTGTACCTGCTCTATGTATAGATGAGAGAACTTCCTTTTTAAAGGGAAGGTCATTTTAAGCCAGGATAAATTCTCGTGTATAGCAGTTAATCCCAAGAAATTTTTATGTGACGTGATTGTACACTTTCTATCTGACAGCCAAAGGAGTGGAGACTTTGTAGTTCATCTCGATCTGGGTCCTTTTGCCTTGTACCTACGTGGTTCAAAATGAATGTATATTTGCTGGTCTTGCAACTGCTTGAAAATTTGCACATCTGCTTAGTGGTTGCTTAGCCAGCTGACCATTAAGCACGGAAAGAGTAAGCAAAGTGAAATACTGTGTTGGATGGATTTTGGTAACTGCAGGTAAATAGGGTGTATGTGGGTTTTGTTGGTGAAGCTGATGATAGCGGTTATGGTTATAAATACATACAGAAGCAGGAGTGGTTCCATTTTATTGCATAAAATTTCCTTAATGTGGTATTGTTTTGATTTAATTTGTAGTGGTATTAGAACACCACAAGCAATTTTTTGGGGGTTTTCTGAGCTACATTCAGATTCTTTGATTTTGAATTTTTGTATATCTTTAACCTAAAACATACCTAATTTATACTGAATTATTTTGTTAGCTATTTCTTTAAAAGCTTAATTCCATTAATTCAATCATTAAGTTTTGGATATGCAGACAAGCAGGGATCAATCCATTTTTTGTGGAAAGGCTGGGAAAAGTTGGACTTGTTTTATTCTACACTGTAACATTTGTAAAAACTGATCAGTCTATGTTGTCCTGCTTCTCAAAAATTTGCAGTCTGTGGTAAAAATTAAAGAAATCTGAAGATTGCATTTCAAAAACCCTTTTTACCTATATCATTGTGACTGCAGGGTTCAGTTTGGCAGCGCCTTGGTGCAGATGTGACGGCTGTTGAGTTCATGGGACATGTTGGTGGAATGGGAATTGACATGGAGATCTCTAAAAACTTCCAACGTATTCTTCAGAAACAGGGACTTAAGTTTAAACTGAACACCAAAGTTACTGGTGCTACCAAGAAACCAGAGGGAAAAATTGATGTAGCGTAAGTGTTTAATATGAAACTAAAGGAATGCTCTCTATATATTCTTCGTCCCTATTCATCAAACCTATTTAAAAATACAGTCTGATATTAACTTTTAAACAGGAAAAAATGGATTTAGGATTAAACTTAATTCTTTAGTGAAATTTAATTTTTTATCCTGTATTGTAACTTACAAAGCTCATAATTTTGAGTTTATTGAGTCCGAGATTGCTTATACGGGAGAGGTCCATTGACTTGAGTTGAAAAGGCATGCTAGTGTAAAACCAGTGTTGTTATAGAGAGATCAGTAATAAAAACAGAACTGTAAATCATTCTTTTCATGGAAGATATTTGCTACTGGTATAATTAACATAAATATCATGACTGTTCATACAGTCATTTTTAAGCCATTAATTCTTGGCTGCTTACTGGAAGGGTTATTTTGATCATACCTCCTCTTGTTTCAAAATAAGCACGGCAGAGATTTTACTGCTTTTGAGCAGAAATAAATGAAACTACTCCAGAGTGTCTTTTAATGGCCACACTCAATGCCTTTGAAGACTTGTAGATGAACAGCTAATACAGAAACATATAAAGCAAATTTGCTTTGTAAAAGTCCATACGTATACAGTACTTCTGTTCTTTTTCTTGTTAACGCATTCTCTATGCAGAAACTGTAGTTTTGAATTTTAAGAAAATGCTTTATGTTACTTAACAAAAGTAAGCTTAAATGTTTTTTCACTGGAATCTTCATATGGTGACTTGTATTTGCTGTATCGCCATACCTCGGAATAGTCTGTCCTTCACCATTGTAAAGGTCTGAGATTTGGGCTTCTTTATGTACCACACTAATGCTGGTTGGATCTCTCATGTAGTCTGTTTCTACATTTAGAGTTTCATTTTGGTTCAGGAGTAAGCTTTTGAAACACGCTTCTTTCTTACCCTCACTTACCATGCTTTGGTTCTTGCGTGCTTCAAGGCTCTTGTGAACTTTTTCTGGATGCAGTTAAACACAAAGATGCACTTGAGGGATCCACCTGATGCAGGGCAGGTGTTTGGTTCTTGGGCCAGAAGAAAGCTTGCTCAGGATAAATGGCCCTACCCCACCCCAAAATATACATAGTTTGGATGTCGAGTAGTTGGTGCCAATAATTTTGCTGTATAGATTTGATCCTGTTGGGTCATGATACTTGCTAGTGGATAGATACCCTGAATTTCTGTATCTGAGTGGTGTTAACAAATGTAGTAAGAGTTACTGTCCCTTTCTCTTCTACTCCTCAACTCTTGCAAGGAAGAAGTGTGGGGCAGGCTGAATGCAAGTGTTTTGGGTGCCAGATCCAGCCAGTAGGTCACCATCTGGATTGTATTAGTTACTAGTCAGAAAAATACAATGCTGAAAGTTTACAGCTTAGCATTTTTGGTACTTATTTTTTCTATAGTGTTGAAGCTGCTGCTGGCGGCAAGGCAGAAGTAATAACTTGTGATGTGCTCCTGGTTTGCATCGGTAGACGTCCTTTTACAAAAAATCTAGGACTTGAGGATGTTGGAATTGAACTTGATAAGAGGGGGAGAATCCCAGTCAATAACAGATTCCAAACCAAAATTCCAAAGTAAGTAAGACTAAATATTTTTTACTTTTTTTAAGCAGATCTCTTATTTTTAAAAATTTAACCTACTAAAGCACTTTTTTTGTTTTCAGTTGCAGAATATAGCTTTTTTTTTCTGAAGGGAAAACTTGAGATTTCTGTTTATTTCAGGAGCTAAAAATTTTTAGTCAATCTTTGAAGTTTTGTAATTTAAAAGTCACTGTGTATTTCATGTCAGTAGTACTTGTTGAAGTATGGTCATTCTGTGGAAACTGCTCTTTTATACTTTGTATTTCTTTTGAAACTTCTTATTTTGATGTTTGATTAGAGTTGTCCAGTAATATGTTTCAAACTGACTATTATAAGGTAGCCTAGGTGTGCTAGGATGTTTTTAAACAGTGTCTTATTCTGTTTCATTGGTCTGATAGCATCTATGCTATTGGTGATGTAGTTGCTGGACCTATGCTGGCCCACAAAGCTGAGGATGAAGGCATTCTTTGTGTAGAAGGGATGGCCGGGGGAGCAGTTCACATTGACTATAACTGCGTACCCTCCGTGATATATACTCACCCTGAAGTGGCCTGGGTTGGCAAATCAGAAGAACAGCTGAAAGAAGAGGTACAGTTTGTTTTCTTCTCAGACAAAACTGTTTTTCCACCTTGGGTGTGGTTTCATTGTCTAGTAGGTTATCTAGCTACTTTTTCCAGGAGAATTTCTGCGTCTGAATTTATTGCTCAGGGTGTATGATTGAATGATTACCTGTTGCATGCCGCTCTTCCAAGGATTACAGTTCCCTTTAATGACTTCTATTCTGTGAAATTAATATTGTTCATTTGCTAATTAATCTTTTTTTAATACCCCCTATACCTCTTTTGGTGGTTGTTCTTATGCATTGCTCTGTGTGTCTTATGTATCTTTTTATTTTTGTATTGCTTCTGTTCTTGTAATTATCAAATTGTCTCTATGGTTACATTGTTCTTGTTGGTCATTAACTCTGTAACACATAATCTGTTTTGTAGGGTATAGAATACAAAATTGGGAAGTTTCCATTTGCTGCGAACAGTAGAGCAAAGACAAACGCTGACACAGATGGCATGGTGAAGATACTTAGCCAAAAATCAACAGACAGGATGTTGGGTGCTCATATTTTAGGCGCAGTAAGTATTGTAAATTGTGCTGCTGTCTTGGCCTTGTAAGGGTCTTTTATTTAGTGTTGCACAGCTGCAAAGCAGTTGTCAAGTTAGGAGAACTGGTGCTTGTAAAAAGAAGGAAGATTTGAGTGTACTATAGTATTTCTTACTTACTGCTTTCTTCTGCAGCCCTGCCCTCCTCCCCACTTTTCTGTTACTTTGGTGTTAGACCCAGCTTTTTTTATTTTTTCCCCTACTATTTTTGGAGTTAATTGGTTTCTCTGACCAGGTTTGTTTTTTGTTTTTTTGTTGGTTTTTTGGTTTTTTTTACAAATACTGCCAAATACTCGAGAGAACAGCAGAAGTTTTTGAGTCAAGTTCTGGAAGTTGAGGGAGCTGAACAGACTGTCTTTCTTCATTGGTGTTTTCTTTTTCCCCCCCCTCTGAAATTCAGACTTCAGCAAAGCTGAACTTTATGCTGCAGTCACCAAATCTGGTGTCAGTTAACTTACGGAACTTTGATTAAAAAACCTTTGTAAAGTTTCTGTTTGGGAAAAGGGTAATTTTCTGCTGTCCCACACATTCCAAAGTTAGACCCTAATCTCTGTGTTTTGTTTTTTTAGCTTTAAATTTTTTTGTTGTTGTTGTTTCTGCATGTATCTTTAGGGAAAAATTTCCATGCATCATTGTATGCAGCTTTCTTTGAGAAACACTAAAACTGCTCTCCATTTTCCTTGAAAGGAAATTTTTTTCCTATGAATGGATATGCTGTCAACAGTAGTGGATAGGCTTTTTTGTTTCTGAATCTGATTCTCATAATTTCTGATAGGAACACATAAGACGACGCCATGTTAGTTATTTTCTCTCGCAGTGCCAGTCATTTAAAAATCAACATGCCTTGAAGGAAGCACAGCTTGGGTTTATCGGTGTGAGACAGACTAATTTTCTTCATTGGGAAAGGGCTCGGCGAAAATCTTACAATTGTGAATTACTAAAAATGTAATGGGAGATTTCACTATTTTTGACTTCTCAAAGAAATGTTCTCTGAGTAAATACACATAAATACAACAAATAAAAATGAGGGTGCAGATGTATTAACACGCTTTTGTTTATCTAGTTACCTATTTAACTCTCCAGCAGGACATTGAAGTTTTGAGGAGGTTTCAGCAGTGATAATGTACACTGTAGCTTGGAGAATGTGGCTATTACCAGACCAGTGTCTTGTAGTGGAAAAATGCCCAGATTTTGCACAGTTCTCAATAATGAGAGAACAAATACTCTCACTAAGAATTAAGTTTAGATTTGTGCTAGGCTTAAGCATGGTCACCAAGTAGATTAATAGATATAATGACTTATATTAGAACACAGCTGAAGTGCTAGTTATAACACAACTTTTCTATTTTAGCAAAAACCACTTATTTACAAGCTGTTACTGATTCAGGAGAAACCTGGACAGCTGCATAAAGATTGTGCTAATTACAATTACCATTAAATTACAGGGTGCTGGTGAAATGGTCAATGAAGCTGCCCTTGCTATGGAATATGGAGCATCGTGTGAAGATGTAGCCAGAGTTTGCCATGCCCATCCAGTAAGTTTTTTTCTAAACAGACTGTTGAACACCAGCGTTACATAGACATGCTATAATTACATGTAACTATTAATGACTTGTACCTTTTTGTGTTTGCTCTCTACAGACAGTGTCAGAAGCCTTCAGGGAAGCGAACCTAGCGGCATCTTTTGGCAAAGCTATCAACTTCTAAAATGAAAGAGTGGATCTTTGTACATGTATAGCACGTCTCTGAAAATGGACTGAGTCTGAGGATTTTAGGACTGAATTAAGTGAATCTCTTCATTTTAAACATCAAATATTTCAACAAGTAGAGTTTGGAACAAGTGGAATTATCCAGTCTCTGTAAATTAAATACTTAAAATTACTTGTTTATTTACATGATGAATGTTGCAGAAAAACAGCCTGACAGAACTCTTCTTCAAAACCAAACATTTTGCTGCTGCATGGGATTATCAGGTGTGCTGATCAAAGCTCTGGATAAGTGTCCAGCATACCTTGTGTTTTCTTATTTGAAGTGTAGTGATAGACTAAACCAGTTGAATGCTGGCACTTACAATGCCACTGGCACTTAAAATGCCACTGTCACTTCCGCACAAAACGTGTTTCCTTCTGAAAGGATTAACTTTAGTACAAGTGCCAAAACTTGTTTTGACCTAGTAGCATTAGGATGTTGGGAGTAGAGGGGCTCATATAGATCAATTAAAACTATATTGACTTTTTAAAAGACAAAATTACTCGTGTGTGTGTGTGATTCTCCACACGTCATGTTTTCATATTGAAAACTTAGCAGGGGGAAAATCGAGTGCTGATGGAGAGATGAAAGATTGAAGAAAAATTAATCTTACTGCTACTTAATCTTTTTTTGTTTTCAAAGCTTCCATTTTCCAACTCTCTTAAACTTGAAACACTAGAACTGGGTAGTGAAGCAGCGCTTGCTGTTAAGTGCTATGACATGAGGGTTACTCTGTACCTTCCACACATCAGGGCTGCAGTGTCAGCTTTCCACACAATTAAGACACACTTTCTTCTCTTCTTCTGTTTTCTATTTTGTGCTCTCTTTGTGTCTCTTCTGTAGCAAGAGAGCTTAATAAATATTTAACATGGCTGGAGGGTCTTCTTGGGTTTTGTTAGCTGATCAGCCCTGTCACTCCTTTCAGTGTCTAGGTTGTCAAATCCCTGAAGAAACTCACAAATGTCATCTTTGGAAGATCCCTAATGCGTATTTGGAATGTGCCCAATTCCAGTAGCTCATTTGAAGTTTTGTTTTGCAGGGTGCATTTCTTTTTTCTTTCTGCTAGGCTCTTCTGCCTGAAGAAAACCTTAATACCTGCTGATATAATGCATGTCCTTCATTATGCTAATGGAATGATAGATGATTCAGAAAAAGGTGCAAAAGCTACCTGGTTTTGTGTAGACAAGATGGTTATATCCTTCTACCTTTCTTTAGAGCTTCTTTTTCAGGAATTGATCCATTATCCATACTGATTAATGGAAATATATGCCAATGTTACCATTTTATTAAGATATCAGTTAATCAACAAACACCAGTGATGATGTTCTTAATTTTTTTTTTTAACTCCTGTAGATGGGGTTAAACCATGACAGCTCATTAAGCTTATCACCAGGATGTGAGATAATCTGATTCATGGATAATGCTGAGTTCAGGAAATTAATGTGGATCTGCTTTCAGGTGTTAGCAGGAAGTTGCTGAAGGGAAAGCAAAGGTGAGACAATAGTGAGGGAAGAAAAACTTTGATTCTTCCAGTAGGTCTTGGCATTTCAGAATTGCTTCTACCTGCTGCAGGTAAATGCTATCGAGTGTTAATCTTGTGCTTTGAAGTTCTTCCCTAGAAGTCCAGCTCTTTCAGAAACAGCTTTGTGTCCACTCTCTCCACCTTCCTCAGTACTTGTGGCAGTCTTACTGTAGTGCAGCCTTGAGGTTCTTCAGTTACAAATTATCATATCTCATTCTGTTCGTGTTAAATGAGGTTTGGAAAGTCAGGGAAACTTTAAATCAAGAATATTACTATAATTATACTGGAGAGTATAGTTTCCCAGGATCTTGAAAACAAAATTCATGGCCTTAAAATTGTTACTGTACTGTTACTTCTCTTGCTGTCATTCCTCTTCTAGTTAGGTGTACAAAGAGTGTTTGTAAAGGTAAAAGGTGAGCTACTGAGCCACCTTGTCAATATCTGATGGTAGTTAAGTGTGAATGTTGTGAAGTTTGCAGATTGTATTTTTAACAGCTGCCTAGTATACTGGCAGTGAAATGTTGTATGATGCTGGTATGGTAATCAATTCCTGTGATGGATTTTTTGCTGTAGCATTAGTAACCTATGGAGCTTAGGGGTAATTACTTAAACATACTGCTCTTCAGGTGGTGATATGTTCTGCCATAGTTGTCCTGACTGACTTTCAATGATATTAGTCAAGGTTAGGTAAGTGCTGATCAAAGTGTATACGCAGATGTATTCCTCAGGTCGGAGTTAGCAGTCAGGATGTGTAATTGCATGTTGCAGTTTTGGATGCTAATTTGTGTAGCTGATGAATGTTGCAAATCAGTTCATGCAGTACTGTACCATTCTCTGAAGGTGTACTGTTCTACAGATGACTTTGAGCTGAAGTTTGGTGAACTGGATGTTACTCTGGTACTTGGGGAAAAAAGTCTTGTGTTTTGTTCAGTTTAAGCTATGTACAGCTCCTTAACTGATTCACATTAAGTGCCCTGTGAGCTTTTGTAGTTCCTTTTCCAGAGAGGCTTGATCCTCCAAGCTTTGTTTGTCATGTAAAATGTGGTGCTTGAAGTGAGAACCATATTCATCCCTTCAGTGCTGACCTTTGTTTCCACTTCACATGTAAAGTGTTTCATAATCAGTGACATGAAGCTAGTGTTAAGCCTAAATTCAGAGTGTAAATAATAATTTTTGAGTACTGTGGTATAAATGCTAGCTAACCACACATGGATGGTATTTCTTCATTCACTTGTAATTTTGTTCTGAGTGACCATCCTATATTTCATAGTAATTGGAGCCCTTGTTTAGAATTATGTAGTTGGAGCC
This sequence comes from Phaethon aethereus, assembly GCF_964289735.1. Lineage (NCBI taxonomy): Eukaryota > Metazoa > Chordata > Aves > Phaethontiformes > Phaethontidae > Phaethon > Phaethon aethereus. The sequence goes on from NC_138575.1 coordinate 16,480,982, forward strand.
AAGATTTTATTAGATCTCTAACAAGTTTAAAAACAAGACTTGCTAAAGGATTAATTGCTGTACCATTTCAGCTACTGAAAATAGGAAGGAACTTAATGAGTCATACTAGGTACATACAGTGATACAAAAGTACTGTTTATTTTCAACATCAAAAAGTTACTTGTCTTTGGTTCTGTGACTTGAAAGTCAGTATAAAACCTGCTCCCTTTATCAGGTCTACTGTAATGTCAAAAAAACCTACTGTAATACTTGTAAAACCCATCCTGAACACAAGCGTTTCCTGCTCCCATTTATAAGCAAGTGCTATAAACAGCAACCTTCTGGCTGATTGTCTGTAAGAGGGAGCGAACCATCTCTTCCAGCTCCACCAACTGCTTGGCTTTGTCTTCCAGAACTTTTTGATTGTTTTCATATGTATTTTCCAAGTCTGTCAGCAAAGGAAGGGGAAAACCAGCTTAATTAGGGGTCTTTTAAAGCAGTAAAATGTAAATCATTATCATTACAGACAAACTACTACTTGAATTTATTTTTATTGTAGAAGAGAATCTGATTAGAGAAAGAAAAAAAAGGGTTGGAACGGCACCTCTGTTTCCTTAACACTGGGACATAGAGCAACAAGGAAGTAATTTTCCATAAGTGGAAATCCAAAAGTATACTTTGATTCATGTTGAAAATAATTGTCGTTCTCTGCTGTATGGTGGCTTTTCCAGAACAGTGAAGTGTTTTGGCTTGTTGTGGTCAAGACTCTTCAGTGAGTCATTGTAACTGTGCAGGAGCGGCTAAGGGGAAGAATGAGTTCCTGCGCCTGGCAAAAACAGAAGGAAAACTTTGCTCCCTCCCTGGTAGCTTTGGGCAGATTGCCCCTTCCTCTTTCAGTCAGCTTTAATTGGCAATGGGAAATGTTAAATTAATCTGTAAACTGGAACTGATGTATGCTGATTACCTTTTGTTTTAATAGCTTTCTGAGGTGGGGGGAGTATTGTTTGAAGACAGGGGTCATGCTTGAACAGCATCGTCCTTGTTCTAAGCATGGTAGCTGTGTTCCTTCCCTGAGCAGTGATAGGTGCCATGCCAGAAGTTTGTGTCCCGCTGTAAGTTTCAGCTTTGTTATGGAAATCTTTGATTCAAAAGACTATGTTGTGTCCGTAAGAATACAGAAGGCAGATCAAACCTCAGTGACAAAGAATTAACTTCCATTTTTTTCCCTACTGCTGATAAGTAGCCAGTTTAACAGCATGACATTGCTTCATATGCTAAGATGACAACTTACCCCTCAGAACAGCCTTACCTTTGAGTAGCTGGAGTTTGCTGTTCGCTTGAGCCAACAAGGCTTTAGCTTCATCTTGCAACATGCCAGCTTTCCTCCTAGCATCAGCCGACTCTTCTGTCTTCTTGGCAACGAGATCTTCCACTGTTTTGTACTTGTCGTTCAGCTCGGTATTGAGGACCTGTTGTTCCAGATCAAAGCACAAGATGGAGCTCATACAAAAGAATGCAGCGGGAGTTCACATTTCCTCCTTCTGTCTTTACTAATCCGGGTCTAAGGAGAGGCTACAGCCTGTTAGCTCAGTTAACAAAAGCGAAAACAGTGTTGGAGTGTTTCCTACTTAATATTCAAGACTTTAAGAGTTGAGGTGAGGACTAAGAGTTGCCCTTTTGCAGACCTGTGGCTGTTTCACAGCTTTAATACCAACACTTGGCAAGGATTTCTGGGATTCAGTACACAGAATTGTGTACCAGGGGCGACTAAGGGAAGCTGTGGCCCCTAGTACACCTGGAGAGCTGCATGTGGTAAGGAGCTGGCACTGCTTCTGGTTGAATGCTTGTGTTTAGGGAGGAATACCCTTGTTACTCTTTCAGTAACGAGAACAGCTGCCTAGTTTGTGCAGGTGAAAGTGCTGGAGAAGGTATGAGGTTTGTTTCTCTGCTCTGCTTTTTTCTGTGAGGTTAAGACTAAGAAGTCCTGTGACCTAACTGAATTCAACCAAAAAGCAAGTTAACAAGCTGCAGCAGTACTGGAAGTCTCTTTTGTTTACTTGACAGCCACCTGAAATACTTAGTGTTTAGAAATAATTGATCTGATGGATACTAAATCTCTCCTGGCAGAAAATGCCTCTCTGGAGATTGATGGGCTAACTATAGACAACAGATTGGAGCAATGGAACTTCCTTTGGCAGATTTGTCAATTGTTTTGTTAATGAACATTCTTTTGCTATTACAGAGGTGTGTAGCAGACATTGGGAGCAATGCCATATGGTCACTGAGCAAGTCTTGCATCTGATATTTAGAAATGACTCTGATTTTATATTGAGCCAACGATTTTTCTTGTTGCTTGATTCTATATATCCCAAATTCTGGGTTGTTTGGCCTGAAGCTGTCATTGTCATAGAACCATAAATACTCTGTGGAAGGGGAAAAACAATTCCCAATTCTCCTGTGGCAGATAGTAAAGCTGAGGGACAGAAACGAGCCTATGAAAGGTTGATGGTGTGACAGCATGACAGGTTTCCTGCAGCTATTCTAGAACCTGAAAACTTCCCAATACTTCTTTCTCTCTGTATCTGGTACCAAAGTAAGTAGCAAGCAGCTATCTTTGGTAAGTAAGTGCACTAAGTGCTTTTTTTGGTTTGTTGTTTGTTTTTTTGTTTTGGTTTTTGTCCCTAGTACTTGACCAATAAATGCAATGAATCACACGTATTCACTAATGTTCCTTTAGCCAAACTGAGATGAGAGTTTTTTTGGCTTTGTCTTAGCATTTTTCCTGAGCTTCTCACCTTTTTAACTTCTTCAGCATTTTGTTTTGCAGTGACAATTTTTTCTTCTATATTGTCCACATTCTCTGAATTTGTAGCAGCCTTTTGCTTAAGGTCTTCAACATTCTTCTCTAGCTCGAACAGACGTAAGGTAGCATTGTTCAGTGTTTCTTCAGATGCTGCATTTTCAGATTCAATCTAAGACAGAAGGACAACAGTTACATTTTCAAAAGACATTGAATAGAATAGTAAGCTTTCTGGATAAACCTTGATGAACTAGTTAGTTCATGTCCATAGATCTGATATAAAAACCAGTGGTTTAGTTTTGTTACAAATGGCCAATTGCTGTCAGGATAAAAAAGCCTGCTGCTTGAAGATGGGGTACATATGGGACTGCAAAAGCATTAAGGAACATGGTTAAAAAAATACCTGATTGTATTACACATGCAAGAGCTGTCTAATCCACAGGCAAAACTGAAGTTTGACATTTGACTCCATTGCGTAATAACAGACTTGGGAAGCTGCGTATCTCCTAAGCTGGCCAGGCTTCCTGAGTTTAGATAGCACTACCATCTCATGAGGGCTATGAGATGAAGTCTGAAAATACTACAGCAATTACCACTTTAATCCAGCGGTCGCTTATTTTTGTCTTGTGCTGCAGTGGTGGATGACACTGATAGCATGGCCACACCAATACACTACCGCTGTGGCTGGCAGGTATGAGTTTCCAGGGACCTGCTGTGTTAGAAGCTGCAATACTGCTCATTTAACTTTCTTGGTCCAGGATATGGGGTGAGAAAAGACATTTGGTTTGGGTTTTTTTAAGAGCAAATGGTCCCCTAGCATCTGTCATACTAACTTAAAAGTTTATGTGAAAGCAAGAATGGTTTAGATTCATTTTAAGTGCAGTCTTTGATTTGCAGTACCGAAGAGCCTTCCCTAGACAGGCTTACATCAGTTTCTAAATATCAAACTTGGTACTGTTTCTGTATCTTAAATACTTGTAAAAAAAAAAACTCACTGAGGTCAGCAGGTCTTGAGTTCCTTTAATATCTTCATCAGCTTTTCTGATGGCTTTTTCAGCTGCATTTTGAGCTTTTTCAGCTTCTTCCAGTGCTGCTTTCACCATATCTGCAGTGACTTTAACATCTGTTGCACCTTTGCTGTGGATCAAAACTATGTTAAGACTAAAAATGCTTTTACTTGGAACTGGAAGAAGAGCTAGTCATACACTAGCTCTATGGGGCAAAGGGCCATTTTTGCCTCTTAGTGAAGGAATGAGAATCTCCACTAGGGTAAGTTAAACTCTGCTTTTTCTGTCTCATTCAAGCTAATACAGAACAGGGTTGCATACCTTGCTTTTTTGGCTTCCTCCAGTAGCATTTCAGCTCTGGCAATGTCTCCAGCGCTCTGCTGCAGAATGACCTCAACATCAGAAAGGCTTTCTACACGCTCACGAATATCTTCTGTCAGAGCCTGCAGCTGCTGGGGGGTGCTTGGCATCTCCATGTTCAGTACTTCATTAGCCACTGCCTCGATGCTATCCAGGTCAGCGCTGTCTTCTAGTAGATGGACACAAATGACAAAGATGTAAGTAAAAGCTTTCCCCTGTCAAGTCTAAGTACTCAAATTTTTGTCCAACTGCTCCCTTAAGAAGGAAAAATTATGGGAAAACTTCTACCCCCAGACTTACAGAAAATCAAGGTGTTAAAACTGCTTCCTTAGAGAACTTGCCTCTCAGGAGAGGCCTGGCGGGTGCATCGGCCCTGCTGGCACAGCTCTGGTGGAAGCCATTTGAAGATCCCTGTGATTAGCTACACCCTGCTGGGGCTGTGCGAGGGAGACGCGAGCCCACAGGAAACTAAGCCAACAACTGCACATAAATGTATTTGTGCTAGCAGTATACTCGGCCTTGTGCAAACAGGGAAGGAATAGGTCTGCCATGCTGCTGCTCGCTTGCAAACAAGGCCTCGTTTAACCTCTGCCTGCTTTCTTACAGAGAGAGAAACTCAATTTCTGATTTTCCTCCCCTTTAATAGTACTTTGTCTTCCCTAGCCAGAACTTATGAACACACTTGGCAAGCTACAGCAGTACAACAGCCTCAGCTGAAAAGAACACAACGACGTGCTAGAGTTTGCTCTCACTTTCCTATTGTCTTGGTTTTCTCTTGGTTCGAGATGTCATCATGCACACCAAGTTTGGCTGAAAGCAGAGGGATGAGACAACCATTGCATTACCCCTTAGAAGATGATTCAGAGCTACAGACAGTTTACACAAACCCAGAACTAAAATATAATTGAAATGTAAGGCTTTTACGCATTAGGAAGTCTCTAATCTGTTTAATAAGATTCCTCAGATCTTCATTGCTTCTGTCCACTTGTTCTTTTGTAGCATTGGTTTTGAGCAAAACTTCTTGTGCGTTTTGTTTTGCTTCATCAGCTCTCTGTTTTGCCTCAGAAACCTGAAGAGGAAAGTAGAAGGCTTAATTGCATATTTATTTATGCTTTAAGGCCTGGTTTAAAACAAAAATTCAGTTGGAGCCAGAGGTAATAGTAATGAGAAATGGTTTTTCTCATAAAACTCACAGAACACTTTTTAAAAGCTGGCCATGATCCATACCACCAATGCTAGTTTAAACAACTCAGGCTAGTCTTTGGAGTTATCCATGAAGCTTTGCTTTAGCAAGCTCCCTTTCTGAGGATCTTTATAAGCATGATGAAGTTACACAACTGGAAAGAAGTATTTTGAAGTTAGCCAGGCACATACTTTGTCAATTAGCATCTAAACTTGTGTTACAACTAAAAGACTTTTTTTTTTTTTTAAACATCTAACAATTTATTTGGCATGTTACCATTCTGGAGAGTTGCTCAACTTCTGCTAATGCACTGAGGATGTCTCTGTCAAAATCCATGGCTTTCTGCCAGGCGTTGTGAGCTACGGTCACCAGCCCGTTGCAGCCAGGTCCTCCACACTTCTTCTTTCCATCAGCTGTTCGGCAGTTTAAACCGCCACACTCGGACTCAGCACAAGAGGCTCCTGCAGGAGTGCCACATGTCTGTAGAGACACATTAGATACTGCTCAACCGTGACAGAAACACATGTTATTTCTGCCCCTTGCAGTAGCATCCCCAGTACCAACAGGTAAGGAAGCTGAAGTAGAGCTGCAAGCTGGAGGTGGTTCCTGCAGCAGGTCCATGCTGGCATGACTTGAATCTTTCTTCTGTGCCCCCTGCACCTTCCTGCCTTTAACCTGGTTACAAATACCCAGCTCCCTGATGCTGAAGTAGCTGGAGGTTACGAGGGAAGCCTTGCCTCGCCTTCATCATCCACTTCTCCTGTACATCATCTTTCACTGGAAAGCTGCCTTCCACATTTGGTTTCAAGCTGGAAGCCTATATGCCTTTTGTTTGCAATCAGTCTTCACTGCTTGGAGGAAAAACTGGCCAGCCGAAGAAGCTATTTTTATAAGGAAGAAAGTGTTTGGTGTAGAGTAGTATCTTTTCTGTTGCTCTAATGCCCTAGAAATGTAATAGAAGCTGAAATGCTCAGAGTTGAACAGGAAACTTTTCTTCATCTCCCTTAAAAAGCTGTCCCATTCCCTTCGACCAAATGTTTGCTCTGATTTCATCTTTCCAGAACACTTTCTAATTTGTGAATTTTGTTAAGGATGTGTTCCCATGGAAAATTTCAGGCTAGACTTTTTTTTTAAAAAAAAAAAAGGGCAAAACTATTTCAATCAGCAACATTGTACTGAGAATTATCCACTAACTTGGTAAATTGTTTGGACAATGAAATCACTCGGGAGTTGTTTTAGCCAGAAGGAAAATTGGAAAATTCCCCATTCTTGTGAGGTTCTTTTCCCTTTCTACCCTTTTGCAGAGAATGATAGTCACTAACCAACTGACTTTGCAGCCAAAAATCTCTCTGGGAAAAGCTCGGGGCTGTGCCAAGTTAGCTGCAGCTGTCTCCTGTGAAGTGTAAATGAGTCCCTCTTACCTGTTTGGCATGCAACCCAGCAGTTAGCTAGAAAGCAAAAAGGGCGGGGTTTTTTTGTGTGTCCTGTGATTACACCTCCAAGCAACTCAGTGTTTACGGCCTTGATAAACATCTACCCAAGATTTTCAGTCCTCAAGAACAGTTAGGCAGGAATGTAGAGGAAGGGAAGCTAAACAAAACGATGTCTCCCTTCCTTCCAGAGAAAAAAGGAGGGCTGGGGGCCTCGGGAGGGAGGATGGGGGACAATTCAGCCTGTGAAGAGCTCATGCCCTCACACGGGCCTGGCCTGCCCAGGGAGTTAATGAGCAGTCCCGCAGCCCGGCCTCACGCGAGCTTGTTCTCTGGCTGCAGCTGGCCGACTTCAAAGCGAAACCAAGGCACCACCCAGCCTCTCCCAAGAAAGAGCCACCCTTGATCATATTTACAGATGAGCAGGCAGCCTCAACAGAGAAAATGCCCTTTTAACTCCAGCTCCCTGTACGTTCTGCTTTGTCCCAGCGGGAGGACGGGAGTGCGGTGATGCTGAGGAGGGCGGCCCGTCGGCACAGGTGCAGCGCTGTGGGGCTGGGCGCTGCGCGGGCATAGCGGGTACCCTAGGGAGCTGCAAAAAGGAAGAGAGGAGCCTAGGGAAAGCAAGCGTATGAACTGAGGACAGGCTTAAGAGAATGGCTCGCAGTCCAGCAGGCTCGCTACACTTTTCTGCACATGGGAGCAAAGGGCTTTGGGTTAGAGCTGGGGTGATGAAAAGATGGGTGCTCTGTCAGGGCTGGGGAGGGGGAGGAGGGAGACCAACATGAAAGGCTGGTGCCTGAAAGCCAGTAGGTCTCAGAGCCCACCAATTAAACAGCCTTGTTCTAGCCCACAACACACCCCCATCACCCAAGAAACATGCACTTTTCATGAACAAACTGTATCTCACAGCATCAAACTCCGAACACTCCCTGCCCGTCACTTCTTCACAAACAGGACTTTATTTTTGCTATGGGCTTTATAACCAGGGATTCTCAGTCGCGTACCTTTTCAGCCACTTCAGAGAGATCCAGGCTCTGCAGCTTGCCTGCGAGTTCATCCAGAAGGCGCGACTGCTCCTCTTGTTTAGCCTTGAACTGGGCCTCCTTCTCGTTGATTAAGTCTTCCACTTCCTGCCGCATTTGCGCTGACAGCTCCACGGCGCTATCGGGGTGAACGGTGGAGGCATTGACCCTCTCCTCTGCCTCCAGGGACATCTGGAAATACTTGGTGATACTATCCAAGGCCCCTGCAGAAATCAGATGGAGCTGCTTAGAAATGTGTTCAGCAACCCAAAGTAATTTATATTATGGAGGTTGGCAGATGACACATCAGGGTTAGCGATACAAATATCAAGTTAAAGGAAACGCTAGCCTCTGCAGCTGTATTCAGTGCCATTGCAAGGATGACAGGATTTGGCCTGTTGGGGGGGTGGCGTGGTGTTCATTTTTTTTTTGCTTGCTTAACAGTTCATCAAGTTTGCTGGATTTTAAAGTTTAGCCTTTCTCTGACCCTAGTGACTGAATTCTACTTGCCCTGAGGGCAAAAGGAGATCCAGCCTGTTAGGTTTATAGGGCAACACTGTTTTCTAAGGATTCACTTATCCCATTAGCTCTTATAGCTTGCCCTGGGATGTCTGGCTTATGGAGTCACTGCTTGGAAACTGGTCAGAGCTTTCCTACGAAACAACTGCTTGATGAAAGATGCTGATTTATGGAACTCTTAGTTTTGGACAACTCCTGGAGAGGCCTTGCATGGGTGTGAGGGACCCTATGGGGCTGGCCACATGCTGCACCTTAGGGTGCTTTCTCCCCCTCCCTGCGACACTTACCCCGAACATCGGAGATCTTGATGAACTCTAGCTGTTCTGCAAGTTCTTTCACCACATGGTCTAGGCTTTTGGCATCTGTCTCCAGCGCGCTCAGGTCAGTGTCTGTGCTATTGCTCTTCTCTGCTAAGGCTGACAGGTTTTCTTCTATGTCAGCTATCTTAACTGTAACATCTGCTGTCAGCTTTCTGTAAAACAGAGGCACAGGACTCAACACGGGGAGGAGGAAGGGTTTTAAGCCTTGGTGCTTCATTTCACTGCAGGAGTGGTGGTTAGAGCCTTGCTGAGCTTCTCCCATGGCATGACCTGTCCTCCCTCGGTGGAGCTGTAACTGATTTGTAACAACAAGCCTACCTAGAATACCGTTTTGTTTCCTTTATCATACAAAACTCCTTTTTAATCTACAGAACGTTTATAAACCCAAAGCACCAAATTGCTCAGAAAACAGCTGCTTTGTGTAAGATTAACTGGAGGCAGATTCCAGAGGACTGGTGTAATGCTCTTGTATCATGGCAACTGCATAGGTCAGAGTTGACTACTATGATCCATACATAATTTGCTTCCCATCCCACACAGCTACAAGTGCAGTTTTGATTACTACGAGCTTATGGGACAGATTTGAACTTCAGGAAGCGGGGAAGGGAGAGCCTTAGTTTTAACACAATGGATTCTTTTAATTTGTCTGTAAAGATTCCTTCTCACCAGCTGTTTCTCTAGGGCTGTGAAGGAAAACCTCCCACCCTCAGCGTTCAGCATGGCCTCAGTGAGCCACGGAGCAGGCTTTAGCTAGTGGGATAACCCTAAAAGGAAAAGCAAGTGTATGTTACTCGGCAATGCTGCTGCGGAACCGAAGCGGGCATAGGAAGCTATTCCCATCCATGGTGATCCCTCCAATCCCAGTGTTTCCTCATTCTGAAAGAATCAGGCAGTATTTAAGCTCTATGATCAATTTACAGCCCCCTCAATAGCCCAACAGCTTGTTGTTTTCCAGCAGTCCTCCAAAGCCAAGTGTTTCTTTTAAACCAGAGAAGAGCAAGAACAGAGACATACGTTAGGGAAAAGCAGCTCCTCAGGTGCTCTGACCTCCCTCAGTACATGCAGAGCCCAAATGCAGCAGCAACCCCCAGCTTGCCAGCTGGAAAGGGGGATCTGCAGGGCACAAGCGTATCTCTAATTGAGACATTTGTGCTTTAATCCTTCCCCCTTTGCTTTGTGCAGTCCCCTTTACAATGCACAAGCAAGCTTGAGCAGTTGCACACAGGGCTAGAAAGCATCCGCAATCCTGCTTGATGTTAGACTGCCCCATCTCCAAAAGCAAAAACTACCATCTTTTGTATGCTTAGCCCTAAAACAAAATACAGGGCTATAAAGCTGGTGCTTCTCCCACACATACTCAGGGCAGAAAGGAGACCGCGTTTCCAACTCGTCCGCTACACGGAGATCCAGGAATTTAATCTCTCCCCTCTTCATTCTCTCACATAATAGCAGCGTTTGTCCTTTGCCCCGGGGGAGCGCAAGGCAAGCGTGAGCGGCTCCGCAGTAATTAGCTGCCTGGTCGGCAGTGGGAGCCGGACAACCCCTGCCCAGAGCATGGTAGCTACACTGCTCCTACCTTCCCCGGCCAGGTTTCTGCTCGTGGGACGGATGCTCACTGCCGGCACCGTGCACGGCGAGGTGCTGCACCAGTGCTGGGAGCCGCAGCATACCTCACCCAGCTGGAGGAGCAAAGATGGGGTGTCCTCAGCTCAGCATGGGGGCAGCAGTTGCTCCAGTAAATCCCAGCTCACTGGCACTCCCACTCCTTCACGCGCTAGACTTATCTGCCTAATTGCGACTGTACTCACTCCGCTTCCTCGAAGAGATTCCCAATGTTCTTCAGGGGCTCGGCAGCTGGATTTTGAGCGATGATGGTTTTAATTTCACTGAGCTTCTCCTCCAGGGTGTTGAGCGTCTGCTGATACGGGCCAGTGACTCCAGTGACTTTGAGCGCATTAGCCCTATCCAGGAACTGCTGGGTCCTATTAGCCAGCTCGCTGATGATCACGTCCCAGAGGGCGAAGCACTGGTGGCACGGCACGCAGTCAGGGAAGAAGCCCGAGTAGCCCCGGGAGCACTTGTCACAGCGCGGCCCTTCCACCCCTTCGTTGCAGATGCACTGCCCGGTGGCGCGGTCGCATTGCGGGGTCTGGATGCCATGAGGGTTGCAATCACACGCTGGAAGGAGAAAAAGGCACGTGTGAAGGCTATGGTGAGGGAAATGACAGCGATGTTAGCAGTGAGAAAAAAAAAAGTGGTTATAATGAAGTGGTGAAACAAGTATAGAAGTGGTCTGTGTCTGGATTAGAAAAAGGTAATTATGGATGTGTCCGCTTGGGTATGGGGGAACCAGGGCTGAGTGTGAAAGGGGAGAGGTAGGGAAATAACTCTAGGGCAGACCAGGATTTGCACATCTCAGAAACAGGCACAATAATGGAGCAAGGATGGACACTTCTTGCAATGTTTGGATGTCAACTGGATAGCAACTGGGACAAACATCCCAGCTTCACTCCTACAATGAAGAGTTAGTAGAGCAAGGCTTTCCAGAGAGGAAAAGAAATAACAGGCAGGCACATAGTGGAGGGTTTAAGAGCAAAACACGAGTGAAATGGGAAAAGTGAACAAGGAACAACCATTTACTGTCCCCTCCAGCATAGGAGTAGGGATCAGCTGAGGAACCCATCAGATCAAAAACCAACCACCCTCCCCTGCACCTCCCACAAACTGCACAATAAAAGGAGACAGTTGATTACACAGCACTTAGTTAAGTGGTGGAAATTCCTTCCACAAGACACTGTGGTGCTAAAAGTTGAGGTGGCTTCAAAGAACATGACAAATTTATGGAGTAACAGCCCTTGAGAGATCTTCTACGCAGAGGTACAGGGCCTGGCTCAGGATGTGCTCCTGCCATGGGTGGTGGGAAAATATTCGTGATGTGCATCAAGGAGCCTGGCACTGGGCTGATGTTTTGGGTATAGAGAAATAGGTAAAAATCAGCCAGTGAAAAGTAAAAGTGAAAGAAAGAAGCAAAACAAAGAATGTGGTCGTGGGCAGCCCTGTCTGAGGGGGAAGAGGGAGGTCTTTTCCAACACAGGTGCTAACAACCAAGAGTCTACACACTGCTTGTCACCTTCAAGTGGGAATGATGATGATTAACAGTTGGTTTTTTTTAAATTATTTCCCACTTTGAGCACCATCTCAGGAGTTAGTAGTCACACCTTCCTGAAATGGACTTTCATTCTTATTTTATTTTTGTACCTGTGAACACCTGCCTATCTTTATCTGCTACTCAGGTAAGACCCAAGTGCTCCAGATGGTTGCCAAATTGGAAAACACTCTTTTTTAACACGCTGTTAGAAGAAAGATGCACTTCTTTGGCACTAACCCACCATGAAGAGAAGTTACTCAATTAACTTCGTGATGCACTGTCATTTCTAAAAGCACAGACACACTTTGCACACAATAACACTATCAGGAGAAGCATTTCCATGCAGCAGGGCTGCCACTTGACCTCTCCTCCTCCTTAATTACACAAGCAGCAGCAGAGGAAATTGCCAACCTGCAAAGCTTTTAATAAAAGGATGGCAGCAAAGAACAAGAAGAGAGGCCTTGAAAATAGGCAGGTCATTACCTGCTATGGTGGCGGAGTACACCCAGAGCAGGTCAAGCACACGCTCCTTGAACAGGAAAGGGATGGCGATACCTGATAAAAGCCTTCACTCACACATCCATTTACCAGGCATCCTTGAAGGAGGTTAATGGCTCAAAAAGGTTCATAGATCAATTCACACACTCCAAGCACATGCCCCCTTGAAAAAAGGGCAAAACACAAAGCTGTTTTCAAGATTGCACATTGTTTGCTTCAATGCCAGAACACAGTGGTGGTCTTCAGTTCAAAAATTACACAAAGAGCCACAGCAGAACAAATCGCTCCTCAACAAAACGACTTTCTTGTACAATGTGAATATGATAGGCAAGAGACAAAAATAACTTCTGCTGCTTGCACAATTGAGAAAATGCTCCTTTGTTCTTTGAATTATACCCTGACACAAGAGATTGTTTTTACTTTACATCGAAAGTGCTTAAGTAGTGAGCTTGCCATGGAATATGTTCCCTGCAGGCAAACCGGCGAGTTCCTGTTTGAAGGAGGTCAGTTAACCCTTCTGTCAACTAATAAGGCCCTCGGTATAATGATGAATTGTCCAAATTCCTCTGCACAGAAAGAGGCTAAATGGCATGTGTTTCTTCTCAAAGATCCTGAGATCTGATCGAGTTACATGAATACTTGCTGCTAGCAAATCAGATCACTGTATTTACTTGTGGATTTAAAAAGCTTAAGGTGAAAAAAACCCAACACATGTTGGTAATTCTAGTCTTGAATACCTGCATGTTCAGGAAAGGCAGATGACATGGTTTTAGTAGCATTTACATGGTAATGTGGATTCCAAAATCTCTGGAGCCAGAAAATGCTGGGGAAAGGGAGAGGAGAATTTAAGGACTAATTCTTTAGCTATCTGTTGGGAGATGATAAAGCGCAAAGAACTAATTTGTTCTAAACACACTACAACAGTTGGAAGAATCATCACATTTCCCGAATTCTACAAAACTCCAAACTGAGCTCTGTGGGACCCATCAGAAAACTGTACAAGGTGTCTAGAAACATTACTGTGGGCTATTTCTCTGATTTAGGATGCTCTATCAAGCCCAGAAGCAGGCAATGCTGGCTCTGCATTACCTCAGTAGTGTGAATCCAACATATATAAAATAGCTTTCAAATGGGCTGGTTTCATAGTTGCTTTTTCTTTTCTTCATGATCTTCCAAAGTCATTAACCGTACATAGGACCACACCAGCTTTCAAACCAAAAGGTAAAACTGAAGATAATTTTATCTCTATTTTTAAGTAAAATCACATAGTCTAAAGGAAAACAAGAAAAAGCCTCCCTCAGACTGGAACAAGAAGATTCCTGTCGATTTTATTTTCTTTCCGTTTTGAAAATTTGGAAAGCACTTCTACATGTTGGTGGCATGATCTCTCTAGGTACAGCCCTCAGACAACTCCTTTCTGTGGCACTGACTGAAACGTTTTTTCAATTCTCACAAAAGCATCACTGTTTCTCTTACAGCTCACAGTCCTGTGAGCAAACCTTTCATCTCACAAATGACACGTGCATGCCAGTATTTGGTTACATGCAATGTTCTTTTTTTGAGTCTAGATGACCTTAGCCAAGCACTTCAGCCACAGTTGAAATCATCTCTGTTCCTCGCCAGAGTCAGAGTGCTTCTAAGAGATGCTGGGTCCAAATTTCTGGCCACGGCATTAATAACTAAATTTGGCCAGCCAGAAACCCACAGAAACTGCTCTTCTGCCCTCCAAGGCCATGTGGAACAGGACCTCCACCATCCCCAGTGCCTTTAGCAGGGGAGTTCTGCATCCCATGCCCTGGCCACCACCACCAGGCTATTTCACACCCTGGCACGGAGCACATCCGAGGCCCTTGCAGAGAGCATCTTTCCCGGTGGGGATCAAACCCTCAGCTTACTTCAGCTGTGGTGACTTCCCAAGAGGAGGTAAGCAAGCCTGGGACAAGATCATATGAAGCCTTCTAAGTAGTGAGGAGCACTTTGAACACTGTGGGCCACCAGGCAAATAACTCAGTGCACAAGTTTCACTTCTTTGCCTCACACAACACCTGCTTACCAAGCACCCGCTGGCTTCAGTCTCTGTGGGATTTCAGGGCACAACTTTGTCCTAAAGTGACAAACAGGAAACTTTGTCATAAAGGGACAAAAGTACAGTGACAGTGGCAGGATCCAGGAGAAAAAAAAGGGAGGGAAAAAAAGGAGGAAAAAAAAAAAGGAGGGGAAAAAAAAAAAAGGAGGGAAAAAAAGGGAGGAAAAAAAAAAGGAGGCTGCCCTAGCTGGCATGGACTGGAAAAAGTGATTGGCAAATAGCTCATGGAAGAGTAATTGAGTTACACATCCATCATTCATGACGGCGACTGCACAACCACCAAAAGGATTCATGTGACATTTGATTATCACCGCCAATGAACTGGGAAGCAAAAACAGGAGATGCCTTGATTCTCATCACCTGCTAGAAACTGAGCAAACACCATGCCAGCATGATCCAGCATGCCAGGCTGGCCCAGCATTGTTCTTGGACAAAGTACCCCAGCATCACATCTAGCCACAGTAGAGTTCTTGCTCCTCTACCACCTCCTTCGTTAATGTCCAACTATTCCTATGGCCACCACGTGAGCCAACTTCTATGCAGTCCCCTGCTCATGATGCTCTCTATTACAGCAGTTTTTTTTCTGATGTACTCAAACAGGCTAATGCAAACACAATCTTCAAATTATAGCTTGGTGCTGGAGATTGCGGCTCTAACCAGCACCCGTGTAAGTCTGATGTAACACCTGAGTAGCTATACCACATCTAATTTTAGCATATACCTAGGGTTTATCTAATTTTCCCCAAGAAGAACAAGAAACACATAGGCACATCTAGGGATGCAGAGGTGTTTCAGGTATTACTCAATAGCTAGCGATGGCTTTTCCTCCACCTAACATAGTACCTGTGGAATAGGGGAAGACAAAGTCCTCTAAGTTATTTTTAAATGCCTCTTACCTATGCTTATATGACTAGAAATTGGGAAAAGTGGTTCATTTTGCACTGTAAAACCACACAGATGCCAAGTTTACTGCGAGACATTTAGATGCCTGAACCAGTTTGTGTTGTAAATGGCCTTCAAGACAAATGGTTGGTTATTCTCCCTTCATAGAGAGGGGTGGCTGAAGGCCAGGGTGAAGGGCTACAAGTTAACACAGACTGGGCTACTTGCTTTGAAGATCAGTTAGACAGGCATCAAATCTGTGCCCGGGTAAGCAGAACAGGACACTGCAGTGCCTCCCATGGAAAATACAGCAGAGGAAAAGAAGTTTTTTGAAATCATTGGTCAAAGATCTGAGGGTTTTCAAAGAGCATTTACTAAGTTAAACAATAGGTTTCTGTTTTGAAATGTCATTTTGGAACTGGGTGTATTGTTTTCTTTAATTGAGTGTTTAACTCAATCGGACATTCTTCTGTGGCATACTCTGACTTAAGTGAAATCACATTTTTGAGAGGAAAATTTTCTAGCCAAACTTCTAGGATCTGCTGATTAGCAACTTATGACTGCAAAAGATTGTAGCCACATCTATTCACACACACATGTGCACACACAGAGAGAGTATCCACGAGTAATTTTTATACCACCTTGATCAATGCATTTCAGTAATGCTTTTTCCTGATCTTAAGGATAAAAGTAATACTCATACACGTTTATTGAATGTAGTCTTGCGAAACCTAAGGGGAGAAATCCCAAAGAAGTGACTAGCTCGAGTTGTTTGCTTCAAGCTCACAAGGATCTATGAACCACTTTATCTCTCACTTACTCTGACAGCTCTGCCACCTTTCCCTTGATTTTAAATATTCAGAACTCACTTCCATTTGAGCTACTGTAATTTAACATGGCATATTTGCATATCACTTAATTTAAACTAAGGTTTTACTACAGCCGAGATGATATAATGGATACTGAAAGGGCTGTATGAAGATCAGTCTCAGTGTTTAATGCCTTATTGCAAGATTCTAGAGTGACTGTCATGCATCATCCTACACAGAACAGAAATAATTTCTGCAGAAATATTTTCTTTCCTGCTTGAGATCGGGGACAGAGCGCACCAAATGTTTAACTCCTCCACAGCAAAAAAACAAAGGGTTTGTTCAAACAATTTCCTGGCATCATTTCCCAGTGGTAGTGAGGCACTATGATGATAAAACCACGCAGCAATTTGTAAGGTTGAAAGTTTTGCAGAACTAGCAAATTTCTTCTGAATAATCAGCTATTGATTCAAGTTACCCTGTAAGCATACTGCTAACTCCTCAGCATTATGATTTTCAGTATGAGTGTTAAGATAAGATCCCAGCCTAGAATTACTAGAGTTGTGCTGCATTTCAACATGCTAGCAGACCTTGCCAAATTGCAATTTTCTGGAAACAATCAACATACATTACAATATTTTAAGACCACAGGCCAATTGAAATTATGAAACTCAAAGTGAAAATTATATTTCCTTTAGCGTAGAATTTGTCCAACTTCCTTTACTCACTTTAGACAGAAGAAAAAGAAACATCTGCTAATCTTTTTCTCTGCACCATAAATACCTCCTATAAAAGCAGCTAACGTGACTAGCTTAAGTCTCAGGTATTAAAACTACGAAGCTTATTCTTAAAGGGCAGTGGGGTAGTCTGCAGTGAACAGATGTTTCAGCGCCAGGTACATAACAAAGACTAAAATTTGTGAAAAACAACTTTCTGCCAATGTCTGCAATGAGTATTTGATAAAAACATGATTTTTTTTTTCACCTTAGTTCAATTAAATTCTGTTTTTTACAATAGGGCTTGATACTCAAGTCCAACACAATAAAACAGTGACACGGGTAAGCTTCTTGTAAAGGGGAGATAGAAATACAATCTAAATTTCAATCTCATACAGCGCCTTTTAGTAACTGCACTCTGTTCTGCTTCTTCAATGTATTAAAACAGTAAAGATTTATATTATATAAAACACATATCTCAAATATCTACTGTGCAAGGGCATTGTTCGAGCTGCATCTGCAGCCACACCATATCTCAGAGGCTTCCCGGGAGCCTGGAGCCTCCCGCCAGAAACGTGCTTTGCGGGCTGAAGTTGGTGCAGAGCTCAGCATGCCGAGTCCTGCACGTTGGTTGCCAGGCTTTGGAAAAGCTCCAGCAGAATGCCTGCAGGACTCGAGTTTGATGAAATTTGTAATCCTATTATTTACTACCTGAGCAAGGATTGTTATGTACGAGCACACATTCACGTGCGGGTTCGTGCAGGGCTGCATACAGCTTATAGCTGAAGCACCGGCCAGAAGAGTCCTGCAAAGGGGCTGGTGCTGCCCCCCACCCCAGCTCCTGCTCGCTGTAATACTCACAGGGACCTGCACGAGGCCGAGAGACACGCTGGGCTTTGACCTATCCTCTACACCTCTCCTGTGCTTGTTTCAGGCATGATGTTATATTAAATGAGTAACTTGTGCTTTTTTAAAGCGTGGGGTAAGCAGCCTCCAAAGATCCAGTCCTACAGACTCTCTGCGGCGCGTAATTCCCAACGGGCATCTGCAGGGGGTGGGACCGTACCCAGTATTGAGGGGTCAAGATGCTGCCCAAACATAGGCACCCACCTTAGCTTGCCCCAGTGGTCTGGTCCCAGTGTGATCACTGGAGACAAGCACAGGACACAGTGGATGATGCTCTCTCTCCACCTTGGGGAGCACGAACTGCAAATGGAAGCACCCAGACCAGGTGCAAAAACCTGCCTCCTCCAGCTTCTGCTTCACCATCTCCCATCTTACCAAGATTTCTACAAAAAAAGTCACAGGCAGCAGCCGGCAGTGGTCACCACCACCGATGGGGACGGCAGAGAAGCGTGCCCTGGCGTCTGGTTTCCAGCAGAGCATGCTGAGACCTGGGGGACGCATCTGCAGCTCGGTGCTGCTGCGAGCGCCTGGGAACCTGTGGGGGGCTGCGGCCCATAGCCTGTCCTGGGTGGGCCACTTTGTCGGTCTCCACATGTGTGGAGCTGTAGCTGTGTCCAGAGGTTATTTGCAGGCACTTGTATTCACATGACCTCACTTTTTAAAGTTTTACTAATTAAAAAATTTGTCAAGGGTGTCACAGCAAGTACAGTCCCCACTTCTCAGCAGGACCTCGTGTCTCCTTCTTGGTGCCAACAGTCTGAAGACCTCTTGTGAAGAGATCACACATTACTGTCCTCTGAGTGATGCACCCTGTGACTTCCAAGCTTGAGGACAAGCCACTTGCCCCAGCCAGAGGAGGATGCCACCCTGGAGTCATCGGGACTGATGTCCACACCCTCGCATCAGCTTGGTGCCCACAGCGAAGACTGCCCATCCATACTCACACAGTTCAGAGACCTCCCGCCGTTCCCCATCCAGATAGGTTTGTATTTTTTTCCCTGAACATGGCACAAAATGTGTCTGTTTTGGCTGCTTGGGCCAGCACAAGTGTGCCACCGAGGGCAGGTGGCAAATGCCATGGCCAGGAGTCCCTGTTTCCCTCTGCAGCTAGAGCTGACATCTTTGTGATGAGTTCTCTTCTCTGCTCCAGCTTCGCCTTGGCCGCAGGCCACATTTAAGCTATTTTCCAGGGGCATTGCTCTGTAATTCCTTAAACGGCACAGTTTTCCGGTTTGCCTGCAAACTGCTTACCACTGATAGTTGCTACCTGCCCACACGGCAGCCGCGCGCCTGCCAGCCAGAACATCGCCCCTCTGCTCGTGGGACTAAATGAGAAGTCGCTTGTCTCCCCACTGAGGAAGGATGGGAGACAGGACGGGAGGCACTGATCCCACCACGCTGGGGACACTCGGCAGCGCCGCGGGGCTGGATGCGCTCCACGAGCGAGCGCACGCTTGGAGCCTGTCTGGGGCATCGCACCGCAGGCTGTCACAGCTCAGCCCTGGGCACTGGCTCTCCCAATCTGCCACAGGGATGTCCTGTTAGATGCAGTCCTGAACGAAACCTGCATTTCGCGTGAGTGTCCTGCGTCACTTTGGGGCAGAAGGGGCAGCGGGTTGGAAGGAAAGCATAGGGTTTGTGGGGAGAAAACAGGCTCTGAAGAATATATCCTCTCTTCAGAAACATTAAAAAGCAGGTTTTCACATGCCCAAAAGGCAGCAGAAACTCTGTGAGAGACCAGAAATGCTGGTACAGTGCAAAATCCTGCTGATAAGGTATGCAGATGGACTCCATCAATAAACCCTGATGGAGACAGCTGATACCAAGAGACAATCCCTGCCCCGGAGCCAGCAGGGTCAGCACCCCTCACCACACCAGAACACACACAGCCTCCCAGAGAAACCCAATATGTACTCAGGAACCGGGACAATTCCCCAGTCCTTTCATCTGCTGCATTAACCAAGTAGCTGTGACCTGCCTATCTGGTTAGATAATGGGCTCTAAGGTATCTCTATTGTAAAGGATTTATTAAAGACCACAGCAAGCACATTCCTCCCTGCAGGAAAAATACCTTAATCTACTGCAAACCTTCCTGGCAAAGGCTCCTATTTGAACAGATCAGAGATACAAGTTTGTTCTGGTCTGGACAGTGTTTGAAGTTTCCTCTCCAGCTAATGAACAGGCTTGTTTATAATGAAAGGACAGAGAGCAGCCAGTTTTCTAAACAAGCGACTTCATGGTGCTCTGTTTTGCCGCACATAGCTATGGCTAACCCACTGCATGGTCTCTGCTCGCTCCTTTATTTTCATCTGAAATACAAGGAAGGTGTCCTACTAAATAAAAACCCTTATTTCTTCAGGCCCAGTCTCCCTAACGAGACACAAGAGGAGACAGTGGTCTTCCACGACATACAATGGAAAGGCAAAGGAAGCTGGTTTCCAGACCAACTCTCAAACCCAAACACTTGCGATTTGTTTTCTTACCACAGTGGCTTACCTGACAGCATTGCAACCTAACAGTTAAAGATGAGTTAAGTTTCTAAACAGAGAGGTTTGTTTCTAAATAAGTGTTCCAACAAGAAATAAAATAAACCAGGCAAGCATCAGGCCGGGCTCCTGTCATGCCTCCCGATCCCCGAGAACAGACCCCGCCATGCCTCCCTCCCTCATTTCCAAAGGCTCGTGTGGGCACTGGCAGGGATCACCGGAGGGGCTGCTCCTGGCAGGGGTGTCCCAGTGCACTGGGCGGTGATGGTGTGCCTGGCCACCGGGTCATTTCCAAAAGGAGCAGATGGAGCAGGTGCCGGAGTTGGACTCACCTTGGCACTCCACGCCTGGGTCTCCCCAGAAGAGCTCCTGGCACTCTCGGCAGGTCTGGCCTCCGAAGCCTGGCATGCACTGGCACTGCCCCGTGAACTGCCAAAAAAAAAGCCAACAGGAGACATGATCACCTCAGCAGCTTGGCCCCGCGCCAGAGCAAAGGCCACGCCGTCGGAGCATGCCCCGTGCTCTCCTCACCTCGTTGCAGGCGGGTCCCAGGGAGCGCGCGGGGTCACAGCCGCACGGCTCGCAGCCGGCACCGCTGGCAAGCCTCCACGTGTGCGGGGCGCAGCGGTCGCAGGTCTGCC
Organism: Phaethon aethereus; assembly: GCF_964289735.1. NCBI lineage: Eukaryota > Metazoa > Chordata > Aves > Phaethontiformes > Phaethontidae > Phaethon > Phaethon aethereus. The sequence goes on from NC_138575.1 coordinate 16,501,777, forward strand.
CCACCACGTTGGGGAGGCACTGGCACTGCCCCGTGGCCGCCTCGCACCGGCAGCTCTCCGAGCCCTCGCAGTCCTCCCGAACAGTGCCCAGGTAGTTGCAGACGCACTCTGTGAGGGAAAGAGTGTGGCGCCTTGATGTCAGCCCGTCCTCCCATTATCAGACCGCCCGGAGTTCGCATTTAGTTTATCCTCCCAGACCCCAGAGGTGCGGGCAGATGCTGGCACATCCCAATGCCCGTGGCCAGGCCTGGCTGACCCAACGCTGAACGACACCCAGCACTGCGCGAGAGCCCTCCTCACGTCCCAGGCTGGCCACCTCTACGGCTTCTGCGCCAGCCCACAGGAGGCGGCAGGAGCCCCTCGTTCAAGCAGCGCAGGGTTGAAGCCCCTCTTCTTCTTTCCTCCCTCTGTACACAGCCAAGCCCAACCCTGCCCGGCCCCTGTCAGCCGGCCATGGCGGCAGATCTGCTCGGAGCGCTGATGGCATGCCAGGCGGAGCAGGGCTCTGCTTGCCCACCCAGCGACCCGTCCACCCTGCCGGGCTGCATCCGGTGCTGAGGGAGAGGAGGGTCTGCCTCCCCACAGCGTTCGGCTCCCCGCCACGGCCCTCGCTCCCACCGTCCAGCCACATCTGCAGGGTCACTGGTGTAAACAAGAGCCAAACCCTCACCCCGCCACCCCCATCTCTGAAGAGGAAACAAAGACTGCTAACAAGAGGGCAAGAAACACCTCTCCCACAAAAGCCTCGTCCTTTCAGCACATGTAAACGCTGTCCCTGCTCTCCCTGTCAAATGTAAAGGACTCCCCTCCCGTCCAGGAGCCCCGCTGAGCTGCAGGGCAGCTGCTTGCAGCTCTGGCTGGAGGTAATGAGGGTTCCCCTCCACCCCACATGCTGCCAGGTAAACTAAAAAGTCCAGGTGGCCGCTGCTGCCCTGTGACATGGCTGGCAGAGGGACTGCGGCCGTGTCTCCCCACTCACTTCTGCAGTCCTGCTGCAGGGCGCTCCCGTAGTAGCCCTGTTTGCAGAGGTGGCAGTTTTCGCCCTCCGTGTGATACAGGCACTTCACGCACGTTCCCGTCCTCTTGTCGCAGGCCGCCGGGTCAGTGGTGTCGATGTTGTTGTTGCACTGGCACGGCTGGCAGGCGCCGCCAACCTCGTCGGGGCTCCCAAAGAAGCCAGACGCACATTCATCACATCGGCTGCCTGTTTGAACAAACAGGAACGGTGGGAATTACCATCACGGCTTGCTAGCGTGCAGCCCCGTAAACGGCAAGACAATAAAGGCCATTAATGGCGGGGGTGTTAATTGGATCATGCTGAAAACAACAGAGGCAGCGCTTGGTGACACCGCGGCAGCTTGGCACAGCATGGATGGTACCGCCCGGGGCACCACGGATTGGTGCTGCAGGCCAGCTGCCAGCACGCTCGTCCCCCCGGTTCCACTGCTGTCCTGTCCACCTCTGCCAACCGCCGGTCACCCCTCGCCAGGCTGCTGGGGATGAAGTTCACCGTGGTGCCGGCATTGCCTGCACAAGCTGCTCTGCCCTGGCACCTTCCAAAGCGCTGCCAGCCTCCAGCAGCACCACACTGACACTGGTGCTGTGGTCATATCCCAGCAACTCGCGTGGACCTCCCAGTGCGACGTTCAACCCAACCCCACGCACCCGCCAAGTACCTATGTATCCCACGCTACAGACACACACGACTTGCAGCGTGACTGGATCCTGGTAACAGCCACTGGCAAACTGGCGTCCACTCTCGGGGCCATCGGGGCAAGGGCAGGGGCGGCAGTGGTCACCCGATCCCAGGACAGGGTCTCCGTAGTAGCCAGCCTGGCACCTGCGTGGTGGGGTACATGGCATGCAGGGGACTGCAAGCAAATGGACTGAAGCCTTGTAATAACTACACTCAGGTTTTCATCCACCATGAAGAACTGAAGCACAGAAACAGCCCTACAGCTTTCTTTTGCCACTCACACTCCAAGCAGCTGTGCCCACAGAGGCAAATTTCTCTGGCATATGCCAGTGTAAGAGCAGAAGACCCAAGGCAGATGCATCTCAGGAGGTTTGCAATGGAGAAAGCCTCTCTGAAGCCCTGGGGTCCCACGACGCACTCTCAGCTGTCTGGGCAGGCACTGCTGGGGTGTGGAAGGCCACAGGCAGGGAAGAGGTGTCCCTGCTCCCATCAGCGCTGCTCTGGCTTCCGCGGTCCAGGGACTTCTCCCATGGATTCACACCCGCCCCAGCACCAGCGCCGGAGGGGTACGGCTGCTGTGCCCATCCTGCTGGGGGAAGGAGAGGGGCCGAGGAGGGGGCGCAGGCACCATACCTCTCACAGTTGTGCCCTGCCGTGTGGTCCCGGCAGCTCAGGCACTCGCCAGTGTAGGGGCTGCAGTCGTCAGCGTGGCCGTTGCAGTGGCAGGGCTGGCAGCTGGGGAAGCCCCAGAAGCCGGGCAGGCAGCGGTCGCACTGCCGCCCATACACCCCGGGGAAGCAGTGGCACTGGCCCGTCTCCGCGTCACAGAAGGCGTTGTAAGAGCCTCGGACGTGGCACTCGCACGCTGCAAGGAAAGGGGGACAGGTGCTGTGTTTCCCTGGCAAGCCCTAAACGCAGGGCCCTGACCGCAGCGCCCTGACCGCAGCGCAGCCCGGAGCCAAGGGTTTGACGTACGTCGGCATCCGCTCGGCCCGAACCCGAAGGTGCCAGGGGCGCATCTGTCACACTGTCTTCCGACGACATTGGGACGACACTGGCACTGTCCTCCGCTGGGGTCACACACCGAACTCAGGGAGCCCTGGGGGTCACACTGGCACGCTGAGCGGAGAAAAGCATCGCCGGGAATGAGCACCACAGTGCAGGACATGAACCACCAGCCTCATCTCATGCACATGCCTTCCCCATGCAAACCGCTCTGCCTGGAGGTGCCATCAAGCTTCCAGCAGCAGTTTGCCCTACAAGGAGGTGGTTACGTACATAACGCAGTCTCGTGTAATAGAGCAGAAATGCTGAATATGATGTTCTTGCAGACGTCCGTCATGGGGGTTTTCACAACACTCCTGCTGTTTTCCAGACACCGGTATCTTTGGAAAGTTTCCCAAGCGCTGTTCGTAACTACATCTTCGCCAGAGCCTCCCACTGTGAATATGTCCAGTGATTTGCAGTATGGCATGAGAACAAGCTACAAAACAATTTTACAGTGACAGTGTCACTATTTATAAATAGCCACCACCAAAATTGTGAAAATTCAGTATTATCCCACTTCCTATCATCCATTTTTGGCCAAAAAGGAAACAGCCAGACAGAATTTGGAAGGGAAATAACAGGAATTCTCTAGTTTTTGATGGAATAGTTCTGCTATCTACCAAATTCTTACCACATCTGCCAAATTCTAACCATTCAAAAGAGAAAGGTAGACATTCATGACATAGGTTGCACACATTAGTCTTCCCAAAGGAACTACTGTGAAAGTTCAGGTCTGTGGAACTAGCTGCACTGCTGTAAAATACAGCAAAAGCCTCTTTGTAGAAAAACAACCCACATACTTCAAGACTGAAGAAATGTACGCTGCTTCACATCGTTCAGTTAAAATCTGTCTTCAGCCATAAGCAACACCATTGTTAAATATTACCTGGGATTTATACAGACGCATCCCAGAAGAGATGCAAACTTTCAAGCTTTTAAATATACTTTTCCACCAGAGTATCCCTGAAATAATTTCTGCTCACAGAGTCAATGAGTGTGTACGGGCTCTCCGTCTCCGTATCCACCGAGGAGTACTGGGGCAGCTCCAGGCGGATGGTGTAATTCAGCCCCTTCTCAAAGCAGACGGGCCGTGGGAGAACAACATATCTGGATGAGGAACAGGAAACAATTCTTACTTCAAACATCCAGCACCATAAAGTGTTTCAGGTGGCCCTATAAAGCAATTGAGATAGCGCAAAGCAGCCAAGACCGGGAAGAACAAAAGCTACGACGTGAAAGAGGCGGTTTGGAGACTTGTGCAAGTCAGAACCGGAAAAGCTTATCGGCAAGGTAGAGTCATACCGGTGTTCCTTCACAGGCTATGCAAACACTTCCCCCACTCTTTACTCAGCGAAGAAAACAAATTGGACGATGAGAATAAACTTAAAGCTTTGAGTCTACAGACACAATGCTAAATATGATTTTATAACCCATCAGAGATTAAATTTCATTAATTTTCATAGAGGCCACTCCAAACTGAAAACATGATGTTTCTCTGTTCCGATTTTTTAAGTGATTTTTTTTTTTTTCTCTCCTTTTGGCCCATCCAGTTATACTGACCTGGAGCCGGGTGACAGCGAGACGACCTGATTATCATCATCAGGAACTGTGTTGCCACACCGACTACCCGTGGGAATCTTGCCTGGGCGCGAGACGCTGATCACAGCTTTTTCCCACTGATCCGGCAACTGGGAGGAAAAAAGGCTGATCAGCATCAAGCAACATCCGTAAGCTCCCGGGAGCATCCAGAGCTCTGGCCAGGCAAACCGTGCGCATAGACCCAGTGGTCACTGTGCTTCGAGGAGGACGGGGCTGCAGCTCCAGCACCAACGGGGCATCTACCAGCTGCGGGTTTGGGCTGACGCAAGACAAGGCACATGCCCCTGGGCATCCTCCAGCATAACAGCCTCTCTCCCTCCCAAAAAGCCATGACGAGGTGCAAGTGGTCAGCAGACCCATCTGTGGCACAGCATCGGTAAGGGGTTTGGTGACCTCCTCTGCCCCCACCTCTGGGTACTGCACCTGAGTATTTCAACTGCAGTCAATTGCTGCTAAGCTCCAGGAAAGGAGCTAGGGAGATTTTTCCCTTTCCCTCTGCCCTGCAAATTATCCACAGTCAAAACTGACTCCTTGCAAGCTCTTGGCTGCAGGCGTTCACCATCCAAGACAGAAGATATGTCTCCTAAGGCGGATAACAGCATTTCCACCCATTGGAATCCTGTCTGGCTGATGCCAAATTCATATTCTAATTTGTCCTGACAGGACTTGTCACTTTTTAATTTGCTCATTAAACAGGTGCTGAAACAAGGCAATAATGAACGAAACTGTAAAGCAAATAATAGTAGTAATAGTCAACATCTTCTTGGATTTTCGTGCATCTCAGACATTTAACTGAGCGTCCATCCTTGTCTTTGAGTCTATGACTTCTGGAAGCGCTGGGCTCCTGTCAGCTATGCGTTGGATATGCCCATACTCACAGACCTACCTGTGGCTCATAGCGGACCAGAATATCGTACTCCATGGAGTAGGGGATGTTGTCGACGTAGAATTCCAGGTACGCCCCCTCAGGGACCCTTACAAATCCTATGCCTGTCCACGATGGTGTGCGATCTGGTGTGTACTGGCGCTCTATAATGTTTACTCCCTATGAAAAGAGGGAACAGAGATTTAATACCAATACATTAAATTTGCAAGCCCCACAGGAGTGCATGAAGCAATGAGTTCTGCTGATGGATCACTTCTGCATCACTTCTGGCAGCATCCATCATTTGCATCCCAAAGAACATGAATTCTTTTTTAAACCCATGTGTATGCACACTGTTGCCCTTCTACTTCACAATATACAAAAAACAAGAAAGATAAAATAAAACAACACTGCACAACTCTTCACCCATTCCTGTTATAGTGGGGAATTAAATTTAAAAACTCGCTGTAACTAATCCAACATCTCGTTCACTGTAAGGACTTTCACATCATACTTGTAGCAGCAGAATTTACTGCAGTGGCACATAACTGCTCTACTAACCACCCAAGCCAAGTGCTAATTACTTCCTGACTACAGTGGGCCGCTCCAAATCAAACCACTGCTCAGCATTTGATTTGAAGAGCAGATCGCAGCCGTCATGCGTAGGGTGTCACTAAATAGCAGAGATCCTAACCATCTCGATAGAGATTTAATAGCCAAGTCAAAACGTGGTCATCCCTTTCAGTCTGAGGTGCCAGGTTTTTATCTGCTACTCTTTATATAAAGCAAAGAAGAGGAAAAAGGCAACAGAAAATGGAAATGTGTGGTGTTCAAACTTCCCGTTTCAAATATATCTGCATCCATGAATAGTTCTCTCCATAGAACAACATCCTGTGCATTCCCAAGGAAGCTGCTTCAGTAGGAAGGGATAAAATGTAAGGAAATGTCTATATATATACATATCACTTCAGGATGTCCCCTCATGTATTCTCACACTCTTTGAAGAGGGCCTGGCCCTAAGCTATTACCCTTCGGCTTTGCACAAAGGGTCGGAGCTCCCCAGAAAGGATGGCAGGCGGGACGTGGGCGGGGGTGTGCAGCTGTGGGGAGCACGGGGGCTTGGCACTGCCTGAAAATCCCTGCAACTCTGTGCCACTTCGTTTTGTCCTGTGCTGGGCCCCTGTCTGGGAATTCGGAGTTTTATTCTGCCACCAGATTTGTGAGAAAGCTTTTCAATATTGGTGTTTTTTTTAAATGGTTAGTTCCGAGGGTTTCAAAAGGCAAACCAGCGGCACATTCCCTCGCTCTGCTTGGCAAGGTGGCTTTTCACGCCTGGCTCCTCCATCCCTGAGCCTCAGCGAGGCCGCGGGTACCCTCTCTCCAGCCGGGCAGACACAAATGCACCAAAACCCCCGTGCCAGCTCACACGCCGTCGCTGCAGCCCAGCGTCTGCCCTGCACTGCCTTCCCTCTCTGCAGTTACCTAGGAGCAAAAATCCTCCGCCTTGCCTGAAACTGCAAAGCGGCTGCATTTTGCCTGAAATAAATAAATTAGGACCAAGTGCCCTGACTGCAGGCAGACAAGGATCTGCTGCTTTAGAGAAACCATTCTCTCATCTCCCTGACTCCTTGCTGGAGGCAAAAAGAATTGATGTAATCACCTAGCTGCTGTTAATGAATTAAAAGCAAGCTGTGCGGTGGTGAACGGAAAGAGCCATAGACCCTGATAATACCATGTCAGCGGGCAAAACAAGCTAGAGGCAACCTCACTTACAAAAACAGTTTTTTGCACAATCAACTATGGTTTTAGTCATTAATAAAAGAAACGTTGTTGATGTACAGAAACTCTAAAAGCTGCAGCAATGTGCTTAAATGCCTGCTTTATTCCTTTCCAGCTTCAGTGTCACCAAAGAGGAGGCAGTGTCGGTGTCCCACCACTCTTGAGATAAGAGGGGAAGGAGAAGTGGGTGCGGTGGGTGCGTACGCAGCAGGGTACAGAGAGAGATGCTGACAGGAAACTAACTGTACAGTCATGATCAAAGAAACAAGTTTAAAAAGAAAAATGGCAGTTTCGCCCCCCAAACTACTACATTATTTATCAAGGCTAAGATTGAAGAGCTACAGGTTGACAGTTTTCTGATACAATTTAGTTTTGTGTTTTCCACATTTTAATTGCAAAACAGGGTATAAAACAGATGTTTCCAACACCCAAATAGTGAAACAACTTTCCCACAGCTGTTCAGACACACCAGCCCACTAAAACTGCTACTCACAGGACCCAAGCTGGCTTCCTCCGCCTCGTAGATGTAATGATCGAGTGAAATGAAGTAATAGCCAGGCTCCACCTGGTTGCACTGACGTCCAAACATGTGGGGCCGGCATTCGCATTGGCCAGACTGACTCGAGCAGCTAAAATGGAAGAGCAACGACTTTACAACACATCTTGGCTACGCCGAGGCAGTGCTAGAGCTGTCTTCCGCTTTGACGTTTTAAGTGGCGCAGGAGAAGATGCACTTCTGGACACAGCTGCGTCTAGACACAAGATGTTCTCAGGCTCTGCAGCTGGACCATCTGCACTGCTAAAATGGCAGCACGGTCCTGGGTGCAGCCTTGGCTCAACCCAGCTACCATTCTCCCAAACAACTCCTAGGCTCAGGCTGGGCGCGAGCACAGGCCAGGGACCATTTCCAGGAGGCAGTCTGCGTGTGGTTTCCTCTGTTTGGATGGCAACAGGATTTCATGCCACAGACGCAGGCGGTTCCCTGGGGCCCAACAGCAGGCCTGGGAGAGCTTCACTTGCTACCACAGATGTAGCCAAGAGGCATATCTGTCCTGCAAGCCGAGGGCAGCCTTCAGCGCCAGGCTTGCAGGCCGTGCAAGCAGCGTATCTGTTTGTGTGGGGTCAGGCAAAGCAAGAACATACATGACCCTGCATGCCCTGGGACGTCGAGCTGCTCTCGTATACTGCAAAGCACATCCCGAGAGGTCACCCACCAGCAGCTACACACAGGGGAAAACCATACCTGGCTGCTTGGAAGTAGGACGGACACAGCCCAAAGACGTGGGACAGACAGAGCCATCGCTGGACAACACAGAAGGTCTGCCCAGGGTGACGTATAGCAGCTCTACTTCCTTCATAAAGAGCCATTTTCTTTTCTCAATACAGCTCTATCCACAAACTGCCTTTTGGTGGTTTTGTTGTCCCCAGAGAGTCTGCCCTGCATTATGAAGAACCCTTGGGCAGGTTGTATTTTTGCATGTGTCTGGTCACACTTTTTCACAGGAAGGTTTTTCTTGGCCCACCAAAACATGCCCCTTTCTTGAAATCCGAGTGGAATTTAGAAGTTTTCTAAAGTCAAACCCCAAACTTCAAAGTTTATGTGGAAAATCTCCGGGCTTCCCAAGCCCCCATTCTAAAAGTAATTTTTAACTGAAACCATTTTTGAAATTGCAGAGATTCACTTAAATGTTTACTTTGAGATGCCAGAAGTGCTCTAGCTGCCCCACAAGGAGAGCTGGGAAGTTTCCCCTCCAGGGACGGCGATGGCTGCACCGCCTGGGTTACAGCGCCTGGACGAATTTCAGGCGAGGTGCGGCTGCCCCGGGCAGTGCATCCCACACCCTGAACGCCAGTCAGGAGGCGGCAAGTCAGCAGCTGAGGCGAGGAGCCCCAGGGAGGGCGAAAATCCCCGTTCCTGCTGACGTTAGAGTGTGAAGCCGGGAGCCAGAGCCGGGCTTCGCAGCTCTCCTGCGGCCGGAGGAAAGCACAGCTGCTCCCTGCCCGCGCCAGGCCGCCGCCGCCGCACGTCCCCTCCCCACGTCGTTTTGCAATTGCTGGGCTCGGCACATGGGAAACAGGCTGCAGAGCCCTGCTGGGCCGCGGCCGAGCCGTGCCCCAAGCCCCTGGAAGCGGCTGCGCTGGGGGAGCCGTTATGAGCTGTGCGGCGTAACTGATCTGTGCGCAGGGAGCACAGAGGAGTAAATAATCACTAAGAGCCACACCACTGTCTGCCAAAGGGTAATAATCCACTCGGGAGTGGAGGGGAAGAGACGGCCCACGGACATTCCCACGGTGATCCCGGCCACAGATGGGGTGTCCGCAGGCTGTGACGACCTACAGGAGTCACGCCGGGACCAGTCCCAAACTCACCCAGTGTGGTCCTGTGGGCTCCAGCGGGAAACTTCCGTGGCTTTAGACAAAAGCAGGACATTTCAAAGGGTTTGTGGAGGGAAGGGGAGTGGGAAGAGAGCGAAGGAATGTGCTGCTGTTGAAAAGCCTGGGGCTGGACATGCACCTAACGCACAGAAAACTGCTCTGGTCGGAGGAGCAGCCTCGCTGCCCAGCACCCCTCTGACCAGGTACTTAAGCCAGGACTTTCCATGGTCTTACTGATGGATGCATCTTCAAAACCTATGCTTTTCTCTGAAAAATCTCCACCTCCCCAATGGGCACTTCCAGGTTCACATCCCGCCCCACGCAGCACTGCTGGGGCAACGCAGCAGCACCGTGCAGCTAGCGCGCTTCCCCCAGCGCTGGTGGGCAGAGCGGCCAGCCAAAGGGTCAGTTTAGGAGCAAACCAAGAGCCACCCTGACGTCCCGTGTCACCATCCAATTCCTGCTTTGATCCTGTGAGAGCAAAGCTTTGACACGGGCCATACCCTGGGTTACCACCCAGGCAGAGCTCAACCCACGGCTGGCTCCTACCCTGGCTGATCAAAGGCAGAGCTACACTAAAAACAGCTTTATGTGTTCATCTGCACCAGTGGCACAAACGGAGGCTGCTCAGCACGGAAAAAACACGGATGCCTCTGTCACCCCTTGCTGCAATCCAGACCTGCTGCTTTCTGCACGCTGGAGCAGAAAGACGTCCCAAACGTCCCCCTCCAGAGAACATTATGCCCTGGATGTTGTGGTTGCAAACGAAGCGAAACTCACTGGGGTGAATGGTTACAGGAAAAAAACTGGGCTGAGACTCACTTGTTGTTCAGCGCTCCTCCCTGGTCACAGTCGCATGGCCGACATCCATCCATGTCGTTGCTCAGGCCCCAGTGCTCAGGCTGTGGGAGGAAACATCACCAGCACTGTAGCCCCGTGCCAATTTAACCCCATCTACCACAAAGGCACTTTTTGAAATACTCAGCATAAGCCACCCCAGACAGCCCCCCAACCATGAATCCTGCTCCCCTGGCTGTGGGGTTAGACCCACAACCACCAACACAACCTCCCCACCTGCCCTCCTCCACCTTCTTGACTGTCTCAGGGGCTTCAGAAAAAACCCATGTATTTCCGCCCAGCTTTAAAAGTAAGACTCAGGAGGATCCCAGCTCAGAGACCTCACTCCTACTGCACCATTTACACCAGTTGGGGCTTCCGACCTGTGAAGGGCTTGGAAAATCACAGCCCGGTACATCACACTGCAGCAGAGAGCCACGTGTGGGGCAGCAGGGGTTTGCACTGGGGCACTGCTCTTGCAGGGCTGCTACTCCACAACTTGCTCGGTGGACAGACAGACTTGTTTAGCTTTTTCATGTAGTCCACTGTCAGATAAGACAGCCAGTCAGTGTTTATGCAAACACATCCAGTTATCTGACAGTGTGTTTCTGTAACACTCCAGCATGCATAAACACTATATGGAAATGTATGTGTACAAAATAATCCCTGCTTAAAATAACGGCCTGTATAGAATGCAATTTTTTTGTTAACACTGCTTCTTTGACTGTTTTGTCTTTCACCCCAGCAAGGGCTCTAGCAGAACTGTCCCAGATCCCTAATTTTCACAGAGCAACAGGTATCGTAATGTCTCACTCCTTATGGTCCCGGGAATTAATTTCTGGATGCTCTTATCTGCCTGGATGTGCCTCCCAGCTCCCCGTAACACAGTGTACTTCATGGCTCCTGACATCCTGAGGTGCCTGCTCCAGCCTGAATGCCAGATGCCCGCTCACGGGCGGGCAGAGGCCTTGCTGCACGTTTTTGGCACACCAGCCCGTCTCATACCAGCATCTCCTCATTTATTTTATGGTGAGCTACTCACCAGGCAGTGATTGCACTGCTTTCCTGTCACCAGGCGCTTACAATAGCAGTTTCCTGTCTCTGAATCACAAGGATTCCCCCCGGGATGGGTACCCAGAGGATTACATGCACAAGCTAGATTGGGAAATACAAATAGGCAGGTCAAAACACAGGACTGGAGTTACATTTTAGACAGTATTCAACTTAAATATTTACATTAAAGCTTCCCCTAAATTCCCCAGGACAGAGATTAACTGCACACTTTGCCCACCCCGGAGCCCAGTAAAACCTCCCCAACTTAGAGACCTACAATTAAAAACAAATAAGGAGGATTCTGCTATTTCCACTGAATGCACTACAAGGATCAGCTGGGGAACTGAGTTTTAAGGGAGGGTGGACAGCAAATCTACAGGAATGTTTCTCCTTTAGCAAAAACATGAAACAAAGGGAAGAAAACCACCCCACAAACCAACTTGTCCCAGCTCTAACAGCTCCTCAAAGAGCTTTTGATCACACATAAAGGAACATATGTTTTTACTCACGCTGACAACCCGCTGGGTCATCGGCACTCAGGCCATAGAAACCTTCTTTGCAGAGGTCACAACGCTCCCCTTCAACAAATAATTTACAACGGCACTGTCCGGCAATGAGGCCAGTGGAGAAATCGGTGTAGCGATCGCAGATGCCACCATTTTGGGAGCCAGCTGGGTCACAGTTGCAAGCTAAGAAGGAAGCATCGTGCCTGTGTTATTAACTGCTACAAAAGAAAAGGCCAAGTCTCACACTGAATTATTTAAACTCGGCTGCTGTGTAAAGAGCGTGTATCATTCCTGCAAGTATTAGACATTACATGGGTTGAACACGTAACGACCAGATAAATTTCCAGATTCTCGAAGAGAAAACAAAACCCAGCCAGGCTTCCTCAAGACCTCCAGGACAACCACCATCCCTCAAGGATCTTTGTTTGTGAGCATGATACTGGCCAAAAGAAGGCCAGTAGATCCTAAATTCTCCAGGGAAAGCCCTGGGGGGCCACAGTCGGGATGCCATGGCCATTCTCACCCTGAGAAGCAGGGCTGCACTTACGCTCACAGACGTCGGGGTCCCGCAGATCTCTCTCCGGGTGCTGGAAGTAGAAGGGCTTGCACTGCTCACAGTTGCGTCCTACAGTGTTGTGCTGGCAGTCGTCACACACTCCACCGCTGGTATTCCCCGTCGTCATGTACACGGCCATATCAAAGTGGCACTGACTGGAGTGGCCATTGCAGTTGCACTCTGTGACAAAGACAGAAAGCAGAGAGTCTGGTCCTGGGGGAGATGCAAGTTTGCAGAAAAGACACACCTAAGTCAACCAAAGAACATGCAGGACTTATATATAATGCTCACACCATGCTCCAGATCCGCATTTTACTCAAACTCACTTTTGCATGCATTACTATTGCGGCCTTCAGCGGGTCGCCAGGGTAAGTCATGGTAGAAATCCAAACACTGCTCACAGTTTAAGCCTTTGGTATTATGTCTGCACATGCAGTGTCCATGGACCTGTCATTAAAAAAAGGAAAAAAAAAACCTATAGTTGGTTATAAAAGGGGAAGGAACCCCCCCCCAAAAACCACAAGCTCCAATTAATGCAAAATATAGCAAGTACTTAATGGGTATACTTTTGCAGACTCTAATGCACATAACTGCACGTAGGAGGACATAAGGGAGCGTCCTTTACCGGCCAAGGTAAGAATATCCTTCTACGAATCTGTCCTTTCCTTGCTGGAACTAATGCCTGAATAAATGCTTTCAGAATGAACAAGGAGAGCACAGTTCCACCTAAATAATCACAAAAGGCTCTTGGACCTAAAAGTTAGCTGTTTATTAGCTGTTAATTAGCTATTAACATGCATCAAGTTATATCAGCACTAGCCCAGCACCTTCTTTCCAGACCTACCTTGGTTCTTGAAGCAAAGATAACAGCTGGTTTGGATGAGTTTTATCCACCAACCCCAGACTTTGCCTTCAACACGCACAGAACAAGCACTAAGCAGGCCAACAGTGACTGTGTGGCAGCCACTGCCTTAGATGATGGCGACGACAAGCACTGGAGCCATGACTTTGAAGTCAAAGCCAGTCTTGCTGCTGCCTGGATGGAGACGCTCACAGAAAGCACGGGGCAACAGAGCATACCCGCCTGCCGGCATCCCACGGCCCCTGAGGCAATCCACACAACCTCCCCGTATGCCTCCACATTTTCATCCAGTTAATAACTCACTCATTAACAGGGGTGCTATTACTGCTTGTCAGGCAAAAATCATGGGGAAAACCAGAACCCAGAAGGGATGTGGCACTGGTGCAGCAGCGTACAATGCAGGCGGTAGGATTTTCCTTCAGACCCTGCTGTTAATTAGGGCTACAGCCTTCACTTCTCAGCTGATAATAACCAACACAAATGCAGGTCATGTTTGATTCACAAAGGTGGTTCATCCTTTGATGCCTCTATTCACTTTAATTTTAGGGCAAACAAGTCGACCCACACACCAGGCTTTGGCCCCATACGGTTACACTCCCTTGCTGCATTCCTGCCTTTTAATTTCATCAGCTCTTTAACATAATTAGAAAAGGAATGCTAAACCAATTTTCACCTAATCTGAGCTCTCTATGCTTGGTTACACCAATAATGACAGATTTGTTTGCTGAGGAGGAGTAGATTTAATGGCTTTCTTGTTTGAAAATTAAGGGCGGGGAGTAGGGGAGGCAGAGCGTCATCTTTAAATGTGTGGTTAAATCGCTTAAAAGAGGCACAGACAGGAATAACTTTGTGGAGAAAAGTGAATATTTACCATTCCTTCCACTTCTTCATTAATGCCATCCACTGGCGCGCACTCGCTGGCGTGTCCATAGCAGAAACAGTTCCCACGAACCACCATGTCGTAGATGGCATAGTAGTACTTCTCCCTGATCTCCATCCTCGAGTCCAAGAGGTTATCTCCCAGTGTGTGCAGCTTGATGAATTTGACTCTCAGATTTGTGATCTTTAATAGGTCTGCAGGGAACACAAAAAACCCCTCCATTTTGGAATTATTTACCAGCTGTTGTATTGAATGGGAGGAAGACAGGCGTGACTTCCCAAGCACACTTTCTACATGCAGATTAGATCAGATTTAATTTCAGCACTACGTACTACGCATCACATCACTTCATACTCCCAAATTAAAAAAAAAAAATACACTATTTTACTACAGGTTGATCACTGCATAGATTAGTTTAAGCTTAATTAAAAATACTAGTCTATTTTATTGTAGGCATACACAGCCACCAACACAAATACTAGAGGCACATGCAACAGTACCACCAAGAAAATACTGGTTCCTCGGGGTTTTAAAATGTAAAATGAGCAAGGACCTGATATTAAGGAACCGCTGATAAACGGACCTGGAGCTTTAAGAGTTACGAGCCTTTTGGAAAAAATCTTTGTTAGAAACAAGACACGAATATATTCTTCTTTCTTATACGCCCAACTTGCCTAGCAAATAGAATTAGTTACATTTTGCTGAAAGAAGCAACACCCCATCACTGACCAAATGCAAAGGAGAAGTCCTCAAGGGATATAATCCATGGGAAGACAATATTGCAGTAATTAATTCAGTCTACATGTTCACTTTGATATTATGAATCCTGTGTAATTTCTTACAGCCTTCAAACTAGGCTTGAAAAAGCACTTCAAGCCCATGAAAGCAGTCTCTCTCTCATAGTTTCCCCTTTAAAACTTTGGTTAAAAAACATGCAACCAATATAGCAACTAGAAGCAAACGCTTCTACTTCAGGTATTTTCTTCTGCTCCAGTTAGCTTTACATTGAAGGACATGAACCAAAGCTGAGAATGAATATTAAATTCAATATTGAATATTAAAGTCAAGTTTAAGGCCAAGCACTGCAGTTCCCTACTCAGGCCAAATGCCTCAGGAGGTTTCTCTTTGAGGCACATTACACCACAGACCTCTCTACCTTTGCGTTCCTGGATTGTCATGACCGTACACGAATGCTAGAGTCATGTGTGTTTTATGACCGCATCTGTGTGGTCCAGCCACGCGGTGCTACCGAGGCCAACTGTGCAAAAGTCATGACTCGAGTATTCTAAAAAAATAAAATGCAGCCTGCTTGATTTTAGCTAGAAATACAAAATGATTTAGTTCATAGTTCTGTTTCTTTGCTTTCTGAACGCCGTACAATTATGGGATCACGTTCCAAGGTTTCCATCAGCAACTGCGGGTATTTTGGGGAGGAGGGTCTTTAATGAAAATGATTCCCCAATCAATTAAGAAAAGGACCAACTACGATGACATGTGCAAGAGCAATCACTTGAGCTGACAACACTGATCATTATTCCCTAGCATGTTAGTAAGTACAGAAATGCTTTCAAATAAGCCTGGAAGGTAATTGCATACATACTTTGAATCCGTGGGCTGTATGGATCTTCAATTCGAAAAGCAGGATCTAAAACACGATATATTACCTGCAGGAAAAAGGGTACAATAGAAGATCCAGCTTCAAAAATAAGAGAATCTGAATTTGTATGGAAAAAAATCTATAAGACAAACATATGGAACCCCTGCCTCTGACCTCTCCCTCCGTTGAAGGTTCAATGTCGGAGTATCGGGAATCACAAATTATATCATCCACTTTCTTCATGGGTCCAGTTGAAATCCCAGGAAATGAGCTCTCACAGTCATATGCAAAATACCTATATACTTGCCATGTTTCTCCAAAATCAGATGATCTTTCTATCAACATTGCAGCAGGACGGAATGTCTAATAGTAAGAAAACCAAAGAGATTTTATTCAGTTAATTATTACTTGCATTTCCATTGAGCATTTTTAAATGTGAGCAATCCACATGTCTGGATTTTAATGTCTCTCCCTGCACTATTTCCAATATTTGGAAATACTGGAAATATTTTTCTGCTGATATCCCACCTACTGCTCAGAGGAAGATCTTTGAAATAACGCACATCAAGCCATAGACTACCCACCTTTAAAAAGACAGCACTCAGTGGCCAAGCACTTAAATGTGCTTGCAATAAATAAGCAAACTTGTAAGGTTTTTTTGGAGTCCAAAACCCTTTCTCAAAACTGGGAGTTGAAGCAGGGGTTTAGGGAGACAAAAGGTTTTCCCACTGGTTGCGGAAAGCAGCACGGCCTTCTTCCTTGCTGTACCTCCTTGCCTAATCTTCTGCAAAGGACCTTCTCTCCTGCCTTGGGGACCGGGAAGCCACTTTCAGTGTTCCCCTTCCAGCTCTGATGCCCAGAAGTTCTTGCTAAGCAGCTACCTCTGATGCTCAGAAAAGCCCCAGGATTGCCCACCTCTCTTTGTCTGACCACACTACCTTTCACAGCGTCTCTGTCGCCCAGTGCCAGCCATCCTCTGCGCTGCATTAAGAAAACTTTCTTTAAGGAGATTGAGAGGTTCAGCTTCATCCACTCTTGCTGCATTCAACTCCCCCAGTCCCAGAGACCCTACTGCAGCTGGCCTTGCCCAGACTCCAGCAGGCTGCATTCTCTTCATGCAAACCACTGTCCTTCTTATCTACATGTATTCAACTCCAGAACAACTAGCTAATGACACTTTTAAAAGACTTTTAGTCCCTCTGACCTAAAAATCTCATGTTTCAATTTATGAGCTGCATTTCAAAAAGCAGATACTCATTTAACACCTGGCTTGCCCCTACCAAGAAATGCCAACAGTCCCTTCGTCAAATGGGTTTATGTATTCAGAGGAAGGCCTCCAAGGGCCAAGCACAAAAGCATTGAGTCACAGCTGGAAAGAAATTTTCTTTTTGCTTCCTGGCTGAAAATATCACCCAACTTACAAAATAGTATCTCACCCAACAAAAAAATGTGGCAACTCAAGAGAGTAAGGCAGCTCAAGTGTCTACCACACAAACAAAGCCAACAAATCATCATCAAGACTATCTTTCCCCTGCAGTCTTCCTCCTGACAGCAGACCAAGACCATCAGCACTGGGGCACAATGGCTGCAGCACCTGCATGGGGTCAGGGTTCTCTTGGGGGTCCCTCGCTGCTGGGGGTCAGCAGAAAGGACCACCTTCTACCTCAGCCACCACTGTGGAGCAGGGTGAGAAACCCATGCCGATGCCACAGGAAAGAGGAACCAGCTCTTGTAGAAAGTTGATGGGTGAAAATTAAGAGGTTGATTTGCCTACATGCAAAGAGCATGGATTTAGCCCTGCAGGAACTGCAGCCCCTGAAAACTCAGCTGAAGGTTGCCACTAACGTTTGCCTGTGATTTAGGATGTACAGGAGATAATCCACCATTCCAAGACATCTGTTTGTAAAGAAACAAAGACACTTTGTGTACAGATGTTCCTTCTTCCTGAAGACCTTTCCGTTTGCCAAATGAAAACTGATACCACGGCCAATTTTTTTTCAGGAAAACAAAAAATCTTTGCTATTATGCGATTTAGTTAATGATCTTCTAGAACACAACCAGCAGACACCAACACAACCACCAGCTTCAGTATGACTCCTTCTGCAGCCTTGTTGCAGTTCAAACACAACTCAAGCCACAAGTCACAACTCAGCCTTCCTGCGTGACTTCAGCAGGAGCTAATAATGGTTGACAGCTCTAAAAAAAAAAAAATCAGGCAAAACAGCTCAGACAAGGCCCAAATCCCGAGTATCAAATAGACAGGATCTCTTATTTCCTCGTGTTTTGGGGTTTGGGGTAAGGCTGTGGCTTCCTTACCTTGAAGGTCATAATGAGATGAGTGAAATGAAACTCGGCCTCCAGGTTCAGCTGGATAGTCACATTTTCCAAACCTGCAGGGGTAGAGAAAAGAAGCTGTGCAGCAAACAAGGACACCCGCCAGCCTCTACATCTAAATTTTGCCTAAGTTCTTCGCTCCAGCGACACAGGGACTCTTTGCCACTTGGCTCTGTTGTCAAAACGGGACATGAGGGTTAGCACATTACTGAGGTACAGGGGAGACACCAAGGACCTGCTGAAGAGTGTATCACACATGGGATTCCTGGGAATCATCTGCACCAAACACGTTACACCCAAAGCGTGAGCCTGCACTGCCGTTATTTTAGACTGCGTATCACGGCTAACATCACTAGATGTAGGGTAAGGATGGAGACCGCTGTGGGCTGGATCCCGGCACCAAAGCGCCCAGTGGCTGGTACGAGTGAGGATGCTGAGCCCAGACCTGCGTGGTGACCCCCGGCTGTCCTCACACCCTGCAGCTCATCTGGCAGCAATAGCCGCGAGCTTCTGCAGCCCTAACACCCTAAATCTCACCGATGGCTGGTGGGGGCCGTTTCCCACCTTTGTCCCCTGTCCATTCAGACAGAGGAACAGTTCCATTACAACCTGGTTTTGAAATACTCTTAAAGCAACTATCACAGCCATGCTTTGCAGCCGTGAGGGCTAGGAAAGCGTGGCAAGCAAAATATTTTCCAAACTCTGCTGTATGACTACCTATGGCCAAGGATGCTACACAGAAAGGAAAAAAAAACCAGTTACAAATATTATTTTGTCATGCGAAAAGACCCTCAAAACAGCTGGATACTAATTATACTGTAGTTAGAAATAAAAAAAAAAAAAAAAAAACAAGATTTACAGAGAGGAGAAAGGGTGAGAAATGAAAATAATAAACCAACAAACTGCTTAAATTTTCAACCAGCTGTAACTTTATGTGGAGTGTGCAGCAATGGTCCCTTCTGCTGTATGCCTGAATAGATGAAAACATGAACTGGACAGAAGGAATCATTTGTTTTTTATCGTTGAAGGACATTTTCATGACCTTATGAGCTAAGAACTTTTCTGTGTGAATGCTGCCAAGCCTATTGCAAAAAACATGAATTATTTGGAACGCTAGAAGAGAGCCGCTGGAGACAAGCGGCTTGATAGTCCGGTGTAAGTGGTTAAAAAGGATTTAGTGAAAACCTTTCTTTACCGGGCAGCAGAAATGTTACAAATATTACCATTTTATTTTAATATACAGTAAGAGAGCTACTGCCAATGCATTTGCAGAAGTCCCATCCTGTCCAGCTGGCTTTAAGGCTTCAGGATAGAACTGCTGTTTGAGAAACCTCAATGCCTTGTTTTGTGTATGGAGCCATGCCAAAAGCATAACCATAAAAGCAAAAAGGGCAGAGGAAGAGTAAAAAAAAAAAAAAAAAAAAAGCCACCAAAGTAACATGCAATATTTTTTTTTAACTAGCTGGCCCGTTTCTGGTGTTCGTTTTACTGTTTGGCGTATGGATGCAGAATTCGGGAGCCCGGGAGGGGGAAGGCAGTTTGCAGGGTAGATGTCCCCGGCTTCACTCTCCCGGGATAGGAGGGCAGGGAAGCAGGAGGTCTGCGGGCAGGACGGCGGCCCCCGGCTCTGCGCCCAAACCTCCTCCTTCCACACCCTCCCTCCAGCCCAGTGTGGGGAAGCCCTGCGGTGCTTCCTTGGCAGCTCTGCCCTGGGATATTTACTCCTGGAAGGCTGCTCGGCTCCCGCTGCCCAAACATGAGGGAGATCTGGAGCCAGTGTGGGAAACTTTTCTCTTTAGGAAAGGATTCTTACAAAGCGGTGGGATGGCTCTTTCCAACACTCCCGGAGGGCTGGTGGGGCTTGTTACGGATTAAGGACCGCTCCAGGGCACACAAAAGCAGCCAGTTTTACTCAGCCCTCCTCGGAACAGCACGATCCTTCACAGGGCAGTAATCACCAGGCCAGAGATAACAGCAAACGCGAAGGTACCCTTAAACAAAAGGAGGGAAGGCAGCTCTCCGTCCTGCAAATGGCTTCCAGACAAACCCCGTACCATTTTCCGACTGCCACCAGAGCTTCAGGCGATTTGGAGCAAACGTGGTGACCACATTTTCAATGCGATGACTATCAGGATTGAGAGTATCATGGAAGGGATCCTCAGAGTCACATATGAAACATTTTTTGTCCTCCTGAAACAACAAAATAATCAGCATTACTGATTTTATCCGCAGGGCAATAGTTGTTTCCTGCAGATAAGAGTATTTTCCATCCATATCACATTCCACTCATTTTGCCTGCAGGAGTCATCAAAGGTATTTTTTTTGTTGAAATGATAAGTGTATTTACCTTTATGAATTAATGCAAATTGCCAAATGGAAAATATGCCAGGAATTCCATAAACTTTATTTTTAGGAGAAGTATGCTTTCTATCGAAATTGCAGTTTCAGGAAATCTCTTCCAGCGTGCGTATTCTCCAGCAGAAGTCAGAACCAAAGGCAACATCTACAGAAAATTGCTGAATTGCTTCTGCACAAACGTAGACGTGCAAAACTGCATCTTCAACAACTTGTGTGACGTAATGTCGGCTTCTGGGAGCTAGCTTGGAGATGTAAGCACTTGAGCTGGTGAGGCTCAATACACGTCAAGGGTCCATCAGTGGTTAAACGACCAGGTCCTTTCAATGCGGAGTTAACTTGACTTTGAATCCAGCTTGTCAAGCTCCTAGCTAAACCTTGCATCATCATCTTCGACTGGAATCCCAAGCTATGCATGTAAACCCAGTTTGCACACACTACAATGTGCACCCATAAAAAACCAGTTGGGAGCCAGTCTGGCACATGCTGCTTGGGAAAGGCGGATGCTTCTTCACCAGGACAAAACCCCATCATGACTATTACTCCGAATAACGCTATTTTTACACCGCCCTGGTGCCTAAACCCACAACATTGCAATTTTGCAAGGCAGGATGTGAACCGAACCAAAAGGGAGGGTTCCTGCCCAAACCAAGTCAGAGTTTGGCAGGCTGGAGAGGACAGAGGAGGGAGAGGAACTCATCATGCCACAGTGAGGGAGCCCCCGCACACCAGCAACTCATCACTGTCAAAAGCTACACAGGCATCATTCCTCCAGCAGGTTTATGGAGACAAATGCAGTGCTTTATCAGCCAAGAATGTGAGAGCCGGCAGGTCTGCGCCACACAGGCTTTCCATTTCACCGATTTCGGCTGCAGCGTGCCTCCCAAGCCCAGCGCTTCGCCCCCACGAGACTCCTCCGGGAGAGAGCACAGCGAGAGCAGGGGTCCCAGCAAAGACCTCCCCCTGCCCGCTCCAAGCTCCTCTCCCAGCGCTACAGCCCCCACCTTGTTCCACAACTTGCTCCTTCTCCCACTGAACTCAAATCCTGGAAAGGCTCAATCCTGCAAAGTGCTCAGCGTGGCCAAGCCCCATGTTAAGAGGATACTCGGCACCTTCCCGCATCGACAGCCTCACACAATTTCTTCAATACCACCTTATGGTTCAGAAGCAAGCAGGGACCTCTCAAACGCTGAACCAGGGCTGGGAGATCAGGAATAAGGGCACACGTGAACTCCTGAAACAATGCTTTTACTATGGCACTTCAGCATTTTTTGAGACAAGAAAACATAGCAAAGTGCCTTTGTTGTTTTGTTCTACCAGGGACGCTTAGTGTCGTTAAAGAAGTTCTGCTACAGGCAAGCCTGACATATGCCAAAAATGTTCCAGCAAAGCTAAACCCCGCATTAAATCACCTATTAGCTCTAGCAGATGGAGCGGTTCAGTAAAACTAAAGGTGGGGGTGAGATCTGGTATCCTCAGGGCACAAGTGGGCCAAGCGCTACAGCCCCTCATGCAGGGCTCCTCCTGCTCCCCATGGTTTTCCCTCCAAGTGCCAGAATCCGGCCCTATTGTCTCTGCAGTAAATTCGGCCCGAGATTATTCCCTTACTTGCAGTTCAAAAGAGTCCCACTTATAACTGCTATTTTATTCCTCTCCACCATCCCTTCTGTCTCAGAGATTTTTAAGTCTGGTGAGCTGCTCCTGCCTTAAATAGTAAGGCGCTTTGTGCTTTACACCAGATGTGCGCGACGACTGTATGTGCATCCTTGCGCTTGGAGACCGTACAAGTGTAATTACATTAAGGGAACAGTGGCCAAAACACCACTCGGGCCCTACAGACCACTCTCAATCAGGAAGCTGTCTAGACGGCTCCGGGAGCGCCTGAAAATGAAGTATTAATTGAACTCACTGCGGCACGTCCCTCCTTACTAACCTCGCCAAGGAGAGGGGGGGGTCGGGTGCCGAAAGCAGCGAGAGGCTCCGGGACTCGGCCTGCCCTGACGGGGCGCGGGGTCCCGCACCGGGGCGCGGCGCTGCGCGCCCGGAGCCCGCCGCCCGCACCTCCTCCCGCAGGCGGGGGCTCGGCCTCGGGGCCGCGGCGGGGCGGGAGGCCGAGCGGAGCCGCCGGGGACGGGGCCCTGCGCCCGGGCTGGGCGCCCCGGGGTGCCGCCGCTCCCCGTCGAGGCGCTCACCTGGAGGTGGCTGACGATGCAGTAGGGCTCGGGCTGGCGGAGGCCGCAGGTGGAGGAGGCGGAGAGGCGGGCGGCGCGGCCGATGAGCAGGTCGCCGGTGGCGGGGTAGCAGCTCCCCTCGGCGCAGCCGTAGCTGTACTCGGGCTCCTGCGCCGCCGCGGGGCACAGCGCTGCGCGGCCGCGGAGGAAGAGAGGGATGAGAGAGAGAAGCGGAGGCGCGGTCGGGCCGGGCGCCCCGAGCCGCCCCGGCGGGCGTCGCAAGGGGTTCGCCCAGCCCGCCGTGCCCCGACGGCGGCGGGAGCGGGGCGGGAGTTACCGAGGCAGCAGCAGAGGTACAGCGCGAGGCGGCCCATGGCGGGCAACGGGCACCGGCGGGACGGAACGGGACGAGACTCCCCCTCCACGCCGCCGCCGAGAGCTGTTGCTCAGGCTGCTCCACGCAGGCGCCGCAGCTCCCCGCGGCTCCCGGGGAGCGGCTCCGCGCCGCCGGGCGCCCCCAGCCCTCCTCCTCCTCCGCCCCGCCGCCCCCGCGGGGCCGGGCCGGGCCGCCCCCCGCGGCCCCTCCCGCTCCGGCCCCCCGCCCCCGGGGCTGCCCGGCCCCGCCGCAGCGCCAGGCCCGTTGGAGGGAGCGGGGAAGCGGCGGCCGTCGAGGAAGGGTGGCCGAGCCGGGCGGGAGGCTGGGGTAGCGCGGCCCGGCGGCGGGACGGGGAGGGGGATGCCCGCCCCGCAGCAACCAGGGAGCCCGGAGCGGGGGGAGTCCAGCCCCCCCGCCAGCACAGGCCGTGCCCCTGTTGCTCCCCGGCTTTGCGAGAGGGCTCTGGGCAGGGTGCAGCAGCGGGGGGAGGGGGAGCACCGACGGGGCGACCCCTTCTCCGTGCCCCTGGCTGTGGGGATGCAATGCGGGAATGAGGTTTTTGACCCAATCCTGCCTTCTGCCGGGGATGCTGGTGGGGCTGGGCGCCTGGGAGGGGTGGGCGGTGGACGGAGCGTGCCCGTGCGGCAAGGCCCAAAACCCAGCGAAGCGCCAGCGGGTTGGCAGCCGTTGTGTGTGATGCTAAACGGCCCCGAACCGCCCAGTGCTGTGGTGCCAACACGCATGGCTCGGGAGCGCCATTCCTGGGGACGGTGGCCGCGCTGCTCTACGTGGCTGGGTCTGGCGCGGGCAGAGAGCCCCGTCAAGCCCAGGCTGGCCACTGCCAGGCTGTTTCTTGTCACCTGGGAGCACACGGTGCTGCTGACTTCCCAGGGGTGCTGGGGCGGCTGCGAGGGGTGAACGGCCGTGCCGGAGCTGCCCATGCGCCCCTGGCCTCCCGCTTTGGTTCCCTGGGCTCCACAGCGGCACGCAGGGGCTTTGTCGTTGGGCGGCAGAGTCCCCTCGGCACCCAGGGGAAAGGGTTAGTGGTAAATAAACGCTGGGGAGCGGGTACGAAGGATGGACGTGTTTGAAGAGCGCAGCCCTGGCTGGACTGCTGCCTGGGTTTATGTACTTGAGTTTTGCTTGCGCACGTGTAACATGTAAACTCGTGTAAATCTTTACCAGGTACCGGTGTCCCTCAAGAACACTTTGCCCTCGTTATTTGCAGTGCCAGAGTGGAAACACACCGCGGTCTGTCTGTCCCAGCAAACCCTGCCGAGGTAGGTAAATATGTTCATTCTCATTTTACAGATGGATAAGCAGAAACAGAGAGATACCAAGTGACTTGCCCTAAAGGTTAAACACCAGGTCTGAAATATAACCCAGGACTCCCAGTTGAAGAACTCGTGGGGCTGTTTCATTAAAGATATCCAGGAAATGAAACGCTTTTAAGATGACAGGGCAGGTAGTATAATTCTAAACCTCTACTGCAATATGGTCTCCTAAATTCACAAAACTAATTCAGTTTCACAATCCTGTCATGTAAAACCACAGCCTAGCTTTGTTTTTAAACTTCAATGCAGCAAATATTTTTGTCCCACTAACAGAAAATGTTTTACTCTGCTACAGCAGAAACCGTCCCAGTCCAAGGCGGACAGGCAGGGGCATTCTGCAGCATCGCTCCATGTGCAAGTGTACAGGGACAGAGTGCTTCATTGCCACTGGATTTTTTTCTATCGCATATTTTTTCAATTTTTATTGAAGTTTTCTGCTCCCTTTTTTCCTGTTTCCTAGCCTTGTAGAAATCTTATCCTCCCCAAAACCTAAAATGGGCTAAAGTTGCCCTCTGGAGCTCCTTCCCGCTGGTGTTAGGCTCCTTCGTGCCTTGCCACAGACAGCGTGATGATGCACTGCATTCCAGCCTGGGTGGGGGTGACCCTGCTGCGTGGTGTCGGGGATTATGTTGGGGTCGCAGTGGTGACCACTCAGCCCCGGTGGGGAAGGCAGCCATGGACCAGAGTGGCCACTGTCACCTGTAACCATGGTCACCCTTCAGAGGCAGCAGAAACCTGGGTGAGACCACCAGCTTTCACCGTGTGGGTAATTAGGTGTAATGAACTTGTTCCTGTCCGTCCCTCTCTGCAGTGCTCGTGAGGAATAGCTAGTGGGAGTATTTTAATTTGATTGATTCTTCAAATTAGAAAAATTCATGTCCTATCCCTGTGGCTGGTGAAGTGGCTTTACAGTCTCGGGGTATCTGTGTTTGTGCTGGATTGGAAGTCATCTTGAAGAACCAAAGTTCAGAATTTGACCTCAGTGGGACCCACTTGATCACCCATCTTCTTATAACACTGCAGTGGTTGAATGCCTAGCAAATAGAGCTGATGAGATCACTTTTGATTAAATATATCTTTGGTTATATGTGGTTTTGGTTAAATGTTGCTTGCATTTTGATTAATGTCATTGAAGTCAAAATGCTCTACAGCAAGATAGTGATTTCAATAGTTTTTTCAATAAACACTTTTCTGAAGCCATTTCTGTCCACAAGAAAGAAAGGCGAGAGAACTAAAAATAGATATTTTTGATGCAGATATGGCATTTTCCCACAAATTAACTTTGCAAAAGCACTTCAAAAGTTTTTGCACCACTTCCAGTGGGGAATGCTGCACAGTTGCAAACCTCGGAACCTGTCACCAAACCAATTCTGTGGGTTTTGTGTCTTGTAGCCGCTGGTCCCATCAGGTCTGCTCACTTTGTGTGTCTGAGCATGCTTGGAGGAAGGCAGGGGAGGTCAGACTCCACACTGACTTTCTTCTTCCTGTTTCCGCTTTTCTTCCAGTGATTTCTGCTTCCCCCCATGGATACATCTCCCCTCCAGGCCACAACCGCCTTGTGTTTATGGACTTCTCATCCTTGTGGCTTGTCGATAGCCATATGGCAACTCTCGTAGCCAACGGTGGATTTTAGGAGGAAGGTCTCTTTCAACTTTCTGCTTGTGAGTTCAGATTTTTAAAGCCATGAATGAAATAATTTTGGTTTATATGTAATTGGGAATTTCTGTCTAAGAGCTTCAGTTTGCCTGTTTCAGGTGCAGTGCAGTGGGGCCGCACTGAAACCTGCAGGAAATCCTTCATTACCTGGAGACCTGCGCGTGAGCAGCTTGGTGAGTTGTGTGCTCCGAGTAAACCAGAGATTTCTTGATTTCATTATGGCAAAGTCAATCTAAATACACTCATCTGATTACAGCCTAGTAACTTCTAAGGAAGCTTTGCACCCCATAGGCAATTTTTTGAAGTGCTAAAAGTCAGAAAAAGCTAAACCACAAATTAACATGCATACCTGCATTCAGGGGTGTCTGTTAGATTATATCAAAGTTATAATTTTATTCCATCATTTTCACAAGAGAAGCTATTACATGGATAATGCATGTTGCACATTGCCCTGGAGCACAACTGGTGTGAGTTAGAGGAGCATCTCTGAAATCTCATCTGTGCCAGCAATTCCCACCCAAGCCCGCCACTGCATACGAATGTTACTTCAGCTCTTGTAAACACGGAGTGGTAACTATGGAGGGTTTATCTCAGTTGGATGGAAACAACACGTGCTGTTAGATGAGGATTGTTTTACACGTGCTGGTACTACTGGCATGAGGATGGGTAGATGCTAGGAGCCCTGACTGGCTTTGACCGAGGAAAAGCCATTGTTAGTCTGTTCAGTGTCCTGCAGGAATATAGGTGGGATTTTGGAACTGAGGCATAGCTCCCTTTGGTCTTTTTAAAACCCTAGCCCTTCTGTAGCATTTGCTTAGCTGCAGTCTCCTTCTTTATATTAAAAGAAAAAGAATTATAAACTAAAATTTAGGTCCGTTCCTGTGTTCTTTATGGCTACGAGAAACTGCTGTGTGAACCCTGACTTCCATGCAGTGCTGCATGTGGGAGAAAAGCTGAAGAAAGTGGCCCTGTAGACTCACTGCTTAAACCTAAGAGCAGGAGTTATTCTCCAGTTGTTGGTTGCATTAACGGAAAACATGGGAAACCCTTTATAAGCATAAGAGAAAAAGGTATTGCGGGGGGGCATTGACAACTAACCCTTAACGACAACTTAATGATTTTGAAGCCGTTTTCAGCATTAAGCATCTGTGCACTGCCATCCAGTGGGCACCGGGGAATTGGCTCCCTGTCACCCACCTCTACCGGCCCAGCTCTGCGCGGAGGTACCGCGCGTCCCCGCGCATTTCCCGTTAACAAAGGGGGACCCCAACATGGCCAGGGGCTCCTGGTGACCCCCCTCCTCTGTCCCAGCAACAAGACGGGGATGGAGGAGTGACAGTACCCCGGGGACGCTGCCGGTTGTCAGCAGGGGTGGCTACAGAAGCCCGCAGCCCTTCCTCTGCGATGTCCCAGCCCGGTCTGCGCAGCCCCGTGCGGGGCCGTGGCACAGCCACGGGCTACTGTAGGGTTCTGCAGAAGACGCAGGGTGTTGGGAGTCTCTGAGGCAGTTACCTGTAGTTCTCTGAGCAATCCTGCCTTTGCATTTCCAACGCCCGACAGGGAGAAGCTCTGGGCTGTGGGCATGAGTGCATTTTAGAGCTCCCTCAAAGACTGCATCCCGATTATTTTACCATCTGGTTTATTAAAAGGTATTTTCTATTTCCATATAAACTCACTGGACAAAAAAAAAAACCTAAGAGAAAGTTACATTATTGACTGAGCCAAAATACTACATGCATCTTCAGATGAATTTACAGAGACAGCCCTCCGTGCCAGGAAGCTCAAGAGGTGGTAAGCATGAAGACTTCAGTTGTGTTTTACCTGATGGTCTGTTCAGACCCTAACTTTTGCAGGTTGCGTACTTGCTTTCCTGCTCCATGATTTCATTCTTAATGGCTATCACTTGTTCCTCTAGTTGTCTCAGTTGCTCTGCCTTGTCTTGTTTGGTTTGATTCAGGTCCTGAAGCTTCTTCTCCAAGTCTGGAAGAGTAGAGACATGCAATGATGCTCATATCTGTCGTGTAAGTAAAATCCAGGGATTAATAGCTTTTCTTTTCCCAGCATTTTTAGAGGCGATAAGCCCATTTCAAATGGGGAATGTTATATATGCAACTGGAGGGAAAAGTCTGGCTTCTGGGTTGCAAGAGAAATGTGACAGCCTTAAAGAAATCAATTTCTCAGCATGTGCTTTTGTCCATCAGCTAGGATGGGGCAGGAGATGGAGTTCTTAAAGGAGTTGACTTAATGGGAATACTCAGAGGAACAGTGTGTCCACCGGTGTGTGTAAAGCCCAGGCAGTCCGGGCTTAGGTCTCCCTCATTTACAGGAATGTTTCTGCTGGTCCCTGTGAAGCTACACCAGTGTAAACATGCTGGTAATGAGTTAACCCCACATGATTCACTGCCTGTTTCCAATGCAGTTATCATTTGGGCATTTGGAGTGACTGGGATGCTCTTAATGCTTCTCCTCAAGGTATCTGCTCAAGGTATTTATTTGGGTCCTGTCCTGAAGAATTTGCTCCCGGGAAGGAGTTTCTGCTTCTGTTTTGCTGACGTTACATGGTATTTTCAGGCATTGAGCCTGGCAGGATCCTGGGCCCAGGGATTCCCAGTGGAAATGCCCGGACCTTCACTACAAGCAGACTCAGGTCCCCTGCGTGCAGTTACATGAGATGTGTTCTATTTTTGGTGACCCTCTAAAGCCACCCGAGAGGCTGTGTGAGGAGCGGAGCCGCAGCCCCACAGGTCCAGGGCACCTCGGCTTCACTCTCCGTGGCAGCGCATGCGGGTGGTGATGCCAGAGCGTGGACCGATGTGATGGGCACGTACTCCAGCCCTGCTGCCTGCTGTGGGACGCGGATGTTTCTCTCTGTGTGTCCGAACAAGCCAGTATTCCCACCTGGTTTGTTCTGCCATTGCTCAGAGATAATGTCTGAAGGGGAACAAGTATGGACTGATGAAAAACAGCTACCCTGCAGCGTTCTATACACGAGCCATCGCTCGAGTGATGTAAGAAAAGACAGAAAAGAAAGATTTAAGGTCCAAATGCCCAAAGCAAGTGTATAAATCAAAGCTCCCAGCTAAATCTGCAGCCAAGTTTTATGCAGATTTTGCACTTATCCTGCTTTTAAACTGTCTGAATCAAATCACTGCAAGTCCCTGTGTGGACACTTAAACTCTGCTTAGAACAACCAATTCATGTCAGAAAAAGTACATAAGCCAAATCAATTTAACTGCTTTTAAACTGTTCAGGTAGCTTCAAGCAGAGATTTTCACCAGTTAAATTGTTTTAAACCTGATTTCAGGTGAACCTAGTCTGTTAGTGTCTGTGGGCAAGGACTTCAGTTTAATTCATGACTGTCACAATTTTCACCGCTCGCTATGGAAGTGAGAATACCACCTGTTATTCTTTTAATTTTTTTTTCAGTCTCTTCAGCCAGTTTTTCTGCTGCTTCTTTCAGCTGCTTCACCTTTTCTAGTGTTACTTTTGGAGGTCCTCGAGCTTTTAGCTTTTCTTGAAGAATGGTGTACTTTCTTTTAATGTCAGCAAATTCCTGTAACAAAAAAATGTTACTTAGTTTAAGAGCATCTCATAATTAATCTGGTGTACCAAGGGAGATTTTTATACCTTTTTAAAATATCCTCTTTTAACCAAACTTTAAATGTCTCATTCTCTGAAATCTGAAAAAAAAAATCCATGAGTGTACGTTGAACAATGCTTTGCCAAACTTGGTAAAAATCAATTAAACTGCCAGTGGAGCAATGTAAAGTGTCAAGGGAGGGTGAGGATGTAAAGAAAATAGATGGCTTAAGATTTTTAAAGCTCATGCTGTTTTTACGTCTTTTGATAGGGCTTTTCTGTAAATTTAATTTTTGCTATGAGGCTTAATTAAAATTTAATTAATTACCTGTAGCATCTTTTTTAAAATTTTTGGCTGTATTAATATTTACTGGCTAACTCCATTCCATGCTGATTTATATTGCTGTCGAGGCTGCAGTTTCGATTTCTACTAAGTTTCTTATAACCTGGAAGCTTGGTCATGCTCCAAGCTTGTGGTATGGATGCCTGGTTCTCCTTGCAATTTTAGCAGATTTCTATCCGCCTCAATGCATTCTCAAAAATTTGAGCTACTGAAAGACACCTGGCCAACCAAAAACTCCAAGTTATCTCCCGCAGCAATTTTTTCTAAAGGAGAATGGCATGGGATGAATGGTCAGGCTGCTTCCATCATTCACATATTTTAATATCTGGTTTTGTGATTTGTTCTGTTGTGTTTACTGGTGCCCATGGTGACTACGAATCTTACAGGCAGTGCAAGGAAAAATGTCACGGAGTAGGCAGAGAATTGTGTATGTTTTCTTTCATTCAAGCAAACAGAAGTGTTATCTGCCAGAAGCCTTAAAAGAAAAAAGACATTATTCTTAACCCGTGGCATTTTACACTACATGGCATAAGGAAAAGGTTAACACAGTTTTGAGGAGAGCAGGGCAACACAATTACACGTTGAGTAAAAAATACTATCAAACATGGAGGGAATTTTTTTTCTCTTAATACGTGGCAGAAAGGCTTACATTATCAATATTCTGGGCTTGCTTGTGTGCTGCTTCTGCCCCTGCTCTTGCCTTTGTAGCTTGATTCCTGTTCATCAGCATTTTTGCCTGCAGTGTGGCAATTTCATCTTCCATCTCGGACTGTTTTGCTGACAAGTCGTTTAGTTCGTCGTTTGTCTTGTTCACTTGGTTCTCAGCCTAAAACAGAGCAATTGAAGGCTGTGGTTTCTTATGCAACGTCCATCCAGCTTGCAGAGTGTGGTAACGAGGGAGATTCATGTCAACTTATCAAGAAGAGGAGATGCTTAAACATTATGGAATCGGTGTCATATCTGCGCCACATTCTGGATTTATTTATTTAAGTTTACATTAAGGAAACTTCGAGATGAAGGATCTTTTTGTAAACCATATGTAGTAAATAAATTAAAAGATTTACAGTGAGATACCTGTGAGATTTGTGTTCTGATGCCTCGTATCTTTTCATTTAACTTTATGAAAGTGTTTTTGGAGTGTCCTTGGGACTTCACAACATTTTTTAGTTTGTTATTAATTTCATCCACGGGCAGAAGAGCTTTAGCTGCTTTGCTAAAATGGAAAAATAGAAGCTTGTGTAGTATCATGGTGTGGAGAGCCAAGCAAGAACACGTTTCGAATGCACCCGTGCTCACACGCAGGAATGTTCCCTCACGTCCAACAACAACCGTTAAAGTTGTGGTTTGTAAGTTGGCGAAGCAAGACCTCCGTAAGGGCCCTTGCGTGAGAGCTCATGAGCCCCTGTGTTACAGGTGCTACAAGAACACCCTACTCACTCGGCTTCCTGTGCCTCCACCAGCAGCGTCCCAGCTTCCTCCCTTTTCCTGTTTCTCTTGTTCGCCTTCAGTTCGTACTTCTCACAGGGGTTCATAATGCTCCTGATTTTGCCAAGAGTGCCCGTGAGCGCTCGTGGGGTCAGGGGAAGCTTTATTTGCAGCACGTAATTTGCCA
Source organism: Phaethon aethereus (assembly GCF_964289735.1). NCBI lineage: Eukaryota > Metazoa > Chordata > Aves > Phaethontiformes > Phaethontidae > Phaethon > Phaethon aethereus. The sequence goes on from NC_138575.1 coordinate 16,533,190, forward strand.
CCTTCTCAATGTCTTCCGGAGGCGCGCTCTCATCTGCAACAGAAATGGAGCTGAGGGTAGCCTGAAGCGGCTCCTTCCTCCCAGTGAAATGTAAATTATCATTATGGCTTCCTACACTTTGAGTTATATGGGAGAATAAAGCTGACAGGCACAGCAAGGGGGTAAGAGAATTATCTCCAACATTTTGTAATTAATATTATGCTTCCAGGTACTGCTGTTAGTGTTGTCAGAACTGGCTAAAATGAGGCTTTGAACCCACTTTGAACTGGGTTATTAAAATTCTGATGTAGAACTGAGCCCGCAGAAGGTTTTAAATCGGTGCACAGCACAGCTAGATGTGTCAGAGCCCATTTCTCCCTTGGCCCCCAGATCAAAGAGGTGCTGGAGAGACTGGGGTGTGAATGGAGCTTTCCAAGCCGGCTGGTGGGCGTAATCCCTTCCCTGGGGTCGCCACAATATTGGGAAAGTGATTCCTTCACTGGTTAATGAGAAAGGCTAAGCTACTGAGGGAACTTGGGTCAGACTCACATAGGATGGGAGTTTACAGTAGAAAAAAACATATTTTGACAACTCCCCTTACAAATGATCTCGTCCTAGTTCTTTGCTAAAAGACACGGGCAGACAGAGTTAGAGCAGTCAATGCCGTGTGAAGTCTCATCATGACTCCTGTTTTCTGCTCACTTCCGTTTATAGACAAGACCTTGGGTGATAAACAGTTGAAACATATTAAATATTTGTGGTAGTGCTCCAGAGTAACGCTTTAAGAATTAAAGAAGATATTCACTGTGCAAACTGTAGTGCATTCCTGAGAGCTATTTTCTGCAGAAATATATTCAGCTGAAACTACCATAGATGTCAATGCAGAGTAGAGCAGATTCAATGTAACTGTACACATCTCAACTGTTACAGTTCTTAAACTTCAATTTACAAAACAAAAATTCATTAAAAATGCTTTTACAATTGTTAGTAACTGCCATATGCCTCCTAAGAAACATTAAAGAGCCAACGGTGGAATTTTCAATTGCTATCAAATAAAAATCTGAGAATCTTAAGGACTTAAATGGAGTTTTTCTTCCAAATCATTAAATATCTTAAACGTTCCTGAACAGAGGAAGTCCTCTGTCCTCGCTCCCATTTGGGGGTAGAGGTATGAATGCCAAACATGCAATCCTTAGAAACTTATGAGATCAGCTACATTCAAGAGATTAAAAAAATGCTACCACATTTGAATCGTTTAATGTGCATCTGGTACAAGAAAACTTAGGGTCCACTTCTCACAGCACTTTTCTGGAATCGTGAGGGTGAAAAAAGTTTTAGGGTATGTATGGTTGTTTTGTTCTTTTTTATGAGAGCTGTGAAGTTCTACCAGAATCCTTTGATTTCTTGAGTTACAGCTTTACGAAGACGATGGAGCGGTATGTGTCCTAATTCCCACGCTCCCTACAGAGAACCTCTATTTATGGGCCTGGAAGAAGGGGGTGGAATAACGATTTGAGGATGCATTGGACATCCCTGGACATTCTATATTGTCTGAAATTATCTTAGCAGTCCTTTACTCAGATAAACCAGGAACTGAGGGAATTACTTACATACTTCAAATTAAGCAAATTAATGAAAGATGACAATCAGAACATCACAGATCCATTGGAAAATTCATACAAAGTACTGTCACCTGGGAGAAAGAAGCACTTAGGGAAAAAGAGATTGAAAAAGACTGCACAGATCAGGAGGTAGAAAAGAAATTTGATGTGTATACAGCTAGATCTTTTTCTGGCTGTCAATTATGCTATATTATATTGGAATATATATTAAAAATTAGTCAAAAAGAACTTTGCATATTTACCTAACAAGAAGTCTTTCACTTTTCGGATGAACTCCTTAGTGATCTCTTGGTCACCTTCAATTTGATTCTTAGCTCTCTCCAGTCGCCTATTAAATTGTGAGCCTTTCAACTTGCTGTCTTCTGCCATTTTCCTGATGCTTTCAACCTGGAGATATTATTAGAAATAGCACTGCCATTTTCTGGAGGTTATCTATCATTGCTTGGCAAGTTAAGTGCTGACACAAAAATAATTTTGATCCAAGCCTCAGGTGGAATCACTTGATGTGGCGCTGAAAAGTAGTAGGAGAGTCCTTCGGGGAACTCCAGAAGTTGCTATATTGTGGCCTTCATCTGGCTTCAGAAAAAGCCTAAATCAAGCATTTTTTTTTTCTGTGCAACCACTGCTAAATCACAGCCCCTTCTGTTTCTAAAAGAAAGTGCTGACTGTTGCTTTCTATTGCAGTATCGCGGCATGTCAGTGATCAGATTCAGTACAGAAAAGGCATGTAATTTCATTTGCCTTTTCACATTGGACTTGCTGTTAAAAATACACTTAAGAGGCCACAAATAAGAAAGGTGGTGTTTACAGCTTGTCTTTAACAGTTACATTTTGCCGTTAAATTAGTATTCTTGATCATTTAAATGAGAGCTTTAGATTAATCATCAAATTCCAACAGTATTCTGCTTTGTTGGGGCTATGTTTCGCCTCACGGACATGCACAGGTACAGCTTCTCTGCAGTCTGCGGGAAGTTTCCCCGTGCAACACGAAAAAGAGTGATTTTTTTTTTTTTTTTACTTCTGGAGCATCTCAAAATACCTCACACGTATTATCACAGAGCTGCCTGAAGCTTGCGAGCACCAAAGGCAACGACCCGGCAGCACCAAAGGCAACGTCCTGGCAGCCTGGTTCTCGCCACCTCGGCGTGGGATGCCTTTCGCCGCTGCCCCTCTGTGTCCCGGAGCCCAGGCGTGTGCCCCGATTGCTCATTTCTAAACCCGTTAGCTGTGATGCAGAGTGTCGCGTGTATTTTAAAAGGAGGAAATGGATGCCCAGGCACCCTGCAGGGACAGGACAAAGCCACAGCAGAATGACATTTCTGTTGGAAAATATGTTTTGCCTATAATGGTAACAGGCATCATCTCCGATGGCTAATGAGAACAAACTGTCTTTACTGGTGTTTTGGGATTTGTCTCTTTTGTTTCCTTTGCGCATGTTGCGTTGCCCACACTTTGCTCGAGTTACTATTTTCACTGCTACTGTGCAGTACAGCTGACTACTCGATGCCCTTCTAAACATCACCGGGGGCAGAAAAGCTTCAGCTTGAAATTATTTGCAAGAATTTTTTAATGGCAAACGTATATGAAGTTGTATAAATTGAGCTTAATGCTACGCACAGCAGCAATCCCACTGCAATAAGCGTGGGCCATACCCAGGCTACTGACAAGCTGTGCCCTTGGAATCTTTCCCAACAAAATACTAGCCTGATGCCACCACCTTCTATAGGCACCATGGCCCATGAGATCTTGGTAGCTGTGAGGAAGAGGAAGGCATACCTAGAGCCACAGCCCCTTGGTGGGACAGGCACCTGATACTCCCAGTACTGAACCTGGGGAGGTCTATGAACCAGAGTAGGTCTATGATGTTGGGACAGATTCTTATCACTAGGTCACTGCTCTTTGTCTAAGGAGCCGCTGAGTTTTTGTAGATTTGTGACCTCTCACATCTCATCCTCCATCAATTTCACTGAACAAATGTAGGTTTGATATACAGCACCTGATTCTCAGGTTCCCGTAGCTGAGTAGTCAAGTTACTTAGCAGCACAGCAGTCTCCTCAGCATTCCTGAAGGCATCAATGGAGAGAGGAAGAGCTCCGCTGCAGTTTGGGCCACCGCACCACCTGAGTCCATGACTGTCCCGGCACAAAGCTCCCCCGCAGGCTGCTGTGACACAGGGCTGGTCTCCTGGCACCCCACACATCTGCAATAAGGAAGATGTTTATGTCAGAACTCCTCTGGGGGTCTGAGGTACGCTTCTGGGGGACAGAAGGTGTTTGACATCATATGAACATTGAACATCACATGGGATTTTCCCGAAGAGATGGTGGTCTGGTCTCTTCAAAGATGGGTGCCGCTGCTAGTTACAGGTCCCCCTTCCCCGACTTGAAAGATGCAACGGCACCCCATGGCTCCAAGCCCATCCTTGAAAGATCCATTTGTTGGGCTCCATGTGTTACACTAAGATGCTTGCTTCACTCCTTTATGGCAAAAGGGCTGAAACTGTCCCCTGGCCATATCCAGCCCATGGGTCAATGGCTTGTTCTAAAGGATCCAGATCACCTCTCACACGACATGGTACCACATCTATCCCTCCATGTATTTTGACACAGATGTTGAGACTAAAGGCTTAGATGGATGATCTCTTCCAGGTCTGGCAGTGTTGGCTGAAGGTGCTGTCAGGCATTAATTCCTGCCCAGCAGACTGGCTGAAATCCCTTCCTCTCCCATAGGTGAGGCAAAGGGTATGTGATCACTCCCCATCCGCTCCAGGGCAAAGATGTTCTGCTTAGTTTAAGTCACTGGTGGAGGAGGTTGGGGTTAATCTTTCTAAATTTACACTGAAGTCCTCTTGAGACTAGAGAGTGCTTAAACAGTTCCTCTTGCTGGGCCTGCCCTGGGATCAATGGCTTCCAGAAGGGTGGTAGTAACCACAGCTGAGAAGTGCAGCTGTTTCTGATGTGACTGCATGTCTGTGCCAGGGAAGCGGTGTTTTCCAGATTTAAAATGCACATAAGTGCCCTTTTAAAATAAAAACTACTAACAGCATCAGAAAAGAGATTTTTGTTTAGCTCCCATTCAAAATTCACAGCGCCTACCTTCTCATTCAAGTTTTGGATATTGGGGCTCTTGATCGTCTTGAGCCGCTCCAGCACATTGCTTGCTTTCAAGGCTTGATGTTCCAACATGGTGAGCGCGTGGTTCCTGGTGTGCTCTGAGTAACTTACGATAGAGGTTGTCCCACTGGCCTTCTGTTCTGCCAGCAGTGATATTTCAAAGTGTTTCCTAATGTTGCTGATGGCCTCTATAGCAACAGAAAAATGGTTTAGTACCAATTGTATTTTGGTTGCATTTAATTAATGCATTTACTTGAATTCTGGACAAATGATGAGTGACAGGTGATTCAGTTTGTTGTCACTGGTGTTTGATTTGGGACAGCAGGAAGGGACAGGAGCTGTCATTTCCTCAGTCAAGTTTTTTAACCCTTTAACTCAGCCAGTTGTCAAACAGGAATAGTTATTGATATCCATAAAACCTGCTAAAATAGACGCAAATACAGTGGATCCCATGCCATTCCTGAGAATGTGTATGAGAAGCCAATGGAAGATACAAAAGTATGAAGGGGATCTCATTAATGACACAAACTGCTACCAATCTGCCTTCATCAGTAGCTCATGCACTGCTGCCATTGTTGATTTGACAAAGCTCCTGTCACTTACGCTGTTTGAAGTTGAGGTAGGAGAACTGTTTCTGCCAGTTGAAAAACCTACGAAATGATCAACTCTGTGACTGTGAGTCAGGAAAGCATTTGTCCTGCCCCTGTTCAGCATAGCACCCAAAAGTTAAATGGTCTGCTGAACTGAGACCAAAATTTAGATTACAAATGGGAATTTATGAGTTTTCTTTGGCTCTGGAAAATCCAATTTCAGCGTTGATGCGTTGAAAAAATAAAAGCATTTCCATGATAAGCTTGTAGGCCAAGCAAAAAATACTTTCCAGCAAGAGTCTGTCTTGTTTGCTTAGTGCAAGCTTTCCCTTAAGCAGACTCAAAAGAGTTGGAGAATATTACAATTTTGCAGATTAATAGCCTAAGGAAAGGACTCAGACTTTTTGCAAAACACATTATTTAAAGCTCCTGCTGTTGAGGCTTCACAGATCTCCAGAGAACCCAAAGTTGTCCCCAGATCCCCAGCAGTGGTATGTGCAGTGAGCCAGAACTGATGTTCCAGCAGTGAAAAAACATCAGAGGTCATTGATTAACATCCCTCTTTGTGCTGGTAACTGACTGGGTCGCTGGTTGAAGTCAATGACAAGGCACTCGTCAAGTCCTGTGTGCTTTGAATCAGGCACTAAAGCCCTTGGCCTTGCTTTGATTGAAGCTGAACAATGTTTAGTTATCATGTGGAACCAGGGCTATTTATTTTATCTTGTAACTCTTGGAAACAATGCGCAGTTTAAAGTTAGCTCCTAACACAAAATACCTGGCAAGAGGCTGCTGTAACTCCATATCTAAGCCGGAGACTGTTTTCTGTGCAACAGTTCCATCACAGGAATATTTTACAGTGGTTCAGCTCTCCATTAAGTGGCCCAAATGAATTTTTCACGCTTGATTTGTGATGGAGCTATAGAGCTTCCAAGTTCCTTTACGTTAAACACAGTGTCTTCGCACAGGCTTGATTTACAGCCTAGGAAGCCGTACTCACTGCATTACCATATCACAGTGGCTGCAAAGCCAGGGGCCAAGGCTGGAAAGCGGTAATTTAATGAGATCTCATAAACTGCAAACGTTCTTTTAAGGACACTTTTCCAGCGATTTTAATTCATCGTTAGATATTGGTGTTTCCAGGACAGCAGGCTGAATGTATGCCTGTGAGGAACTCTGCGGGTCCTGAACTCTTGTTCACTTGATCTTCTGCAAAGAGAGGTAGGTAGGAGCCTGTTCCCAACGTGTGTCTAGGGCACAAGTGTAAAACGTGCCCCAGATGGGGTACATGGCCATATCCTTCTCCACCCCACTTGCTTGGGCCAGTGAAAAAGAGAGAAGAAAAAGCAGACAGAGCCATACCTAGGATGTACTGCTGGTCCTAAAATGAAGATGGGGAAGGGAGCCAAGCTTTCTCTCAGATATCAGAGAAGCTGGTTATCTTGAGGGTATTGTTATTTCAGTGCTGTTAAGATGCTTGGTAGCAGGACCAACAAATATTGGTGTCTCTGACCAGAAATTCAACTTAAACTCAAGGTCTTCCCCTCTCCCCACACTTCTGTGTGCTTTTTATAGGGTTGTTTATCCGTCTCCTGAGGCCAAAAGATGAAGTGGGTTTGGAATGTAACCAGAGAGCACCATGGATGCTTCAGCTGTGTATCCACTGACCTCCCTGGGATTTATTGTTTCTTTGCCTTCCTGCCTTTTCTCAGAGTCTGCACAAGACTCAGTTGAATTGGGAAGTGGAGCCTGGGAGAGCTGTGATGACTGCTCGCACAGGGACCTGAGCGGAAGAGCCGGCCCCAGCGGCACTGCCACGTACAACAGGGCAGGAGAGCCTTAAATCTTAATTAGTCCCTCTTTTCCCCTCTTCCTTTCCCTTGGCTTTGCATTCTGTTGGCTTTTCCGTCTTTTTTTTCCGATGTTGTCTAGGCCAATCTTTTTCTCGCCCAAACAAAACATGAAGGAACTGTAAATGGGAGAGCATTGCCTGTAGCTTGTGTCTTCTGTGGTGCACACCTTAATTTCTGGGGGTTCGTATCTTGGCAGCTGTCTCTTTGGAGAGTGTACTGCTGACAGTCTCCTGCCACTGGGAATGATGTAGCATCTGTTTGAGATCCCTGACTGATACGTCCCCACCTTTCTCCAGAAACCAGGCTGTGACAGTGTCATTACTGCTATTAGCAGCTGATGGAGACTACCATTAGCTCAAGCACAGATGGTGTAATTCTTTCAAAAATGCCAAGGAACTAAATTCTGACTTCACAATTTCTGATGATGGAGAGCTAGTTCCTTGCCACATACAGTCATGTATTTTCCCATGGGAACACTCAGAAGTTGCACTATGACTCTCTGCTTTAATTAAACAAACCATTGCTGTACAACATTCTTTAAGTATTGCTAAGAGCTATAGGAGTTGAAGCGGGGAAAAATCCTTTGCTCTTCTACTGTACAATCTGTGAGTCTATGCTGTGAAACTAGGTGGCTTTTAAATCCTGATGTAAACCTCAGAATTCATGAGATTTCTGACTGGCGTGACCCTGGCACATGCATCTGAAAATTAGGATGCTAGAAGTCATGGCATTTTAAGATAAAAGGTAGTTTGGAAAGTCAATATAAAACGTTGTTAGTATTTACATTTTTGTGCTATCATAGGAAGCTAAAATCTAGGGATCTTTGAAATGTTCTGTGGTTAGATGGTAGGAAAAACATTCTGAAATTTCATGGAAAATGTTCACCTATTTCAACTAATGTCTGGCTGCCTTACCTTTGAGGTTCAGGTAATGAAAACTACGATGCAGATGTATTTTCTGTTGTAGAAGTTCATACACTAGGTCAGCTTCTTCCCCAATGTCTTCTATGTTCTTGTTAAGGTCAGGAAACTCATGCAGCGTACTGTGAAGCGGATCCATTTGTGCAACTTTTTGTCTGAAGGAGAAATGGCAGTTATGAAGAAGTCAGACCAGATTGTTCTTAAACTAGAACTGCGATACACAACGTTTTAGAGGAAAAAACATAAATTTCTAAATGAGCAGAAACATTTACTTGTAATGGCTTATTTAGAAAACCCTTAGGATGAACTGGAAAATTCCAGAACTTAAGTATATGCCTGTGGGGGACCAATAATATAAATATAAGGATTATTTTGTTCACAGATCTTCTGAAACCAGTGACTTAGTAGACCAGCATCTGCGTGCTGATCAGAAGTGGACTTGGTGTGTAGGGACAGCCGGGGGAAGACCGCTTTCTCAGCCAAGGGATTTTTCAGGGGCAGCCGAGCCCTTACTGAATGTAGTCCTGAAAATCCCGGATGCCTGAGAGGGCCTCCAGTGAAAGAACAGGATGTCTCAAAATTCTTTCCATTTCAGAAATGGCATCTTCAAAGGCTTTGAAGCGCATGTCACAGCTGGGCATCCATCCTCCTTTATCTTCGAGGTTTGCAGCAAACCTCATTAACCCCTGCACGGTCTGAGCAAGGGCAGTAATTTCAGCGTCCCACTGATCAAAACAAAGATGACACTGGCGGCAAGAGGGAAAGTCTTTCTCAAAGCCGCGGCCGCACTGGTTGCAGAACCGGCCGGTGACGCCTGCGCGGCAGTTACATAAGCCGGTGGCTTTGTCACACTTAGGCTGGCCAGTTCCCTCTGGGTTACACTCGCACGCTGCAAGAGAGGGACAGCAAGTTACACCCAGTTGTTCCTTTTCTGTGGGATTAATGCATGCAAAAGGCACAACTGTGCATTTTAAGACAATAAAGGCAAACCAATGTTTGAGCTAGAGTGAAGTGAACTGCCTGGCTAATGGCTCTTCTTCCATGGTCCCATCATAACCACAGAAGGAACAATATCGATAACAATAATAAAAGCAATTTTATCCATCTCATACACACAAGTGTATGAAAACCTGTTTCTCTACATGTATGTCCTGTCTCCCCGACGGACATAAAAGGCAAACGTTTTTTTTGAGGCAGTTTCTAATCCAGTTGTCCTCACTGAGTAATACTTACAAACGCAATGTGTCTGGGGATTGCCAAAGTAATTTTCCTCACATTCATCACAACGTCTTCCGCTGTAACCTAGCGTACATGGACACTGGCCTGTAAGCTGTAAAGACAGTTAAGATTAAATAACTGCCTGCAGACTTGTATGGCTGGTTATACATTATTTACTGGGTTTCTTTTTCACTGTGATTTATGCTATACAGCCATATGGGGACTGCAGCGACACTGCGTGCATCTGGTCTTTGAATAACACGGTCTATACGGTATTGGCCCACCTTTCCCATCTTCCTTCTGAAGGTTGTGAAAACAAAATGGACTTTGAGGAGTGTCTTTACTTTACAGATGTGAAAGGTTTTCTATGTTCCAATCGACAGATGCACTTTGAGAACTCATCCTCTGACTGTTATCTGACAGGATTCTTCTCCTTTGCAAAACAGGTTAATTTCTTATTTTTGCTGGAGCAAAGTATTCATATTTACATTTCAACTTTTAACTACATGATATATTAACTGTAACTGAAAACCTCAAGGGTACATTATGCACATTGCCCTAGAAAATTTATTTTGGAATTCAGCTATTAAATTAAACTGCAGGGAATTACAGCTCCTATAATTGGTGCAGCTCAGAAAAAACAGTAGTAGTTCTTTGAGGTTAAGAAAGAGCTACATTTGCTAGGAAAAATAATAAATCCACTAAATAAATTGGAACAAACAGAAAGCATATTGAAAGCAAAATGTGAAAGCACATCAGCAAGAGCTTTGGATAAGGTCCTGGGGCTCTGAAGTCAATAGCAAAATTGCTGTTGACTCCATGGGACCACAATTACCCCTCTCTATTCTGAAACACTCTTATTTTTTCTACATTCTAGCCCTGAAAAGTGCTCAGGAATTAAAGATGAGGTACTCTAGCAGTCTGATAGATGAGGCCATTACATATATTACATATATTACATTATTAATGTAATAGCCACAGCTGCTACTTTATGAAAATAAATTCTTAAAAAACACTCATAAGATTCTTGGGCCCAAGCCTGGTCTTCCTCCTTCCCTGTACATACACTATTATGAGGCAGTTTTTTCTTACCTGCCATTTTCTTACAAAGTATTTCTATGATCCACTTTACACAGGAACACACGGACAAAGAGAAATTGCTTACGAGCAAAGCCGCATTACCAGAACACCATGTTTGATTCAAAGTGTGATTGCACCAACCGCAAAATTCCAAAGACTTCTTGTTTTCGGGAGCAAGAAAAAAAATATCCTCATTTATAAGAGGATCCCCAGTGTGCTGTGCCAAAACACAACCACCCCGGCTCCCAGAAAGCAAGGTAATTTTCTTGCCTGGTTGCACTGGTTGCTTTGGGAGTTTTTTGGATCACAGTCACAGATCTGACATCCTTTTCCACTAGCCAGGTCCCAGTAGCCAGAGGCACACTGGTTGCATGTCATGCCCACCACGTTGGGCAGGCACGGGCAAGCTCCCGTGGCTGGGTCGCACAGACAGGTTGCGTCCTCCCCCGGGCACATGGCAGGGCGAACACCTGCCGGATCGCACGTGCACCCTGGAAAAAGAAGGACAATTACTACAGCAGACAATGATATAGACAGTCAATGGACAGTCAGAGCTGTGCATAAAGCCCATGCTGTAGGTTTACTTCTACTAAGCTTGAACACATTTTCTCATGCAGTTTACCTATCTTTTTAGAATAACTTATATATTGCTTTGAAGAAACTTACTGGGAACAGTCAGTACTTTTAATATAGGCACAAAAAATGAAGGCGTAGTGAATTTTTAATCTTCTTAGAATGAAATGTTAAATATGCTGGGTAAGGAGAAGCTGATTTACAGTAGGCACTATCCAGCGTGGGAAACCCCACTAAGCCAAGTAAGATAAGAAGCCTTCCTTGTGAGGAGCCAAAAGTTCTTGCTTAACCGTTTCTAACAGATGTCTCCCAAGAATGAATGAGGAATGGGCTTGAACTGTATTTTAGAGATTCCCAGAAAAAGAGTTTCTTGAAAATACCTGTATTTGTCTGGCTTGTAGAAACTAGACCCTCAATCAGGCACATTTGTGAAAACAGTCTTTCAGAAACATTGAGAAGAAACGTATGCCCTGGCTTTCTGTTAAAAGTGCCGAGCTATTGACAGTGTCCTCATGGAGTCTGTTAAATTTCCTGAACAGTTTCATTCAAGGCACTTAATGAAAACAACTGGTAAGGCGAGTAGCTCAGCAAGGGATCATCTGGTTAACTGAGCATTGCTTAGTTGGCATCAGCCAGCAACATGGATAAACAATATCTTTGATTCTTTTACTTCTGATTTCTTCCTGAATGGGCTGAATGCACATGTATTTTTCTAACAGACTACTGATTTAATGAATGAGATTTCCTCAGAGTGATATTCAGTATGAGACTTAGTGAGACTAGGATGACAAAGAATTTAATAGATGCCAGTTACTTGTATCCCTGGATAGAAAAGTATTCGGTACTCTCATATTTTACTCCATCAATCTGCTGTAGTTTTACTGTCTCTTCAAGGGATAACCTCTCCCTATAGCCTAAGTTCTTGAAAACTTTCTTGGTAGTAAAACGCAGCTGCAGTGCTGTTGCTTGCTTACTTTGACAGTCTTGATCGAGGGCTGAGCCAAAATACCCCGGCTTGCAGAACTGGCAGTTTGCTCCATGGGTGTTGTGCAAACACTTGGTGCATTCCCCGGTGACGTGGTTACAGGACTCTGGGTCTGTCACATCAATGTTGTTATTGCAGGGACATGGTGCACAGCCAAGCCCGGGGCTGCCTGGGTTTCCGTAGAACCCACTAGGACACTCGTCGCACCGATCGCCTGTCGGGGAGGAAGGTAAAAATATTTGCTGGCTGACGGGAATTCAAGTGAAACATGTCACTTCCAGTAATACTGTTAAAAGATTCAGAATGTCTGAATCATGCATATTCAAATGCATACTTCCAATGGAAAATACCCACCTGTGTGAGTCTGTTGCCCTTTGATCCTATGATCAGTTTAAATTACATCTCCCACACTCAGATCTGATGGAAACGCACTCTCCTCGTCCCAAGTTGCTTTTACCAAGGAACTCCTTTCAGTAGGAGTAAACAGGCAACCCCCTCACACAATACCTCCAAACATCTTTTTCCAGCGAAGTCCTTTCAAAGGCAGTAGTCAGGGTTGGGCCATATTTGCAGGATTTTCCCTGGGGCCTTCACCTGATGGCAGCATGGGAGGGTGTGGGTGTCCTTTCCTGGAGCAACCCAGAGCCCAGCAGACGTGTCCTCTTTTCTGTAACTCAGTGGAGGATTCCAGGAGGTCAGACGAGCTCTGGGATGCTCTGTCCTTGCTGGCTGGCACTGCAATTACTTCTGCACACCATCCCAATGCCTGCTCTGACTGGGGTGCTACCTCTCTGCATCTCAGAAACCTTTCTGGGCAGGCTGGTATTGCTGGGACCTCATCCACTGTCTCACTCTCAACAAAGGACTCAACATCTTCGCCGTGGTCCTCAGGACCAGAGCCTTTCACAGTCTCTGAGGAAGTGAGCCTGGTCCACAGAGGTGACAAAGACCCTTGCCGAGAAGGAGCAGGAGGAAGAAAGTCCAGAACTGAGGGTTGCGGTGGTTTGTGAGGACAGAAGTCCCCTGGGTGAGCACCAGCAAGGATCGTTTTGGCCCTACAGCAATTACTCAAGCAAAACTGCTCTTGACTTATAAAGGAACCTGGCCTAAGTAAAGATGACAACATTGTTTTAGTTTTTGGAATTGTTTCCCATTAGGGTTTTCTTCCATCACTGGAGATTTTTATAATACCCAGGGGAAGGGAAATACCTTCAGTTTTTCCCTGCAGAAATTCAAGCTAAGTCAATGAGATCTTAGGAAGCAAGGCATCAGCTTGCTGCAAAAATACCTGCATTTGAGACATTTGAGAACAGAAACCTCATTTCTAAATTAACCTTTTGAAAACAGTCAGTTTTGAGCATAACATCAAAGCAAGGTTCTTCTATAGGAGGAAAGGTTTTCTCTGATTAGGAAATCTTATCAATTCTTTTTGGTGCCCCGTTCTTTCTGATTTGGGCTCCCAACACTTGTTTTTCAGAGGTAACGTGCAACTGCAGTTCCCCCCGCCTCTCCCCACCAGGTTGATGGAAAGGAGGAGGTGTCCAGGGAGTGCCATCAGATGAATTACCAGTGTCCACATAGATGAATCCCTTTTTCAAACACTAATTGCACAATTCCCACTCTTCTCAGTCAGGACTTCCCCACTTAATTGCAGTAAATTTGGGTGTTAACTTTTCTTATCTATTTTATTACCATTATCTCACTTGTCATTTCTGAACAGAGGATGGGCAGAGGATGGTCATTTTTCTCTCTTACATTAACCTTGATAGAATCAAAACCAGTCCTTATTTTGCTTTGTACCTGAATATCCCTTGAGACAATTGCAGACTAGTTGCGCAGACCGGGAGTCCTGGTAACAGGAACGTGCAAAAAACCTATTGCTTGTGGGTGCCCCTGGGCACATGCATGGGCGGCAGGGCTCTCCGTTCCGAGGGTCTCCGTAATAGCCGTCCACGCACCTGTCAAAGCAGTCAACACAAAGCGGCAGGAATCGTCAAGTGCTCCTTCCAGTTCCTGCAGGTGAATTGGTTTATAGGTATGTATAATTAATTTAACACTCCAGGTCATTGTAATGCTATCCCCATTGATTGGTACACGTATATCCAACTTCAAAGGTGTTCTAAAATGGAAAATTAGAGCTGCATTCCCAAAACTTGGAGCAGAAAGCAAAAAACACAGTTTCTTTTCAAGGAATGTTTCTGAAGACTTCCACCTACTCTGGAACAATTTTAATGATAATATATACAGTCATGGTTTAGCCCCAACCAGCAGTTAAGGTGTTAATTATATGATATATACATATAACATATCACACGTGCTCTGCATAGACAGCTGCCATGTAAAAATTCTGTATATTCACCTATCACCACATTTCCATGCATACTCACAAAGAGTGGTTGGCATGACGTTAGAAAGTCCTGGCACGGGCAAAAGAGGGACGATTCATTCAGAGCACTCACAGAATATTGCATATTTTAGATGTAGCGTATGTATTGAGATCAGCCCTGCTCTGTCTGACCTGTTCTGCCAACCCAGGGTGACGGCTGTTCCGCGGCGGTGGCGGCTGTGCTGCTACCCAGAGAGGTTTTGGAGGCTCCTCGGGGCTCAGCCACCTCCACCACCCTGCCCACCAGTGCCGTCTCCGCATCCCGGCCCCCCGTAGCTCCGCAGCGGCGGCAGCGCCGCGGCTTCTGAAGCATCCTCAGTCTTTGATCTGCTTTTCTATGGCAAAAGGGAACACAATTCTCTATATGTACACGAGCCAGGCTAAAGTCTTGGATATTTGATTATCCTCACCCTGGGGTCTGGAGCTCCTGCAGAGGCACAGGGAAACAATAAGTTCAATCCCCGTTTTCAGTCTATTTGCCACCTACAAGGACAATAGCCAAAGGCTGTATTGTCCAAAAGCATGGCAAGAAAAGCTCAATAGGTTTCATGGGGAAAACTTCTTCAGAGTGAATGACAAGGTACAATCCAGCCAAGCTAAACTAAACAGCTAACAAATTTAATTCTGACGTCCGTGTTGAACTCTGATACTGCTGCCAGTGTGTAGAATAAAAAAGAGGAGCACTGTTTTGGAGCTGGAACACATGGGAAAAGTCATTTGCTGGTCATATGGAAATAACACGAACCAGCAAACAGGGCATGTTTATTTAAGCTCCTCAGAGATAATTGCAGGCATTAAAATGAGTATTCAGCACGAGGTTAGCCTCTTGGCAGTTTAAAAGCTGGCAGGAGTCAGCCTATCTCATATGCAGCGCCCTGCACATGCCTCCAAGCGCATGGTGCTGTGGCACCCACGTCTCAAATGCCTTCTTGCAGGGAGCCCATCGCGATGCCGTCTGTGTGCGGTGCCCGCAGTCCTCCGCAGGCGTTACACGCACCTTTCCACACACACTTGCTGAGCAAATAGTTACCTGGCATTCAGCAGCAAGGCCCAGCTTAATCCTGGGTTTAGGTACGTGTTTCCAGTCAAGGTCATTGATGCGTTCATGGGGATGTAGGTGAGCCTCCAGCTACACATGTGTTTCAGAGAGCACCAGAGCTTGCGAGAGCTTTGCAGTGCTGCCCATCGCCCTACCTTTCACAGCGGCTTCCAGCCGTAAACCCACGGCAGTTCAGGCACGCTCCAGTCACCGGGTCACAAAGCTCTGTGTAGCCGTTACACGGGCAAGGGCGGCAGTGGGGAAAGCCAAAATACCCAGCCAGACACCGGCTGCAGCGCTGACCGTCCACGTCCCGGCGGCAGGAGCACTGGCCCGTCACCTGGTCGCACAGCGTGCTCAGCGAGCCTTGCGGGTGGCACTCGCATGCTGGAAAACACCAAAAGCGAAGTTGAGTCCTGAACGTATTCCCACCGGCCCTGCCCATCGCTGGCACTGCTAGAAGGCAGCGCGAGCGGCAGGCATGGAAAATTCATTATTTGTGGAAACATTTTTTATATTGCTTCACACATAATCACGCTTTCAAAGCCCTAAAAAGTTGGGGTATGCATGAGGAGCCAGATACTGGTACCGGTGCTGGCTGCCAAGTACTCACGGTAGCAGCCGTGGAAGCCGAAGCCGTAGCTGCCTGCAGAGCAGGCGTTGCAGCAGCGTCCCACAACGTTGGCTTTGCACTGGCACTGGCCCCCCAGTTTACTGCAGCTGGCGTTCAGCGACCCTTGGGGATTGCACTGACAGGCTGTCAAAGGGAAAGAAAATCAAAACAGGTTTGGTTATAAAGGAGTGGGACCATGGTTTTACACTTAAAAATATGAAGGAAAGAGCTCGATTATTCTCATCAGGGGTTCAGTAACCACTGAGGGCCATGGCTTGATGGTGATGGTGTATCAGGGCACCAGTGGAAGTCTCGCTGACGGAGCTGCCGCATTCAGGGCACTGCCTTCAGCACATATTTGGGATAGGACAGAAGAGGGCCTAGCAAAACATAGATCCAAAATATCAGGAGATATCCTGAAGTCTAGAAGGGTTTGATGTACGTCTGTGTTTAGCTGCAACACTGGACACGACACAACCTGCAAGCAGGATTTAGGCTGCACCTGTGTATTGTTTGCTGCTTTCTGGGCACCTTGGACTAACTTGTTGAGTGAAGCTGGTCTGCTAACTCCCAGAGGGTGTTTGTCCAGGATGCTCAGATGCCAGCACTAGAAAGCCAAAGTGCCATGCTTCATTGGGAGAATCCCATCACTATGGGAATCAGGCTAATGGGGAGTCAGCACAGCCCAAACTTAAATAAGGGGAGTCTGTGGCTACATAGGCATGACCACATCAAATGATGTGTGAGTGAGGCATTGGTCCTTCTAAAAATAGCCCAAACCAAGCAGATGCTATCAGGTCCATTGGAGGCAAGGATCCCTGCAAGGATCTGGTGACCACAGTTGTCCAAAGAGGCCCCTCCTGTTATTGGAAGTGCAGAGAAGCTCCATTTGTCTGGGCCCAACATCAGGGAAGTCTCCTGAGCCACCAAGCCCAGCTGCCCTTTCTGTGGTGAGTCCAGGAGACTGCCTGGGGCTTCAAACCCCAACTGCCACTGTCCTCTTGCTGGGACACCACCAAGGTTTTCTTGGTGAATCTATTCCAGCATTTCAGCTTGTCTGCATCATGCCTGGAGTCCTACCAGGGCAAACAGTTGGCCTGCAGCATGCAAAGGGAAGGCTTAAAAACTCCTCTGTCATTTTACAGCAGCCAGAAAAGTAGGAAAGTTACTGCTTTGGCCATCTGGTGAAGCTGCATCTGATTGAAATACTTTCAGAAAACACACAAGCACTGCCATGGTCCTTGGTGTGATGGTCATCAGGTGTGATGGACTCTGAGAGCCATGCCACCAAAAGGTGTTTGCAGAACACTCAGTGTTCAGCGGGACGTATCCTGCACGTCCATACATACCACATGCTGATCAGCTTCACTTACCTACACCACCACCACCATGGGCTGAGAGCTCTCCGGTCAACAGATCCTACAAACTCAAGTGACAACCAGTAAAAAGAGCTGGCCTTTTGTCCAAAAGAGCTGCCTATGCAAGTTGCTCCTTACCGACGGCACCGTTGTGAATACGGGCTGACATGCTCACTATGAGCCGTGCGCACGCTTCGGGCAGGACGTGAGGTCCGACTTCTGATGCAATTTCAATACAGCGATACTTCTGGTACTCATCTAAATCCTTTTCACTGCATAAGTTCTCCACAGAGCCGATTCTAGGAACAAGTCCAAGCTTTGGCATTAAGAGGGAAAAGAAAATATTTTTGCTTAGAAATACCGAAAACCAGAATTTCCCACATTCTCTTACTGTGCTGTGCATTGCAAGGACAGAGGCCTGGAGCACTGTGTTTCCAAATTTGCTGTTGTGCTGCTCAGTCATCTAAATTCACATTTATTCTGAAGGTCTAGACATTCCCCGAGTTCTTCAAATAAAAGAGACTGTGTATAAAAACCTCAGATTATAATAAGACCTCAGATACACGCTCAGAACTGTTTTTGCTTCCAAGTGGTGCTGTGTTGATGACTCCAAAAGCAGTATTTGGCCAAAGTTTTTTCTTGTATTACCAAGACAGAGAAAAATCAGCTGAAGGTTCTATGTCCAAGTATGGCCAGCCTTGTCAAGTCCAGTTCTACGGAAGTAATTAGAGGAATGGACTTAAACATATTTTTCTCAAGAGAAGGACCCAAAACCAACACCCAGTTCCTGGCTTGGTAGAAACTTGGGAAGTGTCTGGACCCAGTTCCCAGGAAAGTACAGGACTAATTTTACTTTTCCAATGTCATCTTTAAATATAGCCATGATTTTTAAATTAGATTCAGACAAATTATGGAGATTTTAAAAAAACCTAAGTGATGAAGAATATGCATGAATTTATATCCCTAATCGTAGCATCTTGTCAGCATATGTGGAGTGTGCTCATAATAAATGAGCAACAGATAGAGGTACATACTCTGACTATCAACAGGTGCAACAAGTGTGACTTGATGAGCTGTTATGGTATTGCTCCATAAGAATGGAAACAGATACAGTTCTGTCTTTCCATGCAGAAACGTGCAAACACAGTGCCAATGGAGGTAAGCAGAGCCCCACTTCCCTGAATTTCTATTAAAACAGACTACAACTGATTAAAAAATTTTTTTTTAGTAAGTCTGTGTAAAAAAAAAAATCACACTGGTATAAATACAGCCTGAAGGGAATTGTGACAGAACTACTCACTGAGTCAATCAAGATGAACGATTTCGCCTTTGGGTCAGAGGCGGAGGGCTGAGAAAAATACACATCGACAAAATATTCTGTTGCGGGCTCCAGGCAGACTGGGGTTTGCAGAAGCGCAATCCTGCTCAGCAGAAATAAAGCACAGGTATAGCCAGGAGTCAGGACAAGGCAAGTCCACTGGATGCTGTGAGCGCTCCCGCCGCTCTGTGCCTGCAGCCCCAAGCAAGCCGCTGCTGTGGGGAGCACGCCCTGCCCCGCTGCTTTGGGAAAGCTGCATGACTTCTGCCTGGATGATTCACCAAGCACAACTTAAACCTGGTGAGATTAAACTGAAAATGGCAGGTTTTACTACTTCAAGCAAAGGAGTCTGCAGCTCACTGTTCATATTTGTCCTTTCCTGTCCCTGTTTGATCAAGACTTCGGTCTCGTCCTCTTGGCTTTTCTCTATTCTTTCCATAGGTCCAAGCTGAAGAGCTGGTTTTGAAAATAGGCTAGGACAGTGACTTTAGGACAATATTTCCTTTCTATACTGAAATAGCTGCAGTTGGGTCTTTGCCAAAGCAACGACTAACCCCAGCAGGATCTCAAGCTGCTCTGCTGGCTTGGGCAAACCTTTGCCCGGTCTGAGGATTGACGCATCACACCCTTCCTTAGAGCCTACGTGGTATTGTGGTGTGACAGCAACAGGAAAGGCCACACATGTGTTTCTAATATTCCCACTTTCCCACACATTTATCACTCTGCAGTGCTTCAGTAAAAGATTTGTACACAAAAAATCTACAGGCGAGAGAATGGGAATCGTCAGACCTCTTTGTAGCTGGGAGAGACAACGCATGTGGCTCCTGTGAAAGGCCCTTGTTTTTGCAGTGTTGATTTGACAAAATACCAGCGGGCTGGACGGCCACACTTGCTAGCCAGTCTTCCAAGGACTATAAACAAAGAACAAAAATTACGGTCATTTTTCATATCTGAAAACCCCATTTTCTCTTTGCCAGGCTTAGCAAAAGCCAACTGAATGATTTCACACTGCAGTGACAAAACAGATTTTCTCTTTGTTCTTTACAGGACTAAAAACCCATAATGTTATTTGTGGAAAATGCATTGTATTTGCAATGGTTAATTGAAGAGCACAGACGGAAATGGGATCTCAGCTGGTGCAAATGGAAACAGTTCTGTTAAAGTCATTGGAGTCGTTTCCTTTCTTAGCACAGTGTTGTCCCAGAGATATCCTTCATTACCTGTCTCCTCTCACATCTCGTAAGGAATAACAAACATGAAAGACTTTGTAACAAAAGTCTTTAAAATTCAACTGTTTAATCTAACCCTTCGAAGGAAAAAGCTACATCAAACCAGCCCACTGCAAAATTGTTCTCACGTTTTAAGACACTGGGAGTTTTGTTTGCCTCAGAATGACAGTAGGAGAACAGAATACAATAGACAGAAGGAGGATCTCGAGTGGTGAGAATGTCCCAGGGAGCTGCAAAGAGAAAGAGCAAGGCATGTACAAATACTGGTACCAACAAAACACTTGCCTGTGTTTTTGAAGACATGGGTGCGGACTTGGGTTTAACCAGATTTGGGTTAACGGATTTCCCTAGACATGTCTTCATCACTGAGAAATTTTTTCCAGGCAAAAAATAATATTTTGGCTTTTTTCCTACAGTTTTCACACATCTCAGAGCCCAGCTGGAGCAGCAGGGAAGCTGGACATCTGAAAAAGCCCTGGATAAATACCTTCTCCGATCACTCCTGCCTGCGCACATTTTCCTGCCCAGAAAATCCCAGCAAGGAATACAGGATGCCCATCTAAAAGGAGATGCATTTTGCATGTGTCTGATTTGTGAACAAAAGTCCAATCCAAGCCAAGGTACCAGAAGAGAAACACCAGCAGATGAAATCTTGGCCCATGCTTAGAAAACAGATGTGATGCTGATTTTTCAGATATGAGTGGAAAGAGTTAAGGGGATCAGTGGAAGGCATGCTGCTCTGTTGATAAGGACAAAAAGGCAAGCGATTTTAAATTCAAAAATAAAGAGTGCGACAAGTTGCTGTGTCCTGTTATTGACAAAATAGATCCTGCATCTATCACAACATCATAAGACACACAAGACATCACAAGTACCTCAGGCTCATAACGAATTGAGATATCAAAGTCCATAGCAAAGGGAACGTCGTTGATGGCAAATCTCAGCCCAGCTCCACTGGGAACGCGGGCGAAGCCGGGTCCCGTCCATGTGACAGACCGGCCGGCGCGGGGCTGCCTGAAAACCACCGACACAGGCGAGTCCTGTCCAAACTGCACTGCACCCTGCAAAGACATACTGACATTTCCAACAACACACAGAGTCAAATTACAACCCCCCCCCCCCAAAACTCCGAAAAAGAAAGGAAGTATTTTTGCTGTATTATTTACTTATTTCAGCCATCAGCCAGCCTCATTTTCTGAACACGCTTGCAATCGACACTGTAAGAACTCTCCCAAATGTAGGATGTTTAGGGTCACATATAGAGAAAACTTTCCTCCAGCTTTGCAACAACAGCAACAAGAAGGACTAGAATAATCCATCCATCTCTGTATATTGGGCATCTCCAGGCATTCACATTGCAAACCTTAAACAGATTATGCTTGATTTCATACACGGCTGGACTTTTCATTATAAGCTGAATAAATAAATTTCAATACTTACAATGACAAAGCTGACAGCATTTAAATGCAGTAGGTACCATGTAACGTCTAGCTACACTTAGAGGTTGGAAATGTCTTGTGAGCAAAACAAAAAAAAGGATTTTACCTTTCATGGGCACTCTTCCCTTCTAAACAATTCATTGAACCTGAGCCTACAATGGCACTAGACATAGCAGAGCAAACCTGTTGATGTGAGTTATAAAATGTCCAGCCCAGCTGCGTACCAAAAAACCTGACTTCATTTGTGTCAGGATTGTAATGTCTAAGACTGTGAATCCCACGTGCTCAGACATTTCCTTACCCTCTCGCAAAGTGAAACTTTAGTATTTGGTGTAACCTTAAGTAACTGTTAAAGTACGAATATACCTGCTCCAGTCCAGATTTTCTTACACTTCGTTTCTTGCTCCTGTTTAACACAATCTTTCCATTTTCAATCGTGAACTCATAGCCTTGCTTCTGGAAGTAGATGTCACACCTTGGAAGAGTGCTTGCTTTAACCTATGAATTAGAAGTAGAGGGGACAGCACTGTCTCAACAGTGTTGAAGAGTAGGTAAGCAGCTAAATGAAAATCCACGTTCTTAAAAGAAGCTCTATTCTCTGTGGGGTGAAACTCTAAACCATGTCCCAGCAGCTGCTGGAAATCCTTTTCCCTCACCCTCTTACAATTAACTTGCACTTCCTCTTAAGCTATGTCCCAGACATCTGTTTTCCATTTAATTGTTGGACTGTAGGATGATTACTGGTTGTGATTATAGCTAAATATTTGCGGATGTGACCTGCAAATAAACATTTTTTTATTATTCCTTCTCGATAGCTTCTGGACAACACATCGGAGAAGAAATACTAGTAAAAACGTAGGCAGCGGAAGGAATGCATTCCAGGCTTGTACTCTGCATGGGAAACAACTACCCCCATTTTGAGGAAAAAAAAAAAAAGTAATTTTTCTAAAAACATTACAGATGGATGCCAAATTCTTGAGGAAATTGGGCTACAATCAGTGCCATTACATAAGGCAGCAGGAATGACTCCAATGGAGCTGAGAGGAATTTGATTCTTCCCTTGTTGGAGATTCCCAGAAATATCACAGTTTGTGATAGCTTGTTGGCAACTCAAACACTTTCCTCTAATTTAAATAATTAAATTAATTTCTCTAATTCATGCTAGACCAGCCCACACTTGAGGAGCAGCAAGGACAGCTTTGCAGGTCACACCACGCTGTAGCGACTGTCCCTTGGTAACAGCCGCCATCACGGGACAGTCACGTCCCTGAAGAACGAGGCTGAACTGAGGGTGGTCAAGGGACTTGCTTTGTGTCTTCCTGCTGAAGAGCCGCTCCAGCTGCTCCCTGAGCCAGGGCTCCTCTCCTCGGCCTCCTTCGCCACCGCTGCGCGGATCCCCTCTCAGTATGACACCTAAAAAGCCAACTACGTACCAAGGGCGCAGAGCCAGAAAGAGGCTTTGCACGCTCAGCTTCATAAATATAATAGTCCAGGGGTAAAAAGAAGTAGCCTGGGGCTGGCTCGTCACACCGGCGGCTCACGACGTTGGGAAGACACTTGCACTGACCGTCCCTTGGTGAGCACCTAGGGTAAGAGTTGGTAAAGGGAGGACGTCAGAGTGCGGCATGGCCGGGTCCTCGCAGCACAAGAGCAGCTCAGCTCCGCCCTTGTTTCGGTTTTGCTTCATTTCTTCCGCTGTTGGATCGTCTCCCCTATTAAACTCCTTCCTACCACCCACCCCTTCTGTTTCCTCCTTCCGACGCTGGATTTATTCAATGCTACTTTTTCACCGCTTAGGAGGCCTGACATGCTTTGTTCTTCTCCACCCATTCCACACCTGAAGCACAAATCCTGTTGTTTCCTGACATCCGTTACTATCTATTCCCGTATCCACTTCTTGTATCTGTTCCTATATCTATTACTGTACCTATCACTATTCTTAAGTATCTATAACCCGTACTTTTAGAGGCAGGACATGAGATCAGAACAACTTTTGATTTGATGTGATATGGTAATTTTCATATACTTACACTTTTATTTAACACATCAGATGATTGTTAGCTTTGATTTACCTGCTCACAAGAAGCTGCTCTAAGGCAACAGACTATGCGCTCTGATGTCTGAAGTCTAACAGTGGCAGTGAAGACCCCTGCTCAACAAACACCTGAAGGAACCCAGCTGAAACCAAGCTTGCTTCTGAAATTATATCTTTTGAATAAGAGCCAGTATGACAGGAAATAAAAAAAGATATTCCCAGCTTTTAAAGTAGATGTACAAAACTAAGTTAAAAATGTAATCTCTAACTTACTTGTAATTTCTATTAACACTGGGGCCTCTGGTTCTCTCAAACCATGCAGTTTATATTTTATGTTAAACAAATCTTGACTCAAGCTTATTCAAAGTTGACTTCAAAGGAAAAAAGTAAATCCCCTTTAAGATCACAAATAAATTTTCAAGATCCCAATATGACTTCACACTGTTTGTATGTGATGAAATTACATCTACAGTCTATTTTCCCACTTGTACTGAGACTTTATTAACCTAATTAGAAAGTGTAGCCTAAGAGTTTATAAAAGTTAAAATCAAGAAAAAACTTGAAGAACATGAACTTACAAATTATTCTGGGATCCACCAATGTCACAGTCACATGGAGAACAGCCATACAAGCTGTTGCCAAGACCCCAGTATCCTACCTGGGATAAAAAGAAAGTGAAAGATTTTTTTACGGCAAATATTTAAGTATGTAAAGCACAACAGAACTTATTGGCCTGGATGAACGATGCTCTGGAGCACTCCTGGGCTACTTGCCTGTGCTTGGCCATGTGAGATTGCTTCTCTTACCAGATTGCATAGGTGCTCAGTCACTGCAAGAATAGCCAGATGTTTACCCATTTGTGCGAGCAAGTTGCTCTGGAAATGGCAAAGATGGTCTGAGAACAGGATTTTGCATTTCCTTTCTCTCCCGTGAGTGCTCCTCCTAGTGCAATTCGATTGCACAAAGGTTTGCAAGCAGTAAAAAAGAACCAGACGTGTCAATGCAAAATGGCAGCATACAGCTGTAAAATTATTTTGAATTTTGACTAATTGTTTACTTTTCTGGCAGTGAGAAGGCGGGAGATGGGACTGCGAAAACCGCGTGTGGAAGTAATAGCAAAAACTGAGTACGTACGAGGCATTTTTCACAGCGTCGCCCGGTGGCAAACCGCTGGCAGAGGCACTCTCCGGTGGCAGGATCACAGATGGAGAAAGGCAAACTGCCGGAGGGATCGCAGTTGCAGGCTGCAGGGAGAGAAGCGTGCGGTTACCTCTGCGGGCCCCACTCAGGGCAGCAGGACTGGCGTTTGCTTTAGATGTGGCATCATTTAGACTGGATATTAGGAAAAAATTCATTGCTGAGAGAGTGGTCAAGCATTGGAACAGGCTGCCCAGGGAGGTGGTGGAGTCACCATCACTGGAAGTGTTCAAAAGTCGTGTGGACGTTGCGCTTTGGGACATGGTTTAGTGGGCATGGTGGTGATGGGTTGGTGGTTGGACTTGATGATCTTAAAGGTCTTTTCCAACCTTAGTGATTCTGTCATTCTGTGATCAGCCGTGACAGGCAGTCTCCGTCCTCCGGGCAGATGCTCTGCAGCTGGAGAAGCCCTGGCACCCTGCTGCCCTCGGACTGCCCTCAGGGAACGGACCGTCTCCCCAGCAGGGACCCTCTCCGGGGCGAGCAGTGGCACCGGCAGAAGCCCGTGTGGCGCCTTGCCGTGTGCTGTGTGCTGATCCGCTCCGCACGGCCCTGGCGCGTGGCCGAGTACCGTGCTGTGGGCATAAGGCGCTCACAAACGCACCGAGTGCCTGGGTCGGGGCGGGATGTGTTTCTCAGCGAAAGGAAACATGAGGAACATCTGGCTGGAAGCTCTCACGGCGAGGCAGCCGCTCCTGCCCTCTCGACGCTGCACCATGTATTTCGGAGTCTGCATACCCCTAACAGCGATTCCTGGGATCCCTTCTACCGCTTTTCTTTCACCCTGGTGCCAGTTTTGATGCTAAAATGCTTTTCATGTGTTTTAATCTCCCTTTTTAATTAGATTGCATGTTTAACAATGCTTCTATTAACAACAGCCTGACCCATTATAACATACTATGTATTCTGCAAGTGATTTTGCATCTTTTCCATCTCAGAGGCTGCACGAGGTACATTAAACTACATTGACATTAATTTATAGTAGGCAACTGGGTATTTTGTGAAGCAGGTAGTATCTGTGCATCAGTGTGTGCATCTGTGCGTTCAACTACCTCCATCTCCTAAAAGTCCTTTGGAAAGAAGAACAAAAGGTGTGGTTTACATACGCTGGCAGCCCAGAGGGTCACTGCCGCTCAGCCCGTAGTAGTTCGCCCTGCACTTGTCACAGTGGGCACCCTCCACGTTCTCCTTGCAAGGGCACCGGCCCGCAACCGTTCCCAGAGCAGGATCTGTGTGGCTCTCGCACTCGCCGTTGTGCAACGTACCTTCTGGGTCGCAGGTGCAGGCTACAGGCATGGCCAGAGAGACATATAAAAAAAAGCACATTTAGATATAAGCATGAAAACACAGTTACAGAGCTGCAAGCAGGCACAAATTCAGGATTCTGTTAAAGATTAGAGACGTTCATCCATGCTCGCTGTGTTGGATGCTTTACAGTTAATGCACAGCTGCTGTTTAAGAAACATTATGAGAGTGTTTCCAAGTGTTTCCTCCACTTTGTCTCTGGAGGAGAGTTACAGTCTTCACTTTAGTAGAACTGTACCCTTTGCTTTGGGTAGAAATAGGCATTACTCATTCACTCCCTACCCTCTCCAGAGTACCTGGGGAGGAGTGGGCCCTGTAACTATAAAGTGTAACTTCTGGGGATGCTCTCATGAAATCTGTAGGGTTGCAGAGGGGTACCAAGTGTGAGCAACCTCCCCAGAGCTGGTCTGAGTTGGCCATAGCTGAATTATTTACTGGAAGCAATGGATTCAGCAGGGGACACTGCCTTCATGACGCACCCCATTTTTTCCTATGGCACTACCCATTTCTCAGAGCAGAGCTAACAACTACCACACCACTTCCCTGGATAATCTCCCCTTGGCTCCTTGAGGATGTGTCATGCCAACCAATTACTATGATTAAATTATACTCAGAGCATTCTTCCCATCCTGTGTTAATGCTGACTTTAGCTCATCTTTCAGAAGAAGGGCTTTCATGCCTGAAAGCTTATTTTTCTTATATATGGCAGGTATCTAGCAAAAGTTACTGCTGTGTGCTGGTTTTGGCTGGGATACAGTCAATTTTCTTCACAGAAGCTAGTATGAGGCTCTGTTTTGGATTTGGGATGCAAATAATGTTGATAAGGTGCAGATGTTTTGAGTTGTTGCTGAGGAGTCAAGGACAGTCCAGCTTCTCATGCTGGGCTGCCAGCGAGCAGGCTGGGGGTGCATGGGGAGCTGGGAGGGGACACAGCCGGGACAGCTGACCCAGGCTGGCCAAAGGGACATTCCATACCATACAACGTCATGCTCAGTATAGAAAGCTGGGGGAAGAAGAAGGAAGGGGGGGGACGTTCGGAGTTACAGCATTTTGTCTTCCCAAGTAACCATTATGTGACGGAGCCCTGCTTCCCTGGAGGTGGCTGAACACCCGCCTGCCCATGGGGAGTGGTGAATGAATTCCTTGTTCTGCTTTGCTTGCGTGCGCAGCTTTTGTCTTACCTATTCAACTGCCTTTATCTAAACACACAAGTTTTCCCACTTTTACTCTGCTGATTCTCTCCCCCGTCCCACCACCACGGGGTGAGCGAGCGGCTGTGTGTGGCTTGGTTGTCGGCTGGGGTTAAACCCCGATGGTCCTTTCTTGGTGCCATCATTTTGCATCTCCCCTGTAACGCCTGACTATCACGGAACCAACAGCACTACTACTATGCATATTTATACTCATGTTGTTCAAGAAAGATGACAGGTCTGCTGGATTATATATAATTATATATATAGTCTGCTACTTTATAAGGTACTTCGGATGTTGTAGGTTTGGTAACATTTTTACAACCCTATGATCATTTAAGCATGGGGGTGCCATAGGGCTCAGAGCAAAGAGAACCAGAACCACCCTCTTTTGAGTCATTCTTACAGACGCTAAAGCAGCAAAGCTTACGGAGGCATGCATGAGGATCCGAGACGACTTTGAGTGGATCCCGGTAAAAGAAACGTTTACACTGGTCACAGTGTTGCCCCGTGGTGTTGTCCTGACAGTCCTCACAAACACCACCGCTGACCCCACCGCTGGCCTGGTACACGGCCATGTCAAAGTGGCATCTGCCAGAGTGGCCGTTGCAGTTGCACCCTGAAACCAAAACAAACAGTGGGATATTTTGCACTACAGTTCCTATTATTGTGGTCTTGCCACCATTGCTGTCTACTGTTAACACGGGGGTTACTTGTTACTCATATGATTTCAGCGCCCCAGCAAGATTATAGCTTCCCAGGCTTTGTGCCTTACAGGTGGGGGGAAACGCTGGACACTTAGGACAGAATTGGGTCCTACAGCTGGAAACGGAGCCATGCAGGTGAGTGTGCCTGATACACAGTGGGGAACACTGCTCCACTGAAGAAAGCTCTAGCTGAGTATTTGTTACAGATCCTAATATATCATTCTTTTATATCCTACGTTACGCATTATTGTGGAAATAAATAATTTAGCCTTGTCTAAATTCTTCTTTCATTCACAAGAAACACCCTATGCAAACCAATGAATGATCTTTCTTGCATTAGTTGCTTTTTCCTCTCTTTATTGTTTGGTTTTTTTTTTAAATGAAAAATAGGAACATGAAACATGTCTCCATATAGAACCATAGAATAGTTGTGGTTGGAAGGGGCCTTTAAAGGTCATCTAGTCCAACCCCCCTGCCATGAGCAGGGACATCTTCAACTAGACAAGGTTGCTCAGAGCCCCGTCCCACCTGACCTTGAATGTTTCCAGGGATGGGGCATCTATCACCTCTCTGGGCAATCTGGGCCAGTGTTTCACCACCCTCGTTGTAGAAGATTTCTTCCTTATATCTAGTCTAAATCTACCCTCTTTTATTTTAAAACCATTACCCCTTGTCCTATCGCAACAGGCCCTGCTAGAAAGTCTGTCCCCATCTTTCTTACAAGCCCCCTGGAAGTACTGGAAGGCTGCAGTAAGGTCTCCCTGGAGCCTTCTCTTCTCCAGGCTGAACAACCCCAACTCTCTCAGCCTGTCCTCATAGGAGAGGGGTTCCAGGCCTCTGGTTATTTTGGTGGCCTCCTCTGGACCCGCTCCAACAGGTCCATGTCTTCCCTGTGCTGAGGGCTCCCGAGCTGGATGCAGGACTCCAGGTGGGGTCTCACCAGAGTGGAGTAGAGGGGCAGAATCACCTCTTGTAGGGCAACACAGCAACGATGGGTACAGGAATCCATCTGTTTTTCTAGATGAGGTATGAAAAAGTCTCCCTCCCAGAGACACCGCCGTACCATTACGCATTGCACCAGGACCCTGCTACACCCACCCCCCAGCTATTGAAAAGGAAAATAATTTGTTTGAGTTACGTTTGCAAGCATTATCTTGTGCCCCTTCAGCTGGCCTCCAGGGAGCATCATTGTAGAAATCTTTACATCTTTCACAAGACAAACCTTCGGTGTTATGGTGGCAGATACATCTCCCATGGACCTGCAATGTTGTGAGAAGAGAGAGGAGGTGAGGTAACGTGAGAGGGGAAGAGGTATCTGCTCGAGGTATGCCAGCCAGACCAGGAAAATTCAAAGCTCTTTGGCTCCCTCAGCTGACATAATTCTCAGTTATTTGAGTAAAAGGTCTGGAGAATACCTGCAAACTTTAACCAAATAGTTTTAAAGCCACTGAGCAACATTTAAAAAAAAAAAATACTTCTAGAGATATCAAAGGACACTTCAACTTTTAAAATTCTATCTCCCTCTCCCTACATGTCTCTATATTGAGATACATATTTTCCAGGGGAAAAACCTCTTGTTCCCAGAAGGAAAGAATTCGGCATCATGCTCCTGAATTTTTTAATAATTCATTTTTCATGGGTTAACTTTGCATTATCAGCTATCCTTTGTGCTAATGCCTTCTCTCCTGCCGTGGAGCCCCCGAGTCCAGCTGGAGCATGGAATGCACCCAACAAGGGGCCGTTCAAGTCTGCACACACCACAGGCTACTTACTGCATTACATTTGCACCATTACAGCTCTGGTATTTTGCTGCTATTTTCAGCATGTCTTGTCCCAGTTGCTTTTGAAACACCGTACTACTGCCAACAAAGAGATGGCTTCTGAGCAATCCAGCCCAGGGTTTTAAAGGAAGAAGCTGTATTGAAACATTTTACAACTTGGAGCTACAAGTGATCAATCCAACGGTCTTCAGAGAACTTCCTTCTTCTCCTTCCCTCCCTTTCTCCCTCCATCCATCTCTTCCTTCTCTGCACCAGGTAGGGACTACCCTTGTTGGAGACAGCATTAACAACGCACCATCCCAGACTGATGGAAAACATCTCCCCGCAGATTCTGCACGGGATCACACTGGCTGGCGTGGCCATTGCAAAAGCAGCTGCCCCGCACAACCATCTCATAGACAGCGTAGTAGTACTTCTCGAGGGGATCACTGTGCCTTCTTCCAAGCAGCGCATCCCCAAGGGTGTGGAGTTTAGTAAAATTGATCCTTAAGTTTGTCAATGTAATGAGCTCTGGAAGGAAAGAAGAGAAATCAAGAGTCCAAGTTCACTCAAATACGAACAGTATGAAATCTTCAGCTTGGATCAGTCATCCAAGAATTCCCCCATACTGAAGAAATAGTGAAAATGATCTGATATTGGCCGAGACCAATACCCCATACAGTGCTAGGGCACAGACCCACTCCTGGCACACAGCTGCGTAAGCGTTAGCACCCTCCTTGGTATGGCTCTGGCTGGGGCCAGCCTGCATTTTCCCAGTCAATGTCTTCAGGTTCAGGTACAGCTGTGGGACTGCTCCCAAAAGGCAGTGTGGACTGGGCCACCTGATCTCAGAAGGAAAGATAGTTCAGCTGCATGCATGAGCTCTGCAGAGCTGGGCCATTTGCCCTCAGGGCTAGAGAACAAAATTGGCCCATTTTATTTATTAATACAGATGTTTCCCTATGAACTTTTGGTACCTAATTTTCAACATCATTGACTTACACCAGCTGAGCTTTTCATCCTTTCAGTGTACAAAGCAAGCAACACTAGCAAAGTATCTCTGGAGAAAACCTGTACTGTCCATACCTTGGATATATGGCACATACGGATTTTCTATTTCAAAGCTGGGATCCAAAGCTTTTAAAACAACCTGCAAAACAAATTAACAGAGTTCTATAGATCACTGAAGCTATTCTTTTTGGATATAAAGTCTGTTACCTGAGACCCATTAGTTACTAATACCACTGTACTGATCTCATAAAAAAAACACCACAAGGCTGTGGCCCTGATTCAGCTAGTCCTCTCACCCTTCCAACCTGGCCTTGGCTGAGCAAGGCAAAAAGACCTTTTGGTGGATTGATGTGCCAGGAGGAAGGAAAAGGAAAAGCAGTGCCCTAGAATGACATAGGGATGGGACCAGGACCTACCAAAGGGATCAAAGGACAGACCCCTGCCTTTAGCAGTAGAGGCTGATGGAGAGTCAAGATCTTTTATAAGGGGGAGTTCCATGTGAATTTGGAAATCAGGAAAAAGGGGTAGAAGGTTTTGTACAAGCTGTTTTATGAGTTATTTGGAGGTGAAACTGAGGGTAAATTCCCTCTCACTTCAGTGAAGTCAAAAGCACTTCACATCTCAGAAACTATATAAGTGGATCTGATGGATACAGACAAGAGACCCTCAGCTCCAGAACACTAGCCACGTATGACCTGAACTCATACAAACACAGACACCTGGCAATACCTCGCCTTCAGTGGATGGTTCGATGTCTGAATATCTTGAATCACAAATGACGTCTCCCACACTTTTAGCTGGACCAGAAGAGATGTTGGGAAAAGAAGCTGCACAGTCCTGTGCAAAATATCTAAATGCTTTCCAGGTCTGACCAAAGTCGGTGGAGCGCTCAACCAGCATTGCTGCAGGACGAAATGTCTGCAAGAAATGTTACTTCAAGAATTCCTTAACCAGGTATTGATAAGACATCTCAGGGGTTGTTCTATTGACATTCCTACTTGGGAGATGCCAACAGTTGCCAATTAAAGTTCTGTGTTTGGGAGCTTGCAGGCTCCCTACAGGGCTGCTGTGCTGGTTACACGATTCTCTGAAAAAGCCAGATTCCTCATCCGAGCACTCTCAGCAAAAGGGAAGGGCAACCTTCCACATAGATATAACATTACTTTCCAAGTAAGGAAGTTTACCATAACAGTGTAGGAATTTTGTAGAAAAAAAAAAATTGTAACCATCTGGATTATAATGGATATGCATAAGAAGATTGAACTAAACTTGAAAGAGCAACCTCAGTTCAGAAATGTTCTAAATTTTTAGGGCTTAATTTTGCAATTTAATTTTTTTTTCTGCTTTAATTCTCAGATTTATAGAAAATAGGACCAGCAGGCACATGAATAGGAAGCTATTCAGTCTATCCTCCTCCCCTAAGGCAGGATCAACTATAACTTAACCACACTTGACAGGTGTTTATCTAACCTGTTCTTACAAATCTCTAAAGATGGAGCTTTCACTGCCTCTCTAAGCAATTTATTCCTGTGGTTAAGTAATTAGTGTATAACGTAACATAAAAGCTCTGGTAAAGGATGTACCTTAAAAGTCAGGATAAGATGGCTGAACTGGAATAAAGTTTCTAGGTCCAATCTAATGCTGACATGGTCAACACCTGAAAAGAGAATGGAAATGAGTGAAGAGCACGATGCGCACATTGGAGGGTGTCCTGGTTTCAGCCAGGATAGAGCTGGTTTTCTTCACAGAAGCCAGTGTGAGACTGTTTTGGATTTGGGATGAGAAACTGTTGATAATGTGCTGATGTTTTGGGTTGCTGCTGAGCAGTCAAGGACAGTCCAGCTTCCTGTGCTGGCCTGCCAGCGAGCAGGCTGGGGGTGCACGGGGAGCTGGGAGGGGACACAGCCGGGACAGCTGACCCAGACTGGCCAAAGAGATATTCCCTACCATCCGACGTCATGCCCAGTACATAAACTGGAGTTGGCCGGGGGGCGGAAATCGCTGCTCGGGGACGGGCTGTCGATCGCCGGGTGGTGAGCAATCGCTGTATTGGGCATCACTTGTTCTTGTACATTCCTTTGTCGGTATTATCATTGTTGTTTCCTTCTTTCTTTCTGTCCTATTAAACTGTGTTTATCTCAACCCACAAGGTTTTTTTTTCCTAATTCTCTCCCCCACCCTACTGTGGGAGGGGGAGTGAGCGAGCGGCTGCGTGGTGCTTAGTTGCCGGCTGGGGCTAAACCAGAGATGGCTTTCCTGTGGGGAATTTAAAGATGTCCTTTCCAGTACAGCAGCTCAGCTCTTTAGGGCATCCCCTGTGCACGAACCCAGCGTGCGGCTGGATCGCTCTCAGGGGCAATGCGACGTGCTGCCTTTCAGGCTCTGGCACCGGCAATGCCGCATGTCACTGAGACTGCGGGAGACAGTTAAAAGTCCTATTCAAACCAGTCAGATTGCAAGTGATGGTGATGGTAAGTTCTGGGTTTATGACTTCCTGTATACAGTAAGATTTTTCAAAATCCATCCAAATAGTTTGCTTATTTCTAAGAAAAAAAAATGAAACCAAATAAAAATACGGGGTTTTCTTCATGCTAAACAGATCTGTTAAACCCTTCTATAGTGCCAGACCTGAAGTTTGTCATTAGCAAGAGCTATCACACCAGGCATCTTCCAAAATTGCAACAAGTGTGGAAAAAACCCCCACAATTCACACATTCTCTGTAGAGAGTTGCAGGAGCTCAGCTGATGTCCCCATTGTTCCTATCTGCATGCAGCATCCCACAGGGCTCCTGCTGACCAGGCTGTGCATGGGGCCTCATCCCAGAAGAAAGATGGTGAGACCAAGAAAAGATCCTCTCACAGCTGGCCCACAGTTTTATTGACATCGATGTCCAAAACTGGTGACAGTTCATTGCCAAACTCCATGAAAAAACAAGGCTTATGAATTTTAGTTGGATACCCAAAATAGGGGAAACATATTACATTAATTTTTCTATGCCTTACTTTCCAACCAGTCAAATATTTTTTACATATTCACTATATGTCAAGTAGAGTACAGAATCACAGAATCACTAAGGTTGGAAAAGACCTTTAAGATCAAGTCCAACCATCAACCCAACACCACCATGCCCACTAAACCATATCCTGAAGTGCCATGTCTACACGTTTTTTGAACACTTCCAGTGATGGTGACTCCACCGCCTCCCTTGGGCAGCCTGTTCCAAAAGTAGATCCTATTCTTTCTATCAGGCCTTCACAGAGAAGCTGTAAGGATACATACATTGATGTCAGTGAAGAACTACTACAGAGAAGCTTGCGACAAAATTAACATGTGGCAATAAGGGTGTCGATAGTCAAGCTTTGTTTAACTATTTCCTAAAGTATTAGTGCTTTACACTGCAAGCACTATTTTTTTAAAATGGATGTTTGCGTTTTACACACTCTGTCATTACACATCTGTGGGCAAATGTACCTTCTGCCACAAATCACATTCCCCTGAAAAGCAGATAATCTATGAAAAATACATGGCCACCATGTGTAACACAGCACTGCCACGGGTCCTCTGGCCAGCTTTCGGACATATCGTGCTTAAGATTTGTCTGTAGAAAAACAGAATTTCTGAAATCCTACATAGTTACACACAAATAGGTTTAAATCACTCAATGTTACTGAATCAAAGAATGGATGAACTTCTGTCTCATCTCTTCCTGAAGGCAACATGATGAATACTAACTACAGAAATAAATCTCACAGTAACATTTTGCAGTAATATTTTCTCAAAGAAACTTACCATTTTCCGACTGCCACCACTTTTTTTTCCTGTCGGGCTCAAAAGCTGTGATAACATTTTCAACCATGTGACTGTTGTGCTGCATATAGGGATTATATGGGTATCTGGAATCACAGAGAAAGCACTTCTGTTCAGCCTAGAAAAAAAAACGAGCAGGACAAAAGATGAATTTGGTCTCTACTCTAAAGATCCGGTGGATGTACACGTATTTATGCCATTTCAAGATTGGAGCCTGTCATGTTGCTTTGGGTGCCTGTGCTTTTAATCACTCAGGCTTTCATATATAAGGAACAAGCCCAAGAAAATCATCATAGGCACAAACCATGCATACAGCAATTGTTGGCCTCGGTTTGCCCCAGGTATCTATAAACAATACACATTTTCAGTTGTGGAAAGGGGATCTCAGTAAGAGCAGAGAAATAATTTTGTCAAGGTGTCGATACTGGGTTTAGCTGCCAGAGAGTTTGTTTTGCAAGAGTTTCTCGGGAGAAATTAATTTTTTAAAAGTTGAGCTTTTATTCATGTCTCATAAAGGCTGCAGAAACTTTCAGCCAGAGACAGCAGTGAGGAGGTAGAGGGAATACAAGTGAGGACGGGATCTTTCAAGACCTGAAGAAGCCTTGAAGAGGAACATTCACTAAATCATTTATACATATTTTTTCCTCTCTCTTTTGCACATTTTCTAGCAGCTCGGAGACCCAGCAGGAGCAGCAGACATGTGCTGTTGTCTGGGCTGGATCCAGCTACAAGGTGAGTAGGTGGTCTGGGCTGACACCACCACCCCAACCACTGCCAGCACCTTTTGTAGGCATAGGGAAACCAGAAAAGTTTAAAAATGATGCAAAGGAGGAAAACCAGGATGTCAGTGGAAGGGTCTTGTCTGAAAATGTAACAAGTAGAAGACCAAGGTGGTAACGATTAACCAATATCTCAGTGATGAATGAGAGGCTTTTGTCTGCAAAAGGGCTTGGAAAGCGACGGGAAGGAGCTCCTATTTAAGGTGGTAAGAGCGGGGTTGAGTAGGACACATAAGGAGAGGTGACAAGGCTAACATGCCAGGCTGGGAAACGACCCGTGCTGAGCCCTGCGACAAGCCCAAGCAGCGTGCGATGGCGGCCGGCAGCGCCACGGGGAAGCGAACGGCAGCGGCTGCGCCGGGGGACGCCCAGGGTGGGCAGAGGCGGCGGCGCTACGCAGACGGACTCTGCGAGATTTGGGCAGAGCCTGAGCGCGAGGACTCAGGGATAAGCCAAAGCGGAAGGTGATGCCCAAGCCACCTGCCTGGCTGGCAGGGATGCTGGCAGGGAGAAGGGGGGATGACGCAGCACCCCAGAGGGAGCTGGAGGAGGAGGCACAGATTTGGTGCCCTTGGCTGGGAGGCTGGCAGGGATGCTGCTGAAAGCAAAAAGCTGGTGGCAGGAGCTGGGCTGGAAATGACCCAGAAGGGCATGGGTGGACAGGCACCCTGCCTGGAATGGTTTGGACATCTTTGTATTATGAAAACCCCTGGGTGTTATTCACATTTAAATAAACAAAGGGATATAGATTTACAGGTATGGTATAACGCGTATGTTTTAAACATTACGATACATATATATTATATTCAGGCATTCTATACAACACTTGACAAATGTACGAATGTACAATTTAGAAGACGAGACAGAAATACAAAAAATACCCTGCCATCTCATTTCACAAAGCTCTGGTAAGGAGTGCTGAGGTTATCGAAACTTTTGGCAGGACTGTGTACACCCACTCTCTGGTTTATATAGACACATACAATATGACACTCAGTCAACTTATGTTTAAGGCTGCTCCATAAAAATCTTTTTGTGCCCCAAAGGACAAGCATATGCATGTCCACGTAAGGCAAGTCTGGCAGATCCCATTTGCCTCTGAAGTGTGCAGCTTCATACTCTCCCCAATACTCGATCCTCTTTCTTTTCCTTTCAAAACATGTGTAATTAGTAAACCCAATCATAGGGCTAAAAATCTCCTAACCTACATTTAGAAACAATGACACATTAAAGACTGAAAATGATTTGCAGTGCTTCTTTTCAAACACAAAGCAGTTGGAACTCTAATTTTTTTCCAAGCTGAATTTTCAATAAGACATCCCAACCGAGTCCTGGCTCTTGGCAGCTCGCCACGTTGACTAACCCAAACCTTCACAAGTAAGGTTTGCTCTCGTCGTGATGCCTGACACAGGTCATCAGGAGGGGAACTGGGGAGGAAGCACTTGGCTTTGCAAGGTGCAAACTTCCTGGCCTGCCTCCAGCAAAGCATTTGAGAATGTGCTGGTGAGAGAGAAAATCGAGTTGAGTGGGACTTTCTGATATACCCTAAGTGATACACACGTTTAAGGGGAGCTGGTACAGCAATTCACATTGCCAGAGCATAAGCCTCTATCTCTCAGGCTCTGCCAAGCAGCAGAATTTGTAGCGCTCGTTCTTTTTGGGAGACAGTCATCAGGGGTCAAGATAAGTTGAAGCAGCATTAAATCACAGGGATTACTGTGGAACAGCTGTTCCTTTTCATGACTCTGTATTTACATAATTCAAAGGATAAGTACAGGCAAGTGAAAATATTAATTTTTTATTGCTCTTTGATCTTCTCTTAAAAAGAGGAAAAAAAAGGCAGTCACCCAGCTAAGGGCCAGAAAGACGATGTCTCTGAGTTGGCTCTTTCTGCCCATCTACCAAGCAGTGCCAAGACTCAGAGCAACAAGGTAGTGCCCAGGACCCACTTGTTCAAACAATGTGGGGAAAAGGTAAAAGGCTGAAGCAAAGGCTCACAGGCTCTTCTGGAAGAGGAAAGAGTAATTTACATTTTGCAGAAAACCATAGTTGCAATGAGTAACTTGGAGTAGCGTTTGGTGCCATCTCAGTATGGCAGAGCTTTGCACTGTAAATGTGTCACAGCATTTTGCCAGAAGGTTATAAACTGCCATTATTTTCAAATGCTTATAAATTAAGCTGTGCTTTATTAACTTCCTCTTCAGCCTACAGCTGGTATTTAGTGAAATTATTTCTATTTGCAACGATTTATTAGCTCAGGGGGGCCAAATCCTCCAGGACATGGGACAGGGGAATTCCTGGTCTGCTCCTGCACACCTGTTGGTCCCTCACGGCCTCCATTGCTGTGGACAAGGAGGAAGAGGGATCCCTCTGATCATCCACGTTTTGGATCTGCCCACCCACCCACCTGGCAAAAGACTGGGCTACACCATTAGATTTTCCCTCTGCCAGAGATGGCTTTCTGCTTTTTTCAACGTTGGTCTAATTTCAGATCAAAAGACATGAGAGGACATGGTGTGAATCACTTAACAGGTTTCCTCAGGTCTCAGCACTGTACAGGAGATGTCCTCCAGCGAAGGCCCGTTGGGGCAGTGCCTACAGCCTGCAGGACCGCACTCCTCCTACTGAGCACTCACGCACGTGCAAACTGTGGTCTTCTCCTCTGAGGCATGAGGAGGAAAAGGACCCGCAGAGCAAAGCCCCTTGAGAAATCCCTGTGCTCATCTGCACCTCGTGGATGTTTCTGCCTCTTGAGAAGCTATGCATCACTGTGGAGGCTGTTTGCTGCCTAACTCTCCATACCTGCTGCAATAAGGCATAGACTTCCGCCAGGCTTATGTTATGTCGTCTGATGATTTTTTCAGACAACTTCAGTAGAAACTTCCTAGTCTGGGCAATTTCCTTTTACAGAGGAGACTATTGTTAGTAAGCAGAGTTCAGTTTATTAAAAAAGACAAAGCAAACCAACCTCTAGGTAGCCTATAATGCAGTACTTCTGAGGACCGTTCATTCCACAGGTTGACGAGGCCGTTAATTGCTTGCTGCGTCCCAGGAGGAGGTCCCCAACGGCCGGGTGGCAGGACCCGGCATCACAGTCATCCTGTGCATGCTGGGGATTTATCAGCGCTGAGCGCAAAAGAAGATCAGAGAGAGATGAAATTGTTTCGTATACCCAGCGGTATTCTCCAGAGAAAATCAGTTACAGCCTAACATCAGCAGAAGACTAAATTATCCTCTGCCTGTACTCCTTTTGTCCTTAATAATATCATTTGGTAGAATCTTGAAGAGCTTTGGTAATGTACACACCTGCTGCAAAATCATTTTATAGCTGCAAAATACAGCTAGCATATTGCAAATCTATGCTAAAACTTAAATTCTCAGCACATTATTGCGCAGTAAACATGCCAATCTGCTACGAGCAATAATTTATTATGCTTCCTACCCTGGCATACCCATAGCCAGCACTCCTGCAGCAGAATTGACTCTGTGAGCAGAGACAGATTTGGATTAATTCTGCTGATTTCTGCTGATTTCCAAGTGATAATGGTGGAACTGAGACCAGGAATAACATCAGGTGTCCCTCAGATGTTCTGATGATTTGCAATGAACCTCCTGGTGTGGTCCCAGAACCCTCAGTTCAGACCCCATGGAGCGGTCATTAATAATTAAACAGAATAATTCAGAATTCTCTAAATAATTACAGGATCTTTTGGTTTATTTTGCCTGAAACAGCTTTAAATATTTTCCCCATTATGTTAAGACTTCCCTTACAGGGCTTGTCCTTTTAAACAAGTTCTGTCCTGAAACCCTGAGCAGGAATGGGTACCTTGGAGGCTTTATCTGTTCAGCTTTACGTGGCTCAACTTGTTATAAAAAGTGCAGTTACGAAAAATACAATCAATACATGAAGATCCCACAGAACACCAGAAGCAATAATGCAGTTACAGCAGTAAATATACAGTACTTTACAGCCAGGTTTCAGTCTATGACTCAGGCTGTACCTCGGATGATGAGTGAAGCTTGACTCTTTAGGTATAAAGCCATGCATACGTCTGGTTAGCCTGTCCTTTATTTATCCAGAGCCACGATACTGGCTGTCAGTAGATAATGATTACCCCTTTCAGGACCTGATTCAGACTCAATTACAACAGTTACTCAATTATTCAATTAGCTTTTCTTTGTGTTTAAAGGTTTCATATCACTCATAGCTCCTAGGCAGGAGAGTGGGGAACAAGGACTCACTGCCATATGTGTCTTCATAGTGTACATAAAAGAAGCACTCTAACAAAATCCTGGAGAGCTACGTAAATCACATGGTAATATTTCAAAATTGGCCTGAATAACTGTAACATCTGTACTTACTGAGGTGTAACAGGATGGCCAGCCCCAGCCTCATGCCTCCCCGTGAAACTCAAACTGGTGCCGCTGCAAGAGAAGAACTGGTGGGGCACCCGGTGCTCTGCCTCACCAAGGCACCCCTTGCGCGTAGGCTTACTCAGCGCTAGCCTTTAGTAAAGTGGCAGAGCCCATAACAAAAATATAAAGGTTAAAAGGAAACTTTGGCTTTGATTTTGTTTTAGCAGTAATTTCTCCTGACAATTTTCAGCGCTGAAATAGGGATGAAAGCAGAGGGACACCTTTTGGAGAAGACTATAAAAACATATTCACACTTAGTTTAAAGTAAAAACAAAATGCTATCAGGAAAAATATTGTAGTATTTGAATATAAGCTATTTAATCCTAACTATATTCAGCAGGGCTGTTGGCAGAGATCTAACTCCTTCTCTGGAAGTTCATGTTTCTTGCATTGACTTAAAAAAAAGACCAAGGTCCTAATGAAGACACCACTGAGAAATGCCTGAAGTCAGGCGCTATGAATTTTGGCAGAGACAAGATTATAACTTCATCTTTAAGTGTGGTGGGGAAAAACAGGTAAAGTCCGTACCAGCGCAAAAGTCTCGTACGGGAGAATCTTGGCGTGACCCCAAAGGAGGTTCAGTGGCACTTACTTCACACC
Source organism: Phaethon aethereus (assembly GCF_964289735.1). Taxonomy (NCBI): domain Eukaryota; kingdom Metazoa; phylum Chordata; class Aves; order Phaethontiformes; family Phaethontidae; genus Phaethon; species Phaethon aethereus. The sequence continues at coordinate 16,573,310 of NC_138575.1, forward strand.
CTTCCTCTTTCTTCTCACCTGGAGGAAAATAAGGCTTGCCAACACAAAACCTCTGTTGGAAAGACAGAAGGCAGTCGTGGGCATAAAGGCAACCCAGCATCCTGCCACCAAGTGGAGCTCCCAAACCGCAGCCTAGCCGCCATCTTTGTGCCCTCCACCTCTTTCTCCACCTGCAGGCACCAGCGGGGCCAGCGTGCCCTGATGCAGCTCCAGCTGCTGGGGCATCCCCACGTGAGCGTCTGTGAAGTGCCGCTTCCCCGCTCCGTCGTCCTTCCTCGCCTTCGTACGGCGGTCGCTGTGCTGAACGAGCTAAGGTGAAATCGGCCCCCCAGAGCGGGGGGAACGAACCAAAGGCATTCAAAGTATTTCAGGTGCTACAGGTGCCACGTAGGCTTGGTCCATACAGCTCTACACAGCACATGACACAACAGCCGTACCTGTGTGGGCTCCTCTTGCCTGCCACGGCCGCAGAGCCCGGCGTGTGGCGGTGAGACGATGCCGGAGGGCGTCTGTGCCGCCGTGCCCGGCTCCCCGGCTACGGAGAGCGCTGGCAGCAGAGCCGGTGTCTGAGGCAAAACCGAGCAAACCTTTTCCTGTTGAGCCGGGCTTTAAATTTTATACTCTGTCAGAATGATGGACAGACTCAGAAGTGACCTAAGCTGCGACAGCGCTGCAGTAAAATACAGGTATCCACGGCAAGAGTAGTCCTGGAAGTTACACATCTCAGTCCCTACCCTGTCTAACACTGCGACGTTCGATACCGGTGATACTCTTTAAACATGACTTGCTTTAAACAGAGAAACAAGGACTGGCAAAACCCCAATACACTTTAGTTCCATGCTTAGCAGGAAAATGAAATACTGAAGAGGTCTTACCTGTGTGTCAGACGGCCAAGTGCTTCAGCTGGAAATGGGCGCAGCCGACTGAGGGAAGCGAGCACAGGCATACCTGTGCGCTTCAGCTGGAGGAGACGGCGCGTCCCCCGAGGCACCGAGGTGTAGGTGAGAATGAGACCCGGCCTGCAACCTGCCAAAGGCTTGATTTGTGAACTCCTCCTGCCGCAGCTCCGGGCATCAGCAAATATGTGCAGGGAAAGAAAACTGTGACAGGCTAAGCTCATGGCAGAAAAAGTTCACGCCACTGAAAAGAGAAGGCTGGGGTTCTTAAGGTGCTGGAAAGCAGCTCTTTAATTGTCATTTAACTAAACAACTGTTCAGCTGGTCTGGTTTGCAACCAAACGTCAAAGTCTTCACAGCTACTGAACACCAGCAGTCCAGCGGCACTGGTTTATCTGAGCACAGGTTAGAAAGGATGACTCCTCACGGTAGGGGTGAAAAAGGTCTGGAAGGGCTGATTTTGGGTTTTGAGGCGACTGTGAACATGCCTACCTGAAAGCTGTGATCGCACCTGTGTGGACGTATCGAGCCGGCTTCAAACTAGCTCAAGTTCTGGGTCGCTGCCGTGAGCACTAGGGGTTTTTCAGTTTAAAGCTAAAGACAACATGGCAGCTCAAGTCACGGCTTTGCGTTTTAGCACAAGCTTTGCCTGTAACTGCCCACAGCGGCAAGCATGGGGCAGGGTGGTGTAACTGCCCGCGCGGCGTGCAGCGCGGTCACGGGAAACGCGGTGACGGAGCAGCTCCGCTATGGCGTTCACCAGCTCATGCACAGAACTGGCCACTGTTTTTTGGTGTCTTTGTTGACACCTGTGTCACTTTGATTCCCGTTTCCAGAAGGGCAGGTTGCCTTGGGTACACATTTTTAGTTGTGATATATTTGTTATCCTCCTCTGACTGCTTGCAAGGCTTAACTCATGATTGTCTGTAAAGTGTCATCACATCCTCAAACAGGTTTTCTATATGTGCAAAATATGTTTTCTAAACTAAACATCGCTTTTCTTTTGGTAGTTCCTACTCTTTCAGAAAAAAAAAAGTGTTCTTTAATTCTGTTGCAATGCTCAGTACTAAGTGTACTCTGCCATCAATACGATTGTTCACTTTAGCAGAAATAATTCATATACTTACATTTTTGGAAATTATTTTCCTCAAGTGCATGTGGAAATTACTTGTGGGAGACTTTTTTCAGGCTAACTTAATCTGTATTTTGTTTGTATTAATGCACGATTAATTATTATACAGATGGTTTATATTTAGTGGGTTTCAGTATTAAGAAATAATAGACTAAATGATATATTAAGATATTAATTTTACTTTGTACATGTAAGCAGTATGTCAAGTGCTTTCTGAAAGAGTAACATATAACTGAAGAAATTACGCTACTAAATTATAGAATGGTTGACATTTTATTAGCATATTTGGTAGGGAATTCAGATTTTGTTACAGAGAAGTTATGTGAGAAGTAAATATCAAGGAAGATTTATTTGCAGAATATAGCTGGTTCTGTGTTTTGATTTATGTGGGACCCCAAGCAAGAAGGAGGTTTTGAACCGCTTGAGGCAGGGATTAAGAAACTTCTTTCTTGCTTCTTTAATCTCTCCACTGGTAAAGGATCTGGATTTATAACGCATCACTTGTCCCATGCTGGCTGGAGGGTGGATAGCATTGGTGCGTGATTTTTCAAGTCATCACAGGTCCTATGGTTGTAATTTCTTAGGCCCAAGGCATATCCGTACTACACACAAAGGACAGGAATTGCTAGCGCTTCGGCATGTATTCCCTTCACAGACACCGACCGGCAGCGAGAGAGAGGGCAGGAGCAGAGGCACCAGTCACGCTTCAGAGCCTGGCCCCGGAATGCCAGTTTCTTCCCATTGGCATTCTGAATAAAAATGTCTCTTTGGGTATATGGATTTTTTTTCCCCTGTAATGAAAATGTGAAAAACATCAGAAAAAAAAAATCTGGTTTTAAAGTTTCAATAAGAAATAAAATTATTTAAGCCTGGGGTTATACTTGCCATGTGAGAAGTATTTAATGTAAACAAATCACCTGGGCTTCCTTTAGAGTCAATGGAGAAAGGCAGGGATCCCTATAGGGTCCATCCTACCACCTTCTTTAGATACTTACCTTAAAGGGATAAATGCCCCAATTGGAGGTATCTGTTGCTTTCCTTTGGTTACGGGCAGCCCAGTTCCCCACCTTAGCACAGATGCCTGTATTTTAAGCAACTTAAAGTGTACTGAGATGAATCCCATTCATAAAGAACTGGCCAAAATCATAAATGAAATCTAATGCTCTGACGAGCAAAACTATCTTGCAACATTCAACTCCTCTTCTGTTTCTGCTCTCACATCTTCATGCGTATCTATCTTATGTGTAATTTTGTAAAGTGTAAAATCTCAAAGGCAAAGACTGCATTTTTTTGGTTTTCTACACGTTGGGAGAATGTAGCACTGAATAATGGAAACAGAATGAAGTATAAGCTTACAATAAAAGGAGAGGAGTATTTTATTTGACAGATCTGATGAGGAGAGAGCTAAGGACAGCTTAGCTGCGGTGGAGCTCAGGGGCAGGGGGAGAGAGGGACCTCCCTGTTCCCCAGCTTCTTTGCCTCCGTGTCCCACCAGCTGGCTGCTCCTCCGTATCTTCCATCCTGGAGCAAACAGCTACTTTAAAAGTTGTATTTAATAATTGTTTAAATGAGCTTTTCCATATTTCAAAAGGATGTAACGTCTATTTATAATTTACGAGAAGCTTCTTCATTTTCTAGCAGTCATAACACCCCACAGTGCCCTTCACCTTTTGTGTGCAAGTTAGATATTTGAAGTCTTTGGTTTTTTCACCACAAACAAGAAACCCAGTTTCAGCTTGAATATTATCTCCCTGGCAGGCACAGCGTTGCTGACTATTGTAATCAACACTAAAGAGAAAAAAAAGACAGAGAGGATGATGAACTGTATTGTTTTAACATATCAGCATGATTTTCAAAGTGCTAGTCAAGACACATATATTCAAGATATAATGTTTCATGTTATTTCCTAAGGTCCTGGCACTTCCAAGCTGGCAAGTGCAACTGGCAGGATAAGAAGTCTGGCACACACCTTGTTGCGATCGATCTCATGTTAGTTTATTAAAAATTGGTGAGTTCATGCACTACAACTGGGCAAGGCTGTGTCTAGGAACCTTCTCACATCAGTAAACAAAAGTGCTTGACTTTTTTCACTTTTCACTGCTTATTGGCCTATTAATCAGCAATAATTATTCTCCCTATATTCAAAAGAAAAATGGATTACTATGCATGAAAACATAGCGGAGGTGTCTAATATGCAAAAAAAAAAAAAAAAGGGAATATGGTCAGGAAGAAACAACTGAAGACACATATGAGGAAAAGGAAGCAAAAGAGCTTTTTCAACCTCCACAACGTGTTGCAGCCAGATCTGTAGGGCTGCCTCTTGGACCCCTTCTTCTTCCCTCCCAACTGGACCTGCTGGATGAACCCCGAGCCTGCTTCACCCTTATCGAGCCTGGGGGTCCTGACGAACCCCGCTACCAGTACCCAGCTCTGGCCACAATATCCAGACGCTATGGGACTACAGCCATCGGTGACACGCTGCATGGGAGTACTGATGCCAGGGATGTGGGCAAAGGCTGAAGCTAGAGCACCAGCAGTGGAGAACTGTTAGGCCAGCACAGCCCATAGGTGAAGCTGAACGCCTCGGTGCTCCGGATGCCCTCCCAACGGGGCTTGTCCCGCACCACAGACCCCGTGAATAGTCTTTCCCCCCTTGTGGCAGTAACCACGGTTGCTCAGGGGTTAAGATACAGCCCTGCTTTTTGTTGTGTATGTTGTTAGGATAGCTACAGTGAGTTTTTAGATGTATTTCTCTAGTGATGATTTATTATTCCTGAATAATAAACCGCAAAAACCCATGGAACTGGGGGTTCATCCCCCCGATGAAGGCTGCCCTCCAGGTGGGAAAGCAAAGTGAGGTCCAGCCTGGGGAGCCCCAAGTAACTCTCCTTTCGTGTGCCCCCCCCCGCGCCTCTTTTCTTGCACACAGCAGTGCTTCCACGGCTGTTTGGAGAGCCTCTGCTGGTTCCGCTATGGATTTTGAGACACCAGCAAAGACCCAGACTGGAGAAGTGCTTCACCCTGGAGTATTTGCTCCTATGGGTTGTTGTCACCCACAGCTGCCCTGGGTGTTTGGCTGTGTCCCCAGTGATCTTCCACATGGGAACGACGGGAAAGTACCCCAAGGAAAGCAGATTTACCCTCCCAAGCACACTCTCTGGCTTCCTGGCATTATTCAGCTCCATTAAGCCTACATACAAGTTTCCTCCATGATCATGAGGCAAAAACTGCATTCTGAGGCTTTAATGGAAGTGCTGCAGTCTATATAAACCCCACAACGGTAGGAATTAACCATGCACGTTTTCTCTTCTAAAACAGGGTCTCCATTAAAAAGGGAGAATTGTACTGGACTTGCAGGAGTTGAGAGAAGCTACATTTATATTGATGACTTTTTCAGAAATAATCTAAAGTGTCTGCAAATAAGACAACTGGAAAAGATTCTTAAAAGCTAGTATTTGCTTTGTGTGTCTCACTGTTTTAGCTACATGGAAAGGTTTGCTTCTCAGAGAACTGGTGATCATTTCATTCAAGGCAAGATGAGTCACATTAGTCACAAAAATTTGCTATTTTTAAAGACAATTTGACTAAAGATTTTTTGGAAAGACGTTTGTTCATTTACTTTCTTCAAGAAAACAAAAACTGCAAAGTACACACAACACAGGGGCCAGAGGGTATGGTCCTTCCAACAAATTGACTCATAAAGCGGACTCAAGCAGCACCAAGAGCAGTTGTTGAATTAGATTTACCTACATGCTTTTAAAGAGTCAATCATACTTTGTTTTAAAATCTCAAGACATATTTTGAGAAACAAATAAAAGACCAAAGAAACCCTTTGGCAAACCAGGGATTAAAATTCTATTATAGCTTTAAAGTACAATTTGTACAAGGACAATATACACAGATCTAGGATGATGGCAACAGTTTTTCACATGACAGCCATTGCCCTGTGACATAAACTAATGAAGCTTCTCAGTGGAAAGCTTTTTCCACCACAGTCTCTGTTAATAGGGTGTAACAGTGGTCTTATTCAGCTAATGGCCTCTGTGCTTTTGAAAGTGCTAAGAAAAGATTGTCCTATTTTTATTCACCCAAATTTGTGGCAATGTTCTGTTTCAAATCCCTATTATTAGATTTACCATACCTGTCAGCCTAAATTATCCTAAGCATTTTTTGCTAGGTTAAAGTAAATTCTTCTGCGAAGGTTAAATTGATGTGGTTTAGAAATTATTCTGGGCTCAGAACATCTCACTGGCCCTGGAGAAACCTTTGCAGCCTACTGGCTTCGAAACATTTTGTTACCAATGCAGAAACCTTCCATACTGTAGTCTGTTTGGGAACTAAGGTGTATGTTTGGGGGGAATAAACAAAAATCAGAACCTTGGAGACCACAATTTAAAGAGCAAACAAAGGGCAAACAGTCAATTCCACAAGCTCCCCCAAAAACCTTCAGAAACTGAGACCATTGGGAGGAGAACCTCATAGACAGAAGGATGACTGCTTCAGTTTCAGGAGAGAAAACAGTGGAGAGGAAGATGTGTCCACCAGAGGACAACGGCAGCAACAGCAGCAAGAGCATCCACTGCAGAGCCACCACAGCCCGGCGTGACTCCCATGGGAGTCACGGGCTCTGCTCCTCTGTTCAGAAGCACAAAGTGAAACCAGCTCTTCCACCATTCTGGGGAGTGTCTGAACTACTGGCCTCTGAAATGAAAGAAGTCTGCCATGATAGTTCCTCCTTCTTTTTTACAAGAAGGGCAAATTTAAATATTATGTTTTAGATTAACCTAGAATAAAATAATTTTGGTTCATCTAGTTCATTTTGGTTAGTAAAAGTGAGATGGACTGAAAAATCAACTTTCTTTCTCATTACTTCGTTGGCTGGAAGAAATGGTTTCTTTCTCATACAATTGGAAAACAGAAGTAGCACAAAATCATTAGAAATCTGAAAAAGTACGTTTAGACTGAAATTAATAAAGCTTCAGGAAGCTGCAGAAATAGAAAGGTCTGCAAGGTGAAATAACTGGGAAATTTGACGTTTTCCATCTGTAGTCACCAATACCTGTGATATGTGTGGTGTCTGGCTGTGCACCACAACAGCACTGACACGGCCCCTCTCCTGCGGTCACCCACGAGGTCCCTGGCTGCAGAAGACAGCAAGCGCAGAGCTGACAGGCGTTTGAGGAACCAGAGCTCAAACTCAACGGCTACACGTACCTTCTTTTGCCTTAACTTGGCAGCATAAACAGCTAAACAGATATTTTGGAGATTCTCCACTTTCAGTCCCAAATGAAATGTAATACAATGGCTTCTGGGGAGTATTTATATCTATCAACATATACATGTTAGTTACCTCAAAGCATGACAGAATAATGGCTGGCTGACTATCAGCTGTTTAATCTTACCTGTGTCTATTCTGTAACATCTGGCATCTGTACAAACAGGAAGCATCACGCCTACGTCACATAAAATAAGTGAGGGGAATGACTAGATGTCGTCACGGACCCTAGCAATACAACCAAGGTAACTGTGGCACAGCAGTAACAGCGCATGCTGGCAAGTTGGGAACTGGTGCACGGGTTTATATAATTTGCCCAGGATCAAGAATATATAACCTCTGTTTTATCCTTCTCTCAGGTACTTAATTGTACCAGATGGGAGAAAGCAGAAAAAATTAACGGCTCCCTTCACCTTCCTGATCTCCTCTCATCATATGGAAGGGAAGCATTGTCCGCAGCAAGCAGGAGCAGCTGGGTACGACGGAAACCCAGCCAAGCACAGAAAACGCCAGCACCAAACCTGGAGAGAAGGAAATGAATGCCTCTTGCTTTCAGACGCTGTTACTGAAGCACTTGCTTTTCGGCAGAAGGCGGCAGGAAACAATCTTTCCCTTGCTGGCCCTCTGTGCGGAGCGCATTTCAACAGCAATGCGTTTGCTCGCCCATTGCCCATCCTTTCTCTCCGGACAGTTGGTGACCATCCCGCTGAGCTCCCTGCGGTGGAGTTAAGGGAGCAGGCATCCAGGAGCGCCGAGCCGGGTGGCACTTCCGACTCTCTGGGGATTGAGAGAGAAGGGAAGCAGCTGATTTGGGTACCCTGGCAGGGAAAAGATTTAATGTTTTGAGAAGGTCCACCGGTACTCATCGGGATGTAGAATGGGCAAGGAAGATGTGGAGAGAGCTGGGCAGGGGATTACAGAAGTGATGTTGGAAATTGTAGCTGGAAGCTGTGGCTTAGTCAGATGGACACAAAAGAAGTGGCGTGTGCTCAGAGTTTGGGGAAAAAAGTATTAACATGCAGGAACAGAGGCTGAAACCCTCCCAGGGCTAACCACAGGCGTGGCTACAGGATCGCCATCCACTGCGTGGGCAGGTCTGTGCAGATATACAATGTCTTTTAGAAGAGTTGGGATGTGCTGGACCTACTGGGCCTGTTGAGGTGCTCGTGTAAGAGTATCCTGACCCCTTCAGATTGCCTTGCAGAAGTGCCCTGAAAATTGACTGAAACCCTGGTGACTGCCAGATTACACCCAGACTGGATAAAGCTTAATTAACAGTTCTTATTTCTGCTAGGTTCAGCTCTCACCAGTCATATTTAAATTGTTACAGAAAGCAACAGGCATGGTAAAATTAAAAAAACCCAACACCACCAAAACATGGAGTTCATGTTCTTTATTATTAAAATGAAGACAATATTCTTATAAAGCAAATCCTTTTTAGCAATTTGCCAATATTTTCTTACAACCTGTTTGGCCTGGCAGAACATCAAGGAAATAATTTTCAAGAAATCTCTAAAGATTTCTTTCTTATAGACCCCAAACAATCAAATGTGCCTACTTACCCACACAGATTTCACAATAATTTTGGGGAACCCTGTTCTGCTGATTAAGCATCAACTTACATGCATGCTACTAGTATGTTTGTAACACCACAACAACTTTAGAAAAATGGATAAAATGTTATTAGGACTATGTAAAACTTCTTATTATTTACGAATATCCTAGTATCAACATCAGCTCACATATAGCTTATCCAGACCTCTCCCAAATCCTGAAAAAGACTGCAAGTGTCTTTTATGCAATAAACAAACAGCAACACCTTTTCCTCTACCAAAGGCAAACCATCCATATATCCCTCCATTATGCCAGCTAACACTGTTCCCAAACAGGCAGCCCTGCAGAAGCCCAAATCCTTCCTACCATCCAGGTTTTAAGACTAGTGATATTTTTCAAGACTAAGCTTTATGCTGGGACACAGCAAACTTGTAGCAAACGAGGGAAAAATTATGATTATTTCTGCACACAACTTCAAAGAAACGTTGAGAAACCTATTTATTAGTGGTCATATGTCTTTTCAGAAAAACTGTGTTCCAAAGAAAGGAAAACAGAACATTAAAATCAAAGAAATATTGAAGGTCACAATGTACGCTAGTGTAAGTGTCTTTGTCTCCTGATAGCTGCTGGCCTTGTTCTCAGTGTTTAGACAATTCAAGAAACCATTATGCGAAAGGATTAGTGGTAACTAATGTCACTTGATCAGTTATCAAAATATTTCTGATTTGTAATCATGATCTAATTACTAAAAATAGCCAAGTGGTGATAGATCAGGATTTATTACTAATGTGACATTTGTAATCTAGACAGGAATTCAGCTCAGTGACTGATGTTCTCTTCCTCCACACACATAGCATACAATCTATCAACAACATATAGCAAATCTCCACTGAACGAAAGACACAACTTTGAATCAGTTATCTGTCTACACCAAACAATTTAAATTTTGGGGAAAAGGAAAAAAACCCAACCAGATTACACTCTATCATTTTTAACCACAGCTTTCACAGTGCTTCACTCCAGTACAGTACTTATATCCCAGCTCCCCTGCGAGTGAAGTATGAGCCTTATGCAGCAGCTGTATAAATTGCATTTTATTTGTCAGCTAAATCACAGAAATATTCAAAAGAAGAATTAGGATTAATTTATCTTAAAAACATATTTGTAGTGGTAAATAATTTACATATTAAAACAGCGGTGATTCCGTAGAACAAAGTTGTCCTATTTACATGGTGAATTAATGGTAAATAGGATTGTTTCAGATAGCTTAAGTAGCTTTAATATATTTTTGCTTTCAGTGAACTGGACGGCTCTGCTGAGACCCTACAAAAAGAAATTTTCAAGATCGTTTAGAAAAGGATCTCTCAAAAGACCAGGAGTGGGACTGAGTTGGAAAAACCATGTAGAAGAATAGAGACCAAGGCCTCCTTTCATCGCCATCTTCTTTTTATTTAAACCAGTTACAGACGCACGGGGAAAATGGAAGGCCGTAAATAAATACCACCTCGACCACCACGTGCATTACTGCATTGCAATGCAGCCGCAACTCCTATCATGGAGGGACGGTAACTCCATGCAGGTTTCGGGCAAGGACACGGCGCCTCCGGCCGCAGGACGCGCCGCCGCAGCGGAGGGCTGAAGCCAGCCGATGGCGCGGTCGCGGCTTCCCGCTCCGCGGCGGGCGCCCGCCTCACCCCCGCCGCGGGCCCGGCCGAGCTCGCCAGCCGCCGGGGCCGCGGGACTGCTTCCCCGGCAGGAAGCGCGGCCGTGCGACAACCAGCGACTACATAAACCGATTTTAAGCGTCAGCTAAAGTAGAGGACGTATAAATGCCGAAACGCGCCAGTGATCAACAGCCCGACGGGCAAGGCGTCAGGCACCGCCGCTGCGCCGGGCGGCAGCGCCGAGAACCCCGCTCCGAGAGGGCCCGGGGTTCACCCCGCACCTCCCTGAGCGGCACCGCGGCTCGGGACGGACGCGAACAACCGGCAGCGCGGCGCCGGGGCAGCGGACGGCAGCGGACGGCTCCCCCCAGCGCCCGGCGCGGGCCCGACGGGCGCGCGGCTGCCCGTGGCAGCTGCCCCGCCGCCCTGGCTCCTGCGAGCGTGGTTCCTTCCGATTGGCCGCGGGGACCTCCCGCCCTCGCTGCCGCGGCCCGCGCTCCCTGACGGCCGCCCCGCACCCGCTATAACCCTTCCCAGCGCCTGCAGCCCTCGCCGCCCGGCCCCCAGGACTGATCTTCTTCCCCTCCGCCCCTTTTCCAGCCACTCCCACCCCCTCATCTCCATATTTGCTCTTCTGCACCTGTATTTCCTCCTCCTTCTCCTTCCTAAATACCACCTCGATGCCTCCACGTTCCGGTAAAGCGGCTGCTCTCTGTCCCCAACCCCCGCCTCACCTCATCCCTCCGCACCGCCTCCGGTCTATCCCGGCCGATCCCCCCCTCACTCCCGCTACCCGGCCCGTTTCTCTCGCCCTTTCTCGCTAACGGTTTCAAAGTGCCTTTTCAGCCGCCGTGAACCACCGGTGCAGGCGACTTGTAGCAGCTGCAGCAGCAGCAGCAGCAAACGATGGGGGCTTGGGTTTAGTCTCGAAATGCTTGAGCCAGGGTTTTGTGTATCTTGCATACGGTTTCCAGCGTGTTAGCACCGAAGTGTGTTGAAGCGCAGGTGGGGAATCTGCATGTTTACATTTGCTCCTCTTGTTTGGTTTACCATCTTTTCTGTCACTGTCTTTGATATTGTTGTGCTTCACAGCCTAATATTCCTGGGATTTTTACGGGGTTTTTTTTCTGTCCCGCTTCATTTGCGGTTTGCTAAACTGTTCGGATATGAGACATCTTATGTGGTTTCCTCTCTTTGCACACATCAAGAAACTTCATAAATCACCAGTGTTACGAAGTGCTGGATTTTTTGGCAAGGCAGTTGTATTTTTTACATAGGTGACTGCACTCGAGTCTCAGGGTGTTTGGGGATTTTGCTAAATATCTTAGGGAAACAAATGTGGATAAAGCAGCAGCGGAGGGGCAGCCCCTTGGCTTGCCTGCGTGGTTTGTAGTCGGCAACTGGATTTCTTCCTCCTTCCCTGTGCCCTTCAGGCTCCCGAAGGTAATTTGGCAGGTGCTCATAGGCTGCCACCACTGAGGTGTGATCAGGGGAGCAGAAAACAAGCAAGCAGTTGCATAAGGAAAGGAGCACAGTTTGAATTGGAATAGTCTGGTACTTGGTGGATGCAGTATGATCACTGTCATGTCGCTTTAGCACAGTATGGTTGAATATGTAGTGTCTGTATAATGCAAACTGTTATCGCTATATAATTTTCTCCATTTTTCTTAAATTCTGAAAAATGTTTGCTGTGTTTTCCCTCACTATAGAGACTTCTGTAGTTAAAAATGTGACTATAATGGTGCAAAGCTGCAAGCACTTTTGTCCCATGCCACTTCTCCTCTAGAAGAGGCATCTCAATGCGGCATTCGGCACTGATGCCAAAACCATTTTTGTGTGTGAGCAGATTGGATTGCTTTAGTTCGTAGCCCGTGAGAACATCTGTTGAGCATCTCTGATGCACAGCTAATAACCAGATCTATCAGTTGCTCTTTCCAGGCCTCAGTGCTGAGAGCATTTCAAGGGAAAATAGGCCTTAGCCAGCAAAATCCTAGGCTGCTCGATTATACCCTACGACCATTGGCATGTCAATATAAGAGCTTTATGTGCTGTGGCTAAAGCTGTCTGCTCTTTCTGAGATGAGGGAACAAATGGACAGATAAACATATTTTCAGCCTGGTTATTTCTCTCTTGTAGTATTGTTCTCCCATCCCCTTTTTCTTTCTGACTCTCTGATCCAGTTGTTATTATAGTTCCCAAAACAATGAAAACAAACTGATCAGAATTCAGTGAGAACATCGGTGTGTTGCTGTATCTTCTTTCCTTCCTTGAAACCCACTGTCTATCCCTAAAAAGCAAAAAATACTCTTTTGAATCTGTTTGTACTACTTTCTCAGGTTCCTTTTGCTCTCAAATGCTGTAGGTACCCAGACAAACCGTTGTTTTATTCAAATTGTATATACTTTGATGTGTTACTTGAGACTCTTTTGTCATAGATCTACTTTTTCCTCTAAACCATTAAAAAGAGCAAATCTGTATTAATGCTTTGAGACTCATCACTCTGTGTTTCTGGGGTGTGGGTTTCATTTGCTTGCCTCATTATCAAAAAATACTGGAGCCCTCAGTCTCCCTCCTTTCTGATCTATGAATATAAATGTTTGGTATAGGTTTTTTTATTTTTTTTTTCAATCTTACATGAAGCACTTTTCCTTGAATAATTGTGACGTCACCCAAGATGTTAGTACTTCCCAAGAGATAGCGGAGAGCTCTCATTTTGGCTGTAGGAAAGTGTCTAGGCTGGCTTGTCTGCTTGTGAACTGGTGGGCACGGTGGCAGTAGCATAACGTAACCCCATAATAAGTGACTTTAAGCCTGTTTTGGTAGCAGCACAGTTGTAAAGACCACAGGGGATACAGTCACAGAGCAGAATGAATTGCTGCAATTGTAAGGAAAAATGTGGAGATAAACTAACAATGCTAGTGCAAAGGGGTAAGTTTCGTGGTGAGAGGCTCCACCAACACAGTGAAAAGAACAGAGGTTTTTGGGCATGTGAGCCCTCCTACTTTTTTCACTTCAGGTCTGAAGAGTGGCTTGTGAGCTTAAAATCTGTCTTTCCCCTCTTATAGCCCAGTGTCTTAAAGCTACCACCTGCATAGTTAACCTGAGAGAATATATTGTCCCTTTTTAAACATCGCCTGCTTTTATATCCATAGCGTCTAATACTGTTGTATTGCTGCTGCATGCCAGGTTACGGTGCTTTTCCAGTTCGCTTTTGAAGACAGTTGCTATCCATCACTTTAAAGGATCACTCGGTAACTCTCAGCTTCCCAAATTCCTCTGGACACTTATTTCCCCCTCTTCGGCGCAGTGTGTTCCTTCTGATCGAGTATTTCTGTGCTGGAGGCTTCGGACCCCAGAGCCCAAGGCACCCGAGGGAGCTGCAGTCCCTGTTGCACAAACTCACTGCGGCTCCGGACGGCTCAGCCCCGGCCGCTCCCGGCTCCGCTCTCCAGCCGGGGCTGGCTGCCGGGCCTGGCTGCCGGGGCACAGCGCGCCGCGCTCGCGCTACGGCAGCCGCCGCTGCCTCCAAGCCGTACGGGCGGGGAACAACAGCCATCTTTTCCCTATATACGTATTTTTCCTAATTCCTCCCCGCTCGCCAGGTCGCTGGCCGGACGCTCCCGGAGGCAACGGGCGGCGCATGCCTGTAGGGCGGCGAGCATGCGCGCGGGCGGGGCGGGGCGCCGCTGCCGCCGCCGCTCCCGTCGGCCTGTGCCTCCCGCCGCCGCCGGGCATAGGTGGCGGAGCGCGCCCGCCGCGGGCCACGCGCGCTGCCATGGTTAGCGAGGCGGGCGCCGAGCAGGGCGTTGCGGCTCCCCTCCCCTCTCCGGCCTCGTCCGCGGCGCTGGGTGACGGCGAGAGAAGCAAGAGGTAGGAGAGGGCGGGGGCGAGGCGGCCGGCGCGGCCTGTCCCGTCCCGCCGCTGCCCGGTGCCTGGCTGCGGGCCTGCGCCCGCCTCAGTGCGGCGGCGGCCGGGAGCGCCCGCGGCCCGCACAGGCGTGTGGGCTCCGAGCTGACGGCCGCCTCTCCGGGCCTGCCTCGGCGTGGGCAGCCGGGCGCGGATCCGCCGACCGGCGCTGGGCGCGAAGCCCCGCGAGGGGATTCCGGCGTGGGTGCGCTCCGCAGGCGTGGACGTGGGTGTGCTGGCGCCGGTAACGGCTGCGCTTCTGCGCTGTCCGAGTAAGGAAACCCTGCCCGAGCCCCTCAGGTGGGGCTGGGTTCTGCTCCCGAGCGGTGTTTGCGCTATACTTTTTCCTTTTTTTAGCGCGTCATAATATTTTTTTAAACGCATTTGGCTCGTGGATTCGTGGCATGTTACTTTTGTTGCAATGGATTCCAGATTTTTTACTTGGCGTTTGTGATGTACGTGTGTTGAGATGGGCAGCGGGGAAGGTATTGGATGTCTGTCTCAGTTTGTAAGGGGAAGTGAGACTGTACGTTTGGGATCGAAGAAACGAATGAACAAATTGGATACTTCTAGCTAGATGACAAAAATCTGCATACTCACTGACATGATTTAGAAAGTTTCTTAGTAAAGTGCTCTCAAATTCTCTAGGTTTATCTTGTACCTCTTTATGCTTCTGCACACGCGAGAGCAGAGAAGACACGAGAGCAGGAAAACGAAACGGGGCTAAGTTGATTTCAGTGCTGTCTGTGTAGAGTCGCAGGCAATGCCTCCCGTCCCGTGTTTCCTCTGTGCTAATGAATGTTACGACTCCAGTCATTCTGGCCAAGCAGCTGCTTTGCCATATCTGTGCTCTGAAGTTTTCCAGCTTTTCCTTAAGCTACTCTGAGTGGAGTTGGGATGATTCTTTAAAACACAATTACAGAGTGTAGTAAGGACAGGACCTTGCTTCCATGATTTTTTTAATGCTGTATAACTGAACTTCTCGTCCAGCACCCATCTCCTCTGCCCACTTTAACTGTGGTTTCTTTGAATCCTCTGCAACACACACAGTATCATTGTGTTGGTCCCTGCAGGCTGACTTGACTGATGTTCCCTCCAAGTGCAGAGTCTGTGTATTCTCACCGAGGTCTGAAGCGAGTTTGTGTAGTGAGGAAGTTGCAGGCGTAGATTGTGATTCTTCACGTGTGAACTTCCATTTCCAGTAAAGCCTACTCCTTTGTTATTGCATAGTACGAAGCCTGCTCTGCACCAGGGAGGGGCAGAGCAGGGAATAGCTCTTGAGTAATTTCACTGGGACACGCTGGAGACTTGACATGCTCTTGAAACGGGGGAGATGAGTTAACAAATTTTTTTTTTTTTCCTGCATAGATGATGAGGAGTGTCTCACATGTTGGCAGTGTAGGTTAGCTTGCTTGCCTTGGTGTCTTTAAAGAGGGGATGATAATATAATGTATTCTCAGAGTACAGTAAATGCATGATGGTTTTTGTAGCTTCAGAAATTCTGGGCAAAGTGCAGCATTTCCTCAGAAGGAAAACAGTGCCAACTTGTTAAAACATGCAGCATATTGGCGGGACGGGGATGTGAGCATATTTGCATGATTTGGAAACAGTGTAAGACAGTATTTCCTGAGCAGGCTGCTTCTCTCAGCATAATGCTGCTTAACATATCAATGATTCCAAGTGGAGCAGAGATCATGTCATGGACAAAAAGAATTCTGAAGGATGGAGGAAATTTTTATAGAGGAGAAAAAAATGCTGATTTTATTATGACCCTAAAATTCTACAGCTGTAAAAATGCAAAATGCACTTTTTATTTCCCTTTAGCATATATTATGTGTCCACACTGGATGAATATAGGAGACCAGAGCAGTTTGACATCCTCTTGAGTTTATGCAGCCTATTGGATATTCTCTGCTAAGTCAGTGACTTCTATGCATTGTCAGGTCTGTTTAGCAAGCTTACTGCAAAACTGAGTTTGTTTTGTGTTTGGTTTTTTTTTTAATATAAAATTCAATATATCCAATACCAATAAGACTTCAATTGAGAAAGAAATTAATCATAGTAGTTAAATGGTGAATGTGCTGGATGTGGCTGGAGCGTAAGCAGCAGTGTGCAGGCCAATATTAACAGTTTTCTTGAAGCCAGAGTGACCATCCAGTTGTCTAGCATGTGTTTCTTTAAAACATATTTCTTGGGTTTTAGTTGCCTTATTGCATTATAATTACAGCCAGTCGATTTGAGCAATATTGCTTGTGTCTTTTAATCACAACAATTTATTCTCAATTCAGAGGGAATATATGAAGGAGGAGGTGGAGGAGTGTGCTGAAGATGAGGCGACTGAATCGGAAGAAGACCTTGAATTTGATGAAAGAATTGGATGCCTTTCCAAAGGTTCCTGAAAGCTATGTGGAGACTTCAGTGAGTGGAGGCACAGGTAGGCCTTATTGAGATGCTGACATGATTCATGTTGGCTGTTAGCTCAGTCTAGCGTGCTCTGGGAATAGATACTTCAATAGGAGGAAGACAGGCATCTGTGTTCATTTGCAACTAGCCAAAATTGGTTTCTTGATTTCTTTGTGGACTGACAGAGCTCATCTCCTTCAAGTAAAGACATAGTATCTTATAAAATAGATGCATTCATCACTCATCTCAAAAGAGATTATAGTGTAAAACTGGTGAGACTCAAACCAACATAAAGATTCACTGTAAAAACTTCTAACCAAATACAACTGGGAAGTGCGCTGTGCCAAAGGACATAATAAAACTTTCTCTTACTTGTCTCACTAAGCCCTTTTCTCTGTGTCAGGTTTCTGTGTGAGACTGCGTCAGCATGAGCTGAAATGCAGGTTGGTCTCAGCTCTATGCTTTCATAAAAGAGGTGTCTGAGAGCTGGCTAAGTTAAGCATCAGGGTGAAGAGCAGCTTTCTAAAGCTTTTTGTCTTGAAGGTGTACTTGATTTTAAGAGTAAGGAAAGCCCTTTGAAGAACTAAACACCTTACTCCAGGGCATGTGCTTGTACTGTCCTTATTAGTCACTTGAACTTCTCTCAAAAAGCTGTAGCTGTAAGAAGTACCTTTTCTATATTTATCTGAACACAAAATTGCACCTGTAAGTTGGGTTGGGTTACAGGTAGCCTGATGTGGAAACAGTGACTTCATCTATTGGGCTACTGGAATTGTTTGCAGTTAGATAGGAAACTGCTAGCAGTAAGTTTGAAATGGAGGACAAAAATCTCTCTCATGTGCAATTATGTCTAAAACTCAGTTGAATAAAAAGTACAAGAAGCAATTGCAATCTACAGATAAGCCTTTGAAGTCATTATGCCCCTTGCAGTGTAGAAGTAAATATCACAAGAATCTGTATTTGCTAAATGTTTGTTTCCTGAATTGCACTGTTAATAATTAAAGGATTATTGTATATAAAGTAATCTCTAAGACCTGCTGAAGTAACTCTTTGTTAATGTTAGTCCCACTTCCTGGGAAAGTGAGTTGTTTTCATGTTGTAATTTGCAGAAAAACAGTAAATGCTTAAAAATTCGTTTTTTGTAATACAGCACCATCCTTCATGAGAACTTCACCTTGGTGAAGAGTGCCTTAAGGATTTCTCAACACCAGAAGTTACTTTACCATTCTTTGGTTTACCCTGGTAACCTTATAGATGACAATATAGGATCGTCTTATTCTATGCCATTATAAAATTTGAATGTAGTACTCCCATTTCATTTAGGATTAAAGTGCCATGCTTACTTTCTGGTGTGACGGGGGTGCAAAACATACCAAGACTCTGTTCTCAGACCTTCAGTGCCTTAAAACCCATTGCAGAAGAAGTACTGGTCTCTCAGATGGGCTGAGACTCCAGCTCTGGGGCTGGGAGAACCTTCAGAAAAGAGGAACTGTCTTTGGGAATTCTACAAGACTTTATTTTCCTCTTCAGATCCCCAAATACCTTTTCTCAGAATTACCCAGAAAGCAGCTATGGCTTTAATTGTTTCCTTGTGGTTTTGGATAGACAGTATGGCTCCAGCTTTCCTATTGCATAGCTGGGGTGAGTCTGGTCTACTGGGCTCCAAAAGGAAGTGGATAGCCAGAATAATTAAATGATTAGTGCATCTGTTTTCACAGTATGCATTGACATGAAGGTTTTCCTATGTATGATGGTTACATCGCTTCAGCTACAAGCTAGAACTTAAAATCATAGAATAGTTTGGGTTGGAAGGGACCTTTAAATTAGAGTCATCTAGTGCAACCCCCATGCAATAAGCAGGGACATCTTCAACTAGATCAGATTGCTCAGAGCCCCGTCCAACCTGACCTTGAATGTTTCCAGGGATGGGGCGTCTACCTCCTCTCTGTGCCATTGTTTCACCAACCAGAAGTGTTGCTGATCAATGCAAAAGTCAGTGGTACAGTCAGTAGTTTCTGTTCTGATCCCATAGGACAGTGGCTTTATTCCCTTGCTGCCACCTCTGGGCTGTAGACCATGGTGTAGTGAATGGAAGCCTATCAATAATGGGCTTGGGTTTCTTTTGTGTTTAGTTGCCCCCGCCCCCCAAGTTGCCTTTCATAAACTCCACAGAATGCAGATGGAAAACATATGTCAATAAGCTGTACAAATCACTACTCTGCTCCATAACTGAAGGGTTTTTTCCAACCTAACAAAAGCCATGATTTAAATAAAAGGGGCGTAGCAGGTGCTTCTGTGCATCTGTTAACTATGTTTCTGACTGTGTGCAGCAGGATTTGCAAATGTGGTGAATAGGCTGCTTTGGAGGGAAGTGAGGTACATACCATTAAAACATACCACTTAGTTTTCTTCCTTAGAATAATGTCAAATTGGTTCTTCACTTTTTTAGTTGGTAGAATGGGTAGCTATGTGTTGCTTATCGCCAGAGGGAGAATTGTTTGAAATATTGGAGTGGGAGTCCTGGCTGTGCAACTATACACAAGTAATATAATCAGGGCACCTTTTTCTAAATGGACAGTGCATATAATGCGTATTATTTCTCTTGTCGGCTAGCTTCTTGGCTCTAAAACTAGATATAAAAAAAATTGTTAGGTTGTAGACAAGTGGAAGCTTGAAGAGACTTCAAGGTGCACCTTCTCCTAATTTAACGCTTGAATTTAGGATTGAGTTTGCCTAGACCATCCCTGTCAGTGATTTGTGGGCATTTTGTTTTATAAACAGAGGAGGATCTAGCCTGTTTTTAAATCTTCCATATAGGCATTTCAAAACCTTCCCATCATTCTAGTATTTGACTATACTTAATCTGAAACGTTCTTTCTTGATGCAAAGGTGGCACTTGTTCTTTTCCCCTCGTATGTAAAAACAAATACTGTAGATATGAAAATGTTCTTCTGAGAGCAGCTTATGCATTTATAAATCAAAGATACCAGTATTGTGCTGGTAATGCTCAGGTTCTGGAATGTTAAAATTTTGTTCTGCTTGTGTTTCTGAATAATATTCTCACAATCTAAACTACTTTTTTTTTTTTTTTGACTACTCAGTTTCTCTGATAGCATTTACGACGATAGCTTTCCTGACTGTAATGGAGTTCATGGTGTATCGGGACACGTGGATGAAATATGAATATGAAGTAGACAAGGATTTTACTAGGTATTTTTTTATTCATTATAATACCTTTTAAAATTTAAGTTGTCTGCTTTTCAGGAAAGAATAGATTTAAAATGTCCATGTGACTTGTAAGCAATTTGTGATTGAAATGAAAACAATGAAATACTAAAGAGACTGGATTTTTCTTCTGTTGATTGGTTTGCGTTTTTTCTTTTCTGTAATCTATGAAGAAGAGAAATTGAGATTTCTGCAATGAAGAAGTCAAAACAATATAGGTTTGTTGGTGGAGTCCTCTGAGGAATTATTTGCTAATGATTTGGTGGACATTGTAATATGTAGCTCCACATAAGCTATATGAAACCACCAGTTTCACATGATGCTTGCTGTAGTTTATACAGTTAGCGTATTGCCATTATACTTTGTGCTGCTGGAGATGAATATTAAGCACTCAGAACTTTGACTGCCTTATCTAGAGATTGTTGCTGATCTTCACTCCAGTTATGGCTTCCAAGATTGGCTGAAGATACATTTGCTGTTGGTTTCATGTGCTTCTCTGGACTGTGTTAGCTTTTCTTCCTGAGGTGGTCAGGCAGCCATGAGTGTGTGTGAAGTTAATGGGAGATTTTTGTGCACTGAATGCCTTTAAATATCACACATCTGAAACTGAAATAACTTTAAAAGCTGTTTGACTAGTTGCTGTGGTAACAAGCTGAAAATACGTACATTAATTGGATGTCAGAAATAACAAAAGTTTGTGTAATGAAAAAATAAAAAAGATGAGAAATTTAAGGGAGATGCATCAAAAACTCAAGTTAGAGTAAATCCAGTTAGGTAGACGGGAGTTTCACATTTAGGTCTTTACTACGGAAGGAAACTACTTTAGCAATCACAGGAGAAGGATAGTCTGGTGATTAAGAGACTATTGTGGGACTTGGGAGACGTCCTGCTGCAGATTTTCCAGTTTAATTGTGGACTAACCACTCAGCATGTGGTTCTGTGACAATTTAAACCAATGGAATTGGGTATCGCTTTAACTGCTTCTCTCCCGTCTACCACCCATGTCTGATCCCAAGCTGAGCCAGTGTTGAAGCCCTTGCTTATGTGATTTGTTTGTGGTCAGCAAAGTTCCCAGAAGCAGCTCCCTGGAGATGATAGCACCATATGACTATAGTGAGGGGATTTAGTCATTATAGTTTAAATGACATTTGTGAAGCTAAGAGGAAAACCAATAGGAAATGCCCAGAAATGCCAGACAGACTGTTGGTGTGATGGAATTTTTTGGGACATTGGTTTTGTTGTTGTTTTTTTTTTTTTTCTTGATGGGAAGAACTATGTTTCACCTCCCCTCATTACAGAAACATTCAGGATAAAGATCTTAACATAAAAGGCATTTTGCTATTATAATATGGGAGCATTTTTGAGAAAAGAACTTTTTCCAGAAGCAGTGTGTCCTGGTTTCAGCCAGGGTAGAGCTGGTTTTCTTCACAGAAGCCAGTGTGAGACTGTGTTTTGGATTTGGGATGAGAAACTGTTGATAATGTGCTGATGTTTTGAGTCAAGGACAGTCCAGCTTCTCGTGCTGGCCTGCTGGCAAGGAGGCTGGGGGTGCACGGGGAACTGGGAGGGGACACAGCCGGGACAGCTGACCCAGACTGGCCAAAGAGATATTCCATACCATACGACGTCAAGCCCAGTACATAAACTGGAGTTGGCTGGGGAGCGGAAATCGCTGCTCGGGGATGGGCTGTCGATCACCGGGTGGTGAGCAGTTGCTGTACTGGGCATCACTTGTTCTTGTACATTCCTTTGTTGGTATTATTATTGTTGTTATCATTGTTGTTTCCTTCTCTCTTTCTGTCCTATTAAACCGTGTTTATCTCAACCCACGAGGTTTTTTTTTTCTAATTTTCTCCCCTGTCTCACTGGGGAGGGGGAGTGAGTGAGCGACTGCGTGGTGCTTAGTTGCCGGTTGGGGCTAAACCACGACACAGTGTTAGCAAAACCAATGATCTTTATGATGTGGCAACATTTTCTGGCAACTGGTTTTAGCAACTTCTCAGCCTGATACTGAATGTCACTGTCCCGAGGAATTCCAATTAGGATCGGAAATACAATGGCCTGTCTTAAGGACAAAACAGGAGGAAGGTGCTCAAATATTTACTTAGTTTTAGATTTGTAACTCCTACGTTGTCCTGATCCACTGCGTTCTGTGGAATTTATTGCACTGTTGTAGTTGTGTGGAAAAAAAATGTGTAAAATACTGAAAACTATATATTCTTATTGAGAGTGACAAACTCTTGGGCCAGTAATATTTAAAAAAAAATTGTTAGGTGTTTCATAGTAAAATTCAACGTGGAAATCTGATGATTTTAACTCTTTAAGTTACAAGTGGTCATCAGTGCTTTAATTATTAAAAATCCATCTTGGTTCACCCAAATTTTAAACAGCTTAATTTTATATTTATTGGCGTAATTTTTTTTATTTGACTGTGTTTCTGCAAGTAATCTGAGAATGTTAGTAAGATATCTCTTGATACTTGTCCTCAATGTTACTTACTAGCTTTTTGCCTTTTTTTTCTTTCCAGTAAGTTAAGAATCAATATTGATATTACAGTTGCCATGAGGTGTCAATGTAAGTATTCTGTCAGTGGAAGTTTTGCAACACTTTAAAGGCTTTTCAGAGTGTGCATTTGCTTGCAGTATAGTTGGGATATTGTTCAAAATATTGTAACAGTGAGATTTCTTGTGATCTTGATGGTATCTAGTGATCTTGATGACACATGACTCACTGAAAGAGTTGGTAGGAGATGTGAAGAAAAGTTTCTGCTGTCTCATTTGCATCTCGCAGAACTTTGCTTTGTCATCAAAACCAAATCTGTTGTTCTAGTCTGTCTCTAGCTGAAATAGTCTAAAAGCTCGTTGTGAGACACAACTCAGCAGCAACAATTTATCACAACTTTTATTTATTTATGAACTTGGCAAATGCTAACCTGGTCTATTGTTTAGCAGTACTGGAACCATCAGGTAATTTCATCCTCCTGATGGACGTATGGATGCCTTCCCATTTAAAGGCAATACTTACTATTCTTTTGACATAATTTAGGTAATGAACCATTATTTGTATGGACTGGTTTTGGTTGTCGTGGACTGAGAAGGAGAGAGAATACTTCTACCAGGAATGAAAGCAAATCTTCAAGGCTTACTTTTTTGGCTAGCTTAAACCTTAAATTAATTGTATGGTACATCAGTACCATACAATTTATGCTTGTCTTATTAATTCCTAAGTCATCCCTTCTTACTCTTAAAATTTATTTTAATATTTTCCAATTATTTTTCTGGTTAGCATAAAAAAATTGAAATGTCTGGTTTTTTTTTTTAATTTGAGAAATAAACAAAACTTTATCCTCTGTTTTGACTAGTCTTGGTTTGGATTCAGTGCTTATGAAACAGGAAAAAATATTTTTTTTTCTGCACAGCAGATCCTAAAAAGTTTGTGTATGTTGTTCATACAGTATCTCTGAAGGTATTACATCAGTGAGAAAATATTGCAAATCTGAAAAGTTTGTTTCTGGTTTCTGTGCATCAGTTAATGATACTCTGATATGATAGGTAGAAAAGTAGGATTCTATGGTTTCCCCCCTACCTCCCAGTAATCTGCATCTTGCCAGATTTGGGGGTTTTTTGGGTTTTTTTGTTTGGACTTTGTTAACAAGGAACAGTAGCTTATATTGAAAATTTACCACTGTACTGTGAAACTTCATTTCAACTTGAACTTTTTTGTGTTTGTTTATCACCATCTGTATGATTCTTTAATATTTTTCTCCCTGCTTAAAATAGATGTGGGGGCTGATGTTCTGGATTTAGCAGAAACAATGGTCGCCTCTGCGGATGGGCTAATCTATGAACCAGTAAGTTGATTCTTACCTTTTTATTTAAAAAGGAGATTGCTCTTTACTTGATGTGGAGCACTGCTGGCCTGGCTTGCTTGCTTGCTTGCTTGTATTCCCCCTGCCCCGCAATTGGGCTGTGAAGAACCTCCCCAAGTATTGTGTGATCCTTGAGTGAGGTCTGCAGTGCTTGCCCCAGGAACCTGCTAGGGAAAAAGGCTAGCATTGGGGATTGCTGTGTGGTCACTCTCTGCAAATACAGCAGATTTGAATACAGCAGAGTCCCAGATCAGTGCTTCTTAAGAAGCTAGTGATTTATACATGCGCAAATTCTAGGGATAAATGCTAACATTATTTGATATGGTAGGAACGCTATCAGAGCTCTCATAAATAGAGAATTGATGTAACTGCTTTTTAACTAGACGAATATTATGATTCTAAAAAGGGGTAGAAAGTCACCGTGATATCCTTATAATATGGAATCGCATTAAGGATTGTAAATTGGGTTAAGTATCCCTTTAATTTCTGTATTGTGAACTGAAGGCTCTGGGAACTGTGTAAGCCTATGCTCTTAAAATGGTTTTGCTTGCATAATACAATAAGTTTTGAAGTAATTATGCTGTATGAAAGTAATTTATCATTTACAGAAAACCTATTAGAGAATGCCACTTCCTGCTGTAATTATTACATTCTCTAATAACTGAACCATATTCCAAATTATAACAGTTTTGTCCAAATTCCTGCTCATATGTATGAGTAGGAGGAGATGGCTGAATGGAAGGACACACTCGGGAAGGGGAAGGAGCTTGGTTTTGCTTGTTTTCCTTGGAACCTTTCCACTTTTTGTCTGGACAGTCGTCTCTATGCTGCTATAGCTTCTGCATGCTAGCTGTTGCCCCAGTGATTATAATCTTAGAAAGAGGAAACTTCCTGTATTTGATCTCTTTTGGCCATAGCTCTGGGTAGGTTTGAGCATTAATTGCAATTGAATTCATCATCACATCAGTGTTAACAATACATAGCTTTGGTGCAGAGATGTTACTAGTGTTACTCTTCTGCTGATTGAAGTATAGCAGGTCTAGTAGCTTGTCTGAAAGAAGTGCTCAGTGTGGGATAACCCTAGAAATAAACAGTCTGCACCTGGACCCTTGTCTTTCAGAGATCACTCCTCTGGTTGTTTCATTGCTGTTTGTATCAAAACCATGCATGTCAGTTATATCACTTAGAATTAAATTGCCACTTACTGCTTCTTCTAGCCCATGTTAGTCAAAGGCTAGAAGGGCAGAGACTGCTGACTCAAATTACAAGAGCTTTAGGAAAAGATGCTGAAGTTATAAATGCAAACCAGTGAATAATTCTGGGAGGGGAAGGGACAGAAATTTCCATACTTGAACACTGAATGTAGTATTTAAAGTGCAAAGTCCTTTCATAAACTCCAGTATGTGGTACCAAATGTGAAGCTGATTGTAACTCCCCACCCCTTCCCACACTCAAATGCTTTCTAGCATGTTTTATTAGATGTGTTATTTTTGTTTCAGGTAGTATTTGATCTCAGCCCACAACAAAAAGAATGGCAAAGGTAAAGCACTGAGATGCATGCCTATGGTTTGTATTATTTGTACTGGAAGTGACTTTGAGGTAAACCAGAGTCACATGACAGAACTATGTCTTGGGTCTGACAGTCCCTGCTTGTAATTTAAGAGGGCGAACCTGTGAAAAGATGTTAATTTACTTTGCTTTTCTCATGATTTGAGATCTCCGTTATGGAAAAAACTGGCTTTGGACCTGTTTCTGGAATTGGGTCATGCAATTTCAAGCCAAGGTGTATGGACACACTCAACTTACGTTTCCAAACAAACGCTTGGTAGCACAAGTTTTAATTATGGATTCAGACGTGTAACACAGATAGGCTTGCCAATGTGATGCCCGTCTACAAGAAAGGCCAGAAGGAGGATCGT
The DNA here is from genome assembly GCF_964289735.1 of Phaethon aethereus. NCBI lineage: Eukaryota > Metazoa > Chordata > Aves > Phaethontiformes > Phaethontidae > Phaethon > Phaethon aethereus. The sequence continues at coordinate 16,599,152 of NC_138575.1, forward strand.
GGGAACTACAGGCCTGTCAGCCTGACCTCTGTACCGGGGAAGATTATGGAGCGGTTGGTCTTGAGAGTGCTCACAGGGCATCTGCAGGACAACCAAGGGATCAGGCCCAGCCAACATGGGTTCATGAAAGGCAGGTCCTGCTTGACCAACCTGATCTCCTTCTATGACCAGGTGACCCGCCTAGTGGATGAGGGAAAGACTGTGGACGTTGTCTACCTGGACTTTAGTAAAGCCTTTGACAGCATCTCCCACAGCATTCTCCTGGAGAAACTGGCAGTTTGTGGCTTGCACAGGTTTACTCTTCGCTGGGTGAGGAACTGGATGGATGGCCAAGCCCAGAGAGTTGTGAACGGCGTTAAATCCAGCTGGCGGCCGGTCACAAGCGGTGTTCCCCAGGGCTCGGTTCTGGGGCCGGTCTTGTTCAATATCTTTATTGATGATCTGGATGAGGGATTCAAGTGCTCCCTCAGTAAGTTTGCAGATGACACCAAGTTGGGTGGGAGTGTTGATCTGCTGGAGGGTAGGAGGGCTCTGCAGAGGGATCTGGACAGGCTGGATCGATGGGCAGAGGCCAACTGTATGAGGTTTAATAAGGCCAAGTGCAGGGTCCTGCACTTTGGCCACAACAACCCCATGCAACGCTACAGGCTTGGGGAGGAGTGGCTAGAGAGCAGCCTGGCGGAAAGGGACCTGGGGGTGCTGGTTGACAGCCAGCTGAACATGAGCCAGCAGTGTGCCCAGGTGGCCAAGAAGGCCAACAGCATCCTGGCCTGTATCAGAAATAGTGTGGCCAGCAGGAGTAGGGAAGTGATTGTGCCCCTGTACTCGGCACTGGTGAGGCCGCACCTTGAATCCTGTGTTCAGTTTTGGGCCCCTCACTACAAGAAGGATGCTGAGGTGCTGGAGCGTGTCCAGAGAAGGGCAACGAAGCTGGTGAGGGGTCTGGAGCACAAGTCTTATGAGGAGCGGCTGAGGGAACTGGGGTTGTTTAGTCTGGAGAAGAGGAGGCTGAGGGAAGACCTTATCGCTCTCTACAACTACCTGAAAGGGGGTTGTGGTGACGAGGGTGTTGGTCTCTTCTCCCAAGTAACTAGTGATAGGACAAGAGGAAATGGCCTCAAGTTGTGCCAGGGGAGGTTCAGACTGGATATTAGGAAAAATTTCTTCACTGAGAGGGTGGTCAGGCATTGGAACAGGCTGCCCAGGGAGGTGGTGGAGTCGCCATCTCTGGAAGTGTTCAAAAAACGTGTGGATGTGGCGCTTCACCATGTCCCCTAAACCATGTCCTGGCGCTGGATTAATGGTTGGACTTGATGATCTTGAAGGTCCTTTCCAACCTAGTGATTCTGTGATTCTGTGAATGTCAAAGCTGCACCATAATAATGAATTGGCACATTCTTGCAAAAGCAAATGAGTTTGAGTTTTTCATATAACTGAATTGACATACTATTTATCATTTAAACTGGAATAGCTTGGTTGTATGTGTGATTGCTAGACTGATAGATTTGTAATAGGACCTGAAGCTTATTTGGGAGTCTGGCTAGTTTTGGCCTTTTGGTAACATGCTGCTGTGAACACCAGAGCTTTAAGCTCTGTATAAGATACCATTCTCAAAGTTTATTGTAACACTTTCATACTGACATGAACCTTGCTAACTTCTTGATTTTATAACCTGCAAGTTGATAATTAATTGTGAAGTTATCTTTCGTTTTACTGTTGCATGCTTTCACACTTGTTTGTGTAACCTTTAGGATGCTGCAGCTAATTCAGAGTAGGCTGCAGGAAGAACACTCTCTTCAAGATGTGATATTCAAAAGTGCTTTTAAAAGTGCTTCTACAGCACTGCCACCACGGTAAGAAAAACTGGAATGTTGTGTCATCATTCCCCTTTCCCCTACCCTATTTAATTAGCCTTCATTTTTGTTTGTGTGGGTTTTTTTTTTTTCCTCAGAAGACAATGTTGCAAGAAAAGAAGACCTTACTGCTTTTTATTGCATTTTAAAATAGTACACTTGACACTTGCTTTGGAGAACTGTTGTTTTATGAAAACCTCTAGGGTTTCCAACCTGGAGAAGGTTTCCAGGTTTTGTGTGTATTTATATGTATACATGGATACATAATACACACACACACATAAATATATAGACACACCTTTTTAGTCCATTTTGTGATTCTGTGTGATTCTGTGATTTTTTATCTGATGCTTCCTTTTTAATGTGAATTAGTAATGCCAAAGCAATGCTAAACAAGAGTCTTTTCTTTTTTTAAAGGAAAGAATATCTTTCTGTCCACCAACTTTTCTTAAAAAGTCTTGCTGTTAGCTGTGACAATACTTCATGGTTTTAGAAGAATCACCCTTTGAATAAAAATGTGGTTTGTTAGTAAATGCCCTGGTCTAAGATGGCACTGTTAAAACTGTGTGGAGAAACCTTGCTGTTTATTCCAGCTACCCACAAAATGCTGAGAGACTAATGCATAGAAGGCTTGGCCTGCCTGAATCTAGATTGTACATGGGGTTTTCTGGGGTTTTTTTTTCCCTCCTCCAGGGGGAAACATTTTCTACATGAAAGCTGAAATTCCTTTCCCCTTAACAAACAAACAAAAAAACCCCACACACAAGCAAACCATAAATAAAACAAAACAAACACCAAAACCACTGTATGCACTTTCCATGTTGTCTCCTCGTTTGAGGACTAAATACATCCTTTCTTCCTAAGGCAAGGCTAAAGAGGGCTCAGAAAATCCTCTTCACATTTAGTTGATGCCTTCAGATTCATTAAGTCCTTCTGTCCTTCTCTGACACTTGTTAATATTTGAGATGGTATTTATGCTTGAGATGTGTTTTGAAAAATACTTTTTTTTATTTCCCTCTAAGGAGCAGATTTAGAAATATGTTCTGAGTTGTGGACATACCAAAAAGTGTGGAAAGCAGAAGGTTTCATAAAAAATAAATGTTGAAGGATGTTCTTGCTACAGTGTTGTTAACATGACTTAATATATTTTGTTATGTTCATTGTAGCATTAAAACTTTCCCAACAAACCATTTTTGGTAGAAGTAATTGGAAAAACAAAGAATCCCCAGGGCAGCAAGATACACTTACGGTCTTATGTTTTCTGTTCATGTATTCAGGTATCATAAGTTAGCTTTGTAGGCCAGATCTTTGAATACAGGTGCGAACGAAAGCTTATTGGTTTTACCAGACTCTCCTTTATTAGATTCTCTCCCTTCCACCATCTCTGCTGTAATTCCAGAAGAATATTACAAGGAGGGGTAGATGATAATGCTGTGTTTTTATGTTGGGAAAAAGAAATCTATTTGTACTGCTGTTATTTCTGTTAGTGAATATTCTCAGGTATTCTTTATGTTGTTTTTGTTTAAACAGGGAAGATAATTCATTACAGTCTCCAGATGCATGCAGAATTCATGGTCATCTCTATGTCAATAAAGTGGCAGGGAACTTTCACATAACTGTGGGCAAGTATGTTCTGTTCAATTCCTGAAAATAAAAAAAAAAATTGACTTCTACATTATATGTGGTGCATGCATGTATATGTGTGTGTATGGTTTTACACTTTCGAGGTAATGACTGGTTTTCATTAACCTTCCCATACACATGCTTGGTATTATTTTCTATGCGGTAGCTTTCCTTGCATAGTTAGATTTCTTCATAAGTTACTGAATGCAGTGTGGTGCAGTGCATTGTTGCATGCAGTGTAGTGGTTATGAATTCCAGTGTCTTACAGGATGAAAATTCTTGAAAATAGGTCCTCTGTAAGTATATGACACGGAGTGGGCTGCTTGTACTTGCCTCCATTCTTTGGGCCTGTCCAAACTTCTCCCTTCTGTTAGTAGACAGTTTGCTTAACACGGATGAGTGTAGGTATGTGCCATTTCAGTGCTGAGATAACATACTTATACAACCATAGTTAGGGAGCTAAATGCCAGTTCCTCTTGATTTGAGGAGAGACTTTCTGATGTGCTTCGGCAATAGTATTAGATTATATACAGTGCATACAAACTTTCCTCTGTGCTCTCCAGCTCTGCTGTCCTCACTTGTCTTCATGCCACCTCTGTCACCAGAGACCTTAGCATGCAATCTGTACTCTAATTTATCCCCATGTAATTCCAGCTGCTGTCTTTTTGTGGCTGTTTCTCCAAATGTCACTTCTGTCTGGTCTTGTACCACCTCTTTGATTTGCCCTTAGATGTCCAACTTCTTAAGTCCTTTTCGGAGCTGATTTTTGCAGCCTTTCATCTGTATTGCCATCACTTCTCTCTTCTTGTCTCTGGTTCTGCAGCCCTGGATAATCTTTGCTTTCCTTTGCTTCCTCTTGCTCATTGTTACGTTTGTACTACTGCTGAGTTGCTCTTTCTCATCTTGTATTTTTTTTTAATGGCTTTTTTCAGTGGCTACCTTTGTACCTTATTGCCTGGTTATTTATTGCAGTACTGTCTTGACTGATCTCATTGTCTTTCTCCACCTTCTGTTTGTCCAAAACTTACATGCATTTGGTAACAGTTTAACGTAAGCTAAGTAGGGAAAGTTTCCTGCATTATTGGCTGGACTAGTAGGGATGAAGTGTGGCTGGGAGACTGTTTTACTTTCCAGGCAGAGTTGCACTTTCTTTCCCCTCTTCATGCTATTACCAGCTTCTACACTCTTCGTTCTTTGCAAGTCTACAAACGAGTGTCCAGACCTAAGTTAACTTGCTTAGTCAGGGAGCAAATACAGGGTCTAGTTAACTTGCTTAGTCGTAGAACAAGTACAGTGAAGTTTTCACTAGTCACTTGAGCAGTTGTGCAGCTTTTCATGTGGTAGGCTTTGGTGGCTCTTTTAATAGCCTAGTGACTTGATGTGGTTTTGACATTTCTGAAAATGCAAGACACTAGATTTGCATAAGAGGGTTTTCATCTGTACCTTGTCACTCAGGCTGGCTGTACTTGTCAGTAATAAAATAAAAATTATAAATAATATATTAGATATATTTAAGAATATAAAAACATACAATATATTAAATATTAAATAATATATAATAAAATATAATACTTTTTATATGTATATAAAATTGTATATCTATAGAATTTTGTAAAACATATATATATATTATGTGCTATATCTAACATATATATTGAGATACGTATAAATAAAGTATTTATTGAAATAGAGCGGGAGAGGTAATTTTTCTGCACAGGACTGTTAAGGAAAACAGTGTCTTGTGTGGGTTCATTAAACAAGTTTTTCATGAAACATATCTTGCTTTCTTCAGGGCAATACCACACCCTCGAGGCCACGCACACTTGGCAGCCCTTGTAAGCCACGAGTGTAAGTTCTTTATGTCATCTCCATGCGAATGGGTATCACTTTGTTCCCGCTGCTGTCTCCTAATTAATGTGTAAACATAGGTTGCTGTTGCAAAGATGTTCTAGCTGGGCAGTTGCATTGTAGAAGAAAGGAAAGAATATTCTTTGCAATGTTACAACTCAGTAGTGACTTACTTTCATATGTTTAACACTGTTCATATTATCTTTAGGTTGTTTCTACAGTAATGATAACAGAGGATTCTCAGATGTACTTTTTTGTAACACAGATACCATACGAAATTCCTGTGTTTCAGTCCAAAGAACCTATGTCCTGCCAAATCTGTTTTTATAAGGTTAAAAATTTCTGACATTTGTCTTTAGAAACTTCATTTTTAGGTTATGATTTTAGATACTAAATGTGTGTTGCTGTCATACTTAATGTGAAGCAAGGGTGACTTACTGTGAAAAATGAACTTGGTGTTGGTTAAACCTCCAAATGTCTGCACATGAGTGTATGTTAATGCAAGTGTATAATGTTATAGAACTTGAATACCTTTGCAAAATCAGGCAATGTAGTAACTTGGTAGTTGCTTTTTGCTTCCTCTGTACACTTAATTTATGAAACTCCAGCCTTTTTAGTACCATTAAATACAAGAACCTGAACTGTAGAATAACTTCAGTATTTGGCCAACTAGAAATTACCTGTCTTGAAATTTCAACTTTCTTCAGCTCCAGGGTTGATTCAGATAGAGGTATAATTTGTTTTAAAGTTATTTTCTAGAGAAACTCAATTTCTTCTGTTAAATATTTTGGGTTTAAGTTTTGTTTGAAACATTGCATAGATGTAATGATAGTCACAGGAACAAATTCAGTGAAATGCACGCCAGTGTTGGAAATATTCTAACTAATGTGTTTTCCAACGTGAGAAACGGGTGCATCTTTTTCTCTGAGAAGAGTACAGAATCTCATAGTTTACAAGCATTTTATTCCTCTGTATTGTCTTTCAGCCTATAACTTCTCTCATAGAATAGATCATTTGTCATTTGGAGAGCTTATTCCAGGAATTATTAATCCTTTGGATGGAACAGAAAAAATAGCATCAGATCGTAAGTGTTACATGTTTAAAAAGGCATCTTTTCTATATTTTTCCAATAATTCAATTTAAAATTATCATGTTTCATGAATGTTGTGATTTACAAAGAGCATGTCCTGCTAAATTTGGTAGCAAGCAATGCACTGTTCAGTTATGTACATGGCATCTTAAGTGGACGACTTCTTTTTAATATCAGTATTGCTGTGCTTTGCTGTTTTGCGGAAGTTGATTTGCCATTTCTTCCAGATTTGTGTTATGTTGAAGTTACAGTATGCCTGAACAAATTGCAGAGAATTTTGCCGCAGTATGCTACAGTGGACATTCACAGATCTGATTGTTGTCATAATGGGGAAAAAAATAAGTCTGAAATAAGTCTGATTTGAGTCTGATTAACTCTTGACTCATTGTGAGCCTTGGATTCTATTCCTGTATTTGGTTTGTCACTTCCATGGTGTATTTTGTGAGGCTACTAGAGGGATGGGTTTGTGTATCACTTTTTTCCCCTCATGTATAAATAAAGGAGTATAGTAACCTACTTTAGAGAGCTACCTATGCTTCATCCTCTGACTTGCGTTCCCTATGAGAGGGATCCTTAGAACCTTCTCAAGCTGCTGTTATCTCAAAGTCAGGCAGTCCATTTGGCTGTTCCAGCCAGAATCGTTTTGGGTAGTTATAACAAACTGCTTCAGTTTATCAGTGTTTTTCACTTCGGGAATTGCACGGAGACAGGGAAAACATAGATGTATGAGCATGCTGATTGCTTTACAAGAATTCTGCAGAAGTCTGTCTAATCAAGAGAGAAACCATAACCAGTTTAGAAGGACTTCCAGCATTGTATAGACAATTTCATCGCTAAAATCTACTCAGACCACTGTTGAGATGTATGTATCATGCAAAATGTGACTGTGTGAAACTTGTTCAGTTCTAGTGCCCTGGAAAACGCTATCTATGCATTTCATTTGAAGCTTTGAGTGGCCTGACCTTAATGAATCTTTTAATTACATGGGTAAAATGTAAAGTTATCTGCGTACAAATGTGACATAGGCCTTGCCCATGGAAACTAACTTTGTTCACGCAGAGGGAGCTGAAGTAGTCTTGGCAGTGCTGGGATTCCTTGAAGAATGTCCCTAGTGTAAATGACATAGCTGATTAATTATTTTAAATATTATTTGTATATTTGTGAATGTCTCTGATGTTCTGTACTTAATTCAACAGTGAGATTTGTTTTCTTCTAGACAACCAAATGTTCCAGTATTTTATCACAGTTGTGCCAACCAAACTCCATACATATAAAATTTCAGCAGAAACTCATCAATTCTCAGTGACAGAAAGGGTAAGTAGACCTAAAAGAAAATGATGCAGAGGAAAAATCTAACAGTGATTGTTTTTAACAAAAGCTCAAATGTGAAGACGGAGACTTAGTTGTACTGTGGTTTTGAAAACTCCTCTAGTGTGAAGAGAATCTTTGGAGAATGTTCCAGTGGACTAGATTTATCTGTAAATCATGTAATACTGATGGTGAAGTGTATATGCTTGGCAACACATCCTGACTTCTTGCATTAGTGTATTGCATCTGTAGATCTGGAGTCTGATGTTAGAATTAATGATAGCTATCCAGTCAACTTCCACTTCACTGGATGCTGGTGGTGGTGGTGAAATCCTGTAAGTTTTGGGTCTGTAATCTTGTGTGTAGTTTTACAAATATTTAATCCGTCTTTAGTTTTTTATCCATGTGGGAAGCAAACCAAAAAACGCAGCTCACTTGAATGTCATGAACTTGGTTATGGAGTGTTAGAAATGGAAACAAAGGTAGTTTGTATGAAAAACTAATCACACAGAAAGCATCTGTCTCTCAGCTGTCTTGTTTAGTCTGTATTGAACCACCAACTCTAATTATTCTCCAGACTAGAGAGCTTCCACTTCTGGGCTTGGAGAGGCTTTTAATTCTGAATCCCTGAAGAACGTAGTTATTGCAGCATAGTACATGGGCAAATCATAAGGTACTAATTTTAAAGACTGCTGTAAATAAGAAAAAAGCCTTGTGTGTCTCATTACATGTCTCCCATTTCCAGACATTGAATGCTGTTTTGATCTTGCATTCAAAAGTCAAAGAATTCCCACCTTTCTCAAAGGGGGAAGAGAATCTTTGCTCACAAGCTAGCGGAGCTCATTGACAGGGCTTTAAACTAGACTTGCAGGGGGAAGGGGATAATACCAGGCATGCCCATGACAAGCTGTGGGATGACATACCAAGGTTAGAGGGATGGGGTGCTAACACGGGCCCTCAGCCTGGTGCTCTGAGATGTGCTGGCTACACTGCAACACACTTGAGGTCTTATGGAGATGAGCCAGGGGCTCCTGAGGTCACAGGAGCCAACAGGGAAACACCAGCAAAATACCTTGAAGGAGTTGAGGGGTGTTGCTCTAAGAAGGGGACACGGCTGACAGCCCAGCTGAATTGCCTCTACAACATGGGCAACAAGCAGGAGGAGTTGTAAGCCACAGTGCTGATAGAAAGCTGTGACCTGGTTGCCATTACTGAAACTTGGTGGGACAAATCCCATGACTGTAGTGTGACTATCGATGGCTGTTTAGAAGGGACAGGTGAGGAAGGAAGGACAGAGGCGTCACTCTCTACATCAAGAAATGGATAGAGTGTGAAGAACTGTCTCTGAAGAATAGCTACAAGCAGGTTGAAAGCTTATGGGTAAGAATGAGAGACCACAGCAACAAAGGGAACCTCGTGGTTGGTGTCTACTACAGGCTGCCTGATCAAGGGGAGTCTATTGATGAAGCCTTCTTACTCCAGTTATAGGAGGCATCGCACTCATACGCTCTCTTGCTGGGGGACTTCAACCACCCCCACATCTGCTGGAAAAGCTATAGGCAATCCAGGAGACTCCTGGAGTCCGTAGAGGATAACTTCTTATGCCAGGTAATAGACAGCCCTGCCAGAGGGGATACAATACTGGACCTATTGGTCACCAAGGCAAGTGAGCTAATAGGTGACGTCAAGGTTGGAGGCAGCCTGGACTGCAGTGATCATGCACTGGTGGAGTTCGCAGTCCTGAGGGATACAGGCCAGGCAAAGAGTAAAGTCAGGTCCCTGAATTTTAGGAAAGCAAACTTCCAGCTCTCCAAGGAGTTAGTCAATAGGACCCCCTGGAAAGCTGCCCTCAGGGACAAGGGAGCAGAACAGAGCTGGCAGATTTTTAAGGACACTTTCCATAGAGTGCAAGAGCTCTCGATCCCCAAGTATAAGAAATCAGGAAAGGAAGGCAAGAGGCCAGCATGGCTGAGTCGAGACCGGCTGGTCAAATGGAAGGGCAAGAAGGAAATGCACAGGCAGTGGAAGCAGGGACAAGTATCCTGGGAAGAGAACAGGGACAGTGCCCGGTTGTGTAGGGATGGGGTCAGAAAGGCCAAGGCATGGCTGGAGCTGAACTTGGCAAAGGATGCCAAGAATAATAAGAAGGGCTTCTACAGGTATGTCAGCCAGAAAAGGAAGGTCAAAGAAAGCATACCCCCCTTGATGAGCAAGACTGGCAAACTGGTAACAATGGATGAAGAGAAAGCTGAGGTACTGAATGATTTCTTTACCTCAGTCTTCACTGGCAGTGTTTCTTTCCACACCTCTCGAGGGGATGGACTGCAAGATGGGGAGTGGAGGAGCAAAGTCCCTCCTACTGTGAGAGAAGATCAGGTTCGAGACCGCCTGAGGAACCTGAACATACACAAGTCTGTGGGACCTGATGAGATGCATCGCAGAGTCCTGAGGGACTTGGCTGATGTAGTTGCCAAGCCACTCTCCATGATACTTGAAAAGTCCTGGCAGTCAGGTGAAGTCCCTGGAGACTGGGAAAAGGGAAACATTGCACCCATTTTTAAAAGAGGTAGCAAGGAGGACCCTGGGAACTACTGACCTGTAGGCCTCACCTCTGTGCCTGGGAAGATCATGGAACAGATCCCCCTGGAAGCTATGCTAAGTCATATGAGGGACACGGAGGTGATTTGAGACAGCCAGCATGGCTTCACCAAGGGCAAGTCCTGCCGGACCAACCTAGTGGCCTTCCTGGACTTCTGTAAAGCCTTTGACATGATCCCCCATAACATCTTTCTCTCTAAATTGGAGATACACAGATTTGATGGATGGACTGTTGGTTGACCACCAGAGGGTGGTGGTCAATGGCTCAATGTCCAGATGGAGATCAGTGATGAGTGATGTCCCTCGGGTCTGTATTGGGACCAGTACTGTTTAATGTCATCATCAATGACATAGTGGGATTGACGGCACCCTCAGCAAGTTTGCAGATGACACCAAGCTGAGTGGTGCGGTTGACATGCCTGAGGGACGGGATGCCATCCAGAGGGACCGGAACAAGCTTGAGGAATGGGCCCGTGTGAACCTCATGAGGTTCAACAAGGCCAAGTGCAGGGTCCTGTACTTGGGTTGGGGCAACCCGTGGTACCAATGCAGACTGGGGCCTGAAGGGATTGAGAGCAGCCCTGCCGAGAAGGAGTTGAGGGTGCTGGTGGATGAAAAGCTGGACATGAGCTGGCAGTGTGTTCTCGCAGCCCAGAAGGCCAACTGTATCCTGGGCTGCATCCAAAGCAGTGTGGCCAGCAGGTTGAGAGGGGTGATTCTGCCCCTCTACTCTGGTGAGACCCCACCTGGAGTCCTGCGTCCAGCTCTGGAGCCCTCAGCATAGGGAAGACATGGACTTGTTGGAGCAGGTCCAGAGGAGGGCCACCAAAATGATCAGAGGGATGGAACCCCTCTCCTGTGAGGACAGGCTGAGAGAGTTGGGGTTGTTCAGCCTGGAGAAGAGAAGGCTCCAGGGAGACCTTACTGCAGCCTTCCAGTTCTTAATGGAGGCTTATAAGAAGGATGGGGACAGACTTTTTAGCAGGGCCTGTAGTAACAGAACAAGGGGTAATGGCTTTAAACTAAAAAAGGGTAGATTTAGATGAGATACAATGAAGGTTTCACAAAGAGGCTGGTGAAACACTGGCACACGTTGCCCAGAGAGGTGGTGGATGCCCCATCTTTGGAAACCTTCAAGGTCAGGTTGGATGGGGCTCTGAGCAACCTGATCTAGCGAAAGATGTCCCTGCTCATGGTGGGGGGGGGTTGGACTAGATGACCTTTAAACATCCCTTCCAACCCAAACTGTTCTATGAGTCTATAAAAAATCTTTGCGAAAGGTTTAATTAAAAATGACAGATAAAGTGAGAGGTAAGAAGGAAGCCTTGGGTTGAAAGGAAGTTCAGAGGTTAGGACGGCCGTTAACTGTGATACAGTTTGTGGTGTTCTCCAAGGGAGAAAAATCTGTATTTCCTCAGAATTCCATGCTGTGCTGCTGAAAAATGCTTAAGTAGAGGAAGGTGGGGTAGAGGTAATGTCTTGGGGTTTAACTTGGGACATGTGGATCGCTGAAGGGAAAGGTTTACTCTGGAAGTCATGAGAGCTGGAATAAAGAGAAGAATGAACAGGAATTTCATAATGCAGTGTACTCCCATTTGCTGCTGGTCTAGCAATCTGCTTCATGTTCTCTCTGCGCAATCTCTGCAACAACTAAGGCACTCCTTAACCAGTTGACTGATGTCCAAAAGTTTATCTTATTCCTTAGTGCATTTTTTCATCATGTATTAAATTTTTCTCACCTTCTGCTATAAAGATGTTTTTTGTCAATTAACTGTGCAGTCTTGGCTCTAATTTTTTTGTGGGGATGTATTTTTTCAGGAAAGTTGCAACACAGTCAGAGGTTGCTTAGGAGAAAAGCTTGTGAATAGTGGAGGTAAAGTGGCATTGCATACTTGCTTGCTTTTGCTACCTCAGCAAGTAGCCATGTTGCCTGTAAAGCTTCTTTGTGTTTGTCTTTGCAAGCCAAATACCCCTAGCAGATGACCTGGGAAGGAGTATTAAGAACAATTAGTCACTGAACAACTTAGTGCATTTATTTTATAAGAGTACATTTATACATAGGTGCATATGCAGACCTGGAAGAAGGTGGTCAGCTAGCCATGGCCAAACCTTATGTACAGTGAGGTTTAATTGCCAGCAGCGAACAGACTGGGAAGCAGAGTTTTAAAGGTGTGGGCAGAATCATTTCCACTATTGTTGATGCTTGAGATACTGTGTTTATCTGTGTTAAAAAGATTTATTTTTAGTAAGGCTTTACTGAGATATCAGATGCAGAGCTAGTTATGTTCAGCAGGTTTTAGCAACCAATGGTTAAATCTTCTGCAGTAGTAGAAGCTAGGAGCAGACCAAAATGGTTTGTGGAAAAAGAATTATGTACCTTTTGAGGGTGGAGTTTTGGGCGTTCTGTTTAACTTCCTATTCTTTTTTCACCATTTGGCTGCAAAAGACCAATAAGGCATAGGGAAACAATAGAGGAAAAACAAACAAATAATAATTCTTTTGTCCCTTGTCAATGGCAAGGTTCTGTTTAACTACCTTCAGTCTTCTCTTGCTTCTTAGTATGCCTGATCATCTGTCCTCTAATGCTGAATGTTGTCATGCTCTTGAAATATAGAAAGCATTCTATGCTGTTTTCTTGTGTTTTGGGGGTTTTTGGGGGTTTTTGATGTGTGGGTTTTTTTTTTTTTTACCCACTGCAAAATTTCTGTGACCTGGTATCGTAACTGATACAATCATTCTGGCACCCTTTTTACTTTGGTTTGGTAACAAAAGAAACAATACGCTATATGTCAATGTTAAGAAGTTTCCTAGTCTTTATTTTCCAAAGTGGTATTCTGCTTTTTATTTTGTACTGTATTCTGCATGGTTTCTGAGCACACACTATTAAATCTACAAATGAAATGGAGCTGTGATATAGTGCTTTTCTGTTCAGTCTTGCTTGTCTGTCTTTACTCTTATTAGCCTAGACATGACTGAGTTTGTCTTCAGTCAATTACATTCTTTTCTGCTGCCCTTGTATATTTTCAGCCAGACTTACCTGGCAGTGCATTTATCAACACCTTTTACTAATAACAAAATGGCAGCAAACTTCTGAAAGAAACTCAAGGTTGCATTGAGGTATTTTCTTCTGAAACCTTTTTTACAAAGTAGAGATTTTTAGCAGCCACACTCTCCTCTTTGGGGTCTTCCGGTTTAAGAATTTGGGCAAATGAGAAGAAACTGTAGAAATTCTTGGATTAGGACTGAGGAGTGTGATCTGTTTAGAGTAGTCATGGTGAGTTAGTTGTTATTGTTATCGAGGTATATTTCTTGCTGTGTAACTGTTGTCTGAAATGACCTGACTGACAAAAATTGTGAAAAGAGTCTTGATACTAGTATTCAATTTTCAGACCCAAGGAGTTTCAAAATTTTGATCTTTTTCCTTTTTATTTTTTTTTTTCCCCCATCAAAGTAATGGATTATGGAATATGTGTTAAGTATGCACTGAGGGGAGAAAAAATGGCATTGGTGTAATTTAACTTAAGCTTCTGAACTTCTGTTATGGCATACTCCAGGGTCTTCCCCAATACTTTTAAGAACCAGCAATTAAATCCTCTGTGGCATGTGGATCTAGAGATACGCTCCAAGGCAGAAGGAGGGTGAAGCTTAATGAATCTTAGATGCAGTATGTAGATTTATATATACTGTCTGGGAAAGCTGCCATAGCTAAGGCTGTTCAACAACTTAAATGTCTCCTGAAGGTTTCATCCTGATTTAAGTGATTAATAGTAGCATATAAAGTAGGAAGAGTTGGGGCGCTTTATTGTAGCAGTGCACTCGCTTGGGTTCACAGGCTAGACCAAGACTGTTGCACTTATAGGTACCAAAAGCAACCTGGTTATAAACATCCTTGTTTAAAGGACCATGTAAGCAAACATTGAGATCATGATAGTGAACATTGATATGCAGCATAGAAGATCAGTGACCAGGGAGGTAAATTGTTACTTAATGATGTTTGACTTTTAGAAGGTACTGGCCAAAGTTACCTTCGTGTTCCCTGGTCCTCTGTTGGTTGCAACTCTGATTAAGTAGCTCACTGTCATCGCATCTATTAAGAATTGTTTTCCTTGTGACTATTAAGTGACTAACTTGTGTTTCTCTTTCCTCTTTCAGGAAAGAGTAATTAACCATGCAGCTGGCAGCCATGGGGTGTCAGGAATATTCATGAAATATGATATCAGTTCACTTATGGTGACAGTGACAGAAGAACACATGCCTTTTTGGCAGTTCTTAGTGAGGCTCTGTGGCATTATTGGGGGAATTTTTTCAACTACAGGTAACTATCAGTGCTTTCAGTTCTATCAGAATTTTTTTTTTTGGCCATGGTGATTATGTTATGGATAAATTACAGGGGAGTCCTGAACCTCTAGGAGGTTTAAGACAAAGTGCCCATCTGTGCGCTCTGAAATGCGCAAAGTGACTCATTTTTGGTGTCTCAGTATACCGTTTCTGCTGATCTGAGGGCCTGATGCGCGCGCGCACACGCTTACTCTCTCTTCCGATACTCTGTGTATTTGCTGTAGTTGGGATCCAGTGCTAAATCCGTATCAAAGTTGAGATAAAGTTTCCATCTGAAGTAACTGACAGGATTTGCCTTGTGTAAGTGGTCAATGTACTGCAAGATTTGCTCCTTCAAAGAAAATACACTAAGTTGAAAAGACATGATTCACTTCGTCAAGACATAATAGGGTATCTTGATTTCTTTTCTGGGCTTTCACTTGGAGACCATAGTAAAGAGATCTTGATCTAAGAGTTCTCTTTCAAAGTAGATATTTCTGTCCCACAAAATGTATTTTCACCCATGAAGGCCAGGCAGAGGGAATTAATTTGCTTGGATAGCTTTGGTTTTGCTTTTATTGATGCATTTCAGAATGTTAGAATTCCTCCTGCCCTTGATGTTTCCTTTTTTGGTGTTAATTTCTTGGTGTTTTACATACCGGTTTACTGCACTGTATCATGTTCAAGTATCATGTAGAGTTTTGCCATAATACTTCTGTAAATACTACAGTTTTACTGGTTGTGACAATTTAAATCTTGTTTGACGCAGGAATTTTACATGGCTTTGGAAGATTTGTAGCAGAAATTATTTTTTGCCGTTTCAGACTGGGCTCTTACAGATCCACATCGGTAAGAAAAACTTCTCTAAATATTAAAGAAGTGGTATGGCTACCTGAGGATGGATGAGAAGGACAACTTTGGGACTCAGTCCCAGCAGAATTTAAGATGCTTGCAATAAACTCTTCCCTTGACATACGTATGAGCAGAGATTCAACAGCTTTTAAAAGTAGTTGGAAAACCTAACACATAAGGAAGCAAGGTGTTTTCTAAGAAGCTGAATTAATGAAACAGTCTCTTAGATTTCTCTGCTACATTTCCTCCATTGTCTTTACTATTTTCTATTTATTTTCATATTGCTACAACTATTACGTGTTCTCCCAGGCCTTGACAGTCTCCCTCACGTATTCCTCTTCTCCTTGGCCTGCTGACCAAAGAAGGGGGACTGTGTGCAGCAGGGTTTCAGTGTTGCTACTGATGTAGTCTGCAGGCTACTGCCAAGCAGTGTGAAAGAGCTGGGCTTTCTTAACTTTCCTTTCATTGGGCATCAATAGGATTGCTTCTCTAGGAACTACTTAATTTTATTTTACTTTTTATTTTTCCCATTTAAGCCTGCAGGTAGCCTTTAAGACTTCTGCCTTTCTCTCAAATTTGGTTGAAGTTTGCCAGCTGACAAGGTTATGTGAGCGGGGGGAGAGGAGTGAAAGCAAGCAGATTTCTATGATTTTTGTTAGGGAGACCAGGCAAAAGGCATACGAGAAATAACCCAAGAATAAAGTGTGTGTTTTGGGGGAGGGAGGGGAGATTCTGTTTCTGGACAAGCCATTAATAACACTTTGGTTTTGTTTGACTAGGTCCAACTTCCTGATGGCCACACAAGCAACCACTTACCTCTAATTAAAGACAATAGTACCCATTAGCCTCCTGAGAAAACTTTCTTTCTTCCTGCCTGATAGAGAAGACATTTTTTTATAATAAAGAAAACATTGTGCAATATGCTGAGACAGTGCTGATGGGCAGCAAAAAATGAAGCCTTTCAAAAAAAAAAAAAAAAAAACAACAACAAACCAACAAAACAATTTGTGTAATTTTTTTTGTCTTTCTAAGTGCACATGGAGACATAGGAGGTTGTGAGACCAGTGAGGAGGACCCTCTTCTGGAGATTAAAGCAGTGTTGCTGCTAATACAGTATTCATGGCTGAGCTGAAGGCCTTTGTGATGGCTGCCATTGACCACTGAAGCATCTTGGTGATCTTGGTTCTGTGCCTGGGAAGGTTGGCAGACTCCAAGGAGAAAAGAGTACAAGTGGGATGTGTGGAAGGGCTGGGCAGCAGGCGAAGAGAGACAGTAATAGGGCTGGAGGTTGGGTTTTCTCATTCTTCTGTAACGGTGGGGACTGGGGGCTAATATGCTATTCTTACAGGTGGGGAGCAATCCTGGAAAATCCTGAAGAAGAGGGATACAGAGAACTCAGGGAGTAAGGTGGAGCCCAAGCCATAATGTTGGTCATAGCTGCTGCCTTTCTGTAGTCCCACCCTTCCGTAGTGGAAGAAATGTAATGCGGAGCAGAGGAGTTCCTCTCTTTTCACACAGCTGTTTTGCCAACAGTGAGCATATCGCTTCTGGTGTTGATGTGGAAGTGCCTAAGGACTCTGAGAATGGGATCCAGTGTGCACAGTTTTTTTGACTTGGAGTAAGAAGCCTTTTAAATAAGGCATTTGACTGTAATTTTGATAAGAAGCAAGATTCCCTAGCAAAAGATCAGGCAGTCTTTGTACGCCTCTTTCTTGGTTAAGAAATTGCTTTGATGGAACCTCTGTCGTACCCCTGCTGCTAGTATGTAAGCCATGGTCTGCAAATCCTGGAGATGGAGAGGAAGAAGGGCAAGAAGCTGCCTTGCTTTGGTCAGCTAAATACTGCAGAAATGTGGAATTCAGGGCAGTTGAGAGGTCTGCTAGCCCAGGCAGGGAGGGGTGGAGTTGGCAGTAGGTGTCTTCAGGGAATCTGAATCATTTTGCTGCAGGCAGATGATGAGAAGGAATCTGCAGAATTAATCCTTATTGTTCATGAAGGTTTTTGTAAAAAAAATGAAGAGAGCAATACCAGTTTTATATTGTAAATATGCTACTGAAAATGAATGTTATTAATGTGGATGGTGCTTTGAGAAGCTAAATATCCTCTTACTGCTGAACTACTGGCATACACCTGTGATGAAACAGTTATTCCATCAGGGTAAAAAATTAATAATATGATTCCTTCTCAGCAAAACTGATTTAGTAATATACTAGGAGATGATGCTGACCCTGGCCTTACTCACCATGGAATGAATATTATAATTGAGAGGACTAATTATAGAAAAATAAAAATCCATGTGGTGGTGTCAGGTTTTGCTGACTTCTGTTAATGTACTTTACAGGACACTTGGATCTTGGTGATGAGCGTAGTGCAAATAATGTAGATGATTTGCTATGCAAAGCAAAGGGCTTCCTAAACTGAGACAGTTTATGAATAGTAAATAAAATGTGGGAAATGAGGAAAGACCTTTTGTTCAGTTCGACGGTTGAAAAAGACAGACGTTCAAGGAAGCCAGGTCCTTGGGGTTGACAGCCAGAGTTGGAGTTTTCTCTGTGGTGTTTTTTAACACTGATTAAAACTCCAGCAACTTGAGAAACTCTTGTCCTTGGTGAGCAAGATAATCAAAAGCTGTAAATTTGTGGTTCCCATTTCTCTTTGGCATTTCCCCCTGAGGTTTCTTCCCTACTTCTGCTCAAACTGGTTCTGCTTTAGGCTTTGTCCTAACACTTGTTTCTTATCTGCCTGGAACAGACTGTACTGGTGGGAGATACTGATCTCAGTTGACTTTCTGTACCAGAACTTAAATATTATTTTCTATTCTCACATAAAAGAGCCAAGCGGCTTGGTGTGTCTTAAATCCTTGTGTGGTGTATTTGTGTTGATCTATCTAGAGCAAAGCTTGTGTGGTGGCTGGTTGCTAATGGAAGAAAATACGGGGTCGACTTCCAGATGCGCGGTGCTGCACTGCAGAGTGAATACAGGATCAGCTGAGCCTGTGTTGCTGTGCTGTTTGTTTTCTCTCCACAGCAGGTTTGGTTGTTACAGCCAGTACCACTTACCCTTGTACTACACGTTGTTATTAGCTGAACTGGCGTGTGCAACGGTGTTCCAGAGACAAGAGAGGAGTTTATTGCAGTGGCTTTTTTTGGTCACGTTTGTTTACATTGTGTAAAAGTGAGTGTAGTATGGTGAAAGGAACGGGTGTCCCAAGGGAAACAGAAACCCTGATGTTTGTGATGGGTACTTCATGAAAGGGGAAATAGTAGATGAAAAATACAGTTTTCAGGGACAGGAAAGTTGGTCAAAATTATGTATTTTTATCTTTGACTCTTATGCAGTGTTGAAGAGAGAGAACACAGGGGAAGGAATTTTTAACCTTCATCAGGTGCGTTCATAGCATGCCATTTGCAGACTTCTCTGGCTCTCCTGCCCCCCTCAGCTGTCTTTCTGGGAAAAAAGTCTTCCCTGCTTCCAGCTGGCGTGGTTTGGGTTTTGCTCCACTGCTGCCGTGCTCTCACGGGGCGTAGGTTGTGTTAGCGGGAATGCGGTTGCCTTGACTGCCTCCGAGACTTGGTGTGCTGTGCCTGGTAGCGGGCATCCCCCGGCTCCCTCAGGCTGCACCCAGTGTCACGGAAGGCCGGTGCCAGCCCCAAGAGATGGGGAGGGGACGGCGGGGGTATTTCTCAAGTAACCCTGTTTTTAGGGCTCAAAAGGGAACACCGAGCTGGGTTTTTAACAGGACAGACCGTCTTCGACCCTGTCGCCTGTGAGCCAGAATCACACAGTGTTGACAAGAAGTCGCTGTAAAATCTCTGAGTTAAGATGATGCACTTTGCTACCGTGCTTCTGGATTTGTTTCGCAAAAGATTTCTAATAAGAGACAGAAAAAGGCGAGGATGTAGCCAGCCCCAGCTCCTGCGGGAGTTCAGTAAGGGCGCTTGCTTGCTTGCCCTATGGTGCAGCAGCAGATGGGACGAGATGTTTTTGTGGGCAGGGGAGGCAGCAAAAGCAAACCAGCAGGGTGGAAGCAAGATGTGATCAAAACCCACAGCTGTGAGAGAATTCTTGGGGGTGGGGAATTGATCATGAGCTGACATAATGAGTAAATTCATGTAATTTATAATAAAGCTGTCTTCCAGATGAGTGCTGTGCTGTGCTGTTGAGTCAAGTGAGATGTGCTGTGGTGGGTGGAGGTGAACAGCGTGGTGAGGTGGCTGTGATGGATCCTACTGCACATAGTGGCTACGGTCTCCGTGCTGCCTCTTGCTCCATCTTACCACTTCCTCTGAGGTGTGTAGCAGTGCCTATTGCAGAACAAGACCATGAGAAGAGAGTGAAGGGGCGGGTGAATGGAGATTTCCCTACTTCAGGCTCCTTTCATTCTTCCCCCTCCCTGACTTTTCTATCAGATGTTTTGGGGCTCTTGCTGGCGAGGTGAGGAAGAAATGTCTGTATGTCTGTAGCAGCAGAGGGGTTGGGTTAACCGATGAAGCAGACTTTCTTTAAAAAAGCAAACCCAAGCTGCACTTCACTCCTCTGAAATTCTCATCCTAGAAATATTTGAGTAGTTCAAAAGAAAGTTCAGCTCTTTCCATCTCAAAAGCAGCCTGGTGGGACCTGCGCTGTGGGTCCAGTGCCCGGTCTTTCTCTGTGGCTGCCGGCTCTGCCCCAGGTGGCTGTTTGGGTCCGTGGGGTGGTCTGTGGTGGGACAGGGAGATGTGCCGGTGGAGTCGGTCCTGCACGGAGCTGGGCAAGGACTCCCTCCTCTGCCTTGCCCTGCCTGAGATCCTTTTAAGCTTTTCAGGGACCGATTTGACCAACAGCCCTAAGCAGTTGGCATAGTTGCTTAGGAACAGTCAGAGGCAGATACGTCTTTGGTATAAATGTAGCCATGACTAACTGTACGGATAAAACCATGGTCAGGGAGGCAGCTGTTGCCTTGTCCTTGTGCTATTGCGTTCTCTGTGAGAAGAGCCGTACTAAGGATGTCCTGTGTGACTCGTTACTGATGCAGTACCATTGACGCAGGAGGGATGGGATCACCTTGGTTGCATCTCTGGTGGCATTGACAGTACTAAACCTCCCTGCTCTCTATTTCTTCAGGGGTAGCCAAGCACCGCAGCTTTTTTCTGTGAAGATCGGAAATGAGAACAGCTTGTTTGGGGATATTTGCAAAGATCTCCATCTGTTTTTAAAAGGCACCCCAGAAGGCGGGGATGTGGGAGGATACGTCCACTATATGCATTGTTTGCTCAGATCAGTGCTTAGTTGTAAAGTTACTTCTTATAAAGATGCCTTTTTTTTTTTTCCAAACCAACACTTGGTTAATGCAAATCATGTCAAGTATTTGGCCTTGGTGGTGGTCTAGTTGTTTAAAGAAAATATACTTACCTGCATATATAGTTAATGTATAGTAGCTAATGCTTCAAGAAGCCTTAAGGGACTCTGCCTATTGGCTTCAGTGCTCTGGCGAAGGTTTGGCGTTGTAGGTCTGTCCACTTTCTGCCCTTGCATGCCCTCGCTAGAGCACTGGCGTATGTTTCAGCTGGTTTAGTTGAAATGATACAAAATGCTTCATCTTTTCCTTATGCCTTGGCTTAGTGTCCTTTCCAAAGCGTTTCTGGTTGCTAGCTGGCCCAGGAGCAAGGCAGTGTCACCTTTTTCCTGTATTCCAGATCTGGAATTGTGAGAGCTGGTCCATAAATTCATTAAAGCGGACACCGTTAAAGCTGGGGGCTGCAGCATGCTTCCTAGGGGGGAGAGCTGAAGGCACGCTCTGCCAACATGAGCCTCTCCCTGGCTTCGACGTACCAGAATTCAAGCAAGATTTCATTGTTGCTTGCTTGTTTTCTTTGCTTTGTGTATATAAGTAGAAACATTGAGAGTCCCAGGACCAGCAACCTGAGGTGTGGAAAACAGCCAGACTGGGTTGAGTTTAGGAGGACTGGTGCGGGGGCCTGAGGTGATGGCAAGCAGAGGTTGGGCAGGCTCGGGGGGAGCAGAGCCGCTCCAGGAGGCCGTGCCTGTGTGTCTGCCTGTGCCATTGCTGATTGGAGGTGCCATGGAGTGCTCTGAGCGAGGGCTCTGTGCTCCCCGGCCTGTAGCATGCCCAAAAGCCATTCCCCAGGGAGCCCCATGGTGGGCTGGAGCTATGGGCAGCCTGCAGCTGCCATGCAGGACCCTCACCGTGGGCAAAGCAATCCTGGGGTCCTGGATGTTCTTGGCTGCGGGAACACGCTGCCCCACGGCAAGTGGGTCTGCAAGAGCTTCTGCTGGAGCCGGGGAGCTCCCAGCTTTTGTCCCATGGTTTCTGCAGCTCAGAGAGTGACAGGCCCTCGGGTGAAAGCAGGACACTGGTGGCAATCGGGCAGCTGAGTAGCAAGAGCAGGTTTGTGCTTTGCTCTCTGGGATGTCCTGGAGGTGCCCGTGCAGAAGGGGAGCAGCGCTGGTCAAAGCTGACACTGTCAAAGCCCAAAGGGCTTTTAAACTAAAAAGTGAAGTTTGTCCAAGATAAGGCCCTTGACTGAAGAAAAATGGCTAGGTGAGGTGGAGCGGAACTAAAAATAGTTCCTTCCCTGTGGGCCGTCATCTCCAGGCCTGGATTTAGACAAGCTGGTGGCTTCCTGACCTCCCCCAGAACAGACCGTCCCTGCTCCTCTCTGGGGTCAAGGCCACCGGCATCCTCTTGGCAGGAGCCTCCCCTGTGCTGCGCCCGCATGCCGCGCCAAGGACCGACGGGGCTCGCAGAGCCACCCAGCCTGTGTGCTGGCAGCTTGCAGGGCTGCGCGTCCCTTGTGTAGCTGGCACCGGTTTTACGGGAACCGCAGGCACCCAATAGTGATGATTTCCCCCCGCTAGCTCCAGCAATGGGGGTTTTGGACTCTTCCAGCAGGACTGATCGCTCTGCGCCTGCTGCTTCCGAGCCCCTGCAGAGCCCATGTCTTTGTGTCCCTTCCCGGGCTTAGCTGTAAAAATGGAATTGAATGTTGTTTGTTTTGCAAAGTTTGCAAACTTTCCTGTAACTACAAGATGGGAGCGTGTTTTGCCATGAGATTTTCCAGTTGCAGAGTGCTCAACACATACTATTATTTAGGTGGAGAAAAAAGAAAAGGGGGGAGGTGAGGTTTGACACATGGATAATATTTGGAAATTGCTGTGTACCAGAGCGTAACTACCTGTCTGGTAGGTAGTTATTAAAAGTGAGTATGAACAACTGAGGCATTTAAACTGAGGGGGATGGCCGAGCAGCCTGGGCCTCCCATGTGCCACCCATTAGGGGCTGCTGTTGCTCTGCTTCAGCTGGCAGCGCGGACTCCAGTGGGGGCCTTGTCTTTACAGGTTAGAAATTCACTTCTGAAATCTTGAACTTTTTTGGAGTAATAAACCTGACAGTGTAAGACTAATGCAAAAGAGTCATCGCCGGAGGCAAAAGAGTCTGCGGAGGCATGTGGAGAGGGGGAATACCTTGCTTTACATGTTTGGCATCAGTGCAGGGCTGTGGACAGGCTTTGGGTCCTCTGTTAGTAGCACCCAGAGAGCCTGGCCAGGGTGGAGAAGGGGTCAGCCCTGTTGCGTGGATGGTTTTCCCCACAGAGGGGAGGGCTGGGGCTGGGGCTGAGCCCTGGTGGCTTGTCCCAAAATCTGAGGTGGCCTCCCTCCCTCCTAGAAGATGAACCACGGGTGCAAATGGAGCACCCTGGGGTTAGCACCCACTTAGTGCAGCCCCAGGGCATCAGCCCAACTCTTCTTGCTGAGCTACGTCTGCGGGTGGCCAAAGCAGAGTACTAAGTTTCAGGGCAGTGGGCTTCAAAATGGCAGAACTCACGTCAGTTGTATGTGGGTGTTCATCAGGAAATGCTTATGATAATGTAAGAAAATCGCTAGTGCATAAAACTGGCTTCCCCATACCTTTGCGTAAGGTCTCACCCAGGGCCAGCAGGGCTCAGTAGCATCCTCCTGGCCAGCGTGGGCAGACCTGTTGCTTCCCAGCCCTGATGAGAGGCGCAGGGGAAGCCACGGGCAGGACGGGCTCATTCCACAGCGCGGTGCTCCTCCCTGAGGGGAAGGCGCCAAGGGGATGGACGCTGCCAGCAGCAGCTGGGTTTGGCTGCCCTGTGTCTTGCCAGCCCCCAGAAACACTATTGCCCCTGCATGGCCTTTACTGAGAAAAACTGAACAGGATTTTCACCTCTTCAGGCTCCCACAGGCTTGGTCAGGGCTCACAGCTCTATGAGCAGCTCTGCAGCTTTTTTAAACAAATTTATTTATTGCCTCTGATGGTAACAGTGCGAAGCCAAAGTTTCTGAGCTTCAGCTCAGTTGGTTTAAAGTCCAAATTGCAGAGCCCAGGAGCCTGGTGGGTGCTGGTGGGGGTGGATGGTTCTTGCTGCCTCACAGAGAACAGATGTTTTCAAGTCAACCGCTGAGATGTCAAGGCAAGAGAAAGCAGAACTCGGCATCAATGAACTACAGTTAATGTACCTGCAGCGCAAAGGGCTGGGTGCTTGTATTGCTGCTGTATGATTTTTTCCTCCACAACATAAAGGCTTGTCCTGCTGTCCTGTGTCCTCTTGGCTGACGGTCCTGCACGGGCGGGGCTCCGTGGAGCCGCTGGAACTTGGAGCAGGGGCAGAGGAGGCGATGGGGGAGGTGTGTGACCTGTGAGCTGAGCCGCTGCACGCCAGTCCCCGTGTTGGGCTGGCCCAGCAGCTGCAGGGCCCAAGGCCTCTCCTTTCCCTCGGTGACTCCTTCCGGGCTGTCCTTCCCTTGAGAAAGGATTTAAAACGGGAGCTTGTCACGAAATATTTTTTTCCCTTTTGCAGCCTCATGACTAAACACACCTGTGCAGAAAAGAGATGGCGCGAAGAGCCAGCCTGGCCTTGGGGCTCCCTCCATGGAGCCTGGCAGCCGCCGGCACCCCCTCTGCCCCACACCAGCACCCAGCAGGCACCGGACCCTGAGCCCTTCCTCCCTGGCTTCTCTTCCCTTCCCGGCTGAGGAAGGCAGGAGCCAGCCCACAGCCCATGGGGCACCCATGGGGCGGGTGATGATGGTGCAGGGAAGGCGATAGCCGCCCCGAAGATCGCTGCCATGGTGGCACCACGAGGGGAGGGCAGGGCAGTGCCCTGGAAGGGGCGGTTGCTGGGCAGCCCGTGCTGCCGCCGGCCTGCTCGCCGCCCCTTCTCGGCGTCCTCCAGCAGGAAGGAAGAGCCGAGGGTCCATCCGGGCGCTGCACGGTCAGTGTGTCTGCCGGGGACAGCCCGGCAGGGGTGTGGGGTTCGTGGGGTCCCAGTGGCAGCACCACAGCGGGGTACCTGGCCCCGCAGTGGAAGGAGGCTGGGCCGGGCTGGCAGCGGACGGTGCTGTTGGCCACTGTCAGCTTTCCTTTTCCTTTTCCCCCCTTTTTTTTTCCTTTTTTCCTTCCCTCCAACACTGCAAAACGGATTCTGGGTGGGAGCGGGGTCAAAGCCCACCGCACAAGGAGCCCTGCCCCTCTCGAGGCACGGCCGGAGGCAGCACCCTGGGGTGGCAGGGGAAAAGCCTGGCAGACGGCAGAGGGACAAATGGTGCCGGAAATACCGCGACTGCCGCAGGAGACGATTTTAATTTCTTTTCCCTTTTCTATCCACATCAGCTTTTCAGGTCATTGACACTAATGGGCTGGTGGTGGAAATGAAGTAAATAATTACATACGCCAGAGATACAACATCGATTTTTAAGCCTCTTGTCACTAATTAGTGACAGCCTTCATAGGCACTGACGGCAGGGCTCAACAAACCTGACAGTATTTGCCTGCCGCCTTCTCAGGCAGCAAGAAAATCAAAGCAACATGGAAGAAAAGGGAAAAAGAAAAGGCCTTAACTTACTTCTACTTTCATTTTGGTTTTAACAGAATTGTATTAGGTTAGTTTTAAAAAATTACTGGGCTTTTTTTTGTGTTGACCTATGGGTGTATCATAATTTTAAATAACTTTTAAAAAAATAATTCCAGGTTACTGTTCAGTCCAAATAAACCATGTAAATGGCAGGTACCAGTCAGCATAAGGTCACTGCAGGGGAAAAAGTTGTTTCACAATTTGATCATTCTTATAATTTTGTTACTTAATTAAACAGGACCTAGTGTAAGTAGTGAGGCATCTGCAGGTACAGGCACTGCTGTCTCTATACCATACCTGCACAGCCCACAAGGACAGCGAAGAATGTTCGTGAAGGGGAAGGCTGGAAATTTCACTTGTATTGGCTTCTAAATTTTTGCTGAACTGCTTTTTTCCATTTGTTAATACAACAATAATGCATCTTGTGGTTTTTTTTTTCCCCCCCTTAAAATCAGGAATTTTCAAATGCAGGAAGTATGATTGTCAGCTCTCATGATTATGCCACTCTGTATTTATAAACTAATAAAATTGTTATAAAGATACATGCCTACCTCACAAAAAAAAAAAAGAGATTTGGAAAAGTTGTTAAAATGGTACACTGGCCAGCCAGTACATGTAATTTTTATTTATACTTCTTCAAAGGCCTTGAAGAAGGTTTTATATAAGAGAAGGTAGAGGTCAGTCCTGGGATGAGTTCATAATATGGATGAAGAACTAATTCAGACAGAAAAAACAGATTAGTTTTTTCTAATCAGCTAGTTCTCATTAGAAAATTTGGTTCTCTTAAGACAGGTAATGGGAGCTGTTTTCAGATTTCTTATTGAATGACTTAAAAGCTAGAAAATAAATGAAGAATTGTTCATATGCTTTTCTACTTGAAAGACTGATAGAAAAATATGAATGTCATCATTGCCTTTTCCTCATTCACTCAGCCTCATTCTTTCCCCTTACTACTTTCTCATGTCTCTGGTATGTGGAGAGTTCATAAAATGGATTATGTGTCTTGCTCACTCCAGGTGGACGGGTATGGTTATTAAATGGTGGTAATGACAAATGTGGGGATCAACTCACAGGCCTTGTTCTCCCAGTTTTGCCCCAAAGTGGTACGTAAAGTGGCAGGATAATAATAAGGGACACGAGGAAGTACGAGATTTCAGAGTAAGAGGAATGCCAGGATATAATACAGAAAGTACATGGAATCAGGCTGTATAACTTGTTTACAGTGGGATTAACCAGGAACTGCTTGTAAAAGAAGTAAGGTTAAAATTAATGTACAGATGAACCAGTTCTATGTCAGAGCAAGCAACCAATTAAAAAAATGACCCTAATTAAAGTCAATAACACAGGAGGGGAAAGATACTTAAAAAAATAAAATCAATATTTAGTCAAGCATTCTGCGTACTCTGTACAGTTTGTCTCCTTGTCTTTAGGTCTAGACCCCAGTATCATTTAGCTGCACAGGTCTGAGGAACATGGGGTTAATGACAGGTTCCAGCTCAGGTGTTAAATCACAGCCAAACCATACTGCTTGTTTCCCATGAGTAAACAGGCTCTTTTTTTGAAGTAAGGGTCATCTTTGTGTTTTCAGGTGCTGGATGTTATCCTAAGCATACAGGAAGTATTACATCTGGTAGAGCGTATACTTTTATGTGATCACATCCTACTGGTTTCCAAACAGCTCCACTAAAAACAGAGGGAACACAAAGCCATGGACTTTTTTTTTCCCCCCACTTTCCTTACAGTTTGTCAGTAGAGATGTTTCTGGGAAAAGGTTTTTATAGCGCAGGTTTAAATGGTTGTTGCACAGAAGCGGTGTTCTTCCCCTTGGTGGCATGTCCCAGCTGGGAAGGGGACGCCAGTCCCTGAGTGCTTCTAACTTGGACCTGCACACTTACTGCCTGCCAGCTTCTGGCCAAACAATTTTGCAGCCACCTCCTTCTCCAGCTTTCCCACGCTCAGGAAAGAGACGGATGCTGAGGGCTGTCCACTTTATTCGACAGGGTACGCCCTGTCACCATTCTCTCCACGACATGCCACAGTCAGACAGGCAGCTGTGCAGCATGATCTAAAGAGGGCTGAAGATGGCCAGAGGTTTGTAATGGCCTCCTGTCTTTCATTTGGTTGCTATTGTCTCTTTTGTTCTTTGCTGTCCCTGTAATACCTACCGTGTAGACCGGACTCGGTCTACGGATCATTCTTTTCCAGAGAGAAAAGAGGTTAGTCACTTCTTCACCTTGGAATGACTTCTTCAGAATGAGTGCTGGGACAGTCCTGCTTACAGGTCACCTCCCACCTCTGGGAAAGGCCGCAAGGAACACTAAGTAGAAGACAAACTGGGGCTCAAGATGCGTGCTATGAGACAGAGAACAAGTGGGAATGCAGCTGTGTCAACACAACCCTCAGAACTGGGATCTTGCATCATCCTGATGTAAGCGATTAAGCTCCACAAAAACTGCACACAAAAGCTCCTCCTTGGAAATTCAGTGATGAGAAAGTAGACTATGTTATTAACAAAGCACAGTTTTAATAAAAAGCTTCAGGCCTTACATCTCAGAATGACTTATAAATAAACATAATCACAATACGTATATTCTATTTTTTTAAAAAAAGTATTCATTATAAGATAATAGATATTTTCTGAATTATAAAATCCCATATAAATAGCAAATTATTCTCAGTATGCAGAATACAAGAATATATAAAAACTGGGGTGCATATCTGAAAGGAATCCTGAGTACACACTCAACAAATGGCAGAAAATAGAACAATGATACAGCTGGACACAATAAATGTTGCTGTCCTAGTATATATTTTCTCCAAAACTGTGAAAATGGAACTGAGAACTTTTTGGTTGCTCAACCTTGTTCAGCTCCATAGAAATAAACTCAGGAATGGCTCTGGGTATTCCACTCCTTGAGCTTTCAGGAGTGCCCTATAGATTCTTTTGGTATCAAAAAAAGAAAATGACATCTGTCTTCTGATGGACAGAAATAAGGCATGCACTTAGAGCAGGTCAGGGCAGGCTGTAAGAAGCAGCTTGGGCTTATAGCCAGAGAGCAGTAAAAGGCACCTCTGGAATGAAGATGTGTGGCAACAAATTCCGGTAGTTACACGCAAGAGCCAATTCTTATATTCCTCAAGGTTGTCCTGCTTATCCCCAAAATAATATAAATTGAAACATGAATAAGCGGAAACTTTGCACATTATAAATATCAAAGTGAAAGTTCCTTCTTTTTTTTTTTTTTTTTAGATTGAGATAAGCAAACCAGCAAGTTGGACTAAGAACTAGCAGTCTGGCTACTGCAGCATGCTTCTTTCTTTGTGGTAGAAGTAGTAGCAGCATTTAGATCAGAGCTTTCACCCTGTATTTTCTCCTGGCTTTTCAGTGAGCTGTACAACAGACATACATGAACGGTAATGTTCATAATGATGTGACTACATCTCCTAGAACAAGGCAGACTGCCGTACTGCAAGAGGACACCAACTTGCAGAAGCCTGTTGGTGTACTTAAATTCTGAATTCTGAGCTATTTTATTATTGTAGCGCAACTTTTTTTTCTGATCATAACAAAAAAATGTCAATTATTCATGGAAGAAATAAAGACTATTCTGCCTGTTGTTTTCAAGGAGTAATGTAGTCATTATATGTTCCTTTAAACACGGCTATTATATAAAATATAATGCTTTCTTTCATATACTCAGGGTCATGAGCTCTGACTTATTACTAAAACATGAATCATCAGAGCAAACTCATACATGCAAACTGCAGTAATGACACAGAGGCTTATATTTGCTTCTTATTACAAGCATCAACTCAGTAGAGATAATGAAGTAAACAGGAACCATTTATAGTCTCCTGGCTTATTCCCAACTTAACTGGAATCAAAAACTGGATGAACAATGTTATACTGAAACTGAGCCATAGTTGCTGAGAGCAGAACTTCACAAGTAAACAGATGCATGATAACACTTTAGATTCAGAATTTCTCAATAATTTTCTGTCCTTTCAAATATTACAAATAACTTACCCTTTTTTTCTTGGTATCCTATGGATATTAACTGCTTATCTCATGGCAATTTTCTTCCTGGTTTTTGGTTAAAAAGCCCAGCAATAAGAAGTTGTAAATATTGCACAGTACGTTAGGATAGAAGACTAGAAAAGAGAATGGCGCCTGCAGGGTGACTTTTCAGTCCAAAGAAAAGCTCTTCATTTTTTCTGCTAATTCCTGTCTCATTTCTATATGTTTTTTCAGGTTTTGCACTTCATGGGGCAGGTTAATGTCCCACACTGACACGCAGGCTTGTAATTCTGGAAAAAAAAAAGTTAAAAAATTGAAAACTGCAACAGAGAAGAATTATTAGATAATTGGAAGTGGGTTTGCTTATCTACTTTTTTTAAAAATTGCTCATAAATTGCCTCAATGAAGCATGATGCTTAGGACCTGGAAGACAAGTTATATGACACTTTATGTGTGAGATAATGCAGTTAATTATACTAATGCTAGTACTGAGGTGCCTGCATAAAATTTCATCTCTATTTTGCTTAGCAGATACACCCTAAATGCTAACAAGACTCAAAACCCATTCACCATAAACTGAAAATGAAAACTGATTTCATTAGGTAGTGAGTATACTTGGAAAAGGTCACTTCTTCAATTTCACTTCATGCAAACAACTTTTTATTCATGGAGAATTCACATTGCTTTTAGTAGAATAAGGATAATTGAGAACGCGTGCAACAACGTTCACAGACTAAGGCTCCAAGGTTTCTGGGAGTCTCTGATTCTTCTCTGTATAATTAATGGCACTCATAAAAACAATGAAAAGGCTAAAAAGGCAGTAGGTGTTCTTATGGTAATAATCAGGGAATATCAGAATATAAAAACCACTGCTGTAAGTTTGATTCTTACTTTAGTCCAAACAGTCAGCTACACTTACCACCCTTAACTTTATACTGGCATTGCCATATTTTTAGGAGTCACTGAAACTGGGATGAGATAAAGGTGAAGATGGGCATCAATCAGAGCATCAGCTGTAACTGTTCTTAGAAAAACGCAAAGATGGAGATTTTCTATCTTCCTATTCCAGCACTTCACTATCCTAACTCAGGAAGCTTTTCCTGATGTCTGACCTAAATCTCCCTTGCTGTAATAGAAACGGCTTAGTCCTTATTCTACCACAGGGAATATGTAGAAGTCTTTATTCCCTTCCTCCTTATTTACATATTTGAAGCCTATTATCATGTCCTGTCTAAGCTTTATTTATATTAACCAACTTACTTAACTTCCTGCAGCATTTCTTCACAGGTTGCATTTCTCTCCACTGGACTATTCCTGATAGTCCAGATTGCTCAGCAATGTCCCAAATGGATATGCACCTCTGGCAGAGGAGAGCACTCAGCAGAGTGTCAGAATTGGAGCGGTTGGTCTTGAGAGTGCTCACAGGGCATGTGCAGGACAACCAAGGGATCAGGCCCAGCCAGCATGGGTTCATGAAAGGCAGGTCCTGCTTGACCAACCTGATCTCCTTCTATGACCAGGTGACCCGCCTAGTGGATGAAGGAAAGGCTGTGGATGTTGTCTACCTGGACTTTAGTAAAGCCTTTGACAGCATCTCCCACAGCATTCTCCTGGAGAAACTGGCAGTTTGTGGCTTGCACAGGTTTACTCTTCGCTGGGTGAGGAACTGGCTGTATGGCCGAGCCCAGAGAGTTGTGGTGAACAGAGTTAAATCCGGCTGGCGGCTGGTCACAAGTGGCGTTCCCCAGGGCTCGGTTCTGGGGCTGGTCTTATTCAATATCTTTATAGATGATCTGGATGAGGGAATTGAGTGCTCCCTCAGTAAGTTTGCAGATGACACCAAGTTGGGTGGTTGATCTGCTGAAGGGTAGGAGGGCTCTGCAGAGGGATCTGGACAGGCTGGATCGATGGGCAGAGGTCAACTGTATGAGGTTTAATAAGGCCAAGTGCAGGGTCCTGCACTTCGGCCACAAGAACCCCATGCAACGCTACAGGCTTGGGAAGGAGTGGCTGGAGAGCTGCCCGGCGGAAAGGGAGCTGGGGGTGCTGGTTGATAGCCAGCTGAATATGAGCCGGCAGTGTGCCCAGGTGGCCAAGAAGGCCAACAGCATCCTGGCCTGTATCAGAAATAGTGTGGCCAGCAGGAGTAGTGCCCCTGTACTCGGCACTGGTGAGGCCGCAGCTTGAATCCTGTGTTCAGTTTTGGGCCCCTCACTACAAGAAGGATGTTGAAGTGCTGGAGCGTGTCCAGAGAAGGGCAACGAAGCTGGTGAGGGGGCTGGAGCACAAGTCTTATGAGGAGCGGCTGAGGGAACTGGGGTTGTTTAGTCTGGAGAAGAGGAGGCTGAGGGGAGACCTTAATCGCTCTCTACAACTACCTGAAAGGGGGTTGTGGCGACGAGGGTGTTGGCCGCTTCTCCCAAGTAACTAGCGATAGGACAAGAGGAAATGGCCTCAAGTTGCGCCAGGGGAGGTTTAGATTGGAGATTAGGAAAAATTTCTTCACCAAGAGAGTGGTCAAGCATTGGAACAGGCTGCCCAGGGAGGTGGTGGAGTCGCCATCTCTGGAAGTGTTCAAAAAACGTGTGGATGTGGCACTTCAGGACATGGTTTAGGGGACATGGTGGCGCTGGATTAATGGTTGGACTTGATGATCTTGAAGGTCCTTTCCAACTTAGTGATTCTGTGATTCTATGTAATTAGCTCACGTCTTACAGACACCACTTTTTGATTGGTGTGAGAATGGTGTTTGCATCTTTTGCAGCAATGCAACACGGTTGACTCATGTTCAGCCTGCAATCAATTATAACCCTTTTCCTGCAGCTCTGCTGTTTAAGCTGATCATTTCCTCATGTTGGTACAACTGATCATTCCTAATTAAGTAAAAGGTCTTACATTTGTCCTTACTGAGTTTTATCCTATTTCCTTCCAGACCATTCGTTCTATTTGTCAAGGTAATTTTGAATTCTAATCCTGCTCTCCAGTGTGCTTGTGGCTTTGTCTTTACTGAGAATTGTCTGCAAATCTGAAAAGCACATTCACCATTCCTGCATCCAGATCATTCATGAACACACTGAGGATTCCTGTCCTAGCACAGACCCCTCAGGAAATCCATTTGATACATTCTCCAATTAGACAATGAATGACATTTACTCTCCAAATATAGTTTCCCAGCAAATTATATTATATACTTCAAATAGTGGCTTCTTCTGATCCATTTTTGGAAGTTACTGTTAGTTTGCATGGAGCCCAGAAATTAAAAGACAACAAAAACTAATGATGATGTTTCAGTAAAATTATATCAAATGATGATCATCAACTCTCCACTCTCAGTGAGTAGTCAAGCATAATAGTGTCTACTCCACTAGTAATACAAATCAGTAGAAGACAGTTCAGGTACCTTTGTGATATTTGTTGTCTTCGGTGTCACTTTTATAGCAATATCCCAAAACCAGGACCACATTCTTGAGACTCCCTTTTTCAAAGCAATAAAAAGTCAAATTTTAATTTTAATGGGAACTTTGTAATTTAAGGACAGAAAGAGTAGATGACATCATGCCACTAAGAGGACAGAAAGCAGAGTTCAGTCAACAGGACCCTTTATGCAAAATCATTAACCATGAAAAACCCAGACACAAAACCAATATAGTTCACATCTCTATTTAACGTAGGGACTTATCAGGGTTCAAAGGCAGAAGCGCTGGATCAGCCGGCCAGCCTGGTGAGCAAGCCTGAGAACAAAGCGTGCTATTATATACCACAAGCAGAGGTTATAGAGTCACAGGAAACAGATGTCACAGCGAAGGAGACGCTGCAGATGAAGTCCCGGTGCACAGCAGAAACAGAAAGTGCCAGTAATCAGT
This sequence comes from Phaethon aethereus, assembly GCF_964289735.1. Classification (NCBI taxonomy): domain Eukaryota; kingdom Metazoa; phylum Chordata; class Aves; order Phaethontiformes; family Phaethontidae; genus Phaethon; species Phaethon aethereus. The sequence continues at coordinate 16,632,396 of NC_138575.1, forward strand.
CTGGTTATGAAAAAACCAAAACAACCAGCTATGATACAAACTAATTAGAAGTGTTCTGAACTCATGATGGCACGTAGGTGGGAAAGGAGAGTTAGCAGAGAAGTAGAAATAGGGGATGGGTCATAAGAGGGTGCCTACTGAATAACCCAAAAAAAGACTAGGAAGACAGGAGCGGTTGGATCACAGAGGAATCAGCTGAATGTGCCAGTGTTTCAATATCAACTTCCCGCTTATTCCCAACACGACATGTTTATAAATGTCTTGCAAGATAGATGGAAGCTGTTACACGTTCTCCTGCCACAGCAGCTCCCTGTCCTACTGGCAGCACAATGAGGGCGGTGAGCCCTTGGCTGCACACTAGCCGAGGAATACAGGACCCAGCCTACGTACCTGGCTGATGAATCAGGCCAGGGAAGGAACAGCCCTCCATCTGCAGACACCCCAGCTGCAGCACTGCGCCCCACACCTCGCCACACCTCTTCATACACAAAGTCTTACACATTCCCCCAGGGAAGAGATGAGGAGGGAGTCAGTTTCTGGAGTATAAATGGACTGGAGTATGGCTTACTTTGAAAGCCACAGTCTCGGAATTTTTGTGTGACCACACTGCAGTGTGTGTCCCCACGATGTGTTCCTTCTGAACCAGCAAACGTTTCTAGTGGGTCCCACAGGACCTCTGCAAGGTAGAGGGAGATTTTTCCTGCCCTGTGGAGATCTGCAGTATATTCTGCCTTGACATTGATGTAAATCTGCTTATGGTAGATGAGGGCTGGTACGAACCATACACATCTTCCATGCTCAGATTTTTCATCACTTTTTTTCTGCAACCAGTCCTATCCATACTCCTTACAAAAGTGATTGGAACTTTAAATATAATGTTTCTTATTCAGACTAGGGTCCTTTCTTACTGTGGAGAAATCTAAATTTTCACTTGCAAAATGAACTACACATTTACATATAAATCATTCTCTATGGTAAGTCTCATGTCTATTATACATCAATGTGTTAGGCAAGAGAATTAGAAAAAGACATTATATTTCCATAGTCATATATGAACTACAGATAAAATTGATGTCTCAAAGTCTGGCAATCTCTTTTCCCTGAAATATTGACATCTGATGATTGACATTATATATTTTAATCTTAAATGAAACTATTTAATACAAAAATACTTCTGTCTTCTCTCATTTCACAGAAGCAATGTGTTACTCTCGAAGAATTGCTCAGCAGCCTCAGTGCCATTTTCACCGATTCTGTGAAAATCCCAGTAAAAATAAAGTCCTTGAACTTAGGAAAAAAAACAACCCTTATAAATAATTGCTGGGAAAAGATGATCAAAAGAAAAAAGTACACATCAAACTGCACGTATCAATCTTACTTGCCATTCTTGAGATTTGTGCAAATGGAGCTGAACTCTTTCTCCTGAAGTATTAACTTTTCTGTACACAAAATATTAATTAAAAATGCTGAGGTGACAAGAAACAAAGAAGATGAGACTCAAGGCTTTTTAAATCACACTGTATTATTCTATACAACACACTTTCTGTATCAATGACAGTAATAAGTGAGGAAGAAATTTTGTTTTCATAGTAACTATTTTTTACAAAATGCTAAAAATAAAACGCCCCTTTATAGCACTAATATTGTAGCTATCAGGACTAGAAGGACTGAAAATGCTGTGCTAGTGAATCTGGACTCTATAGCTGGCACTCTTAACAGCTGAGGACTGAACAGACTCTACAAAATTGCTGTCTCAGGCAAAGGCAAGTCAGAGGAAAATGGGATGTTTTTGACTCATACAACACTGTCAGCTCTACGAGCTAACTGTACTCTATGGATACTTCTGGTGCCAGAAAGGAAAAAACAGCCCCCAAATTAAGTTCATGATGGTAATGAGAAATCATCCACATCCTGCAACTATGAAGTTTGATAACACGGTTACAGTGTGTTTCTGAGTCCACAACAACAGCTTCAGAGACTTTTTTTGACAGCAAACATGCTTTAAATCACACTGACAAGAGAATGCCAGGGTTTTTTCAAAACACAGTGGAAGGTGATGGGAATCCACATGTTGTACCACAGAGTTTAAAGCAATGTGTATTTTGAGCGTACCCACCACTGCAGTACAATGAACTCTTGAGTTGGTATGGCCTTTATTACTTTTGGGAGAGATGCAGGAAAGTGTACAGGTGAAGGAAGTTACAACAGCCAAGAAGTGCCCCATGCTCAGCTACACTCCTCTGGCTGTTTGCAATTACCACTGAAAACCCACAACTACTGTCTGCCTACAGCAGCTCAAAACAACTGGCCCTGGTGACACGAACAGCACATATGTACAAGTCTGCGCCCTGAGTCCAAGTGTGTAGCACTTTCCCAGCTGTGCTGCGATCTGCCTGTGACCCAAACCTAAAAGAACCATTCCTGAATAAGGATGGGAGAAGAAAACTAGGCAATAAGCAATTAAGAAAAAATTATTAAAACCTAACAAGCTCTACAGATAGAGCAGACAAAAGTGTAAAACTTAAGATAGAGAAAGAACACAGGCAGACACAGATCAAGACGAAGACTATTGGACAGAAGACAGTGAGAGCTGTGCTGAAACATGGCACAAGGAGGCACTACCAAGGTGGGACATGTTTGTGTGCTGATCAGTGACAAGCCAGGGAAGAGCTGTTGTTTTACGTGAGCACAGGTATGACAGCCTGCTGGTATTCAGCTAACACCGGAGTGTATGAATGAACAAAACATAGAAAATGCTAATCTGTTCGTGGAACACCATGGCAAACAGGACACAGCAATCCTAAACTTGGCACTGATTTCAAAGTACTCGTCATTTGATGGTTTTACTTACCTAGCTGAGCTGTTATCATGACTCTAACAGAATCACAGAAGTTGTCTATAACTCGTACGGGACGACGAGTTGATAAATCAAGCAGCAAGATGTGTCCTCCTCCTGTCCCTATCCACAGTGCAGTATTTTTCTGCAGGCAAATTGTCTTCACTCTCCCAGAATAAACCAATTTATGTTTTGATTCCTTATTTAGTTTTTCCACTTTGTCCCTATGAGTATGGAGAGAATTTGTATTAAAATCTGGTGCCACAATATTCCACAACTGCTAAAATGACTCTCTCAATACCAGCCTTTTAAACAATCATTCATCAAGACAAGCTGCAAAAATCTCATGCTAATCTGTTGATTGACTTGAAACAAACTGGGATGAAAACCACTGGACTTCTAAGAGCCAGCTGGTCTGCTTCAAAAGACCTTTAAATAGGAGGCAGGTATACTTCTCTCTTCTCTCCCAGCGTGCAGGAGGATAACATCACTGCAAAGTGGGAGGAGCTGCTCCTAACCTCACCGTGAAATGGATGTGTACATTAAGGGAGAGGAACAATTTAAATGAAGATGAAAATCACAGTCACTGTTAATAAAACTATGATCTCCTACTGAATCTGTGCACTGGAGAGAGAAGACATTCTTATTCAGGGGATGCAGGAAGTGACCGGATGCAAAAGCATTAGTACCTGAAGGACAGAAAAAGACTTTCTTCTTTCTTGAGCAGAGTTAAATGAATCTTATGGGCATCATAGAGAAATTGTGAAATATAACAAGGGTCTTAAAAAATCATGATTCTGCATGGGATATTCTGAAATTCTGGGCCAAAAGAGAGGAAAGGAATTCCACATTTTCCCTAAGAACTGGACAAATCCCTTACCTCCAGCAGGTTAAGGTACTATGCTAGAGAAGGCAATCTGATATTCAGCTTTCTATGCATCAGGCCATCAATCTGAAATAAAACACTTACTTAAGAAAATGTGCACAGTCAATTAATTCAGAAAGTTTTTCTGTCTTCTTGTCCCAGATTTCCACAAAATGGCTGTTTTTCTTTGCCAAGTAGATGGATTTGTCTATTGCTATTGAAATAATGTTTGCATCACTGTAAGCATTATGACAGAACCTAGAAGAGAGAAGAACTCCAGTTAGATACACAAAAAATATCTAGTAGAAAACATTGACTATTATGATTGTGGTTAGCTTCCCTCTAGCTCTTACAGAATCATTCAGCCTTCAAACCAAACTGGTCCATGACACAACTGAAAGGATCTGCTATAATCTTCCTACAGTTCGACTAAATTCTCACAGTAATGGAGTTACACTGATGATATCCTTGGAGGTGCATTAATGCCCAAAACCTATTAATAAATCTTTCCATCTACCTGCTCAAATCACATATGCTCATATCACAGCAGGGCAAATTCTACCTTTCTCCTGCCACTCTTTCAATGTTTCGAGACACTCAATAGTTATCCCAGGGCTCACAAGACCATAAAAGGTCACTGAACACAAAGATCACTAAGCCTAAAAAGCAGCAGTGAGATTTAGTTCACCTTGCTCTGCTCTTGTTTCACTTCATCTGACAGCCTTTTTGACTATTTTCCTCTACATACAAATATGTCTCTCATGCCAGATCTGTGCCTGCGTGTATCAAAATATTACTGGCCTTGCAAATTAACAGTGTTAGTTTATTCCACTGACTCTTTAATTCATCTTGAAGAATGGCTCAAAATCTGATAGCAGACACTCAGTAACACTGCTACTTTCCCTGATGTTACTTGGTTTTGACAACTTTATTTTCAAAATCATATACAGTTTTCCCTCCACAAAGCTCAAATTATTCCCGTGGCATATTTTGCATCTTGCCATTGAATTGCATTTTACTGAAGTTTTAGTTTCTTGCTTTATATTAACACTTTATTTTCCAAAGCAAATTACTTTTGCAGAATAATGATCTCTACTAGTGTAAAATCAAACACGGTTTTCCCTGCTCAGGAAAAACTCCTTGTGACTTCAGAGCAGGATTTGCCCATGTGAAAATTATATCAAATACCCCAAAAACTTCAGTCTCTAATTTCTAATTAATGAGAAGTCAGCAATGATAGATGAATTAATTATATAGGGCAAAGATACGCACACGTATCATACTGACCAATATGTAAGGACAAATGCTATGCTAAATATTTGTGTATAATTCTAAATAAAGTAAATGGGACCTGGACAAATGTAATTGGGGGAGAAAAACTGATCAATTGCATTTAGACATTTTGTGAATAGATACTGACTTCATAAATCCTTTATATAGTAAAAATGCATATCCCTTGTTTAAAAACAGCAATGAATACTTTAAACACTACTCACTGATCTTATTTTAATGCACATTGCATTCCATCTGTATTATGGAAGGAAAAGAATGGAATCAAGAGCTCTCAAAGAACGAGCTCTAGAACAAGATATAACATCAAAGTACTGCCAGAAATCTTTAATGAAAACAACAAAAGAGCCAAGTAACATCACTTATAAAAAAAACTTACAGTTGACTTGTCTTTGTTTCAATGAGCTTTTGAACAGAAAAATCACTAGTTAAGGAAATGATCTTTGTTCCACAGCCTCCCCAGATTGTATTTTTTTCAGATAAGCAGGAGGATTCATTTAAGCACATTAGTGGTGTGCTAACATTTCCTATAGTTAGCATCTTCAAAGGTGTAGCACCCTTACACTGCAAGAAAAAATATACTCTCCATTAGAAACAAGGAGTACACAGACACTCAGAAACTGTTAAAACAAGGCCACACAGCCTGCTGAATTGAATTTACACAGCCAGATTTTCTGAACCATTATGGTATCTGAAAAGCACCATAGTCTCATTACAGATGCCCCACAGAAAACAGCCTGTGTGAGCAGAAACAGGACAGAGCCAGGACTAAAACTTTCTGCAGCCCCTGGCACAGTTCAAGAACTAGATGGAAAGTCACATCTTGTCTTGGAGACATCTCACACTGGACCATATTCTAGTTCTGCAATGCCATTGCAACTCCGTAACTGCTCAAAATTGCATATGGTCAGGAGCTAACCCTCAGGGACCAGCCGATATAAACAGTTCCCAGCATTTCTTTATCTGTCCTGTGAGCAGGACTCTGACCTGCAGAAATCCTAAACAATATTGTCTTTTTGAAGATATTTATTCTACGAAAATTTTGTGTAAAGGAAAGCAAAAGGAGCTATAACAGCAATAAATAAAGGAGTTTAATACTGTTAGAATATTCTTAATAACAACCATTAATGTCCCTTGCTAGTCAGTTTGCCAGGCCTTTCAAAGTCCTATAGTGAGAAATAATTTCCCCCTCTTCACTCTGTTAGTTAAAACAGATACTGTAAAACATGTGCAGTTCCTCTAAGACTGTAGTAGAAAATTATTTTTAGTTTTCGAGAAGCAGTTAAAAAATAAGCTGCATGAAATTAGCTACTATTGATAGCTGCTTTACATATTACTTATAGTATTTTGTAGAACAGACAGCAAAGAACAAGTCTACCTTTACTGCTCTGTCTTCAAAAACTGCCAGTCTGCCATCAGCTGTGCCTACCAAGAAGAAATTCTTCTGTTTGCTGAAATAAAATAAAATAATGAATTCTAGAAATGCCTTAATCAGGTAAGAAACATTTAAATGAGTATCCTCTGGTATTTCAAGAATTTCATTGAACACTAAAAGCAAATACAACCACCTATGGTCAGGAATGTAGTCTCAAGTCACATAGGGTGCAAAATTAAGTGAAAATACAGGCAAAGTAAGCAGTTGTGTCAACAAAACTGCATGAGTGTACAGATGTAATTTTCTGAACATCTCTGTTCAGTCGTATTTTCAAAAGGTAACCCAAAATATTTAAAATTAATTTATACCTTTGCTTTGAAAGAGAATTACAGTATAAACAAGTGATGGAATCTGACATTTTCTGCAGACGATGCCTTCTTGTTTCATCTTCTATGTTAACTGCCCACAGAGAACCAGACTGGGTTCCTGCGACAATCCAGTTTTCTTTCTCAGTAGAAAGGGTCACTAAGGCCAAACTTAAAATTTTACTATCTGCAATATCCTGAGTCAGACAAAAAAGAAAAACATTGATTATGATTGGTTATGATTTCAGTAAGGGTAAATGTTAGTAAATTGCTGGTAATAAAAATAAAGTATGATCTTCTCAGACCCTGGACAGACCCAAGGCCTAACCTCCCCATTAAGAAATCTAATTCCCTATTAGCAGAATACATCTTCAACTGTGCCATCTATCTTCACAGTGCTGGGTAGGACCCCTCAAAAACAGCATGTAGGAAAATCTCTAAGCTGAATGCTGAAAAAAACATTCTCTCTCTCTACTCTAATGACGGTCTCAAAGTCATCAGAGAATTAAGCAAATGGAACTACACTGCAATATACATTCAGTTTAATTGCTAACAATAAAAGTGCTAGTCTCTTTTTTTTTCATTTTAGTTTTAGAAAAATAAGCCATATAATTTATACCAAAGCTACCAATTCAAATGTGTCACAGTCAACAGATGGCAGATGGAAATATAACTTGGACAACTTTGACGATGAGTGACACTCAGTTCTGTCACACATGTTCATCACAGCACATCAAGCTGGTGTAAAACCTTTTCCCTTTTCTGATGGCACAGGACTGAGTGGTACAAAAATCAAATGAAAAGAGCTAGAGGGTATCACCCAAAGTGGCACAAGGAGGTGGCATTCATGGGAAAAGAGGAATCATTAAGAGACTAACTGGACTGTTAGGGGAGGTAAACAGAGTATAACTATTACTCCTTGTTCTAGCCTCCGTGCTAGGAATAGCTTCCATCTACGTGGAAGAAAGGAATCCAGCAGTGGAAAGACAGTATTATGAGAAAGTTCAGGCTGGATGGCAGGAAGAGAGGAAAAAGCAACTGCTTTTCTGCTTCATTTCATGGATACAATGACGACTCACTTATAAGTAATCTTTGTTCTCTCAAAGCTTAGCTTTCCAGAAGTAATATCCTGCTGCTAAAATACAATTAATTCTTCTGAAATACATCTGGGTGCCAAAAAAATGAGAATACAACTCAACTTTCCCACATACCTCACAAGTATGTCCATCTGTATTTAGGTTAACAAACGAAAGTTGTGCTTTTTCTGTGTTCCCATTGCCTACCCAGACTCCTGCCTTCTTGCAGCTTTGATTGGCAGCTACCATGCACTCCGCTGTAGATGTGCTGGGTATTGAAACATACCTCATCAAACAGATAAGCTCTGCAGAATTCAGGATCTCATAAACCTACAAAGCAAGCCACAGCATGCACAAAGTAGTAACAATGGCTTGTACAGCAAGAAATAATAAGCAATGGGTAACAAGGTTTTGTGGAATATGGACACAGTATATCAGCAGGTCTGCTCATTTGTATTACCGCTATTAATGAGCAATCTTTATGCACTGAGAAACTTTATGTTGACTCTTATTTTCTGTTACAATTTCAGGAAGTCAACAGGGTTAAGGCATGTTTGAAAATTTCACCCATTTCAAAGAGCAGTGTGATGTGTGGCAACAGACCGTAGGTTTCAGACCCATGCTGCTGTTCCTCCTCTCACACGCATGGAACAGTGTAGGCTAACCACACTGATACTAGATAACAGGTTTTTTTGCATAGCTCTAGTAGAGAGCATGAAGTAATCTGAATCCTGTTTCGCTACAATCACTATATAGCAACGTGGGGAAAACCAGCAGGCTAGAATAAATGGTCAGTAGATTTGAACAGAACAGTTTATCCTGGATGGCAAGAGCAGGCAATATTTCATGTCCTTCTCACTTCCAGAAAAGAAGAACAGAAAACCTCCTGTGCCTCTTACTAGCTTCAATGTCCCATTCCTTTTTAGAAAGCACAACAACTTTGTGGTATCATCTATCACAAAAATACAAATAAATACACTAAGTAATACCTGGGAAGATGTTGGTCGTTCCTGAGGGTTTTCCTTCAAACACTTTTTAATTAAATTTTCAACTTTAGGCCAGGGGGCACACCCATATTCTTTGACAGGATCTAAAATGTAAAATTAGATAACTGCTTAACCAGCCTTTACCATAGTTCAGAAATGAGAACTCTGAAAAACTTTCTTCTTATTTTAAGAATTCACCTAAATTTTTACAGAGCTGCTCTAAGAAATATCATACTCTTAGGTAAAGTGTCAGCATGAACAGCTTGGAATTGCTCACCTGCCATTAAATGCTAGAGCATGAAATGCTACAGCTAGAGTCCTTTTCATTAAAAGAAGTTAAAGCAAATAGATTTTGCTTTAACTTTTTCTTTAATGTCCTGTACCTGGGACTGGACCACAGAAACGTGCAAGTTGTGTTTTGATTAATGCTGACCATTCAAGGGCATGCCATTTCAGTCTGTGGTCTTTTCAATCCCTGTGAACATTTTTTTCCCCATTTGTTCTTCTGATGGAATACAGATGAACTTCCAATAAAATGTACAGCGATTTAGATAACTCCATATATTATTTAGGAGATATGGAAGTTTAAATTCCCACTCAGTGCTTTGAATATGTATCTTATGACTATAGGTGCTGATCTCTCTAAGAACAAATCACTCATGAATAATGGTGCCTGTATTGCTTTTCCTTTTAGTTCATGATAGTCCATAGCAGATATTGCAGTCCTACATTAGAAAGAGGTAATATTAATGATAAATAACTGCAAATTAACATATTCTGTTCAGCAAATGATAGGCACTGTTTACTGTGAGCTTAGCCAAGCCCTTTTTTTGGTGGAAATACATAAATGATGAGCATGTGCACAGATAGAAATGTACTATCTCCAGAAACTTACATGTCTGATTATTTCATAGGGCTCATAATACACAAAGCAGCCAAATGGACAGCAGCACTCAAGAGATACTTAGTCATCAGTTCTTGGGATGGCCTCTTCAGGGAAGGCATTTAAACTGAGCTGAGAATTGCACTATTCTCCTTAAGGAGTAGAAAATACATGAACTCTCTGTCCCTCCTAATGGAGAAGCCATGCCAGAATAAGTGGTATGCTTGCTGCCCTTTCCTAGATGGAGTGACTTTTCAGCCTTAAACAATATTTCATGAGTATATCCACTATTGCAGGGCAATAAATGAGAACGCCACACATTAAGCATGTAGTATGATAAAAATTAAACAGCTCTTTACACAGAAGTTGCCCAATTACTGAGTTATGCTGTTCAGCTGACTACATCACATCTAGCCTGATAGCCTGTTTACTCTTTCTGCCAGCAGTCAACAACTACATATTGTAATGCAGATGGAATATGAAGAATGTTACATAGCTGGGCAGGGACTTCACACTCCTGACAAGTTAAAAGGGAATTCCTATTTAAAACCTTTAGGGATGGCTGCTCTTTTAAGGTAGTGGCACTTTTTTTTTTTTTTAAAATAAGATTTCAAGGGGGTTTTTAAAGATTTTAAGATGTGCAGGTCCTCAATGATGGATACTTTCGTGTAATGTATCATGATTTCTTTACTGAAAAATTTCTTTACTGAAAGAGTGGTCAGGCATTGGAACAGGATGCCCAGGGAAGTGGTGGAATCACTGTCACTGGCGGTGTTCAAAAAATGTGTGGACATGGCACTTCGGCATATGGTTTAGTGGGCATGGTGGTGTTGGGTTGATGGTTGGACTTGATGATCTTAGAGGTCTTTTCCAACCTTAATGATTCTATGATTCTATGATCAAAGAACAGAAGTGGAATTGTGTTTATTTTAGTGCATGATATGCATTATCACAGCAATATGTAAGGGTCAAGTCACAGAATCACAGTCAAACAAACCAATGTTTGACCACTGTCTCAGTAAAGAAATTTTTCCTAATATTTAGTCTAAACCTCCCCTGGTGCGACTTGAGGCCATTTCCTCTAGTTCTATCACTAGTTACTTGGGAGAAGAGACCAACACCCACCTCACCACAACCCTCTTTCAGGTAGTTGTAGGCGGCGATAAGGTCTCCCCTCAGCCTCTCTTCTCCAGGCGGCACACCCCCAGTTCCCTCAGCCGCTCCTCATAAGACTTGTGCTCCAGCCCCCTCACCAGCTTCGTTGCCCTTCTTTGGACACACTCCAGCAACTCAATGTCCTTCTTGTAGTGAGGGGCCCAAAACTGAACACAGTATTCAAGGTGCGGCCTCACCAGTGCCGAGCACAATCACTTCCCTGCTCCTGCTGGCCACACCATTTCTGATACAGGCCAGGATGCTGTTGGCCTTCTTGGCCACCTGGGCACACTGCTGGCTCGTGTTCAGCTGGCTCTCAACCAGCACCCCCACGTCCTTGTCTGCCAGGCTCTCCAGCCACTCCTCCCCAAGACTGTAATGTTGCATGGGGTTGTTGTGACCCAAGTAAGTGCAGGACCTGGTACTCGGTCTCATTAAACCTCACACAGTTGACCTCTGCCCATCAGTCCAGCTTGTCCAGATCCCTCTGCAGAGCCCTCCTACCCTCCAACAGATCAACACTCCCACCCAACTTGGTGTCATCTGCAAACTTACTGAGGAAGCACTTGATCCCCTCATCCAGATCATCAATAAAGATATTAAACAAGACTGGCCCTAAAACTGAGCCCTGGGGAACACCACTTGTAACTGGCCACCAACTGCATTTAGCTCCAGAGAACTCTCTGGGCTCGGCCATCCAGCCAGTTCTTTACCCAGTGAAGAGTAAACCTGTCTAAGCCAGGAGCTGCCAGTTTCTCCAGGAGAATGCTGTGGGAGACGCTGTCAAAGGCTTTACTAAAGTCCAGGTAGACAACAGCCACAGCCTCTCCCTCATCCACTAGGCAGGTCAGGATGCTTAGTTTGGCTATTATGTTGCTTCAGCAACAGCCATTTTAGCTAGGTCTGGATAAAGTTCCAAGTATACACAACCTCTACTGCTTTATGAAGTGAACCAGCTAGATCCCTTGAAATTGCAATGAAATTATAATCAACATGATGTTGAATAGATGCCTATTTCTCACTATTTCAAGACCATATGAAATCAGGAGTAGCTTCTAAAAATTGCGGTTATTCAGTCTCCTCCTCTGATCACTGTCAGACACAACATAAAACATGAGAGGTGTTATTTTTTGAGGCAGCAGCACACTTTCATGTTAAAACTTTAAGAAACAAGGCATACCTGGTAACTTTCCTTGTATTGCTAATTCATCAAATTCATTTGGAAACTTCAAGCCTTCCATTATCCTACCTCCTCCTGTTAAAATGTCATAAAGCAGCAAGCCAAATGAATAAACATCAGCTTGCTGATTATAAATAACATTTCCTTTGGCAACCTCTGGTGCTCGAAATCCTGCAAATAAATCGTGCATTAATAGTTATGATTCATACCAAGATGAAGCCATCTTTATCCTTTTAAGAGCAAACACTTATTGATGAAAATGTCACAGGAAGTAAACCAAAAATGGCACATTATTTCTGGGCTGGCAATAGTTTGCATGTGGCAGACCTCCAAAAATATCAGCAATCAGTATAAAGGAAGGGGACAGTACATCAGTTGCAGAGCTCCTGTATCATTACATATAAAATAATTCACTTATCAATGAATACTGAAAATGAAGGGCAAGTCTGCAGTCTTTACTGAAGGCCTAACATTTAACACTTGAAGTCCCACCCTCATGCACAATTTCCAAGACCTTAATGCACTTTCCGAAGTTGTTGAACTGTTCAGTGCTTAAAAATGGATCTCTCTAAAGTCAGGGAACAGTGCAGGTATTTATTGCCTTTAAAAAAAATTAAGAACTACCTATGCATTACTGAAAATTAAAACAACAAATAATTGTAGCAGTATAATTTCAATATCACAATAACCATATTAAACAAGACAGCAAAAATTATAATAAATGCATGTAATTTAATTTGTTCTCTTTTTACGCCTTTAATACACTCCTTGATTCTTCTAAAAGGGGTTAAAACATGAATAGGAAGAAAGGCCAAGAGGTATAAATCTGACATCACAACTTGTAATATGATTAAGATGATGTTTTGTGATTTTGACTAGAATATAAATTTGAGTTATTTCTTACAGACTACATAAAAAACACATTACCTATTTTTTGACATAGTGCACTGTAAAACAAGGCATTTTTCCATACCTGGTGTGCCTTCGGAGGTTTTTATTCCCATTCGGCAACAATACTGGGCAATGCCATAGTCAGCTATTTTTGCAATAACAGCTGAATTGGGATATAGGGTAAAAAGCAACACATTGTGAGGCTTTAAATCACGGTAGATGATCATGGCTGAGTGCAGATACCTATTAAACAAAAAAGTATTTATTGAAAGCATTCATAATTCAGGGATGCATCTATACACACACACTGAATGCATTATTCCCACAACAGTAAATCATGCTTTCAAATGCTAAATATTGTGTTAAAAACGTCAAACACCACCAACATGACACTGTCTTACTGTATATTGACTTTAGCATTTTCTGAAATACTACTTACTGACACATAAGCATTGCAATATTTTAGAACCAAGTCTTATCTGAAGTGCCACTGACTGTTTGAAAACTGAACCTTAGAAGTTTAAGCTTCGTTGGTCCCTGAGGTCCTTTGCAGGTTTTGTCATTTTACAGTCACACTTCAATAGCTCCTGAGGACCTTCGTGGACTTTCTGAACTTTAAAATGCACTAAATTAATTTATTTGATATTTTAATAAGAAATCAACAGCCACATAGAAATTTTACCCAGAGCTCTTGCGCCAGGGGAGGTTTAGATTGGATATTAGGAAAAATTTCTTCACTGAGAGGGTGGTCAGGCATTGGAACAGGCTGCCCAGGGAGGTGGTGGAGTCGCCATCCCTGGAAGTGTTCAAAAAACGTGTGGATGTGGCGCTTCAGGACATGGTTTAGGGGACATGGTGGTTCTGGATTAATGGTTGGACTTGATGATCTTAAAGGTCCTTTCCAACCTAGTGATTCTGTGATTCTGTGATTTCTCTACTTACAGAAGTGCCACTTGTTAGCAGAAAAAAACAGGTAACAAAAGTTCATGTTACATATCAGCTAATCAATCACAAAAATACAAGCATTTGTCTGACCCAGGGAATATTCTGCTTGAGATATAAGAAAATATAAGCTTTTCATTTGCTGTATATCCTGCTTGAAGCTGTATCCTGTTTTTACAGCAATGTAGATGTCATATTTACCTTAAGCCATCAGCTACATGTAGAGCTATCCTGTGCTGAAGTGTTCTGGTTAAAGTGGCATTGTCTTGCTGAAGCAAACGATCGAGAGATCCTTTAAGGGCTAATTCCATCACCAGCATCCGGGGACGGATTGCAGCAGCCAGTAGAGACACTAAACTGGGGTGATGGAGGTGACAAAGCACTGCAAGCTCCTGTAAATGGTAAATTCAGATGAAATACTGCAGAAGTAAACTCAGAAATGTCTTGAAGTCTTGCAATTTACGTAAGCTTTTTAAGCTCTTCACTAGGGTTAGTATTCCAAGAGCAGCACTACAGAAAAAAAAGCAGTATTTCTTACTTGTCTTAGGAGCCTGAGGGAAGTATGTTTATTGAAAATCTTTACTGCAACCTCTTCTCCACCATAGGATGCACGGTAGACAGATCCAAACCCACCATCACCTTTCCAACGGTAAAATTGAAACGAACATTAAAAACAAAGGGATATAAACCATTTCTCAAAAAAATAGCTGAAAGGGACCAATTTTAAAATGTGTGGATCATCTACTGTGTTAAGCTTCATGATCAGTAATCTAAGCACATAAAAAACAGTGTCCTAGCATACAAGTTAATGGAAAATTCAAAACTCAAGAACCTGAAGTTCAGAATACCTTAGAAAATACATTTCCACAGAAAAGAAATCTCTAAAATGTTTTCCATATGTTGCAGAACTAACTTCAATAGATTTGTTTACATAAGCTCTGCAAAAAAACCCTAAAAAATAATGCTTACCCAAGAGAAATTCAGGAGCTTCATCAAATTCCAGATCATCGTTGTTCAACATAATATTTCTAGGCAAATCAGCCAATATCAGATCAGGAGCAATCTGAGCTATTGGAATGCTATGTCTTGGTTGGTCTGGATTTACCAAAAGGTCACCTAAGAAAAATAAATGAGATAATATAAAAAAAAAAGGGTAGTCATCACTCAAAAGGCACTGGAAGGTACATGGATTTCTGTGAGTGCATATGATCACTATACCTAAAATTAAGTTCATTCCTCTGTGTGTGCATATATATCTATCTATCTAAAAACATACATACATATATATATGGAACATAACACTAATTAAGTTTGCCATTCAACTTAATGTATCTTACATGTTTAAGTATTTTCAAGGTTCTGTATATGTACCAATCAAATGTGATAGCAACTGTTGCTATGCAACAACACCAAGAGGTTATTTTTCTGTCTATAAAAAGAAAGAATTCTGTTAGTATGTAGAACGCCATCCTGAATATTGCCTTTTAAATTACTGTCGTATGTGGTCCAACCAAAAGATCTAGTATCAGTTTTACTATGTGCTAGATTCAATTCCATAAATGTAGTTGCATTATCGGTATCATGGCAAAACAGTTCTTTTAATTATTGCCATTTATACATGACTATATGGAGTAGCTTCAATCTGTCCCATAGTCTATACTTATACAGATGGCTCTTACATAAAAAAAAGAACAAGTTGCTTTTGACTTATACTATGATTATTTCTGACAGAAATGAAACATTTTTAAATAACATGAAGTACCCAAAAGTTATAAAGGGGATGTTGTATAATGTTTATGTATGTACAGGTGTACCTCTATATACCTCAAATGGCATTAATATATACCTTCTTCAGCTTTTTTAAGTAAGTCATCAAGTAGTATTTTTTGGTGTTCTTCACCATCTTGAAAGCTGTACAGAGCCCATTTCTTCAACAGTGTTTCCCCTTCACCACATACATCTATATCCAGCAAACCTGGAAACCATTCTTCCATAAGAGAATCTATGTGATCCACAACTTGCCCCAAAAGGATGCACCCTTTAAGAAACAAAAAGTGGGAAATTACAGCCTCAATCTGCCATACTTGTAATTACAAAGCTAAACTCTACATTCCAAAGGCAAAAGCACCCCAAACCAAAATGCCAAGCTGCAATCAAACTGGAGTAAAAATCAGGCTCAGGAACAATTAACCTTTTCTGCAAGAAGGCGCTGTAATTTTCAAAAAACTGTCTGGGTTGTTGTCAAATACCGCTGATTCCACTAGACAATAAGCTTCAGGAGACCAATTCAAGTAGATGCCTTGTCTCCAATACATTCTATTAGGACGAAGAGCTCGCTCTAGAAAATACAAAATTAGATTAAAAATCTGATCTCCAATATGAATGATGTATTTTAAAATATTCAGAATAATTCGCGGTACTTTAAATATTTAATTATGATTGTAGCTTTATGCCTACCCAAATAACAAACAAAATAAAGGCTACAACTCTGCAGCGAGAATAGCCCCACAAAAGCTGAATTGAAGAAGATTTGTAAGCTGAATTGGAAAAGATTTGTACCTCTTCCTGACAGCATGTAAGGTGATATTTCAAGCAACCTGTTGATCAGCCTGGACCAAAATCCCATAGGAAAATATGGCATCTCATAAAGCCTGATGATAATTTCTGAATTTTCACAATGGGGAAGCTCTATAACAGGTCTGTGATCAGACAAACTGAAAGAATAAAAATATTAGATAGTATGTAATGATGTACTTTATCCAAACTGACTGATGATATATAATATTTATTATTTAAAATGTATATTTATTAATGAATGAATGATTCAAATTATTAGGAAGCAGACAGATAATGTATCTGCTTATACTGCTTGCTTGGGCTAACGTGAAGTTCTGCTGTAATTTAAACCCAACAGAACCTCACTAACAATCATTAGATACTGAATGTAAACATGAGAAAAATCTGAGACACATATAAGGCAGGTAAGACATTCAGATAAAATCTTCCTATCTCAGCACTTTGAAGAATGTAGAAACTCTAATCAATGCAACCATGCAACACCCTCTCCATTAAGCAACATAAGCATTATTAAACACATTAGGGAAATCTGTAACTGAGGCAGAGAAACTGTGTTACCACATTCAGATTAAGCAAAAAGATTGCATTCAAATTCATAATGCTTTTTTGTCACATGTTTAATAACTAGACTGTTTGGAGGGGATACTGCCTCTGAGTAACTTGACTGGTTCTCATTCCCAGAAAATAGGCTATAGAAATTCATGGCTATCTTTTATATTGCAATAAATATCTGTAATGGTGGCACACCGCGATGTAAAGCTAAATTATAATCTTCCTGCTATAGCCTCAAAGCATGGTAACAGTAAAAGAAATATTATCCTCATAAAGCATTTTATCATTCATAGATTCCCTTTACCCACCAT
Organism: Phaethon aethereus; assembly: GCF_964289735.1. Taxonomy (NCBI): domain Eukaryota; kingdom Metazoa; phylum Chordata; class Aves; order Phaethontiformes; family Phaethontidae; genus Phaethon; species Phaethon aethereus. The sequence continues at coordinate 16,649,680 of NC_138575.1, forward strand.
CCTAATATGATGTAAGCTTTATCTGCTACAGGATCAGCTTAGCATGTGTCTGAAAGCATTTACTAAAATGTAGTGTACTAAGTATATATCATGCTTCCATATAACAAATTGCTTTGATGATCAGTTAAACTAGTTAGTCTGATGGGAGGTTTTTATTTTGATCAATCTCTATGTCTGTCATTTGTGGGTTTAGCTCTTTGCTTACCTGCTTGGGATTAGTAGTTGATCCTCTCCCAATGGTAAAGCAATCTGAAACTTTTCCAGAAGCTTGAAATATTGTGACATGTAAATCTTAGGAAACTTGCTCTTCTTTAAAAGGAATTTTTCCACATCTGAACGCTTTACAATTCCCTTAGGATATTTAGAAGAGCCTTCCACTTTCACCGTCAGAATCTTTCCAAAAAAGTAAAACAATTTCAGGTGTACAATCATCATTAGATTCCATTTTCTTGACAAACTTTCTTCCCTGAAATATTTGGTAGCCTATTATTTAGGGGGAAAAATGGACTCCATTTCTCAGTGAAACCAAACATTTCCATAATGCTAGGCAGCAAGAAGAAAGCAGGGAGAAAATTTAACCTGTCCCAGCCACTTTTGTGCTACCATTCTTCACTAGCTTTCACTGTATGTTGTGATTTTCTAGGTCTTTTCCCACTCCTAATCCCAACAGTTTTAAGGGCTCAAACTTAGATTTTTGCCATCCCATTTCCTGCACTGAATGAAAGGTAAAGCTTTGGAGGTTAGGAAATCTGAATATATACATAAAATTTTAGGAGTTTGTTTTTGATTTTCTAGATCAACATTTCAATGATGGTTTCACTTTCAGTCAGTCTGCTACTCGCCCATCCCAGCATGTGAATTCGTATCACCCACTTTCCTCTGTCATCGGTAGCAAGAATACAATGATCCTTCTTCCCCCATTCTTACTACTTTAATCAAAAGTTCCAGCTTTCATCTCAACCTATGGCAACATGTTGCAGGATTACTTTGCATTCTTGTGTCCGGTGCAGTTTAAATCACAGAATCACAGAATCGTTAATGATATTGGACATTACAGCGTAAGAACATAGAACCACTGAGACAGACCCTTGTCTAGAAAGCAAAGGAAACAGCAAGAGCCAGGTAAATCAATCTGGGCCCTAAGAAAATTCTAGATCATGAAACAGTAAAGAAATGGTGAAGAAGAATCACTGATAAGTTAGAGTGGTTTCAAACAGGAGAAAAAGTTCCATAAATGTAGATACAAAAAGTAATCAGGGTCTAACCTGTGCCATGATTTTACATAGCCACTTAGGATCTACAAAATACAGATCTCTTAGCTGTAGTGCTGGGTCTTGAAAATGAAGGAGTACACCTGCACAAAGAATTTTGTAATTAGCAATGCATTTCTCAAGCTCCATATTAAGCAAAGTAAACACCCCACTCTTTTTTCTTACGTGACTTGACATAAGCAGTTTGAATAATAAATACAGCTATTGAATTTATGTCAATATCTTAGAAGAGTAGAATGCAATCACAGTTTGTTCAGCTTTACCATTATTTTCAGATGTTTTGTTATATTTGTAATTTGACTTGGTTTTTTGCCAAGCAGCTATGCTCTGTGTGGTTTATTATTTAATCTTATGAAGTCTGTAGGGCACTGAGATAAGCTGTCACATATATTCATCTAACTGCTATTCTATTCAAGCTATTACACCAAATGCATCTTTCTTCAGAAACTGTGTTAACCAGCAGGTATGTTTTCCAGGAGGGGTAAGAGATATAAATTGTTACAGTAGTGATCCTTTAGATCATGTAATTCCTTTATCACAGAACAACCTGGATTATAAAACTAATGCTACCCAGGCTTAAGCATTTCAGCTCAACACTTTGTGGCAACCTTGCCACAAATTAAAAAAATGCATACAGGACTGTCTGCTGCAGATTTGCAACAAAGTGCTAACAAATGTACATTGAAGATAATATTTTACCTGATTCATTCAGAAAGTGAATTGCATGAGGGAGTTCATTTTCATCCAGTTGTAGCTGGCTTTCTTGTACCAGATCCAGTAAGCGTTTCTGATCAATCACAGGAAATTCAATTGGGACATTTTTACGTTCCAGCAAAATTCTCTTCTCCAGCTCCAGGTAGCTGTCAGGAATTAGCTGACCAACCACTGGTTGATCTCTGATCTGTATAATTAGGAATAATAATCTTAAAGTATTAATTTATTTATGTGAAATGCAGACAAGAAAACTAAAATGTAAGGTGGGTATGTCCACTCAACAGTAGCAGCAAGAAGGAACAAGAACACTCATTTGTTGACTAACATGGCTTCTGAAAAGTAGATGTAACTAATTCTTCTTTCAGAATTATAATATGAATGTCTTTCTATAAATGAGTACTTCAAAGAAAATATTTCCATATTACATGTGCATAAAAAATAAAAAATTATGTCTTCTCAGAAGAGACGGTTTGATTTGAAGTAGAAGGAAAATATTCACTGTATGAACAGATGATGTCATACATCACAGGTTAACAAAAGATACCTCTTGTAATCTGTAATATCTCTAGACATGTCCTTAGATAAACTGGGGGGAAAAGGGTAGTAGCTCAATTAAAAGTCTCCACTGCTGACAGTGGACAAGAGAAGAGGAAGAAAAAAATTTAGCCAGGTTAGTGACACTTAAGGGAAACAGTTGGGTGTTTTGCCCCGTTGCCTGAGCCCAAGTTCCTTCCTGGAGACATCCTTTGACCTTCAGTATTAGCTAGTACCTGACCAGATTCTTCATTCTCCATGAGTGCTGAGCGAGTAATTTTTTTGAGGAAATGGGAAACAATTTTCCCAATATTTCCAAATTGGCTTCTTAGTTTGCAATCTTCCTCTCAAAGAAGTTAAACACTGGCTTTTTTATGTACTTAATTAGTACCTTGTGAAAATGTAATTAGTACATCGTGTAATTTCAAAGACTCCAAGCACTTGATCACAATGTTGAATACTTAAGTCACTTTGTCTAACTTTCAAGCAGGTACCTTGTAACACTCCTTTCACAAAATGTCTACATTATTTATGGAAACTATCTCCTTTCCGTGAGGCTACCTTACATTTGTGTAGAAGTTAAAACATCAGTTTAAGTCACAGTTGCAAGAGACATGGTTGTTACAGGAACAATTTTTAGGTACCTAAGAGTGAAATGTTTTCAAAAAGCAGAACTTCTGAGTGTTGAAAAAGTATGGTGGGATATAGGGCTTCATACACTTTTACAAACACCAGCTCTATTCATGCCTACTGGATGTACAAGAAGTGAAATTAATCCATTCCATCTGAATAGGCCACCGCATTGCCCCTTAGCACTTAGTCAGCTATTCCTTGAACTGTGGAATGAAGTTAGGGAGATTATGGATGTGGCTAAGATGGTAGATTCTGAGAGAGAAACAAGGGTTGTGCACCCTCTTTCTCTCCTTTGTAAACACCAACAGTGTGAGGCCGGTCATAAATACAGCATTTGCTCTATAAAATCTTCTGAGCAGTAACTCAGAAAAAAAATGGGCTCTACTATGATTTATGAAATTCTGCCATTGACTTCAGTAGCACAGGACATCACCTTTTCTCTTTAAAATGTTATGACACTATACCTGATTGACACTGTATAAATGAAAAAATAAAAGTATGTATATTCTTTTTGCTACAGATTGGATCCTGTCTTTCTGTAAGCTCCATGCCTGGGCTAGTCTCTTCATGCTTGTCATTCACACTTAGAGCTTCATGCTGTGGCTAAGGAGATAGCAGTGAATGAGTGGCGGGGGTGACTTTGGAGACAATAGAACTAAGGTGCAGATTCTCCAATTCAGGAGAATCATTCAGTCCAAGGGGTCTTCTTTTCCTGCTTTAATTCACCTTCCTCTTTCTAGGAATAGTTTCACACTATGTAAAATGAAATCAGTAAATGGAGAATTAGTAGCTTTCAGAAATCACAAAATCTTATTTCCTAGTACCCTGAAATCTTGCAATACTTACAACTGCAATTACATGTTGCCATCCAACAAAAACCAGTTGATTAGATTTCTTCCTAAGAAAAAGATGGCCTATTTTCAATTACATATTCTCTTTATGGCTATAGTGCTTGAAAATATAACTTAGTTGAGATTTTTATTAAGTTTTTTTTTTGGTAGAAAATTAAATTAAAACAAACCTCATGATTTTCCTTCATTATTTTGCTGTGTGTAACATTTTATAGAAGGCAAGATGAGTTTGCTATCATACTAAAAATGCATTTAATTATGTGTTAATTAATGTTTAAAAATGTATTTACTTAACTCAAACTAGGATGTTTTCAACATGAACAGTATGTAGCTTACCTTGAAGTGAAGACTCTCCTTTATTATGATTTTTCGAAGTCTGATAATGGAATCAGATTCTTCTGTAGCATTCACAAAGTGATAATCTTGGATTGCTGGGAAGCCTCGCTTATTCAACAGCTCTTTAGTAATTTTAGTCATGCAAGCCTTACGTTGCATTTCATCAGAAACATCTAAATGAGTGCCAACAAGAATGACGGGGGATGTTGAAGCTCGAGCCTATTAGTAAGATCCATACAGTCAATTAACTCAATAGTGAATGTTGATGTTATTGTTTTATATCCACATAAAATGTGAGCAATTTAGTCAAAACAATCAATACAATGAAAAAAGCAACTGTTTCTCCCTCTCTAAATATACCTCTTTTAAGTAAGTTTGAAATCTGAAATACTATTTCATGTCTTTATTCAGAGTAAGTTTAAACTGCAATCCCATATAATATCCTTGACTGGATAAAGCAGTAAAAATGCATCAGTCTATAAATATGAAACATAATTTTTACCATACATTCAGAAGAGAAATATTCAAAAATCAGCTTTTTCTAAAAGGAGGCAGTGTAGATCTGGATTTCATACTTTGCAGATTAATAACATTGTCAGAAAAATAGAGGGAAAACTGTATTTTTCATTAAAAACACCCAATAAAATGGAAAAGCAAAGGCTACTCTGCTAGTTGTCATTGGAACAGTGCAGCAATGAAACACCAGCAAGTGCTGCATAGCAAAGGAGAATGCATCAGAAATGGTCTTCATCAACACTAAAATGACTGTAACTCTCTGACCTGTACCACTGCTCAAGGTAAAAAGAGTAAAAAACCCAAGTTTAACAAACAGGATAAGTATACAAAATCTTTATGTAATTGCATTGCTCAGCTGTGGCTAACCATCATACAAAAGGAAAAGACAAGTAATGCTCACCATGGGGTGATTCCATCAAATGAAAATAAAACACTTAGAGCATAAGAAAAATGTATAGGCAGATTCTCAGACCAATTTCCCTACCATAGTCCTGGAATCATTCCTATCAACAATGGGATGCTAAGCATACACTTAACGGCACGATTTCAAACCTGCATCTAGTCAGTTTTAAATTAGTGAAATTCTCATTTCCCCAAAATTCACAACGGCGTAAAAGAAAAAGCAGGTTTAACTTGTCACCCCTTTAATACTACACCTTTCTTATTTTTATCAGTCAATACAAAATATTGCCAGAACATACAAACTATTCTTTCACACGTCACTCTGTACCACTTTAAGTACAAAATGGTGCTGATCATATCTTTGTATGTCTACAAATATTTTAATATCCAATATATGATGTATTTCAGCTCTCGTTTCATCTTACTATTTTTATTTGCTGAAGAGCTTCTTTCCTCTTCCCCTCTCTAAAAATATTTGTGGTTAATTCATTGTTCACCAACAGCTCCCTGGAAAATGGAATTAATTCTGTACATATCTATGGTTTACCTTGATGTTAAAAAGCCACGGCTTCATAGCATCCACCTCTGCTTGTCCTTTGCTGAGATCATAAACAGTAAGATATAAAGCTCTTTGGGTCATAAAATGAGGATGGGTACTGTAGAACTCTTCTTGTCCTAATGACAACAAATTTCCACTGTTTAGTACTTCCCTCATTGAACATTTTCAGACTACAAAAAGGCAGCAGAACACTTATTCTCAGATCACTAATCCACAAATGAAATTAATGCTTCCAGAAAATTATCTAAATTGACAGGAAACCTGTAATAACTGTGAATTTTAGGTAGGTACTCTTTAGTAGCTCACCGACTGAAGTGTAGTGTTGAAATATGTAAGCTAGTTTTAAATCAAGAAGTGTAAGACTTAACAACTGGGTAAACATGGTTATGGCAAAGGCAACTCGAAAGGTCATGATTCTTTTAAAACTCCAATACTGAATTTCTCCCTCACTCCTTCCTTCTTCCTTCCTTTTCTACTATCCTTTCAGCAACTTCAAAATAAGACTCCTCAGTTCACATGATTAAGCACTTAAAATCACAATTGAAGCTGGATATTCATCTTGAATGTTGCTCTTCTGTGCTTATCCATTGTGATATAGACTGTATTTAAATGATCATGGACCAATGTTTAAAAATAACTTTTCTATAGCCTAAAATACCCCCGAACTTTAGAAGTGATTCTGGAGTCCCCCAAACTTAGAAAGTTTTCTAAAAGCCCAAAGTTCAAAGGCTCCTCCTAAGCGCTTTGTTTTGCATGACCTCAACGAAACAGCGATACTGTAGAGCCTAGAGAGCCCCAGACTGTAAAAGGGAGAAACAGGGTTGAGTGGAAGATGATTCTTTGGGTGATTACAAGCAGTTTATTACTATTCTGAAATGACAGCTCTAGCATGCTATGGTTGAAACGAGTGGTCAGACCACATCTGATGATGAGAAATTCCTGAAGTTTTATATTAAATTTGAGGCATTAGCTGGCAGCTTACAGAATTTACTAATTTATAGCTGGTCCCTTGACTTTTGGTGTAAGTTTGCATGATCATACTGTCCACAATTCGAAAATTCACAGGCTGAATGTAAGAATAAGTAATGCATTAATGCGTTAGAAAAGACAATAGTAAAAGACAATAAGCTCTTGAAATACCTCCAAAATCCCACACATTTAATATAAGCTCTTTCTTCATTTTGCCTTTCCCTTGAATGATCCAGTCTTTTACATCAATGCCTACTGTAGCTTTTGGAGGGCCCCATTCTGTTCGTTTGCATTTCATTAGTTGTTGTAGCAGGGTAGTTTTCCCACTGCCAGTGTTTCCAACAATCATGAGCTTCATTCTGTTATAGGGTACAGCCTTCTTCAGTCGTTGTTGAAGAAATCTGTCATAAAAAGGTTTGCAGAACTCATAGAAATGTATAATAAATAAAAATACCAACAGAACTCAAGACTAAGGGAAAATCTAAACCCACACCATTTTCTTCAAATTTTCAATAACTGTTTATATTACTGGGATTTTAGCAGTCTATTCTAATTTATGAGTTGAAAGTTAAAGCTGAATTCAGAATGTGTCTTTTTTTGTTTTGTAATTACCCAAAATGTGCTCTGTGCAATGCACTTGGGAACACAAGAAACATATTAGAAATAATCGGCAAGTACCGTTTATTGCATGGTTTATAGAAACACCAAATTCAAGAAGCAGTACTATTATAGTCTAAATCACTATAACATATTTTATGTCTGTGTGTTGATATGATATGATATGATACGATACGATAATCTTCCATGGAGTAGCATGCTGGATTTCATACGACAAACCAGCATGCCTTTTCAAAAGGATATGTTGTTTTCTTAATGCTTCTCCCAAGAAAGAAAAACAAGAATATTCAAGAATAATAGGGCAACGAACCTGATAATGTCCCTGGCTTTGCATCCCACATGTTTGAAGTCTAAATTAAGATGAAGTCCTTCCAAAGGAAGATCCCAGATTTTGGACAGTCTTCCCATTTCATCTGGAAAGAATCTCAAATCGGGATTATGACTTACATCCAGAGAAGTCAAGTTCTCTAGAAAGCCAATCTGGGGAGGAATCTAAATAAAAGAACATTTAATGGACAATTAAATATTAAAAAAAAGTATGAGCATGAATACATTAAATATTTAACAAAACTAGGTATTATTTTTACCACTGTAGTTTAACTTTTTTTAATGAACAGGCCTAATATCCCACACTAATAAGGACCTCATAATGAATTAATTATACAAACTGATTATATGACACATTCCAGACAAAAAAGCTTAATAGAATACAGTGATTTTCATTCACAGGAAGTACTATTTGTGCTTACATATCATTTTATTAATAGAATTTACAATGATATGAAAGGTGACATGAAAATCAAATGAACACTGAAAAAATGCATTCAATTGAACATGATTTCATTTTCTTTAGGTAGAATCTTACACTTTACCTCCTTTAACTTGTTGTGGGACAGGTGTAGCTTTTCTAGCCTAGACCATGCACATGCCTTTTCACTCAAGTCCAAGACGTCTATCTGATTATGATTAAATAACAGCTCTCTTAAGTTTAGTGATTTCCAGTGCATTGGTCCAGGCAGGCTTATGATCTTGTTTTGGCTTAAATCTAGTGATCGCAAACTAAAAACATGAAAATAAAAAAGAGAGAAGTTAGCAAATAAAAAAAAACCCCAAAACTGAGATTAACTGGAGCTGTATTAATTTTTAATAAATAAACAAACAGGTTAGATATCAGAACAGTTACTTTTTTGACAGGAATGTAGGTAGAAGAAGAAAAGAGAATTACTTCTACATGCAAAAGTAATGAAGATATTGTAAGTAGGTCTTCACTACCTCAGAAAAAATTATAAGAAAACACCTATGATTGATTCTGTATAATATACTTCTAATGTATTTGTCTGTGAATTAAATTGCCTTGTCATTAAAATAAACATCCACACTGTACTGTGTGTATAAGTTTCAGATAGTAAATTAAAGAGTCACTTTAAAGAAGTGTACATATTGTGATAATAGTCCACTTCCTTCTGTGATTTGCAGACATGCATGGCTCTGCTCAGATTAGTAGAAGACACAGAAAAATATTGTTCACACTCCTGTAGCATGAATATTCAGTAATTCAACTGTTAACAGTATAGTCAATATTTATTTATACCCACGTAAGAGAGAATAGACTTTAGCTCAGGATTCCAGTTACAGCTGAGTGCAGGACTATGGAGTACACTGTTACATGCAATGTCTATCTTACTAGAATAAATATATTTTAAAAGTTAATTGCAATCTCACATAATACTAATATGTATTTTCGTGTGCTTTTTTATAAATTTCAAATAAAAAAAAAAGCAATGGGGAACTTCCTGGTATTATCAGGTTTCTAGAACCCAGGATTCCAGTTATAAACTATGGAGCCTCACTAGATGATCTGAACAGCTCTCTTCCTTGCTCCTAATTTAGGATACTAACATCAGATGGTATGGATACCTTACCCTTTTATCAGAATGTTTCTATGAATATATGTTTGTAAATATATGTATGTGCATAAATTACATAGTTCAACTACGCATTTATTTAGGAACTACATAAAAAAGAACATTTCATTTCTGTAAGTCCTCTGTTGGAGAAATACATTGTTTATGTTCCTATGGCGCATGAAACATGCAAAAAATCCATGCAGCTCCTTATTGATTTGTCTGGACTGGGAGACGTAAAACTTGAAAGTTGCCCCTTTTTCAACCATTAAATTTGCTGCTGTGAATATAAATGTTAGCATGCTGAAACAGTGTAATATCATGTTAATAATGATGTGCTCTATGTAAATTTGGTTAATGTAAGTTCACAAATCTGTGGATCTGCCCTCCACATGGTGCCATCAGTATTCACATCTACCCACATCTATCAGATAAGTGATCTGATCATCCCTTCCAAGCACTCCTCTCACTATCTGATTCTAGTGACCTGTTAATGTCAGTAACTTCTACAAAAACAAGCAGAAGTCTGATTTTCACATGAGCAATGCTTTGAAGGTATAGCAAAACAAATGTCACATGCATCTTTATCACTACTCCATTAAGGGGAAGTGTCATCCTTTGAGAATAAATATCTTGTGGTATTTAGGAAGTGAAAAACTAATCTTGGTAGCCTTGTGCAAAATTCTGCAGAGCTTCTTGAAAAGGAAAAAGTGACAGTATCTTTTTGCTCTTGGTTTCAAGAAAATAATAAATTCATTCTGGTCTTCTCAGCAAGAATTGTCAGATTCAGCAGTCAAGCAACGTATTTTCAATAACAATGGTCTCAATCTGAGGAACAAATTTTCTCAAAATAATGAAGAAAATGTGACTTGATTTGTTTTCAGTTAAAAACTGCTAAGTTTTGGATTTAACCTGTTAGACAAGATTTCCTGAAAATCTGTAAAACATGCAAAATTTTCTGCTTAACAAAGGTCTTGCCATCAGATTTTCTTCATCAAGGACTTGACACTAACTTCAGTAAATAAAATAATAACTTACTGTGGTAGAAGAAGAATTGCTTCTGGAACATTAATAAAATGATTTTGGGATAATTTTAAGCTTGTTATGCTGGATGACAAGTCAGGTATTACTTCTAGAGCAGAAAAAAAAAGGTTAAAAAAAAAAGGAAGGTTAAAGAAAAAAAGCTACCGGAGGCAGAATCTGAATCCTTTTTTTAAAGCTTATTTAAAACTCCCAAATGAAAGAAGTTTAGACCCAAGTTTAATGTATCGGCTTTTATTACATTACATACTACTATACTTCATCTCATATTGGCATAGTACTTGGCGGTACTGGTGGATGAAAAGCTGGACAGGAGCCGGCAATGTGCACTTGTAGCCCAGAAGGCCAACCATATCGTGGGCTGCATCCAAAACAGCGTGGCCAGCAGGTTGAGGGACGGGATTCTGCCCCCCTCTACTCCACTCTGGTGAGACCCCATCTGGAGTCCTGTGTCCAGCTCTGGAGCCCTCAACACAGGAAAGACATGGACCTGTTGGAGCGGGTCCAGAGGAGGGACACAAAAATGATCAGAGGGATGGAACCCCTCTCCTATGAGGACAGGCTGAGAGAGTTGGCGTTGTTCAGCCTGGAGGAGAGAAGGCTCCAGGGAGACCTTACTGCAGCCTTCCAGTACTTCAAGGGGGCTTATAAGAAAGATGGGGACAGACTTTTTAGCAGGGCCTGTAGTGACAGAACAAGGGGTAATGGCTTTAAACTAAAAGAGGGCAGGTTTAGACTAGATACAAGGGAAGTTTCACAATGAGGGTAGTGAAACACTGGCACACGTTGCCCAGAGAGGTGCCTCATCCCTGGAAACCTTCAAGGTCAGGTTGGATGGGGCTCTGAGCAACCTGGTCTAGTTGGTGATGTCCTTGCTCACTGCAGGGGGCTTGGACTAGATGACCTTTAAAGGTCCCTTCCAACCTAAAGACTCTACGATTCTACTATTCTACGCTGAAATAATTTTACTTACACTTTACTGTATTGCCAGTACACATAACATCCCCGTATTTCACTCAATGAGTGATGGGTCTTACAGATATAAAAATGAATCTAACGGTTCAGTTAGTTGTGTTTAATGCAGGTATGAGAGCTACCTTCTGAAATGCTGAGACAATAATTTCAAAATGGAAGATTTTATGTCTCGAAGATAGAAATAAATTCTGACAGTAATTTATGAGCTCCTGCAGTATCATTAAAATCTCATTTATGTAATTTGTATTTTTCATAAGTAAATTAATTTTGATACTTTTGCATAAAATATGCTAAGTCACTGAAATACAGCGTAGACTCAATTCAGTTGCTTAAACACTGGGTTCTAGTAAAGGTGATCTGCCCTGTGGGACCTGAGCTATCTGCACATGCCTTGGAGATACATCATAAGAGCTATGGAAGACCTGCTTTTTCTGGACCAGAAGCTGTAAGCCAAGTGGGATATTTCAGGGCATCTCAAATGACATTTGCATTTAGGCACTGATTCAAACATTCTATTTTATTCAGAAGACAATGCTGGACATAGTGTGGTAATACTTAGAATCACAGAATCATTTAGGTTGGAAAAGACCTTTAAGATCATCGAGTCCAACTGTTAACCTAACACTGCCAAGTCCACCACTAAACCATGGTTTAGCGGCACATCTACAGGTCTTTTAAATACCTCCAGGGAAGGTGACTCACCCACTTCCCTGGGCAGCTTGTTCCAATGCTTGACAATCCTTTTGGTGAAGAAATTTTTCCTAATATCCAGTATAAACCTCTCCTGGTGCAACTTGAGGTCGTTTCTTCTCATCCTATCGCTTGTTACTTGGGAGAAGAGACCGACACCTACCTCACTACAACCTCCTTTCAGGTAGTTGTAGAAAATGATAAGGTCTCCCCTCAGCCTCCTTTTCTCCAGACTAAACAACTTGATTTCCCTCAGTTGTTCCTCATAAGACGTGTGCTCTAGACCCTTCACCAGCTTCGTTGCCCCTCTTTGGACAAGCTCCAGTGTGCTCCAGCACCTCAATGTCTTTCTTGTAGTGAGGGTCCCAAAACTGAACACAGTGTTCAAGGGGTGGACTCACCAGTACTGAGGACAGGGGGACAATCACTTCCCTAGTCTTGCTGGCCACACTTTCTGATACAAGCCAGGCTGCTTGTATGATATGTATTTCAGTACAGTATTAAACCTGTATTAGTACTAGATTTGCAAGCTAACTTTGAATGATTTCCTCTGCCTTGAACCTTCCCTAACAGTATGTATGATCCCAGGTACACTCAACCATTTTTATGGTACCCACTACAAATGTAAAAACAAGATGAGTTACGCTGAGTCAGGTCAAATGTCTAATCAAACCCCTTTGGAAATATACTGCTTCCAACAGTAATCAAGAGTTCATACATAGGGAACTGTATAAACAAGGACAAGCATATTATGTGGTGTTCTCCTTTTCTGTTCTCCCAAGACTCCAAATGCTAGTAGGTTGAGAATTTTTGTGACTTGGAATAGTTTCCAGAAGGTGGATCCTATTTTCACAGATACTTACCAAGAACATTCATCCTGGCGTTGAACTGCTCCAGTTTTGTACAGCCCATGAAGACATTCTCAGCAAGGGATGAAATATTGTTCTTACTAATGTTTAAAATTTTCAGTTCTTTCAAGCATATGGGTGAACATAAGCATGAAATTTTGTTCCTATGATAACATGAAGAAAAAAAAATCCATGTTTTATTCAGAAACAATTAGCTAAAAGTAAAGACTATTGATCTGACAATGCTATCCTTACACTGGTAAACAAAAAATAAGACTTTTATCTATATAAAGACTGACCAGTCATCAAAAATACTGGTACATGTGGCAGCATGGAATAACATGACTGATAGTTTAGTAGGCATGGTGGTGTTGGGTTGACGGTTGGACTTGATGATCTTAGAGGTCCTTTCCAACCTTAATGATTCTATGATGTTAAGATTGTTTTAGTTAATTTAGAGAGCAAATGTCAGAGTGTACTACAAGGTGTCATCTCCTGATTACATACTGCAGCTCAAGTCCACTGTTGCATTTGTGAGTAGTTCTGTTTACTAAAGATACGTGTTTGCAGGTTTATAATCACAGAATGACTATTAATCTAAGAAAAAAAAAAAAGAATGGAATTCCACATAGGGGATACAATCCAGGATCAGTATATAATGTTACAGACAATGTATTCTGTGAAGAACACCAGAAAGAGAAAGACACAAAGATCCTGAAAATACCTAGATAAAAGAGCCATGCAGCACTGTTTTGCAAGGCTAACATTGCTAACAAAGTTCAAGATAAAGCTAATAAAGAAATGCAACAAGATTTTTAATTTAAAATATTGCTTTTGTAAATTTGATTCATATATTTAATACTGCTTGCTTTAGTTACATATGTTGTTATCTTTATTCTGTGCGAACGTCTGAGTAAAAAATATCACCATCTTATTTCTGTACACAGAAAACGTAGTTGAATATGTTAGACAACACAGACAGTCCTGTGGATGAATAGCATGGCAGTAGAAAAACACTGAACTACAACATTGTTAGTACGTTACTGAAACTGCAATGCATTAGATTCTATCAAGGCCCACAGATATTCTCATGTGCTTTGTAATACAACACTGAAAATTGCAGCAATTTACACATTTAGAAGATAATGTCAGTGTTTCACTGCTCGCTAAACAATCCTTTCCATGCTGTAACAGTCATGATTCTGGATGACAAATACATTATTTTCTGTCATATTTGTTATGCTGCAGTCCATTTACTAATGCTACTCACCCTTCCAGCAACAGCTGTTCCAGATTTTCAGCAACATTTGTAAGAAATTCAGGAGTGCACACCAGCTGATTGTATGACAGATTAAGTTGCTTTAGAGTTGGACATCTGAGGTATGGATCCAAAGCAAAGGAAGGTCCAATGTCATTTCGAGAGATATCAAGATTTGCAATACAATTCATTTTCAGTAAATAAGTTGGAAAAGAAGTAAATCTGTTACTATGCAAATCCAAGTAAGTCAAGCATTTCAAGTTCTGAAAGAAAAGGATAATTCATTTTTAAAAAGTTAAATGAAAATATGAAATTACAGGTTTTAAATTGAATTATATTTAACACAATTTATTAATTTACTTGTATTTCTATCACTAGGAAAAATAACAGAAAATAGCAATCATACCAATGTAAGCCATAATATTTCTATTACAGAATAAAATATACAGCATTATTCAAAATTAGCTCAGTTTCATAAAATTTAAGAGATATGAATCGCCTGCAGTTCTCGGTTCCATTTACATTATTATGTTACTCAACCTAACATGTCCTAATGCAGTTCTCTGCAGTAAATGACTTAGAACAGTTGCATAAAAATACTTTTATTTCTTGCTGAACATAAATTCACTGAATGAAAATTGAGTGAATGTATGAAGCATGCAAAAACATACACCCACATTCATGAGTAGTATTGTTATGGCTACATTGTTAGAGACAAACTATTATAACTGATCTCAACTTGTATTACATAAAATTATGCAGGATTACTTCACACAGTTGTTCTGGAATGTTTGTAAGAGCATTTTGGTGGAGCTCCAGTTTCTCAAGATGTTCCAGATGACTAGTTAAGCTGCTATTCTGGCTGATGGCATCAATGTTCTCCAGCTCATTTGATGAAAGATCTAGTGATTTAATATATTCTTTCTCTGAGATCAATGAAGAAAGACTGTCTGATGGTCTCATATGTGGTGAAAATTTTGAGATACTTTCTATTAAAACAAAAACATGGGAAAAATAGCATGATTTCATTTATCACATAATTAAAATTAAGATCAATCAACTTGGGATCTAAAGATGCAGAAGACAGTGAATGTTTGGATATTGGTTAAGATCCAAATCCATGAAGACTTCTATTAAGAGACAGAAATTTATAAGACAGTAGGGAAGAGATGGATGTTTATGCACTGTGCAACAGAAGTAGCTTTTGAAAGTTAATAAGGGCACTCATGAAATTTCATTGCATGTTTAATTCTACATAGATTATTTGTGAAGCCCAGTAAAAAAAGAATTCCCTATATATGCTTTATTCATACTCCACTATAGTATTTCCAAAATATATCGTCCTCTCTGCAAACAAATATATAATCTGACTAAAATTTTCACATGCTATGTCTATGAAAGCATTAAGGATGAAAAATCTGTTATAGGTGTTAAATTGTACAGTTTACTTACTGGTGGATTCATCTGAAGGGAAGAATTTTCTTCTTTGTTTCATTAATGGTTCATAATCTGAGCCAGGTCCCTGGAAAATCCCAGAAGAGAACAAAAAACAGTTACGGACATGTGCAGATATCTGAAATGAAATGAAATTCAGTAAATTTCTTTTCATTGTGGTTTCTTTCTATCAAGACTTCCAGGGGGAACACAAAGAAACTGTACATTTAAACTAAAAATAACAATAGGTCACATCTTTGTAAAACTTACTGATCCATGCAATATGAAAGAAAAGTAAATTTAAAGTGCCATGGAAGTAGTGCATTTTTTGGCAAGCTAAAATGACTTTCACTAGGGTGGGATGGAGTAGGATATTACAAAAAATAACTTTCTCTAGGGAAGCCAGTCTCTCCAGTTTCCCTTTACAGTCAATGGAAAGAGACAAGCTTCTTTCAAAGGAACTTGACTTTGATTCCATCGATTTGTCCTTTCATGTCTTCTTATGGAATTGGCCTGTCTTCATTGATCGCAGTGGCACTCTGAAGATTAGCTTCACTAAGGGGTAGTTAAGTCTTTGTGAATAGGTCCACAGTTTCTCTATCTGCATTTGAACATCAGACCAGAAATTTGAGCAATTCACAAGAACATGTACATTTTAGTGACCATAAATTTTTGCTGAAATAAGCTCTCATCTGTACAGTCATCTGGAGCACAGTAACTGCAGTCATAGAAGGAAATATTAAATGGCAACAGTGAGATAAGAGCCCATATAGTTACATGACCTTTCCTAACATTTGATTATTAACAATTTTGCAGTAGGCAACACAGATGGACTTCTAAGAAGCCTGGAATGAATAAGGATCTGACTTACCACAGAGTAGGAATGTCGTGGCAAAGTAGGAGAACCTCTTTGAAATGCCATTTCCCTACCGTATAAATCAGCAACTGCAATAGAATTGGACTTCTTTTTTGTAAAAAGTGAACCTTCACTTCCTAGTAAAAAACAATAACAGAGGAGGACAAATAAGTGAGAAAATGTATTTGAAGATGAGGCTTAGAATTCAACTGCAATACAGATGCTGACATACAAAGGAGAGATACATTTCAAAAGCATCAATAGTGGCAGGATCTCACTGGTTAATTGTGTGTGCAGTAGGCCAAGAATGTTGCCAATGTGTTTTAGAGTATGTAGGCCATACTAACATGACATGCTCCAAATATGACCTGCAGCTTGTTATATTGATGCTTTATCATTTAAAATTTCCAGCAGGTTGGGATTATTATACATGTTTTGTAACACATCTTTGTGCTACTGCAGTGTAAATAACTTTTTAAAACATAAAAAGTTTGTATTTTAATAGATAAATTTGCACTCCCACATTCATTGAGAATGAAACATCAAATCCCACTCTGGTTTTGGTGATTTAGGGTTATCTGGACCCATTTAGTGTTCCTCTTCTCAAAGCTACTTTTAGAACTTCTAAAATCACTGCTATTAGCAAAATCCGTATTTTTTTTACCATAATTTACATATGACAACAACTCTTCTATGTGGAACAACAAATAGTACGTATTATATGTGTGTGCTACAGAGATAGTCCTACAGAAATTAAAAATGGTGCTGACTGATGTAAAAGAAAAGAACAAAACAGAACTGAAAAAATTCCTTAGGATCCTCTGATTCCAAAATTCAAATTCTTCATCTGTGATGATTTTAAGTATCCAACAGTTCTAAAACAACAGTGACATCTGAACAATAAAAAGGCCACTTACCCTTATTATTAAGTTACTGGTATTATAGACAGAAATGCTGATTTTTGTAAGTTGAAGGCATTCAGATTTCCTGACATGGTTACTGAAAATGATGTTGAACTGAACATAGACTTGTCATTTACACTTTCTAATCATTAGACATATTTGGGATAGGCTTGTTTCACCCACTTTATTTGTTAATAATATAGTATATAAGTTAACAATATAGTATATAAGTCTATACCAGACTTAGCTGTGTGCACTTTTTTTATAGACAACCCAGGGAATGGGGATTCTAGATCACAGTACACCTGACTTCATGATGAGACAAATTGTGTTCTTGAAGCACTTGCTTTTTGCTATTGACTATAGAGGCAGCATACGAGAATAGCTCAGCAGCAGAGATCAAAATAGTCACTATCTAAATCGGGTTGGATGAATCCCACTCTTTCTCTCTACAAGAAAGTAATTTTAAATGGATAACTGAATAAAATGCTTTAAGGTCCTAATTTTGTAGATAAAGGACATACATACTCACCATAAACTATTTTCCAATGCTACAACAAACAAAATTTTAGATAAAAGTATTTTTTTGATGGGAAATGTTTTATCTCAAATCCAAATAAACAAATAATTTATGGCTATGGTCTACCCCTGGTACAATAGATTGAGATTACAAAAATTAAAAAGAAAAACAATTACCTTCACTATCAATATCATCACTCAAAGGAAAAACACTGTCCACTAATGGGTCAGAAATGAAATTCCAGTCATAGTTTTTATCCACTCCATCTTCAGAGAAGTTTAGATCAGAGGAGGCTCTTAATCTATCCTCTGAAATATTCTTCATCTGGAATTTAAGCACCATTCTTGCCAGTGCAGAACCTGCATCTGTATGTATAAGAAACCAAAAAGATGGCATATTCTCAAAGAAATCCAAATAGTTTACAAAAAATAACAGAAATAACTTGATTTATTTTCAAGGTTTGGCTTGAAAACCAGCTGAATGCTATGAACAGATCCGCAGCTGAAGGTCTTGATCTAAAACACTTACATAGTACCATCAAGAGATGTTAACACATTTTATATAGCAAATTCTATATATACTCACTTTGTTTTCTTAATGGAGTAAGTTTATCTGGGAACAAAGGAATGAGCCAGGAGGGTTCTAGTCTCCCAATACCAAATCCGCCAAGACATATACTACTGTTGGCGACATCAAGGCTAAGCTTCTTTAAGAGCAAGCTGATGATTTGGCTATCTCCTCTCTTTATACTGATGGTTAAAGCACTCCGAACATCCTGCTCTCGAGCACCATTGGCTAATAGCAATTCCACCAATTTAGGATTATTGCCTTTCTCGCAAACCTAACAGAAAAAAGGAATGAAAAAATTTATGTAAGGCACTCAAACAACAGCTCAGACTGCATTAAGAGACTTGTCTCAGATTCTGATTTATTGTATTTTAGGATCACGTCTCTTTTTCAGTTACACAACTTCCTACCCCTCAGAGCCTGCCTAAGGCATCTGAGTACCAACTCCCATTTTCATGAAGTCTTTGCCCAAAATATAACAAATGCCTGAGTTCTGTAATTGCAATTTGTGCCATAAGTGCACACAATCACCAGGAAAAAATGAATGGTAAT
Source organism: Phaethon aethereus (assembly GCF_964289735.1). Classification (NCBI taxonomy): domain Eukaryota; kingdom Metazoa; phylum Chordata; class Aves; order Phaethontiformes; family Phaethontidae; genus Phaethon; species Phaethon aethereus. The sequence continues at coordinate 16,668,630 of NC_138575.1, forward strand.
TTATGTAGTTTGGTTACTGCATGCAGTCTATGGTAACTCCACTTACTCATCTGTTCAGTGGAAAAAAGACACTTAGGGGTTATTTTGCCATGTCATCTGGATATCAGATGAACAGGCAACGATGGTGAGACTCATCAAGCCTTGCCTAGTGCTAGGGAGCTCAGGTCCACTGGCTTCAGTCAGCTTCACTCCTCTCAGCCCACATTGGTACACAGAGCAGTGTTGATGGTGAATATTACAAATATTTTTTAGAACTATTTCCAGTTACTTCCATACTTCCACTGTGGTTTTCTAATACTGATTTGCCTACCTCAGACTCCATGGATGGATGGTCGGTTCCAAACTCAGCTGTGCTTTATCACCCAGCCAGCTCTGCCAGAAGAAGTTAACACTTCCTAATTCACTCCAGGCAGTACTGGTGGGGTTCTCTCAGACCATTTAAAACTTTGATACTGAAGCAAAGTTAAGAAGTGCTCATACATACCGTTTCTCAAAAAAAAATTTTCAAGGCAGTCACATTTAGCAAGGAGCACTTGTAAGTGCTGATGGCATGGCTGAATCCAGATGGGACGTTTGCCTATGGCCTTATTTAAGACGTCAATGTATTTCAAACAGTTGATGCTCTGGATGTGGCTACTGTCTGGAGAAAGCTCTTTGCAGCTAATGTGACTGCAGGCATTTCAAGATGTTATATTACTTTTGCTGTGTTGATAAAAAGTCAGAACTCTAACCATAACAGTTAAATCAGCACAAAAACTGGTGACTACGTTCAGCTTTAGGTACAACACAAAGTTAAAAAAAAACACCATTCCAGGGCAGGCTTCTTTGCAGGTCGAGAACAGAGTGGGACTAAGCACACTGAAACCTATGTATGGACAGGGCTGTCTGCTGGTCCATCTCTACTTCAGCCACACAGAGCTTGGAAAGAGATGAATTTGGAATATCAGTTGATGAACTGGGCTCTAATGGGCTTGATGCCATCTATGCCTGATTAATTCAGAAAAAATGACTGGGAGTTCGCAAATGTTGGGCTTCTTCCTCAAAAATACTCCAAAGTTAAGGCTAAGTCAGTACTTGATTGAAACCAGGTTTGCATGTGAACAGGGTAAACAATCAGAAAGCATGGACTTTAAAGTGACCTGCATCAGAACTAAACTGGCAGTGTGGGCACATTCTAGGTGACAGTGACACTATGAGCTTCAATAAAGTGAAATGTGTTTCAATGAACATCAGAGTGAGCCTGAAGTCACCATGAGTAGCAATGGGTTGTTAACACCACTCAGGTCACAGTTAGATTGTACTGGGTATTGCTGCTGTGTTCTGCCAAATATATGTTTACATGAAAAGAGAAAGGAAACAAAAGCACAAATTTTAAAGCAATAAAACTATATATTTCCATATATTACCTGATAGATCAAAGAGTTTGTCTTTGTCTTCTTATTAATATCAGCTCCCAGTAGAAGTAAACATTCAGCCATAATACTATTGTACTCAATACACGCTTTTTCCAGCATCATATTTTTTAAATCATCATTTTCAGCTATTTTAGCAAAACATTTACAACACAGGCTTTGAAACTGAATGGGAAGACAAACAATCAAAGTTAGGACAAGAAAAGCACCAAAACTTTTCAGCTGTGGAGCTGTCAAAAGAGAGAAGATACCTGTCGATCTCGCTGGTCAGTGAAACACATAGACATCTGGTAGAAAATGACTGCATCAAATGATTCATGTACCAGCAGCTTTGCAAAACAAGGTGACAAACCAAGAATTGACAAGATTGCATGAAATCCCTAAGGACACAATGAGAAGACTGAAATAAGTACAGTGTTAAAAAGTGTGATTTTAAAACAGGTTGTGTAACAAAATCAAATTTCAACCAGAAGATAAATGCTTTAAATTTTTTTGTCTTCCTTTTAAAGATGCAATAATTCACAAATTAGAGAAGATCACGAGAGAAGGTAGAAATACCTGGTGTCTCTGTGTTTATATAGCTGTAGTTTCTTGTTTGTTTAGCTGACCCACTTAAACAGACATTAACTGACACTTTGAAAAGACAAATTATGCACCATAATATCTGACAACATCCTGCCTGGCAGTGACAAATGTACTTGTGATTTCCTGAAAACATACAGAGGAAACAATCTCCTAAGGATATGGGATGAAGATGCATCCCCTGTCCCAATGTGTTGCTCTGTAATCCTTGAATTTGAAAAAAATATAAAGGCTAAACGAAAAACTTAACAGGTTTCTTCTACAAACTAAAAAGAAATACAAAATTATCCTGTGATTCTGGAAGTACAGTTCACGTAGAAGGGTTAGCTGGGTAAATTATGGACTCTCTGTTCAAACCTAATTGAGACTAAATCACTTTAAGTAACTTCCTCATTCCACCACATTATTTTGCTTTCTCTCTACACTGGTTGCTAAGTGAAACTTGGAAGGTTTCAGGAAAAGACAGCAGTAAAGAAGAGAGGCTGTACTTGTGATATTTTCATATTGATCTGAAACAGAAGTACAGAAACTCTCAGAGGAAGCTGATCTCACAGGCAAGCTCCATTCTGCTAGAAAAATGAAACTGGCAACAAACAGGGAAAGCTTCTGAAGCAGAGGAAACAGAACTTTCACACAAGGAGGGTGGAATGTGTGTTTGCAGACAGAATAAGAACTCTCCTTCCATATTCACAAGTAGATCCAAAGTCTGACACAATATTCCAGTAATATTATTCTTAAATACAGCATTCCTACACTAAGCTTAGTGCTGGTGACAGGGCTGCGAACTAAGTTATTTTCTATTAACTGTCAAACATGGGCAATCAATAGTATAATGACGGTTATTTCATTAAATGATTATAGATTGACTGAATGATGGACCATGACTGAGAAATTTGTTCTAGCTTGCAGATCTCAGAAGTCTTAGGTAAACACCTAAACCTACGCTTACATATTCTGGATTGAATATATGCCTCCAAAAAAAACATCTCTACAGCAGCCATACTGGTTTAATTATAAAGGCTTATACTAATCTAGTAATTGCAATAAAATCAGAATGAAGTAGTTAAAATAAGGAATTACACTTCAAATATAACTACGTTAAAATAATCTTCTAAGGTTTTGCCTTTCACTTTCGTCTTTGTACGTAGAAATAATACATACATGCATCTGGATTTCAGTAACGTCTTTAAATCGTCGCAGAGTAGAAACCAGAACTGTTGACAAGACATGCATAGTTGCAATACACAAACTCTTTCTGGTAATCAAAGAGCGTAGAAGACTCAAACCCAAACACTGTATGTCTAGAAGAAAAAAAAGAAAGATTTATAATGTTGATTATTCATACATTCTGAGTAGAATAAGCCCATGATCTAAGTAGTCTTATATTACTAAGGCTCCAGAAAGTTATTTGCATAAGCTACTATAGGGCCAGGCATAAGGCATAACTACAAAGTGGATGAACCTGAGGACTATGCGGTGCTGCAGCCTTTTCTTGCCATGTAACCTACATCACATCCAGTACAAAAGAGTGTAATAGATAGGTTACAGCTTCTCTGCTTGATCAGTCCCTCCTACTATATCATTCACACTCAACTAACAAAATACCTTCCCTACCTTGTTCGCCTGGATACATCTGTAAGGTGTGAAGCACAGTGTCAGTAGCTCCTTGCTGGGTTAAAATTTCTAGCGCACCAGTGCACTCAGCTACAGAAGCAAGTAGTTTTAATCCACACTTCTGAATGCTAGGATTTCCAATAAACTAATGGAGAAATGAATACAAAATCAGATCAAGTTTGTTCTGCTTACAATGGCAACAGAAGAGTTGCTTGTTCTTAAAGCGTCTCTTTAAGAACAAGCAATTGTTATTCTTGAAGTATGTAAAATTACAGCTGATATGACAATAAATAACAATAATCACAATTTCAAAAGGTTTCCTTTTCAGCCATCAATTTCAGCCACTCATAACCTCCCCAGATTTTCACCTTTGATTCTGAAAATATTCCCTAGCTTGTTTTCTAATGGAGAGTGGGGTTTTTTCCCCCTCAAAGTTTCAGTACAAACATTCACAAGTTCACACCATTTTACTAGGACAAGGAGAGTGAAAAAATGGACTTCCTTTGTGGATAAAAAGGAACAAAAGTTGGGTTCTTTGAGAACTGGCACATGATAAACATGGTGGCAACTGAAAAAATACAAAAAGAAAAAAACATGAAGCAACATACCTATTACCACAGCCCATCAAGGTTTTAAAAGCTTAGGTTTAGTTAAATAGCAATTCAATAGGTTATTTGTGATTATTTTTCCCAATTTTGCCCCACTTCTAGATGGAAGAAACCTAGATAAGGCCTAGATCTGAAAATATGCATAGCTGTCACAGTGACTTGCAAATCTGTAAAATTATTTCAGTGAGGTCATGCCCATCTTCTTCTTTATTCCTTTCTCTAGTTTTTCATTAAAATATGTTAATTTCTAGCCCTTCTGGTTGGTATGGTAGTATCCCAAACATAAACCAGCTGGGTCAGAAAAAGCAATCAGGATGGTCACAAAGCAGTGGAGACTGTAATACATTCTGAAGTAAAAATTATTTTGCCTCCCTTGTTAACTCTTATATCCTATATCTTCAGGTCAAGAAACGTCCTTTAGACACTGTAGCACTCTTCTGCTGATACATTATTTGCTCTGACTTTTATAATGAATGCAAGAGACACAAATTTCCTTGACTGAAGGTGTTTGGCAAGCCTAAAATTGTTGCAAGACTTCTAAAAATCATGAATTGCTACATCCATTTTGTATGTGGTCATGTGAACCTTGTAAATCTTGTAGAGGTGGGATTCTTCAGGAAGGCTATGAAGTTAAACCTTTCCTATCACTAGGATTTAAGGTTTGCTGTGCAAAGTGCCCAGTGCGGTCTGCTCCAGCCTTTCAGTTTTCAGCTTGCCCTTCAAGGGCACAGCGATCATTCTGTTTTTCAGTGGCTGGAAAAAGTTATAGAATTGAACAGTGAAAAGAATGGAGACAACTGAGAAACACTGTTCTGTTGAAAGCAAAGGAGTATGTACCCATGAAAGCCATATTGAAGAACCACTCAGTTCTTTAGTAGTTGAGGTGTAGGCATGAGGACACTTTTCATGTATAAACTAGTCTATGAAAAAACACAAATAAACTATATGCTTGAAAAAAAATTAGCCTTGTTTTTATAAATAACCTTTAGAGTTACCGTATAAAGTATCTAACTCCATCTGGAACAAACTAAGAAGAAACCACAAATGATAGATGAAACTCAGGAGGGAGTTAAGATTAATTCTATCAAATCAATAGGAGAATCAATGTGGAACTAAAACTTACAAATGATTGACCATTGCAAGTCTAAAATAGTGACAAAATTAATTAGAATAAAGCTTTAACTATACCCTGTTCAAAGCATTAAGCACCAACGAATGAGTTCCCTCCAACAGACACTGGCTTTTAATGACTTTTAATGTAAGTGCAAAAGCAGCATCTCCCACATCTCTGGAAGAACCGTTCTGGTGTTCACTCTTTGTATCTGCAACAATGAAAAACAGCCTTCCTCAGAAGAACAGATTTAATATTCTCCCAAGTGTTAACCGAGTATTATTAACCCAACATCACAATAAAATTGAACAGCTAGGTTTTAACAACTGACTCGGCATATTTCAGATCTTGTGACATTTTCAGAATGCTGTAGTGACAGAGACTGGAGTCCCTCCAGGTTTACATTGTAGTGTGAGTACAGTGTGTTTGAAATGACTATTTCACCATATGTTTGCTCGCTGCTCACTCTGAAAATGCAAAATCATGCCAAAGAATTTTGCCTAAGGTACACTGCGATGTATTACTTTTTTGAGCTATGGGCTTTCTTGATGTTCCTGATACCTGCTTCAGAATGCCTCTTCCTTCTGGAAAGGAGACACCATAGAGAAGCTATAAGCTAGTTGCCCTTTCTCACTTGGCAGCACATCATAGGCCAAATTTTACCCACAGATGACATAAGTGGAAGGTGAGCACAAATAAAAGAACATAGGAAAGTCTTTCAGATGTACATTTCTTGTAGTTGTTGGCACTTGCAGTCAAGTGGCACTACAGAAAGTACCCAGAAATCGTTTCAAAGTCACTTCAGCATTCATATTTGTTCCGATTACTATTTTCCCCATGAATTACTTTTTATTCCCTAATTAACCTGTGTCCTGGTTTCAGCTGGGACAGAGTTAATTTTCTTGCTGATAGGTGGTCTAGTGAGGTGGTTTGGATTTGGGATGAAAATAACATACTGATGTTTTGGGTTGTTGCTAAGCAGTCAAGGACTGTCCAGCTTCTCATGCTGGGCTGCCAGCGAGGAGGCTGGGGTGCATGGGGAACTGGGAGGGGACACAGCCAGGACAGCTGACCCAGGCTGGCCAAAGGGACATTCTATACCATACGATGTCATGCTCAGTATATAAACTGAGGGGTGAAGAAGGAAGCATGGGACGTTCGGAGTTACGGCATTTTGTCTTCCCAAGTAACCATTACGCATGATGGAGCCCTGCTTCCCTGGAGATGGCTGAACACCTGCGTGCCCATGGGGAGTGGTGAATGAATTCCTTGTTTTGCTTTGCTTGTGTGCACAGCTTTTGCTTTGATTATTAAACTGTTTTTATCTCAACCCAGGAGTTTTCTCTCTTTAACTCTTCTGATTCTCTCACCCACCAACAGGGAGTGAGTGAGTGGCTGTATGGTGCTTAGTTGCCCTCTGGGGTTAAACCATGACAACCTGTAAATTCCAACATCCAGTCGGCGCTCTCTTTGTTTGATTACACTTTAGAAGGGTGTCACATCCAGTATACTGGCAAAAAAAGCACCTTGCCTACACCTTAGAATATATATGTCAAGTCTTAATCCTGCTGTTTATTGAAAAAAAAGGAAAGTATTAGGATTATAATTCAAAGAATAGAAAAAAACTGAAAACCTGAAATCAGTCTGCATATTAGCCAAATTACTAATTTCAGAGTTATTGGATTTGTAAATGTTCAACTAAAACTGCTGAGAGATACTTGCAAAAAGATGTTCTGAAAAAAAAACCAGTATCGCATATCTGTACTCTCACATTCAACATCAGAGGAAAAAACAGCATGTACAGCAGTAAACTGATAAGAAGAGTTAAAACTTTCCCCAAATTCTATTAAAGGTACAGAACTAACAACGAACATATTTTTCCCACTGTAGATTGCCTTTAAAGAGTTTTTTTTTGGAAAGGAATTTCTAAGCTAGTCAGTTTGGCTTCTCCCTTTCTGTAGGAAATAGTATATAATAGTATATTTCATATCGTTAAATCACTGTCTCTTATTTTTTGGTGTCAGAGGTCCAATTTTTATGTTCCTTCCAAGAGACGCTATTAAAATAATTGCATCTTGTAGTACAACAATGTTGATGTCATTATCACCGTTTGCTCTCACTGAAAGGGTATCATCTATGATGAAAATATACAACCACAGTGATAGCTCCACACCCATTCCCTGAATTAACGGAACTAACTCTTCACTGATGAAATCAAGGGGAAATCAGCAGTTTTCTGAATTTCTGAAAATTTATGAAATGTTCTGAAGTCTCATTAAAGGCTGTCTCATTAGATAAGAAAGACTAAAACCCAGCTAACTAATTCTATTCTCTGATTTGGTGTATGACGCCTCACCGATTATATTTTTGGGTGACTTACCGGGCATCATAAAGTGTAAAAGGACTCGAAGTGCTTCCAGTTGTACACAGAGTGATTTTTCATGTTTCCTCATGGCTTTTACAACTTCTGATGCAGCTACTGTCATTATATCCAGATGAAGGAAACTGAAAATATTGTTTATAAAATAAAAAAAAATAATGCATTTCTAAATTTTACATGCATTTGCTTCCTTAATTAACACTATGTGATATTGCTTTAAAACATTGTAAATCTGGTTTGAGCTATGAAATATAAATTAAACTATGTTACTTTTCTTCATATATTATTTACATATATTATTAAATTAAATTAAGTATATTATTATATAATTAAATTATATATTATATAAATATATAAAATATATTTTAATGGCATTCCATGAATTCAGTCTATGTAATTAATTCCACTTTAGACTATTGAGAGGTAATTTTCAATCCAGTCCAGAACAGTGATACACAGAGAGTAGTGTTTCATTCAGCGTGAGTGGTGGATTCACATATTTCACTTTGATTCCAGTCCAGATATGTGCAAAGATACATCTTCCTTAATCCAGTGCTCTGCAATTGTCATAAACTACGGATGAATTATCAGATACTTGGAGAATAAACAAAATATCAATCATGTTAGGTTCTAATCTTGAAGAAAAAAAAAAATCTCAATGTCATTAGCATTCCTAGAAATGACAGTAACCAAAGGCCACTAATTCACTTTTACAGTTATTTTCTTCTTTCATTTTATAATACTTTTTATTCCTGTGAACATGATTATGGAAGTTTTGAGGTTTTCTTCTTTATAGAATGAAATTATTCATAAGAAATTCTGTGACTACATCTTAAGTCTGTCATTTTTTCACAAACTGCTTAGTATACATGAAGGTTTCAGGGAAGGCTAGAAAAACTTGGAAAAACACTTGGAATGATGTTCCTATGCTGTATATCAGTATTTATAAATCACAAGTTTGTTTTCCAGTCATGTTCTAGAGCATTTGCAAAAGCCAACCCAAAAGGAATATTAAACAATTGTATTTTAATATTGAGGGAAATTTCTCAGCTCTTAATGGAATTCAGTGTGGCTACCAGGAGGGGAGACCACCTAGCGATAGTCTATATTCAAACCTCACTGCTCAAGAATGGAAGGGAAGGGAAGAACATGTAGCTCCCTACATATATCCAACAGGGAATTTGACTACAGGGCTTAGAAAATTCCATGTCTTGAAGAGGGCTGTCAGCCTATGGTTAATTTTAATATCAATGAAACAGTCAATAATTGAAATGTAATCAATTACAGCACTGAATCTCATAAACCTTCACTTTAGAAGTTGCCATGTATTTCTAAGTATGTTACCTTCCTTCGAAAACATGATTCAGAATTCTGCAGGCTCTTTCAACCACTTCAGGAGAATGTGGATGTTTCCTCATTATATCCAAAATATTCATGTGTATTCCTTTAGCCAAAAGTGTCTTCCTAATATTTACTACAACACAAAATAGCAAGCATCTTATAAGTAAATCTCTCTCTTTATGTATAGTTCTCAAGAACAACAGAACTGCTAACTTTTCCCCCCTTTTTTCTACCTTTTTCCTCCCCCAAAACACATTATAAAAGTATAAATCAGAATGGGAAACAATTTGAGCTGAAGCTGACTTCTGTTTTCGTAGCTTAATCAAATGCATTATAATTCCTGAATGCCTAATAAGTTTAAATACATCTGCTATTTTTACTTACAGAAAGTTAACTTAAGGGAAAGTGAATATACTGTTTTATTTCAAAAATGTTTATTCTTAAACAATGCTTCCTTTCAATTGCACTCTGTTATCATGTAGGAAAGCTAGAATTTAAAACTTTCAAAAAGCCTTCTATCTTCCAAAATAAGGCTACAAAAAAGAAATTCTATTTATTCACTCTATTTACCTTTGTTAATTCATTTTTTTAAAAATTCAAATACCAAAGCACATGTTGTAGCTATAACTGTAACTCAGAACACTTAAAAAATATTCTACCTTATCATGGTAACTACAACCAATTCTTGTCATTCCCAGTTCAGTACATCCATTTCAAATGGTTAATTCAAGCAATATTGCATTGTGACAGTGTTTTACTAAGCTTCTTTATGTCTATCATTTCTGGTGTAAGCCCATTGCAGGGCGCTTGGACTAGATGACCTTTGAAAGTCCCTTCCAACCCAAACTATTCTATGATTCTATGACTTAGGGGTAAAAAAAAACCAAGAAAAAAAAAAGACAAAAATAAAAATTTACTTTAGATTTCTGATGGGAATCAGAGGCCCATTTGTCAGTAACATACTATAAAAGTATCTGGTATAATATATGATAACATTATGCATACATTTATGAGATCTATTTCTTGATCTAGATACATATTTAGCTCATAAATAACTGTAACACTTTTTCATTGTTAGCTTTTATGTACCTGGATGGCTCAGTAACCTAGTGATAAAATAATGCTTGCTCACCTAGAGAATAGTAATTAACTGCTAGTCTTTATCTTCCTATCTAGCCAGTGGTTTTCAATGTGCAGTCTACAAACAACTTGAGGTCCATAACCATTTCAAAGGGTTCTGGGAAAGGTATCTAATAAAAGCAGGCCAACTCTCAGTAGGCTTAAATACTCTACCCAGTGGTCCACATCTCCACTGAAAAATTTTGAGGGGGTCTGCAAATTGAAAAAAGTTATGAAGCCATGTTAGGGACACAATCAGGACTAAGGCAGTCTTGAAAACTGTGTAACAGTACATAATACATGCTTAACTTTCTACACATGATTTGATTCACTGAAGTCAACAGGACTGTTCAAATCCCCTGTGTTAAGCAAGAAAATGGTATTTGTTGGGCTGCAATCCTTATTCATGTGAGTTTCAGCAAATGCTGCTCTTGACAAAATTCAAACATATGATAAATATTTAAACAAGCATACAAAGAGAACACATTCTTTTCACGTCTCCTGCTCCAAAAAATAGCATTGCAACACATAAACTGGCAAAGAGCTCCTTACATCCACATACTCTCTTTGATAATAGCCAACAATAGCTTTTTCAAACCAAGAAATAAACTTCCTACTAAACACAACTGCATAGTATTCTAATCACAGAGAATATTTCATTCATACAACAGCACATTAAATATTCTTTAATATTACAGCACTTTCTGATGAATTAGAAAGTAATGATAATTAAATTTCCTTACCATTTTGTTGTGACAAAATTGCCAAGGTACTAGCAGCTGCCTGAAACACTTCTTTTGAAGAGGAGTGCATCAGCATGGAGAGCATCACTGCTCTGTCTATTGGGAACCTTTCACAGAGAGAAACAAATCACTGCACATTGGTCATATTACAGCAGTTACTTCATAACTGTAGTTCAGTTTCCTAAAAAGGTATTAAGCAACATAATTAAATTTTCAGATGATTGTACATGGCTTCTAATATTTTTCCAGAGCAACAGCAGACAGAAAGTCCTTTGCAAACTATGCATATTAGCCTACTCTGAATCTCTCTGAATTCACTTGGAACCATGCTTTCCAAGTGTCTTGAGGTCCAGAAGGGGTACAAAACAGGATTACTAAAATTTGTATGATTCAAATTTTAAGCAAGTCTGAGAAATAGTTTAAGTAAAATGAAAGTCTGTGTCTAACCCATGCCTAGATTCTCCCTGATGAGGCAGCACCCCTTCTACTACGACCTTTTATCTGATTTGTGGGAAAATGAGCACTCCTTTTCCATACCTCTTACGTGCTAGATATCTTAATCTTCCCTATTTTCCCTACTTTTACATTCTTTAATCCTCCCTATCCTTGTTGCAACTGAAGAAGAAATTCCTTCTGAGCTGTAAAAATTAGCCCTATTAGAGTGTGTTCTGACCCTTTAATAAAACACTAGCAATTTTGCCTGAGTCAAGGTGAGCACACTTTTCAAGAAAAAACTTTCCCAAGTGTGGTTGATCATCATGCATTTCACCATATTGAAAACAAGAAAGAAAAATAAAAATAATTGGAACATGAGACCCAAAATGGCCTAATAGTAGGCTTTCATTTCCTTCTTTGCCAAAAATGCAGTTCAAGATATTAGCACTGACTGATTATCTCCATCTCCAATCTTCTCATGAAGGTTGTGTTGATACAGAAACAGATTTTTCAAAGCCCAGCATGCAGCCTCCTAAATATAAACCAAGAGGAGACAAAAGGATTAAGAAAATACGCCTTTAGAATATCAAAAATACATGAAAAAATTTAAATAGTTTAACTGTTTTTCAGTCCATGACAAAGGTACAAGGTGCTTTATGTAGAAATACAACAAGGTGTGGACTGTCACATTCGTTATAGCTGGGATAGGCCTGAGTTACAAATGTGTGTCGCATTCTCATTATTTGATTTACATTTTGACACTTATTTTAGGCTAAGATTAATTCTTCTGTTGATGGGTCTGTGTTTTGCTGCTGTACACAGAGGAGCTACGTAAACAACGTTTGGATAGCCAAATTTTCAGGTAACAGGTCTCATCTTAACTACCTACATTTGATCCAAACGAGTAACTGAAACCTGTTGAGGTGAACAAAGATAAGAAAAGGCAAGAAAGGTAAGATTTATTCTAAGTCTAATCCAGTCTTTAAGGCCTTGTTTGCCCAAGGATATATGGCAGAAAATGATGCTGCTGAACATTTTATTTAATGCATAACGCAGTCCTTCCACACGCCCCCATCATCCAGAAATTCTCACCAGCACATCTGTGTTTTTTCGGTGTAGTTCTAGTGCTCTGTAACACGCTTCCAACCAGCATAATTTTTCTTCCTCTTCCTCTTCTTTTCTTTCCTCTAAGTCTCGGTTTAAGAATATTGTTTCAGCTTGAAATATAAAATATTTACAATTAATTCTTATTGTGAAAAACAAAACACAAGTCTCAACCTTCATGTACTCATGAAGGTATTCACACTGCCTATGTGCGAAAATCACTCGGAGGATTAGCCTATTGTCGGGAAGGAGAAGTCTATTGACTTGAAGTCTATGACAGATTTGAAAAATGTCTTTAACACTATAGAAGGACTAAAAAACTTCATTATAGTGTAGTAAATTAGGTACATAGTTACAGATCAGTCAATGCTCAGGCTCTGAAAAAGACCTGCACATACTTTTCTTTGTTGTGTACTTACATACAGAATACCACAGACATAAAATAGAAATGTGATTCATTTGCACATAACCACTTACCACAGAGCCATCTACAGTCTGAAGCAGTGCCATTAAAAAATGAAATGCAAATTGCAGTTGCTAAGAGAGAAATAGCTGGTCCCAGAAAGTACAATAGAATTTAAAAGAAATAATTTTATATCTGTGATTTTTCAGCATTTAGGGGAAAAAAAGGTATCAACACTGACCATAATATCTGAGGCTTACTGGAGTGTAGTCTGATTTCTATTCTTTGCTGTTTTGGGGACTCTAAAACAGCATTTCTACTGACTTTTGTATGGCACAATTATTCAAAGACTAAGAGGATCAAATCCCTGCTTTTTGCCACTAGCTAACTAACTTCTGCTTCAAAATAATACCTGGGGGTGTACTCAAGGAAAAGTTTTAAATCTTTTAATTCATTTCAGAACTCAAGCACAAGCATTGATTTGGTGTTGCTATCAACTGCCACAATATAATAAGTACTGTCATACATGGAAAACACAGCATCAAATTAGTGTTGTTATCTCTAGACATTTTATGTTAAGTAGGGATTATGCAATATTTGCCTATGAATAAACAGGTTGCTTTGTTAAGACCTGTCAACATAACTTACCAGCACTGGGCACTGAAAATGTTGGGCATATGATATAAACACAGCCATACTAAGGCAACAAACTGTAAGCAGGTAGGAAATCTAGCTCTGTCAAAGTTATCATGCCTGAGGCTTTCATGTTAAAGAAATGGAGTTCAAAATGATTACAGAAAATTACCAGCATAAAAAAATTAACAAGTGGACAGATAAATGAAGTAAGTTATTTATGTATTTAGGAAGAGATTTACTCACTTAGAAAAGCTAAACAACTGAGAGCTGCAGCTTGTAATTTTGCATTTTCAGGATATGTTTTAACAGCCTTCACAATGACTTCTGGAACCTTATGTAATACAAGGATATTGAAAAAATTTCCTGAAAATACATAAGATATTGAATTAATATAAACACATATCTAGAGCTTTATAGGCATTTAACATAAATTTCTCATCACACAATGCACAGACTTTTTCTGTAGCAAACGTTGGATTTCTGATTAGAGAGCTTGACACAGCAATGCTTTATTTGTGGAAAGAAGAGGTCAATGAAAATAAATTGGGATCTAAGTTCTTTGTGTTTTTTTACAAAAGACTGAAGTTTAATGCAAAATGAAGTGCACATTGTCATCAAAATAAGAAAAATACAGTCAGCATATCACTTGCAGACTTCCTGCCAGGAAGCAAATGCAGTCCTGGTCTTGAATTCCTGTAATGATTTGATCTACCCTGTCAATCAAGTGGTTTAACCCTGTTTTGCCCTGCTCGTTAAATAGATCATGGTCCGCATTATAAATACAGATTATATACATTCTGGAATAGTAGAAAGAACTACCTTTTGATGATAAATATATTTAAAGCATAACTTTTCTTGTAGGTTGTACAGTATTTTATATTATAGATTAAATACAATGAATTCTGCAAAAAGCAAGCAAATGAAAATAACTTCCCTGTTTGTTATGTATCAAGCATAAAATAATACAGCAACACTCACTTTGTAAAATACAGTTTGATAGCTATGGTTTTGTATTTTGATATTCAATTTTGTTTAGTTCTTGAGTAGTAAAAATGAGAATCACAATAGCAATGTAAAAGGTCAGATTAAAATCTATATCAGTGTTTCTCAAACCCTTCAGACAAGGTACTAAATTAAGAAGTCCCTCATCTTTGAGCATCAAAAATACAATTAAATACAGAAAAAAAGCTGTTAACCTAATTTCTTTCCCTCGGTTCTGGTCCTGAGTCCCATAAGTGATGATTACCTTCAATGTCTAGATTTTTCACCAGAACATAATTACCTCTCCCAACGTTTTATGACTCAGTTCAATTAGACCAAGTTAACAGAATGCTTAAGAACAGACTTTAAGACAGAGCCATCATTCTAAAACCTTGAGCTTAACACTTTTTACAGGTGCAACTGGAAACAGTATTTTTCTTCTTACTCTGTCATAGTGTCGTCATGTTATATCAGCATTACTGTTTCTTGACATATTTCAATGGAAATGGTATGTTTGTGTAAATACACTACTTACCTCATGAAATTAATAATCTTAGGCTATGTGATGTGTAATTATGTTGGACTTGTGGCTGGCCAAACAGGTATCAGCCAGTTAAAATTCTGATTACAGCCAAATCTAGGATAATCGTTACCAGATTAGCAAGAATACATGGTGGTGATTTTGGAAGCTAGTAGGTGCTGACTTTACCATTTCATTTACCATTACCATGCCAGTTAACATGGGTTTAGGAAGACAGTGTCCATCAGAATAATTTGGGAAGCCACACTTGCTGTATGGAAATCTTCCAGACTATTTCCAGGAGCACTTAGCAATTTCACAACTGTTTCCCTAAATGTGTGGTGCTGTGGACACCTCTTCCCATAAGTCTCCTGAAGTGGCTCCTTACTAAGATGAAGGGCATCTGTTATGCTGAAAGAAGAAATAGATCTTGTGGCTGTTTCACTGCCACTATTACTTGTTGGTCAGCATACATGTATGACAAATGTGGGACTGAAACCAGTCTGGTTGTGCTTAGGGCAAGATCAAGGCATGTCAACAGAGTTGCTGTCCCCTCACAAGATAGGTTTCCCTGCCTATCTTCAGTTAGCCTTGCACAGGAAACCATTCAAAGGTAACATCACCTCTTGCCAAAAAACTGCAAATAGCGCCCCAGCAGCACCACATTTTCTGGAAATTTTTATTTGGCTTTCTGAAGGAGAACTGGAGGTGCTCTGGATTGCACTCAAGTTTGATCTGTGTTTTCTACAATGTCTGTATGAAGAAGTGGAAACAGATGGTGAAAGGATGGGACTGACTTGATTAAGGGGAGTCATGCACTGGTACGAGTATCTGCAGTAGCTTCAGGCTGCAAGAATTGGGATGTCTAACTCATGAGAAAGACCTTGGCTGAGTCCTTGATGAAGAAGAACCTGCCGTGCAGTGAGAGCTGCTTGGGCAGCTACTCACAGTGGTTTTGTATGCAGCAGAGGTAAAAACATATTTATTTTCATTTGAACTTCCTATTACGTGGTCCTTGGCAACTGCCCAGATCAGCTAATTATAGCAGCAGGAGAGAGTACAAAGCTGCCAAGAGGCACCACAAATCCCTTTTTGACATTGCCATTATTTCTCTTGATGTGACACTAGCCCGCGTAAGCACAGACAAGCAAAGTACTTTTGCCCAAGTCAAGGGAAGTCCAGGAGCCAGCGGTTCTTTCACTGCTGCAGCACAGGGGGCTGCAAGACTGGCACCATAGCTGGGCAGGAATGAACCATAAGTCTCTGAAGGTAAATGCGTTGCAAGGAGGAAAAACACAGCCTTGGAGAATATATCCCAGGTAATTCAGTAGCATCAGTTGTTTCTCACATATTCAGCACTTCCACTTCAAAAAAGAAATCTAGAAGGAATTTTCTTCTTCTCTAGTAACTTTATACAGAATGGGATCTGTTGATCTCCCATTCTCATCTTGTGCTTCTCCTGCTCTTTTGTCTCAACTTTTTTTCTCCACTCTAGTCTTTTATGGCAGCTTCTGTCATTATTACTAATATTTAACACAAAAGGAAACCAATTTGACCATGGCCAATGTTACCTCAGTATGTTTACATAATTAGAGACGTGGAGCTATATACCATCCTGATGATTAACTAAAATAGTAGTCCTCTTGCTGCCTGTAACACTTGCTGGCAGTTAACTCCAGCTCTTACACAGCGTAAGCCAGCTATAAACAACTTTGTCAACTTACCCAGTGTAAGCTTGTGCAACAAACAGCAACTCACTTCCTGAACTGTTTCACTACTGGGGAAACTTTTCATCACTTCCACTATAACATTGTAGCAGCGAACATTTCCAGACATGAGCACTTCAACATTACTGGCTAAAGGAAGAAACAGAAACAAAAATTGCTTCTTAAGAAAAAAACAAACATGTTGATTGGATTCTAATTCAGACTTTATTAAAATAGATTTATTTAGAAAACCGGGCCTATGTTTCAGTTTTGCCTTGCAACTTGAGAAAAAGGTGAACATTTTTTTCCTTGGTATTGCCATAGAAGACATTAATGACTACCAGCACTTGGAAATAATTCGTTAAGTTCAGTGTCCATATTAACATTTATGGATTTGTTCCATTCTGTATCAGGCCATGTAACAGAAACCTCCTCACAAACTATTCTTATGTAACATTTTTCTTAAAGCTGAACAAATTGTTTTATAAATATTAATTCAATCTTATAAATTATGTTTATCACATGACTGTGATCAGTATTTCAGTAATATTCCTAGAGGCATACAATTAAGAAACAATTTAGCATTTTTTTTCCTAATAAATGTCATTTATTTGATTTAATAATGTTTTTCTAAGTTTTCCTTCTTTTTTAGGGGGCAAGTTAGCAAGTTATTCTTTTCATTTAAATTAGTTCTATCATACAGCTATTGTGTATTGAGGGTACAGAAAGGTTCATGTAATGCTCCTGCGATATTTTGAAATTAATTGCAAATTATGTATTTCAAAGAATCACAGAAGGGTTGAGGCTCAAGGGACCTCTGGAAGTCATCTTGTCCAGCTCCCTGCTCAAGCAGGGCCACCTACAGCAGGCTGCCCCGGGCCATGGTCAGATGGCTTCTGAGTATCTCCAACGATGGAGATTCCACAGCCCCTCCAGGCAACCTGTGCCAGTGCTTGGTCAGCCTCACGCTGTTCACTGCTTATTACGAAGGCCAGACACAGAAACCAACAGGACATGCACACGAGCCAGTAAAAAGACAGAATGCATGCTTTCCTACTGAGGACAGAGTGATCCCACATACAATAATTTAAGGCAAATCAGCAACACGGTAGTTCAAACACAGTGTATGAAAGCATCCTTGTTGTATGTCTACACAGGGTATGAGACAGAACATGAACACAAAAAATCTTGGGACAAAATCCCAGCCCCAGTAAATGAAAGGGAGTCCTGTCACTGATTCCAAGGAAGTTAGCATTACTCTGCTGATGTCTATAAACTTTCTTAATTTTTCTTTCAACAACTTGGCTTTTCTGTATACAACATAAGGGGAATATTCACAACTGTATTATTAAATGTAATCAGTCTTTTTAAAGCAGCAGGAGATCTTAAAATAAACATACCTCTGAATATTAAATAATGATACTCTGTAAGTTGAAAAAGCAAGCTCTGAGTGGGAAGCATTTCTGAAGCATTCTATCTGATAGTGAAGGAAGGTACCTTTCACAATGCTTTAAGATGACGGTGATTTATTCATGCCATTCTTAGATGAAAACACCTTTTTAAAGCTATGTTCCACAAAACAGTATTGCATCATTTCACAGTAAGCTATCATTTCACAGGTGACAATTACAAACATATTGAAATATTCAGAAGATTCTAAAATCGTTTACTACAGAGAGAGCATAATTAACTGCATGATTATATCCCACAAGAACCAAGCAATGGTACATTTGCAGGGAGCCACCATTTCCCAGAACAAGCTAGAGAAAAGAAGGTGGAATGGATCTCATTTAAGCTTCACCACCACAACTTGGTCATCTAGGTTCTCACAACAACTGGTGAAGGGATCTGAGCACTATGTATGGTGACTCATCCCACCTGTAGCAGATCCCTCACTGCTTAGGTTAGTTGCCTCTTGAAGGTGCCTGTTTCTCCCCTTGAACAGAAGAGAAGCCTGGATGGCTGCCTGTGACCACCATTTGGATGGCTAACATTCTGTGATCCATCAGCCCCCCTATCGACTTTGGAGGACAGTTGGCAGCAAAGCATCTTCTCAATCCATAGAAACTACTAGGGTTTAAAAGAGTTCTTGTACCTCGTTGGAATAAACTCTTACCCTTCAATTTCTCATGACGTATGAGCTGGAATAAAGTCCACGTATGTATTAGTGAAAGAAGGCATAGTGAGGTACAAATCCTTGACGTAACTCTTTTGGAAAAGAGACTTGAACTTCAGGGTATGGGGAGACAAACGTTTTACTACTGGATAAGCTAGAGTGTGTACTTACAGTGAATGATCTTCTTCACGGTGGCCTTAAAGGAACACATTTTTTTGCAGGTATTGTGTGATGTCACAGACCTAGAACATGAATGCTGGCAAAAGCAGCCTAGCTTTGCACACTCATGTGCAAGCTAACTCTGTTTCTCTGACTATTTTCAATCTTTCATATCAGAAATGGGAGTATTAACCCCAAAATAAATACCTACTTTAGAGCAGGTCTTTGTCATGCACTTCTCTTGTTACGCTTTGTGTAAATATTTATTCTTTTAAAAAGCACTTAAAATCTGGCATCCTCTTCCTTAGAAAATGGCAGTAACTTCTCAGCTAATGTAAAATTATTTCTGGCTCAAGGAATACTTTTTAAACACAAACTGGAACAGCAAGAAGTTTGAGAAACAGAAACTAAACAGCTTGGAGTCTGATGAAATGTGGGACGCTCCAGTTTAGTTCTTGTTTTGTGGCATACATGGGGGCCAGCACAGTTCCTACAGAGCCAGACAGGATGCATGAGCAAGGCTTTGTGAGGAATCAGGTATGCAAGAGTACATTATGTACTTCATGGAAGACATGGAGAGCAGGCCCCTGCTCTATGCTTGCCAAAATTGTGACTACCAGCAGGAAGCTGACAAGAGCTGCGTCTGTGTCAACAAAATCAAATTGCTGTCAACAAATTGACACGAATCATCAAGCACACTTCTCAGGACGTGATTTTGCCTACAACAGGGACTGCTGTTATCAGAAGACAAGACATAAGGAAGACATTTTCTTGCACAACACTTGAGGACACTGTAATACTCTGATGTGTGCAGTGTTAACAGTGCTCCTCATTGCAGCCACCACTGAATGATCAGAGGGGGGATGTCAGAGCCCAGATACCTTTTCTCAGCCCTGGCCATTGGATTTGCGTGGGCGATTTTCCCGTTGTGGAAAAGCCTCTGCCAACAGTATTCTTTACTTGCTACCCAAGCTCACTGAAGACATATTTAGTCAAATAATATCTTATTTCGCAAGCATCAAAAAAAGACAGGGCAGGGTCTTGAACTTTGACCTCTACAACCATGATAAGCATCTCCATTATCACTTACTCCAAGCAGAAGAAAGTCTCTCTCTGTTCTTTATGAGAGATTTCAGCTTTATCAGAATGGCCAAATACAAAAATTTCCCATGAAAAATTACAAATCAGTATTTCCTGAAGAAAACAGAGAAGTGATTTGTCTGGCAAGTCCCAACCAGTTCTCACTGACTTTTTACAATCAATGAAAAATTACTGCAAACTGTGGTGAGCTGATGCACGCTATGGGAAGTAAGGAATTGAAAATACTTCCAATAATGCACTTACATGGACCAGCTAAGGAATGTAATGAATAAAGTGCAGGAAGAATCACCTCTTCTTTCTCTGGAAACTCTTTAAATACTTTCAGTATGATCATATGATCTTTGCTTTCAACAAATTCAGTCAGCTGCTCTTCTGGAACTAAATTGAAAAGCAAGAGAGATACAGTATGTTTTGAGGAAATGATTCGTATCCTGGTACAAAAACAATTGTCTTTTCTAACGTTATCAAGTTTCCTTATATTTACTTTCTGTGTTTCACAGAAAGTAAGTTACTCTCCATAGACATCATCATTTTACTACTTTTACCAAAAACTGAGCCTTTCCTTCACTTATATCCTGTCTTGGTGAGGAAAATCTGAATTTTGTTCCACTAAAAAGGCTAAGCATATGGTGAAAACAATTTTATGGAATGCCATTTTGCATACTCCACAATTTTATTTCACTTCTCATCTTTTTTGATAATGGAGTTCTTTCCATGAAGACTACAGCCATGCTTTAATAATATCTTACCTTCATTGTAATAATGGCTTAAGGTTTTTCCATCCCTGCCCCCTGGCATTTGTACTGACAGAGCTGCATGGCTATGCAATGAACCAGATAAGGGAAATGATCCAGGTTGAGAAAGAACAACACATTTTAAATTTTGTAAGCAGAATAATTTTCTGAATCTGGTTCAAGCTAAGGCTAGGGAAACGTTCGCATTACAATAACTGACAAGGTGGCTCAGAGGCAGGAAAAAAGAGCCAGGGGCAGCCCCGTGAAGAAGGTATGAGGTCTGTACCCGGAGCAGCCTGTAGATCAGTAAAAATCAGGCACTTATAAAAAACATGCACAGAAAACCTAAGAAGCTCAGACCTCTGTGGAGAATGAAGAGAAAATACAGCAGTATTTTTTAGGTAGAGTGGAAGACGGGAAGGAATGCAGAAGATAATTCTGGGCACACATGTATGAGAGGAAGACTTAGAAAAAGCAATATAAAATGGTGCCAGAAAGAGCAAATCTGAAGAACTGGAGACTACCTTTGAAGCAAAGGCATACAGCAGCCTTGGTAGAGTGCTAGTATTTCTCAATATTTATTTTGAAGCAAGAAACTCAATACAAAGCAAGGCTGCTACAACAGTGGGACTTCTGGTCATTACACACACAGTTCCTGAAAATTTTGCAGAAATTCAATACATGGTGATTTCATTTCTCAGAAGAAACACACGAATATCATACACATACATACTCGTCTTCTAGTATTGTCAGGATTAAAAGCAGAATCACATATTTTTCTAAAGTGCAAACATTTTGCTTGATTTTAGAATTCTTTATACATTAGTAAAATTTGCCAGTCTTTAAATAAGCAATTCTGTTTTTTCAGAATTAAAATCAAGTGTCACTACATTAAAATCAAATGTTCCAGTGTTACTGACTAATGTTGAATCCCATCTTTTCAGTTAACTCTAGAATCAGAAATGAAGAAACATTTCAATTTTTTAAAAATTTCATATTCATTGCTCTAATTTAGAAAGTTTGTGACATTGCTTGGAAAACCTGTTTTGTGCTAACTCATTCAAAGAACAGATACAATACACAAACCAGAATCTGGAATGCAAGAATTAATTTATTGCACTTAAATAATCATATGCAGTCCCCTCCCAACCTATACATTTTTCTAACTTAATAAACTACAAGATATAAATACCTTTCTCAAAAAGTTTGTGTAATGCTTTACATCCATGTTGCTGAATCTCTTCATTTTTAGGGAAGGTGTGCATGGCATTAAATACCAAGGAAAACACATCCACCTCCTCCTCCAAGAGCAGGAAAGCAATTACATCTGAATAGCAGAAGAGATCACATGTTGCACTGATTAGTTCTCAAGATTTTTATTGAAGCACTGTACTCAACATTAAAATAGAGAATTCTTTAATGTTGTCCTTAAAATTTAATCTGATGGCTCAAATCCAGGTTTTTGTATAACACCTGAGGCTGTTATCTCTCAAGGTAGTATTTTACTATACAACTGAGATGTTCTAAAACATTACTGCCAAAAAGACAGTTTCCCCTCCACTCTTGCTCCCACCGTGCACTGTTTGGTACTTGTCTGATCCCTCAATGAGCCAGTTCAACTCACTAAACTGATAGAAAATCAACCTATCAAAAAACCCCCTTTTTGCAGTCATAGTAAGCTGAAAAGTTTCACTAAGAAATAAAGAATTTCAAAGAGATTTTTCCGACAAGGTACAATTTAAAATATTTTTCTGAAGTACGGTAGTTGACATGAGAGTTTAAGTTTGGTTAATCAAAGAAGAGTAGCAGTCAGCAGTGAACTGTTACGGAATATCCAGTCAACAGTTTAGGACCCTTTATGATACCTCACAATTAAAAAAGAAGCTGCTGGTTGCAATTACTCACTAACAGCCAGATTTTGCTACTATTAATCAAACAGTGTAATGCCTTATAACGAGACATGTATTACCCAATTTCAGCAGATAAAAAGTTAGGCACCAGTCTAAGCTAGTCCTCCAGACCTCTCTACAATCAAAAGTGAAAGGAAAACAGGTTCAAGAGGTAACTGATGTTATAAAACAGACAAATGAATAGCATGAACCATCTTCTGAAAGTGCCTGTCTCTACTGCCTACAGCAGAAGTTTGGACAGCCAGATTAGCCTTAACTACCTAAAGTCTATTCCTTAGTTTGTAAATAAGGCTGATTCCCAAGCCTGTTAAAGTCAATGGAAACATTCCTATTCTAACAAAAATTCGTGCTAAAATTATATGCTAGCTGGAATAAAACTAGCAGAATCTTTCCCCTAGGGTCTCTCTTTCATTTGAACAGAATATCAGGAATCTCAGCACCATGAGAAAAGTTCTCAGTACCTGGTAAGATCATGTATTATTTTCAAAAGTACTAACCAGTACTAAAGGAAGCAGGTCAGAATGTCACCAAACATGCACTTTGGTAAGAAAAAATAAGCTCTTATTTAACTACTTAACAGCAAGTATTTGTGACTATGCTAATAACAAGTTGGCAAAATTAATCAGTCATGTTCTCCTTGCAATTTGGAGAATCGTTTCTACGAAGGTAAAAAGGTGCAAAACAGTACTCTTACTATTTTGTATACAAGTACAAATGGCAGGTGACTTTACAGAATAAAACAGAGAGAAAAATGAGGTCCAACATATACAGTCACATACTTTATACCACAGTTCTGTGTTTTAAAGGCTTAGACAAAGTAGGAAAATAAAACACACAATACCTGACATGAGGAGTAGATTTAATGCTTTCAGTCCTATTACTGAGAGATTTATATTTCCTTTGTGGACTGTAAGCATTTTAAGAATCTGCCTAAAAACAAAAAAAAAAAGGAAAAAAGTTATGGCTAAAGAAATATTAACATACACAAAATTTTATTAAATGTTTACTTTAAAAACAAAACCAGTTACAGAGATTAGCAACAGGCAGTGGGCTGAACACTGAATGATGCTGATGACAGAAAATAAATAAGCATTGATTTTGCACTGAATGAAGCATACCTCTAAAGGGGGAAAATACCACAGATTGTGTAATTAAAAACTAAATAAAAATGGATAGGCTCACACAAAAAAAACCATAAAGAAACCTTCATTTTTTTATTTGCATGATTTTGGAGAGCTTGAATTTGCAGTCTTAATAATCTTCAAATGTGGTCGTTGTACATATGATACCTAATAAAAATGGATTGTGCAGCAGTTTACGATACTTCAGTAGATATTCTTGACCTGCCTTGAAAAACAAAAAGCAGCACTTAAAGTTTCATTCAAATTTCATTTCCCAGCTGTAGCAATGACGTTGTTTGCCTTGTTAAAGTCTAACTTTATAAACTAGAATGAACATATCACTGTTTTATTTCTTATCCCCTCATACTATGATGTTGCTAGTTTCTCTCTCCTCTGTTCTAGCAGTAGTGTCATAGCTATGATTATGAATGTACATGTCAGAGGCAAAGTCTGATGGGAGATATAATGTCCTTTACCTTTTGCAAGATAGGAAATTATAACAGTATCAGTCCAGTAAAAGATATATTGTCTGTTCATATAAACCATGCCTTGCATACTTACACTCTCGTGAACACAAAACTGCTACTGAAATCTAACATTAATCAGAATACTGTGTGGGATGATCTTGAGAATGGAAAATAAAATCCAGTTAAATACCTTTTTTTTTTTCTTAAAATGAGCATAGGTACCTCACTGAAACTTGTGTATGCACACTTCAGAGTTATAAGTCTACAGTCAAGGATAGATGGTGTTGGGTTTTCAGTTCTGAGGCAAATTCTTCTCCCAGGATACAGCCCACATGTATGGACTAAGTAGTAGGGTGATGAATCAAGGAAAACAAAGAGCCACCCTAAACAAGCTGGTAGAGTAGCTAAACAGATGCCCTTAAATCTGCTTTAACCTCCTGATTATAGTGTTCAAGTCTTAAGCATCCCTAATGCATTTTATTGTGTGGTTGCAGGTGTGTGTGCACATTCATATGTGTGTAAAAACTTTACATGGGGTGAAAATTCCTTCACCTCTTTGTTCAATAAGTAGATGTGGCTTAGACTTCCGTACTACTTACACCCTGCATGAATGGAAAACCCCACCTAGTTATCAAACGCTCTGAAGCCATTAAATGTCTCTCTCCTGTCTACCAATGACTCATGATTTCTGCTGCAGGATGGGAACCCTGCTTTAGGAAGAGGGCATTTTATAGAGGGTGATCTGTTTCAGGCAAGTGCTGATATATAAAGACATGACCTGGCTTAATACACTGCAGGGTAAAATAATCACACACTAAAACACATCTAACTCAAGGAGAAAATGCCCTCCCATTTCAAGTATAATCAAGAGTGAGGATGTAAAATTTTCCAAATCTCATCTACTGTATGGGAGTTTAACATAAGAGATTACAAAACATCCCATTAAGTCTCTGAGCTTGTAGAAAGGATGCAAATACACTGAAGGAATTTCTTTCCTTTCTCCTCACAGTGACAGCAACTATTACATTGTTTATCACACTGTCTGTCAAGAACACCTAGATCAATACCAAAGTACCGTTTGTAAACATGACTGTAACATGGTCAAGTTGGCTCATGGTTGAGACACAAACAAATGCTTTTTCTAGCTTAAGATTTCTGTTCTAAAATAGTTACATACACAAAAGTGAAAATCTCTTGCAAAAAAATGGACCTTTTCTTCTCTACTGTAACTGTTTCCTGTCTTGCTGCAAACACCACACATTCATTATGGTGTTGATACACTGCCGTACTAGTCCAATCCTCCTACAAGGAACTTGAGGTATAATTTAGCTGGCTTGCTCTGCCTTTGGCACTGACAGAAATGTCCGAGCCCACTCCCCCACTAAGAACAAGTTTCTCCACAACAAGGAAGACTGTCAACATGTCAGTTGGCTAAAATATTGGTAGTGGGAAGGAATTGTGTACAGCAATGTTATCATCAGATCTTTAGTGAAGTTGGAGCTTGAAAAGGATGCTTTGTTCAACTGCATATACTGCGTGGGCTCTGAGAAGGCTATCAGCCTGAAAAGAGTAATTTTTCTGGGACCCAAGAATGGACAGCAGTACCTCTAGCTCTCAGAATAACTCTCAGTCAATTAACAAGCCTTCAAGCTGCCAAAGAAATTGTAACTAGCTTGTACAGCGTCAGCTCAGTTATTTCTTGCTCATGAAAACCAACCAAAATCACTTTTGCTTTTTAACAAAACTTGCCAGCACTTCTTTCAAGGGGGTTCATTTCCCTACTGACCACGCACTGTAGCCACTGTCAAACAAACAAACAAACAAACAAACAAACAAAACCCCACAAAACCAAACTGCATCTTCATGCAAATGATCTTACAATAGCAACCTTTCTAAGGAAGGGTATGGTGACAACTATAAAGGCAGAAGCAGATTCACTAGGAGAGTTATAGGGCTGTGGCTTCTTGCTGTCCGTATCAGCCTTGAATCAGGCAATCTGTCCAAGTGAGAAAAACCAAGCTCTCCTCCCCAATTTGTATCATGCCTACATCTACAGAGCTAACCTATGTGGGTTTTCATCCCACCTAACCACAACCACCCAGAAACCAGCTGCTTAGGCTCCCTCGACAGTTAATGGATGGAGATAAGCAAGTCCAAACCACAATTTGCTCCAGGATAACTTACTAAAAAGATGGAATGAACCATCCTCTCTGAAGGTAAGTGTGTCCACTGACTTCACAGGTAGTTGAGGTGACCAGTTTAAATACTTAATTTTTAGACAATAAGATTAGGTGTGACAAAACCCCCTCTTCTCGATCTACACTACTTCAGGCTTGTGGATATAATTGCTCACGTTTGTAAAGAACACACACACAACCATGCAGGTAATACTGCATCTGTCTATTAAAATGGAAGACCTTGATAACCACAGAACCTCAGCATTGCTAAGATTGGCATGGACTTCTGGAGGTCTCCTATTTCAACTCTGCTGCTCAAAGCAGGGGCAACTACAGCTGATTGCTCAGGGCCATGTCCAGTCAGGTACCAAATATCTCTAAGGCTTGAGACTTCACAACATCTCTGGGCAACTTGTTCCAGTATTTTATCAACCCCACAACAAAAATCTAAAAAAAATTTTTTAAAAGTTTCCTTGGTTTTTTTTTACAATGTTTAAGTGGAATTTCCCATATTTCAATTTGTGCCCATTGTTTCTCATCCTGTCACTGGGTGCCAATGAGAAGAGCCTGGCTCAATCTCCTTTACTTTCTCCACCAGGTATTTATACACACAGATAAGATCCCTGCTTGCATGAGTCTCCTGTTCTGAAGGCCGAGAAACCCACAAAAACATTCAACCATTTAGAAGCTGATGTAGTAACTTTATATAAATATATTTCATTGCACATATATGCTACCGTGATAACCAAGCATTCTGGAAGACTTTGCATACAAAATACTTACTGGTGAACACCTAGTACTTCCCAGTCCTTCCCAACATCCTTAGGAGCTATGTTCTGTAGAGTACTTGGACAAATTTCTATTAATTTACAAAGAAGTGACCAACTCATCTGTAAAACAAAAATGCAGCTATTTTAGAACAGATATTCTGTTTGGAACTTCAATGTTGTCTTCTGATATTCTTGGCTTTTGGAAGGCAGATGTTCTGAAAAGTTATCTAGCTAAATCAATAAGGGAAAATTAATTAACATGAGAAAAGACAAACGACATAAAAAGTTAAAAGATGGAGGTAAAACAGATATGCTAATGGTCCTGAATGCACTGCTTGTGGGAACACATCACTCTCAATGTGCTCAGCACTGCTTGAGGATAAAGGACACACAGTTAAAAGAGATGCTGAAAGAGAAAAATATGATGTCTTCATAGCATGTCATCATCAGCCAGGGAAGAACACTGCACTATTACAGGTAGTCCAGCTTTATTGAAGAACAGCTGTTTCCATAAGAATTTGCCATTTAATTGCAAATTATAAGGAGAAAAGATAGGTTTTTAAAGGTGTCCAATGTTTTAAATGGGGATGAGATACCTAAAGAATACTATATATTTCATATTCTCACCATCTCACCACTCCTCAGTACCGTGTGCTTTCAAAACGTAATGAAGGCAGTGAAAATTTTGAGATCATAAGGAACAAAAGATGAACTAAAACCAACATATTTGTTCTTAATAACTATGTGTGCTATCTTATGCAAATTATTTGACTTTCAAACATCTCTAAATAATGCCAAAAGCAAAAAATGTTCTTCTTCAATCTTCCATATTGGAGAAATCTGTTCTGTTATGAATGCCTGGAGGCTGATATGATTGAATTGGCTTTAGTGAGGATGCAGTAAGCAAAATCTGTACAAAGAATTAACTGATGAGCAAGAAAACCCCACTGCATTGAAAGAGAAGTGAACTGAGAAATGTCAAAAGTCAAGAAGCAGCAGATTTTACAACAAGGAATTAAAACAAGGTACAAAAGTTTCCATGGCCATGTAAATTAAAAAAAAAAAAAAAAAGTGGAAGTAGGCCTGTGTGCTTTAAGAATAGGGTCAAGACAGAAAATAATCTCAGTATGGCTCAAAAACTATATGTGTAACTGAATCAGTTTTTGGCAGAAGACTTAAGCTCCCTTATGCAAGGGGGTCAAGATAGGACAGCCAACAACAGGAATGTAAACGGCTACCTCCAAAGAGTTTATGTTGAACTGCAAAGTTCATGGAAAGTGCACAATCTCTAACCCTGCAGTCTGGAAGACCAGAGACATGAAATTGCAAGTCTGGTAGCGTAGAGACACCCAAAGGAACAGTACAGGCTCGAACCTAGACAGTTTTCATGACAGCTTGGGTGAGTACAAAAAAGGTGATGTAGCTTCCTGGGAACTAGAACTCTGCTTTTATTTTTCACACAGTTGGTTACATGGCTATGTTCACACTATCTGCAGTAGTAGTTCTGTTTCAGTTTAGATTTGCAGAGCCAAATGTTTTAAGCCAATTACAACCTTAATGTCTGCAGATTGATCTTGACTATGAGCCAATTTCCATGCACTTCTGTTGCTTGGATAGCAAGCTGGCTTGCTCTACAGGAGTCTGCAAACCAATTACTGTGCACATTCAGGAAGATTAGGCTAGTCTGTATAACTGAGTCTTGACTAAACACAGGTCCAAAGAATGGTCTTAGCAACCATAAATCCTCCCCAAGATGAGGATATGTAATGACCTAATCCTCCATATTCCAAGCAAAACAGAGTTTATCAGTGACAGTCAATCAGGTACAAATTTTAAATCTGCATGGCAAAGACACTGTAGAGGTGGCCATTAATTCACACACTGTTTATTGCTTAGAAAAGATTTTATTTTAAATGTCCCACTTCACATTGTCTGAACTGTTCTTATAAGATTTAGAACCTGATGAAAATTACCTTAATGACTTTAGAAAAGCCTTTATTGTATTAAAACTGTTTCTGATGAAATTTGTATTTCCATTAAACATTTTTATTTGGATTGTTGTGACTCCAAGGATTGACAAACATTTATAACAAGTGTGGATCCAGAGAAGACCAATGGAAACATCTGACCTGCTGACATATGGTCTATTTTACAATATCAAAATCACAACCTGAGATAACAGAGAGCTTATTATGGGTTTAATAAAAACATAAGAAAGTAAGGGTCTTTTAAATAACAGAAATCCTAATGGTTACAGGGAAAGAAAAAAGAAAATCAGTAAACAAAGACATCCTTATAAACACTTAAACAGGTCCCTATACACAGAAAGAGTTGGTGGCAGCACTGAAACTGTTATTTTTAAATCAGACCCTTTTCATGTCTAGCATGCAATGAATTTATACTACATTAGGTCACACCTTCTATGTGAGACAATAAAGCTCTGCTGACTGCTTTTTACTTAAGTGTAAACATATTTTGCACTAGAGTTTCTAAGCTGCTCCAATCATTGCCAGCCAGTAACTGCAGAAAGAAACTACCATTGCACTGGTACTTGCAATATTGATCTATTAGACAAATTTAGTCTGTACAAGCCAGTGGAACAGGAGCACAACATGATGCTTTGCATCCAGTTATGTAGGGAGGAAAAGAAAATCCTCACTTCAGATATGTCTCTTACTGTGTTTACTCGCCTATGTTACTCAATTTTATTACAATGCCAAAAGAAAAAGAGGTTGATTAATCCATTTATTCAATGAAAATTCATTCATAGTGTAAAGAGACTGCATTGAAATCAGAACTACATTACTTCACCAATGCCATAAGGTGAGAATTGTATATTCACAACTGTAAATGAATCGCAGTGAGTTAAGCAAGAAGACAAAGCTCTCTACTAATATATTGTGGATGTTTGTAAATGTCATAACTGAATGAAAAGGAAGAGCTGCCTATTACATTTTATAAGGAACAAGATTTAAGCTTTGCACTGGCTATGAATTTCACACTTTAATACAGTGTAGTAATGCAAAGGAGCTCCAAAACCTCTAAACTGAAACACTGTAAAACGGCAAATGTAGGCAGAAAGAAGATTAAAACTCATTTTTAAATTCTATATTAAATCAGAGTGAGGCATTTTAACATGGTTAAAATGCAAATTAAACAATCACTATCTTCTTTATGCACTTCTGAGAGTCTTGTGCTGTCATTTCAGACCTACTTCTTGTTGTGGTTGGATTTTATCTCTTTTACTTCCTAGTCTAAACTTCGGGGCAGTGGTTTTATAAATTGCTATATACATAATATGCTTTATTGTGAAAATAACTGGTGATTCATCCTTCTGTATTTCTTAATAACCTGACAATTGAATAGTAAAATAAATTAAAACTTCAGACTCTGCACAACTATTTAGTCTTCAAAGGAAACCTGAGATCACTGTTACTCCAGATTAATTGCTACACAAATAAAATTTCTTATTTTAATCTTAATTTTATGCTTTTGACGACTAGTTAAGGATCTACTAGATTTAAAAAAAACCTTAAAATACACTACTATTTAAGAGTCATATGCAATATAATTTCTGTTTTGCCTTCTAGTTGAATTGAAAAAACGTAGAAGATGCCAAAAATATTGTAGCCATACAAATGGGCTTAATAAAAAAAAGTGTGTTGCACAGAAATCTGGAGCTTGTAAACATCCTTCAAGCATAACATAGTCAGAAATCTAATATATGCCTGCCAGGAAGGAGCTGTTTCATATGACAAGTCTGGCAGCTGTACTGTAAGGACAACATCAAATTGTGCAAGTGCTACACCTAAGCTAAACGGGCCAATGTTAAGTTACAGGAGCAGCCAAGCAAAACCGTAAATTGCAGAAACTTCGCTTAGCTGAAAGATTTCCCCTCCCCCTAAAAAGCTGGGCTAGTAGAACTCTCTTTCTAGGACAGGACTACATACGTATGAATACATACTACACAATTCTGCTTTTCAGAAGTTTGTCTAGCTGTGGCAGAATTTAATAGTGACACGTCAAAAAGATATTAGATAACATCGTTTGTAATTCAGAAGCCTATACCATACTGTGTTCGCCTTGCTTAATTTATGTTTTCTACATGCCCTTCTTTTGCCGTTTGGAGTTGCAACGAGCGGTATCTGCAAACAATTGTCCCTTTAAATGCAAGCGGATGCAGCGCCCTTCTGCAGATCAACAGTACTTCATGCAGTGGCCCAGAAGACAGCGAGGAAAAAGAAGTAAACGGGCCGAGAAATAAACTCGCGGCCCGGGAAAGGACGGCGGTGCTCGCCTCGCCCCAGGGAGCGAAGCCGGCGCAGCGGGAGCGCGGCCCCGGCCCTCACCCGGCCCTCACCCGGCCCCCGGCATCGCGCCGCCCCTACCTGCTGCACGCCCGCCGCTCTCGGGTACAGGTCCACCACCAGCAGCAAGGGCACGTGGACGTTTTTGCCGCTGAAGAGCCGGGGAGCTGCGGGGGACAGAGACAGGCCGCGTTAGCGACCGGCGGCGGGCGGGGCAGGGCAGGGCAGGGCCGGGCAGGGCGGCCGGGCCGCCCGCGCCTTACCGCTCTGCCGGGCCGCCAGCTCCAGCAGGTCGCTCAGGGTCTGCACCAGTGTCTCCATACGCTTCCTCTCCTGGACGTTCTGGAGCCGGACGACCAGCTTCCTCAGGGCTTGTTCCTCCTTCGCCGCCGCCTCCTCCTCCTCAGGGCCGGCGCTGGCCATGGCCGACCCGCTGCCCTCCGCGGAGTCCGCCTCACCCCATCCGCCAGCCACCGCGGACTGGGTGGACGAGGACTGGGCGGCACGGGCCCGTCCCGCCGCCGCGCCGCGCTGCCACAGCCACCCGCCGCGCTCGCACTGCCGCCCGCCCCTCCGTCGTCACCCGCCTGTTTCGAGCCGCCCTTCCCGCTGCCTCCTGCCCCTCCCGCCGCGTCGGGGACACGACCGCGCCGACTGACCAGCTCCCTCCCCTTGCCCTTAGGGGGCGCCCACATCACTAGCGAGCCAGGCCCGGCACGCTGGCGGCTCGCCCGTTTCCAGAGATTAGCAACACAGCTGTCCAATAGATGGCGGAGCTGGAGCCTAGGTTCCGCCCCCTCGCCGTCTGTGTGCTATAAAAGTGTCCGGAGGCTGAGGTGCTCGCGTGGGTGAGGGTGGTGTCGCTGGGCCGCAATGGGAGTAGCTGCCTTACTTTTTCGGCGTTGTTGAGGTAGAAAACAGAGACACATAGTGCCCTGCTGGGTGGGGAAGGAGAGAGGAAGCACGCATAGCCAGCATATGTACCCTCGGGGCAGGGAGCAGGTCCTGGGCGGTGAGGTGTCTCATGTGGTGCTTGGGGTTGTCAGTCTCTCCCCGTGCGGTTGGCCTGCGAGGGGCCGGGGAAGGCAGAGGGGCAGCTGAGGTGAATCTGCAGCTCACTTCGCCCGGGGGAGATGTGTGCCCTGTGCTCTCAAGTGCTTTGGCCTTGTGGGCTCAGGTCTGTGTTTTTTTTTTTAAAAAAAAACCCAAACCAAACCCTTTGTTGTACTTGGAAGCCAAATTTCCTTCCAAGCCTTGCAGTGGGAGGTTGGTGTTTGGAGATAAGAAGGTTCTCTCCCTGTGTGCATATATTGCTTCATTTGTGGTTGATGCAATCTTCCTGAGGTCTGGTGATGCTTCTGGTACCTCTGCTGCCCTTCCAAGATAGCGATATGTGGGTAGGAGACTAGTAATCACTTTTTTAAAAAATAATTGATTAGAAAGACAGTATCAGTGGAATATGTTACATAAAGAACTTGCATATGCTTCTTAAAATATAGAAGTATTAATTAAGGGAGTAAATTCTTCAGTTGAACTAAACTTCTGTTAGACAAAGGTCTTATGTTTTGGAGGATCATGGTAGGAGTATGGATTAACTTGAAGCTGTTACTTAGATTGCACTGTTTGGTTGCTAGAGATGTATAATGTTCATTAAATAACTGACTTGCAGGTCACTAATTAATAAAATCAAAATAAACTTTAAGAAACAGTGTTTAGTAATGCCTCTGAAGCCATGTGGTCCTGGATAAACTGTCTCTGATCTGTTGGTGGGTTGGTCTTAACGCTTTATGTTGCTCTTGCCATTATTCAATGTTTCTTAGGTTCTTGTGCACAAAGAAACTATTGTCTTGGCATTCCAATTATGGCCTGTTAGCTAGGACTGCACTTGTTAAATGGTGAGCTAGTTTCTCCCTCTCTGAAGCACTGGAAAACAAATACAAATGTGGGATAGTTTTATGAAATAACGATTCATCATTTGAGATATGTGGAATGCATTATGTCTGGACTAAACCAAAAATTAGTTCAATTAAATGGATTAATTTCACTTGAAAGATACTTTTCCTTTCTGCAGAAGCACTAATTCAAGCACAAAGAAAAGCTTAAAAATGTATTTTCTAGATTTAAAACCTTATTGCTGGCTTCCTGCAATTTTGACAAGATTCTTTTATCTTTCAAAGAGCATGAATGCAAATACAGTCTTTCAGGTTACATCAGTAGTCAGCTTTCTCCAGTATCTGCAAAGCCATTACCAGACTTCAGCAAAAGATTTTTAAAGGTAAATCTGCACAGTTTATACAGATCAGAAATGCCAGTTTTAAGTTACAACTAGTGATATTGATAAAGTCGTATTAATACAGCTTTCAAATCCTGATCTCAAGCTGGATGTGTGGCTGTTTTGTGCATTTAGCAGAGCAGCTGTACTGCTGCTCTAGACTTCCTTGCATTGTGGTTTATATAAGAATGCACAAGTAAAAGTTACATATTAGAATTTCAGTGAACATAAGTGGAAAAAAAGTTGTGGATTTCTTTAAGGAAAAATGGGGACCAGGCCTTTCACCTGAAGTATGTTGAGTTCTCTAACTGTGTGCTGGATGCAGACCACCTGAGATTATGTGTATGTGATAGTTTCTGTTTTGCTGCTTTTAGAGCTTTTTCTGTGTTCTTTTCTGGTCAACTTTGATCCAAACAACTGTCAGCTGCTTAGCAAACTTAAAGCCAGGGTATTGGATACATAAGTGGAAAGAGGAAACAAAGGTTAGAGCTAAAATGTAACCCTGATTTATACTTTAAAAGATTTCTTTCTAGTCTCTTACAAGATCTCAACTGCAATTTCTTCAGCATGTCGTAGTTAGGCATCGAGGGATTTTGTTGTCACTCTACCTCCTTTGTTGCTCCCTAAATTCCAGATGATTTTCACTTCCAAGCACTCATGTTCCCTTGAGGTTTCCTTTTCATGTTTTTTTATGAAATCTGCCAGATTTATGTGTAGCAGCTGGTTTGTTCTTGAGGCTGGATGCTTTGGGTGTAAAAGTTATTTCCCCTTTTTGTTTTTAATGAGATTGTCAGCTAACTACCCAGTTTGGACTGCTCTGTATTGATCCTCTTAGACTCAGATGGGATTACTAATACTCATTAAGGAATATATAAATCTCTGGTGTGTGACCATTTAGACAGATAGAAAGACATAATGTGACATGCTAACAGAGCGGAGGCTAATAAATTTTTCTGTCTGGTAATGTATAAGAACAGATGTTTACCTCCAGCTTTTCCTGTATCACAACTGAAAAATTGCATGACATCAGAGATCCTCAGAGTTATGACATGCTTGTTCAAATGAGGTGAGTCCTTACTGCTTGGTGGTGGCCTTATCAATGGGATTCCTACTGTTTTAGGCCACCTTGCTTTTTCTTTCCTGCTGTATCTTATGAACACCTGAGGTAACATGGAGCTATGTGGAATATGAAATGTAACTTGAAGACTGAGATTTGGCTTGTAGAGAGAATACAAAACAACGAATAGTTGGGTTTTGCCTTGATCACTGTAACTATAACATATATCAGGAAGTCTTTGTTCTTATTTGTCACCTAACTTAGGTGAAAAAGTGGCAGCCTGATCAGAGTGATGAGCATTTTTCTTGTACAGAACTTGGAATGAGGCTGCTATTGAACACACTTTTAAAAGCTGAATTTTAATGTTCAGAACATCATTGGGTTTCACTAGCATATTGTAATGGCTGTACGAATGTTGATGTCTGACCACATGTACTTTGTGCAATCACTTCTGCATTATGCCTGGTTTCATGACATGTATGTAATGGGCTTTTGGTAGCATTATGGAATATAAAAATTGAGCAGTCAAATCTATATATAATACTTCAAGATTCCTCAGTTGAATTTTTTTTTTGGCTGGTAGTCAGTACCAGGATGGTATCTTATCTTTTGTTTTTCTGATGCATGACAGGTGTCCCTGTGGAAGGCACAAGAGACAGGGAAAGTAAATTATACACTGATGCATGAGCTTAGACAGTACTGTAAACAAAAAAACACGATGATCAGTCTTGCCTGAAACCACAGATGTCTGAAATCTTCAGTGTGTCTTCTACCTACCTTTAGAGTAAATGTTGGGCAGTTGTGGTCTCCCTGCCTATTCCATCCTGTTGTGTATGGGGGGTACACTGTCCCAGATCACTTGGAAATTATTTGTAGCAATTGCAGATTCCTGAGCTATACAGCTTGGGGCCTGGGTTAATGTTTCCTCCTCTTTCCACTTGTGTTGGTAAAGAATAAAAAACTATGCTAGTGTTTCTGAGGCAGCTGAATAAATAAAGGAACCAGCTTCTTGAGATCCAGGCACCTTAAGCCCAAAACTTGCAACACGGCCCCCACACTTCATTCTTTTGCAGGTGGTGATTCCCTGGAGGACTGGTTGGAGGGGATGCCAACTTGTGCTAAGTCTCCATGAGCCTGGGACAGTTTGCCAAAAGTCTTCTGCAATGTGTTAATTAGTCAGACTAGAGGAGAATGGAAAGAATGAGATGGTCCTGGTAAGTATCTATATTGTACACTTTCCTAAAAAAACCTGGTGAAAATATCAGTAATATCTGTGGAAGTGATTAGGGGTTGTAGACTGAGACTGTGTGTGGCCCCACAGCACATGCCCAGGTTTCTCTTGGCTGGGTGGTGTCTGCAGTTCTTAGTGTTGTATCTTCCTTTCCCTGGAAACACTCTGAGTAACTGCTTGCCCTAAGCTGAATAGCTGTTAACATACATCTCTGACACTGGTTCTTTAGCTGGTTGTTACTGGTAGGGTCTTCTCAAAGTTCTCTACTCCACAGCCCTAGCTTTCAAACGGGTCCATCTCTTAAACTCCTCCTTCCTGAAATTTAAAAATAAAAATTGGCTGGAGGTCTTCTGTTACATTGTTCACTTGTTCCCATTAGTGCCTGTGGTAGCTAGCACTCCTAGAGTGGTTGTTTTGGTAAGGTTTGTCTCCTCAGTAACTGTAATCTGTAAACTGTAATTACTACCTGTAATCTGTCAATCTATTTCTGTGCATCCCTCCACAGCTATTTCTCAGGACAGTGGTATTCTGTGTGTATTAAATTCTGTGTAGTCTGTGTCTTTGTGGACTTCATGATACTTTTCCCTCTGGGTTTGTGGACCAGTGTTTTCACAGGAGACTTCTGTGAGAGAGGTGTTCCTCATATCTGTTTGCATAAGTCATTTCTCAGGACCAGACAGCTGTCAAAGGCTAGGGGGGTGGATCTGTTTTGTGCATGGTGGAATCCACTGCTGATGGCCTCTACCTAGCAGAATAATGAGTCTGTGGTTGGATCTTCTTTATTTAAACTCCAGACTTAATAGGGTTGACTCAATGATTTCCTTCAATTCCAGGTGAGGAATAACAGTTTTGTCTGCATGCAGGATTAGTTCAATTATGTTGGCAACCAGCCGCTTTTGCTGAAGAACCCAGAGGATATGAAACGGAGTCAATGGCTTCACCAAACTGATGAACACTACCCCCAGGTGGTCATGCTGCTTTTTGGCATGTTGGATTATGAACACATGTGCTTTTCAATTTTTGGAGTGGTCAGCTGCAGTTATGTAGCCTCTTTGACTTTTAATAGCGTTCTTACCCAAAGTAGCAACCAGTCAGGTACAATCTGTGCTCAGTTGAGCTGATTGATGTAGAAGGGAGAAAGATAGAGCATTCAGGGGGAAGACAGTCAGATATGCATGTACACTCTCTTACTCCAGCCTGAGGAGCTTGGCTGGCTGGGCCAAAGGATCCTTGGTGAGTTGGGGCTTCCTGAAGCTGGTAGGTGTC
This sequence comes from Phaethon aethereus, assembly GCF_964289735.1. NCBI lineage: Eukaryota > Metazoa > Chordata > Aves > Phaethontiformes > Phaethontidae > Phaethon > Phaethon aethereus. Next base: position 16,706,013 of record NC_138575.1, read on the forward strand.
CTGAAGTTTTGACGCAATGTGCAGCAAGACAAATTCTGCTGGCCTCTGCCCTTTTATAGCTTCTGGGTTTGCCAGTCTGAGTCCCTCCTGGATGCTGACAGCTGTCAGACCAAGTTCTTAGAAACAGCCATGCTCATGCCATAGCCGGGCTCAGCAAATCTGTCTCGGGCTGTGGGACTGCATTTCCCAGCTGGTATGTTTGAACCCCAGTCTTTCTACTCTGGCTTACCCCAGCTTTTGTTGTAGCTGAACTCTTCTACCTTTTTGGACTGACTGCATCTGGCTCTGGGAATCTGAGACTCTTTAGGGATGGGACTTACCACATTGGTAGTGCGTCTGGTGAGAGCTTGTTCATATGGAATCCAGGTATTTGTCAGGCAGATTCCCTTCTTCTTGGCAATGCATGGATGTGGCTGAAAGGCTAATCCAGAATTTGAACTGGGGCCATGTAACAGGATGACTGAGGTGCAGCTGGCCGGTTGCTGAAAGGAGCTTTTAACCACTGCAGATGTAAATCCTTCTAAATATAAAAGAAGAAACCAAGAAATATTTCTCTTTTTCATTGGATGGGTAGTTTCCTGTAAGAAGCAAGTAGTCATTTCCCTATTCTTTTTTGTAGGTGAAGCCAGAACTGAAACAGGCAGGGAAGATGGGATTGGTGGTAAGATTTTTTTTTTTGCATGTGAGTTTGAATTTTATGTTTCTTGTAAAATGGATTATCATGGACCAAACTGTAACTGGTCATGTTGGTGCCATACTCCTGGGCTGCTTAACTCTAACATATTACATGTATAACATGGGGAAGTAGTACTCTGGTTTCTGTTTCTACCTCATTCTATGTGTTTGTTTGACATGAAGGATTTAGCCCTGAGTGTTCAGCAACTAAGCCAGGCTCAAGAAGTGCCAGCCCACTTCTGGTAAGTCTTGTCCCTCTGCAGGGCCTGTCCTGTCTTCCTCTGGTCCTGTTCTTTGGCCATGACTTCAACCTGCATGCCATGCCAGACCTTCTGAGAGCCTGTTGCTGCAATTCCTCCTCAAGCCAGTGCAGCTTGTAATGCTTAGCAGTGAAGTGTTTCTGTCCCCTGTGTTGAACAGAGAGGCACCATATAGACATGTAAAATAACTGATTTTAGCCATCCTTTTTAGGTATTTGGTTTGGTGGCCCCTCTCTTTGTTACTAGCCCTTCTCACAGTCTTGAGGGAGGACTGCGGGGAACGGGAGTACCAGGAGATATTATTTGTACTTGGTGTAACTTCTCTGCCACTGTGTGTGATGGTGGTTGCAGCTTCTTGACTTTGTCATGTAGTTTCCCCAGAAGCTATGGGCCTGTGTAGGCAGAGCATCATATAACCTGTAAACTACATATTGGTTTTCATTGTAGCCTGACTAGTTAATACACTTTATTGCTTCTGCTGATACCTATGAACTATAATATCCAGGAAATCACAAGGTCTCTGAGCAGTTGCAATGATAGCAGCTGTGTATCCTGAGTCTTGAATCTCTGAATAAATTTGAGAGGCATCTTGCAGAAACTACGAATGTGAGGGGCAGTAGAGGGTATACCAGGAAAACATAACATGCAAAGCAGGCTGAAAGAAAATGGCATCACTAAGACCACATAACCATTTCCCTAAAATGGGAATTGTCTGTCTGGTGTGGAATATAATAGTACTTTTCCCCCATCAGGCTGATGTGGTACTACTTCCACAAGCTTTATACAAATACAGTAGGTTAACTCTGGACAAAGACTAGCAAAGCTAGCGTTCATTTGAGTGTAAAATCACAGTTAAGTATAGACTTAAAAAGAAGTCTAATCTAAAATCTTTTTCTTGAATAAATGTGTTCAGTGCACTCTGATACTTTGCTATACAGCTAGGGACATCTGTCGTTGAAGTTCTTTGCCACTTGATGCTTTAGTATTGTGTTACAGTTTGTGTGAGGCTTACTAGCTTCAGGCAATTATTCCAGTGTTTTTTGTTACTCTTGGCACTTATGTTTTGGTGTGACCTGAATTTTGTGCAGTGTTTAAAAAAAGAAAAGGAACCAAATGTTAATAATTTAAACAACTTTATTAGGGTGTATGTAAATGACAAGTCAGTCTCTGACTTGTTGCTCAGGAAATGCTAATGTCCTTAATTAATTCAACTTTTTCCCAGAAAAAACAACTAACTGTTTTTGGACAGCCACACTGAAACCACCTTCAAAAATATTCTGATTTGTGCATCAGTCGTGAATCTGCAGACCTCTACATGGGTCACTGTCTACATAGAGGGACATGAATTTATAGTTCCTGCAGATGATTTCTGGTTGCTGTTTCGTCTGGGGTGTGTCACTAATGTTTTGCAGTTGTGTGGGCAAATGCGTGGTGCCTGGCCACAGTGATGCGTCAGGAAGGTGTGGTGAGACTTGCGGCAGTTTGTGATCCCTTTGGAGGGCTGGAGCAAGCTGTAGTGTGGGTATACCTCTAATATGGTTGCATGCAAAGTGCTTGTTGGGGCTGTGACCTGTGTCCATCATCTCATGCTCAGACCTGCTTCCTTTCAGAGGGGTCTGATAAATGTGCCCCAGTAGGCACTCTGGGGAGCTGGTGCACACCTTGCAGTGACCCAGTAGAGAGAACCAAGGAATTGGACATGAGCTCCTCTGAAGAGGACAATGTATTTCTTAAGGACAGTCTGATACCTGAATAATAATGTAAACATCTAAATTGAAGCTAAAATGGTGGTGAGAAGAATCCGTGCATTTTGTTCACTGAGTCAGTGCAGCCTGGGGTGTGGCTTAGGCATTGACGGTGGCAGTGTCATAAGTAGTAACATAGCATCTGCCTTAGCAAAGCAGCAAAGAATTTTCTTACCGTGATGGTATGTTTATTGGACTCATACTTTTGGGCAGAGTCTTGTAACAGAGCAGTCAGTGTAGAGCAAAGAAAATGTTCATGAGTGCTAGCAAAGATGAAGATTACATCAATCTTGAATCTACTAAGCAGAAATGTATCTATTCTTCCAGATTGTAGTAGTATTCACTGTTACCTGATTCTGAACATGGAACTATTATTTTCTTTGCATAAGTTTGTAGCTCAGTACCTACCCACACAGTGACTCAGAAGTGCTCTGATTCTTTTTCTGATCTCCTGTTGCTGGTTCCAGCAGTGTGGCCTGTGCTGTTGCCACACAAGTTCTCCTGCAGGACACTCTCTTTCTCTGTGTGACCTGTTTTCATTTGCTTAAGCATACCTGTTACTGTAGCCCTACACTGAAGGGCAGGATATGTGATATGAATGAAAAAGAAATAATGACTTCATAATACCCTCGTGGGCTGTAGGACTCATTGACTTACAGTACAAATGTGTAGCAGAGTTAAAGGAGCACAGGATATCCCTCAGAATTCCCAGGGCTAAAGAGTATAAAGATTTGTGGTTCGTGGAATAAATCCCAAGACTCATTCAAGGCTTTTTGCTCTTTTCTCCGAAGCATTTATTGTCCACAGGCTGTAACTCCAGATCAGCCAGTCTTCTGATTTAATATAGCAATTTCCATGGCCTCATCATCCAATGTATAATGAATATTGTTATGCTTTCTCAGAATTAGTGTAATGTTATGCATGAATGAAGGATGCATTGAACCATATAGAAACTTCCTCAGTGAATGCAATGATAGATTTGAATCTACTGTAATTGAATTTTGTTTTAAATCCATGTAGTAGTTGATTGGGATAGGAATTCAGAAAACAAGCAAAAAGTTCATCAGGGCTGCCTGTACATGAGAGCATGGGGTGATAGCAGGACAGTATATGGGCTGTGGAATGAGGGAGTGCAGATGACGGGACTGTCTGATTTCTGGTCTGAACTGTGCCTCCTTGCTGTCCTCCATTGTAGGAGCTGACAGGAGCAATGGACTCTGCTCAGCATATTCATAAGCAGTGGCCTAAATTCATAGGCTTGACCTTGACACTATTTTACCTTGACTTAGCATTTTCAGGAGAGTTGTGTATGATCTTGGTCCTTTGTTATCAGACCTAGAGGGAACTCATGGTGATAATAGTTCCTGTGTTTTCCTGTCATATTCCTCTTTGGGAGGAGAGAGGTAGTGTTGACTAAACTGTCTGCATGAACTAACCTGTATGTTCATGGTAGCTGACTAGCTGGAAATCTTCAATGATCTGCCTATATGGTGACTTGATCCTTTCTGAAGCTGATTCATATATGATATGGATTTGGTCTAGCATTTTTGGTTCTGACTGTACCTATGCAAGTGGAAGTCTCAAGAAATTTTAATCTAAGTGATACTGGGTTTTACTTCCTTTTCTTCTATAGAGGATTGCCATGATGAGCTGCTCTTAAGCTTTCTGGAAGCTGTGCTGTTTTATTTCCAGTGAGCTCCCCCATCTCACCCAGCAGATCTTTACTGCCAATTCCATTTTTCCTTGACTTTTTTCTTTCATCTTGCCTTCTGTGAAGAGGCAATAACCTTAACTGTCTGCAACATTTTTCTTATGAGACGGATACCTGGTTTAATGAGAATGCAGCATTTTTTTTAAATCTTACTGGAGACTACCACCAGGTGTCCACTGAGCATTATCTATACTTGACATTCATGAGAAGTTTTTCCTAGACAAATAACCTTGATTTTCCTCTTGAAAATGATGCTTAGAGCAGGCTGGCAGACACAACCAAAGCAGTCAGTGGTTTCAGTATCTCACTCAGCTGGTGGTTTGCTCATACTAAAGAAAGTTCCTATTATGCACTACTTGTGAGCAACACAAACTTGGTTGAATCATGGCAAAGTGCCCTCTCAAAGATATTCTGGGTGTTAGGAATAAGGAAGAATTACCCTTTGGTAAAATGCAGGCCCAAAAATCTCAAGTTCCATTTTGTGATGTCCAGAAGCAAAGATTTATAAGGACATGAGACCAAAAAGCTATTGTCTGCATAATATAACTAAGTGGATCTTTTTGACTCCTCTTTCCTTACAAATGTGGCTAAATGAGCTATTTTTAATTTTCTGCTGATTGCATATGCCTATTCCTATATAATCTATTTATCTTCTGTCTTTTACAACTGGAATAGAAATTGTGATGTTTGCTTGAATCTTATTTGGTTCTTGTACCTTTACTGTATGAAATAGTTCTCTCAGTTTGTGTTACAGGTATGTGTATGTTGAATCTTATTTGGTTCTTGTACCTTTACTGTATGAAATAGTTCTCTCAGTTTGTGTTACAGGTATGTGTATGAACACATAGTAGAAACTTACTGAGCATGTAAGTGGAATTTGTTTTCAGCATTGGGCTACCAGTGTGGTAAAGGACTAGGAGTACCTGCCCAGTGAGGAGAGGCTGAAGGAATGTCTTTAGCCCAGAGAAGACAGCTGTGAGGGGACTGAAATGCAGCCTGCCAACACCTTTGAGGAGATGGAGCCAGGCTTTTTGGTGGTGCATGGTGGAAGGATGAAGCACAACAAGCATAAACTGAAATGAGAGGTTCAGACTGGTTATAAGGAAAAACTGTGTCATCATGAGAAGTCAGGCAGTACAGCAGGTTGCCTGGAGAGGTTGTTAGGTCTGTGTCTTTGCATGCTTTGAAAATATGACTTGATAAAGCTCTGACCAACCTGGCCTTACCTCAGAGCTGACTGCTTGGAGTGGGAGTTTGGACTGCAGACTTAAGACATCCCTTCCAATCTGAATTATCCTATGATGCTACGTTTTCCCTTCTGTTCAGTGACAGACCATAGATGATAAGCTGTTGCTTTGTTGATGTTGGAACTCTTAATGAACTGTGCTGAGATCCAGACATCTCTCTGTGGTTATGTTAGATGGCACAGAGAGCTGCTGAATAGCTAATAGAATATTTAATCACAGGCAGTTTTGCTTTTCTCATGAATAAGTGGTAGTAAAATTGATTGTGCATACAACTGTATAACTAGTGACTGGGCAAAATTCCCAGTTAGACTGTCTTTCTGAAAACAGCTTGTGATGGCAAAATTTCTATCTCATGTCATCTTGGAATACACAGAACAGAACCGCTCCTGTGTGCAGTTGTCAGAACAGGTTGCATTTGCCTTTGTCCAGACAGGACTGGGAGGCAGGCAGGCAGAAGTAGACTGGCCCTCTGTTGCTAAACTTAATTCTAAATTTGATGTTTTTGTGAAATCTATGGGGCAGCCAGCAAGTAAAGGCAATTGTTCATACTGGCATGTTTTGTTCATCAGCACTGTGAACATTGTGACCTGATTTCTTGTGACAGTTGAACTGTTACTTTTACTTCTGTTTTTTAGCAGTTTTCTTACATGCAAAAAAAAAAAAGGGAAATTATTATGAAGGTTTTATGTTTTTACTAACCTCTGCTATTGCATTGATATTTTTCCAGTTGTGACAACTAATTCCTACACATCTAACCAGACAATGTGGTATTGTGACTTCAGCTGCTTTTTTCACTGAGCTAAAGTTTTATCTGTGTGTAAAATGGACCTGGAAGCCGCTGCTTTTTGACCTTCAAGTTTTATACACTTGTTTCAAGTTTTAGCATTGTTATTTCATTGCCAAGTCAATATTCAGCAGTAATTAATCTCAAATCACAGAAGAGCTGAGGTTGGCAGGGACTTTGGGAGACTGTCTAGTCCAACTCCGGCTCAGAGCAGGGTCACGTAGTGCAGCTTGCTCAGTCCATGGAGATACTCAAATCCCAAGACTTTCTGGGCAGCCTACTGCAGTGTTTGACCATCTCCCAGTAAACATTTTTGTGCTTAAATAGCATTTCCTTATTTCAGTTTGTGCTACTGCTGCTCGTCCTGTCACTAGCCCCCACTGAGCAGAGCCTTACTGTTTGTTTTTACTTTCCCCTATCAGGTATTATCTGTCATTGATAAGATTCCCCCGAGCCATCTTATTTTGAGGTTTCTCAGCACAGTTCATAATATTTTTGCATGTGTCTCACTTCCCCCTTTCACACTTTGTTCCAGTCTTAGCCATTTTTAATTTAGTGATTCTACTTTCAGTTTCAATATTCCCATTTAAATATCTGAAGTATCTCTGTCCTCATTCCTCCTGAGCAGGGAAAAATAAGAGTTAATCAATGAATTCTAGGAGCAAATTTAAAATAGTATGATAATATATAGTGCTCTGAGCACAAGCTGACTAAGAGTGAAATAGCCATTATAGCCTTTGGTTTTATGTGCTAGGAAAGCCTCAAACTTTTGTCCATAAGCAACTGAATAAAGTGCACAAGGCATGTATCCCTTTAAACCCTCAGCTTTCCTTTCTACCTCTTCATATTCTTGTGCTTCCAGTACTAACTGTGTGGCAAAAACATAATTTGGTATACACCAAGCATTTCTGCATGCATTTGGTCATAGAAAATGTAGCCTTGCCTTCCTTCTCAGTTTCTGATCACAGATGTGAGGCACTAGTGCTGGATTTTTTGTCTAAGATCTACTCATAGCATGTTGCACACTTCCAGCCTTTACACCTGTAATGCTTTTCCACACAGGCCTTGCACTGATGGTAGCGGGGAGAAAAACCCACAGTTTTCTAATAGCCAGTGCCTTGTGCCTCTGTAAATACTCCCCAGATCTGCACATAGCTCTGCAGCTAGGACCACATATTCATGTGTCTGTGTTAACTGTGCAGTCTTGCAACAGGCGGAGTAGGCTATAATTCTGCCGTGAATGTGACTATACAATATATAAACAGTGCTTACAAAAGTTTATTGCCTCATATAACTTGTTGACATCTTTAACACTGTGGTAATGTTCATAATGTAAAAGGAGGAATCAGGTTATATAATTTTATTTGACTTAAAAATCACACAGCCTTTTTCTGTTCCAGAGGAGTATGTGTATATTAACATGTACTGCATTCTCAGATAAGGGGCAGTCACTGTTACCTTCCTGACCATCCCAATTTGTCAGACAGCAACTTTGTTCTGCTCAGCTGTTCTGCATCTGTAAGTTCCCCAGTCCCTCATCAGAAAAGCACTCTGAAGCTTTCCCTTGGGAGTTGCTTTTAAGCTTTATGGCTGGCCCTTGCATCATCTACATTACAGTTGTGTAGCACCTATGTCTGCTTCCAAACTTGAACCTCCTTGATCCTGACCTGGGCCTGTGGCTTGGCTTCCTGGCTTGGTCCTGGACCTGCCTCATCGCTATGGACTTGGTGGGTCATCTCTGGACGGTATCTGCCTGGACTGCTGTCTCTGGATGCAATTCTGACACAAACGTGCCTTGCCCTTGCTGGGGAGGTCACTGCTGCCTGCCTGTTGGCTCAGCTCTCCTTGCAGAGCAGCTGGCTCTTGCTACTCCATGACAGCATATCACAACCTGAAGGGTTACCTGGCCTGCAGGTGTGCAGAGATCATGACCGTGTTTGTAGGATTCTGTAGTACGTGAGGACATGGAGGCTTTCATCCTCTGAATTTCTCTATGTTATTACAGATTACCACAAATACCACAAAAATGATCATTAGCAAGTATATCTATGATTAATAGCTTGATATTTATATTCAATTTATTATAAATTACTATAGCAATCAATACTATAGCAACAATCAATACATTAGCATTAACCAAATAGGTGTATACTATTACAGGTTACTCTAAACTTACCACTAGTGAAGCAAACTTATCAACAATATAACAGCAGATATACTTATGGTAGATTACTTTATATATACACATAGTACCAAGTGCATTAAACAGATTCTGGAGGGGGACCCAACCATCCCAGAAGTGAGAGGACAAACTGAGCAAATCTCAGAGGTGGGCCTAGAGGAGGACCAATAAAATAACAGTCTCAGTGCGAAGCGGATCTGTGTCATGGAGTTTGAAGTCAGTCAGGTGTCCCTAGCAGTGGTCCAAGATCTCATAGAAAGTTTGCATGGAGAGTTCAACCTGTTTAGGAAAAGAAAAGTACATGCAACACTGGAAGTTCTCAGTATCTACTTTGGATAAAAATTAAGTCCTCCTTGTATCATAGAGGTGTAAGAGGGTGTAGGACACCACTGCTTTGAGCAGCTAATAGATGCTGTTAACTTCTATTTTTTTTTACCTGTAACAGCCACTAGATGATGCATTTGTTCTTTCAGCCTAATTTTTATTTTCCCGGACTGGTTCCACTTTTTTACATTAAGTTGCTGTTGAAGTTTCTTGATTTTTGCACTTATTGATGGTATATTAGTATGTCTAGGTTTCTAGGTATACAGCTGTCTACTTCAAAGAGGCCAGCTGCACTTTTCAAGGATGTTTCTGATTCCTAGGCCTTCTTTCCTGGCTGGCATTTCTCTGTCAGTATTTTCCACCAGACATTTTCTTTTGTTCAGTAATTTCCCCTCCCCCCTTCTAACCAGGCCACTTTTATGGCTGCTCATATCACAGGACTAGGAGAGGGATGAAATCTAGGACTCCATTTAGAGTATGAGTGTGAAGGGGCTACCAGGAGAGGTTTAGGCTGCTAAAAGACCTTTCCCTGAGATCTCTTTGGTCTAAGTCAGGGCTGGAGGCTGAGGCTGAGAGAAGGGATAGGGTTAGCAAAGCCTCGAGTGCCACTTAGTTTGGGCTGAAGGGAAGGGTGCCTGGGGGGTTGGGTTCCCCCTGTGCCAAGGGAAGGGCTGGGTTGCCAAAAGTTCTCCTCCAGAGAACATTGGTTTTGGGCTGTTGCTGGGATTCTTGGCTTAATGCTCTGGCTGTGTCCATCCTTAGGCTTAGGAGAGAGGCAAATCCTAGAGCTGCTCTTGCAGTAGGGCTGCAAATGGGACTCCAAAGGAAGGGGCAGGCTGCTGGAAAACATACCAGATCCCACCCATGCCCCAGACATTTTTGTCTGTTATGGCTACACTCTGGGTCTGACACTCATCCCATTCCTAGGATTAGCTTTAAAAGTGAAATCCAGCTTGGAGCTACAGGTTGATTGGGGTTGTAAAGGGCCACTTTTGCCTTCTGTTCTCAGTTATCTTTGATCTGTCTTCTGAGGGTCATTTTGCTGTCTTGGGCCCTTTTTCCCGCTTGGCTATATTCATTCTAATTTCTCACTTCATGTTTGAATTCAGCCTATCCTTCATATCAGCCATCTCAGATTGGCTCTTGCCATAAGTTGTGCAGCAATTCTCATTTCTTCATCCTTCCTGGCTTTGGTGTTAACACTGATTTGAGTGTTCTGTGATGCTTATAGGGTGAGAGGTCAGGAAACACAGGGAGTCTCTGGGTCAGTTGTGAAAGGACTGTATGTTGCAGTGTGATACAAGTGTATTTCAGAATGGAAGCTTCATCTTTTTAACAGGAGAGGGAGACTGTTTTTTCTGCAGTGCTGGGAAAGAAGGTGGTCTTCTGGAACAGTTCTTTTTCCTGGACTGTTGCTAGTTCTGGATTGTTTGTTGGTTTTTTGTTTCCCTTCCTGCTCTCCCATTATTTTATTTGCAGTTCTTTACATCACTGGTGAGCCTGCAGAGGCTGTGTTCGGTGTTGCCTGGGGACTCTCTTCTGCATGCTCTTTCTGACTGAGTGCGATGTCAGGACCATTTTTCCACATTCAGTTTTGTCTCATCATAGTCCCTCTAGAGAGGGGAATGAAAATTTAATTACAGGAGACTTCATAACCATATTTTTTTGGTTTTGAAGTCTACTTGGAAGAGCCAATGCATACTTATGACTGAAGGCATAATATTCTGAATAAATATTTTTCCCTGTGTGCTTAAGACCTGTGATTGGAAAGGTGGGGAGGGTAATTTGAATGACAGAAGGTTCTCAGACAAGGCCTGTTCAGAAGTCATATGACAGTTATTTGATTCACTCCTGGTCAAAATGCTGATAAATCATAGAATCGTAGAATGGTTTGGGTTGGAAGGGACCTTAAAGAACATCTAGTTCCAACTCCCTGCCATGGGCAGGGATATCTTCAATTAGACTAGGTTGCTCAAAGCCCCATCTAACCTGGCCTTGAACACTTCCATGGATGGGGCATCCACAGCTTCTCTGGGCAACCAGTGCCTCACCACCTTCATAGTGAAGAATTTCTTCCTTCTATCTAATCTAAATTTACCCTCTTTCAGTTTATAGCCATTATCCCTTGTCCTATCACTACATGCCCTTGTGAAAAGTCCCCCTCCAGCTTTCTTGTAGGCCCCCTTCAGGTACTGGAAGGCTGCAAGAAGGTCTCTCCGGGGCCTTCTCCAGGCTGAACAACCCCTTTTCAAAAAGGTGCTAGGTATTTGACAGTGTGCTTTTATGCAAATGTCATTAGGTGTGTTCCTTAAAGTCAGATTAAGAGTGTTATATATATGTACATATGTGTTATATATGTATGTATTAATATTTCCATGGTATAGTTAGAAGATTAAAGTATAATGAAAGTGAGATATTGTTTAAAGAAATTTCTATATAGAATATCTTAAATTGGGCTGACACCTAGTGGTGGGGATACTTACAATACAGTAATATATAGTCTATGGATCCTTTGGTCCTGTGGATCCTCTAAGTTAAACTAAGGATGCTTGAAACCATGCTTTTCTCAGGAGAGGCCAGAGAAGACCTGGATTTGCTCAAAAGAAGGGCTGTCCCTGGAGTTCCTGCCTTCCACCTTTCCTGAAATTCCTGCCTGCTTTCCCCTCTCATCATCCTTTGGGGTGCAGTGCTTTGCCTTATACAGCTAGGGCTATATGTTAACAGAGCAGATAAGATTACTGTAGTACTTCAAAGCCAAAATAGTTTTTCCTGCTCTTTCCTGATGAATAGTGGATGATGCACATTGTGAGTCTAAATTAGAAACTGAAGGAGAAGTTCAAGATGTTTTCTGCCAGTATCCAGCTCATTAAACTGCTTCTGTTAAAGAGGCAAAGCCTTCACTTGCTCAGACCTTTAAGGAAAGAAACCCTAAATAATTAATAAGTGGGACTTGTGGCTGGTTTCTAAGGATGTGCAACGTAAACCCTAAATTCCTGGGCACTGGCTTCAAAGTTATCTTGAAGAGGGCTGCGAGGAGGAGGGTTAAGGGCCAGCTGCTCTGTGGGGTTGTAGCACTTGGTCATGATAGAATTGCAAGGAGTTGTAGGTTTAAAAAGGAGGTCCCCATGGCTGAGAAGCAAACAGCACTGAGTGCATGAAAACAAAAGCCAGGAAAAATCAATGCTTTCAGAGCGGATGAAATATGTGGACCCTGGATGTAACAGGAAATGTGGACTATTGGTTTACTTAATATGGTCTACCTCATAATGTTTGGTCTACTAGAAGGTACTACCTCTCCTTATGCTACTTTCCTATTGCTTAGACCATTCTAGCTATACTGCAATGCATACAGAAATGGCTTTGCTCACCAGCTGGAGGCCAGCACTCTGTCTGACCTGGGTAGCACTGCTCATCTTGGGATTATTCAACTTCTTACTTATTTAATTTTTAAGTATTTTGTTAATAACTGGAGCTAATACTATATAGCACCAGTGGGTTTACAGAGGCAGATATGATGCATTTTGCCTCTGTCTAGAGCTTTGTCTGTCTTTACCAATTTAATTTTTATGGGTCTCTAATTGTACCATAATGTCTGTCATCAACTTTCATAAAAAGTACAAATAAATACAGGGGTGCAAATGAATATAAATCCCTGAAGCAGAATTTAAGAATGTGGCACCAAGGTAAGTCATAATCCAGCAACATAATTTTTTCCCTCTGCCCCTTCATTTATTGGTGAATTGATCTTGCTGTTTCTAGTAAGGAAGAAGGTTCTTGGCTCTTACATAGGCAGTTATCAATGTGGGTTCAGTATTTATGATAGATATATTTTGGCAGTTAATAGAAAAAAATATCTTACTGGGTCTGCCAATGGTTGTAAAATAGATATTTTCCCCTTTCTACAAATCTTTTTAGGGTTAGTAGATCGGGTTTTAGCTCTTCCAGAGAATGCATTGTTGTCCAATACATGTTTTTTTGCACTAGTTGTAAATCAAATGCATTTTCTTTACAAGAGCCTATTTCATTAGTTTAAAGACAAAAATTGTTCTAAGAAGCACTCACCAGATTTGCAAGTGGCTAAAGTGATTGACAATTAAGCAATCAGGGTTCCTATGTCTCTCCAAACATTCTGGTGCTCCCACTAGTAACTGAAACGTGATAGCTGAGCTATCATGTAGGAAGTCCTAGCTTACCACTGAATTAATATAAAATTTCCTATTCCATTTACCAAGACATCATCTCTATAAATTAGTTGCTTATCTATTTATTGCTTTTTTCAAAGTAAAAAATTTTTTTCAATCTACTAACTTTCTCAAAGTACAATAAAGGAATATCAGTTGGTAATGCTCTTAATTAGACAAGTACTTTGTTAAAATACTGATTTAAATTGGATTAGCCTTTGTCAGCAATGACAGTGGTAAGGCCTGTCATCCTTATTTCCTTAGTTAAGGTAGTAGGACTAGTGTTAACTTCATCAATTTTCCAGGGAAATGGAGCATTTAAGTGCTTCAAACTAGTCTGTTGTCACTGCAAGGGGCTACTGATCAATATTTTTCCCTCTTGATCATTGGAACAGGTTTAGTTCACATAAATTTCACTGTCTGAATATTTCCACAAATTACCTATCATATCAAACACATTCATTATTTGATTTTGCAAGGTTTTGTGTAACAGTATGCTGCTAGGATCAAGCAATATTTTAATCTTGTTAGTCTAATTTCATAATAATTCTTGACTTATTACAAATAACAAATCAAGGGTGAACCAAATAATAGGAGTGAAAGGGAATATTCCTCTGATTTAAACCCAGTCCATAATTTTCAAAGCCTAAGTTAGCATCTGTCTTTTCAAAGATAGGCTCTGCATAGTCTCAGTCCAACTTCTTAAGTTATCTTGTTCTGCCAAAAGGACTTCTTTTTTCTTTCTTTTTTTAATTACAAGCAAATCCTAAAATCTTTTACCTTGAATACAACTTCTGGACATGCAAGAAAGCAGTATAGAGGGGCCTGAGTTATATAGTTAATCTCAGAAATTGAGTAACACAGCAATGTGATAGTCCTTATCTACTGATAGCAAAAAGTTAGGTTTTTTGTCATTAATGAATTAAATATATTGAAGGCCTGTGCAATCTGTCATATGTATCATGTCTGACTCCAAGGTGAGCTGATGTTCCATATGCTGCAAAAATTGCTGGAACAAGTCCAGAAGATGCCAGCTCTACACACTGTGAAATTCGTATTAGACCAGAAATCTGTTGGTGTGATGGGAGTTTATCCAGTCTTTGTTCCTTGGTCCTGCTCTTGTCCCTCAGAGAACTCCTCTTACTGCCCAAGACATCTCTGGCTTGTATTTGGCATGTTTACTTCCTGTGGTCCTTCACCAGACAGCTGGAGGCAAGAGTAGTGCCTGCCCGAAGGCTTGTGCTGGGGGCCTATGTGGCAAGAGGGTCATGCTCTGCTGTCATGTCCCACTGCAGCATCACTCCTCTCCCTCTTTCAGCTTGGCCAGGTGCCTGCCAGCCCTGTTGCTGTTCCCAGTAGTGATTGTCTTGGATTTTCCCCAATACTGATACAAAAAATTTATAATGGCACTGTCAAATACTGTGATAGGGCATTATTAACTGATTTGAAAACCATTATGGTTTAGCTTCCTAATGATACACTTCAGCGTACATAACTGGTTACAGTGTTAAAATTACGTTGCAGTTACCAGAAAACTACTTGGATCAATTCAGTAAATGCATTGCTGTGTGAGCAGTATAATGGGATAATGTGCTGTCACTGATACGGAGTGTGTAAACATAGCACACTTACATAGCTCCTGTACTGCTTGTGGTGGTGATATGGACGACTTTGTAGTCTGTTTACACTGGCTGATCTTATCTTAGCAGTAAGATAAAAACCATGAGCCACAGGAAAGTCAAATATCTCAGTTAATGTTCCCCGCAAGTGTGCCAAGTCCTCCATGCTTTTGCCTGTTTCCAAAGAGGGTATATGTTGTATCAAAGTGCTCATGAGAAAGACAACAGAACCTTTGGCACAAGGGTGCAACACTGAGTGCTTCCAGTAGCACAGCTGCTTGCTGTAATGTGCATTTATCTTGGTGTTTTCAATATTGGCAGTGGTTGTCTTTCTGGCAGGCTTCCTACCACATCGGTGGGTGATGTTCCAACTCAGGAAATTAAAAGGTACAATTTTACTTCTTTTCCTTGCACTCTGTTAACAAGGGTACTGTCTACAAGGCCCTTATTGTTTTACTTGGTGTTGCCAGTGTAATTAGACCTCGCAGCATTGATTTGGCATTCACTTCAGTCACTGAATAACACTCTACGTCATATCAGGCTGGTTACCTACAGCAGTGGTGGGCCTGTCCACTGACTCACAGCAGGACCTGCTAGAAAGGAAAGTGTGCAGTGGGCTCTGTGAGATCAGAGGGAAGGAAACATTTATTTGGAATACACGTGTGGCCCTCTTGTAGCCATGTCCTCAAAGGAGGGAAAAAAATTAGCCAGGTGTTTACTATGGAAAAATTTTAATTTAAATAAGCTTTGTCTCAGATGAGTTCTTAAACAGAAAGGAAAATGAGGCCTTTGTATGGGTTGGTCATTGTTCTGTCTGCCTGAGCAGTGTGATGCCTCAGGAATGAGTGTTCCCAAGCCACTGCTCAAGTCCTGGCCCATGTGATATGTGGGGATGGCCAGCAAAGAGGTGTGAGGACTAAAGTCGTCTGGCACTGTGGAAGCTGGGAGGCTTTGCATAGAGAACAGGGAGCCAAGCCTGATTGGGAGGATGGGATTCTATTTGGAGGGCTGGGGCATGGTCAAGTGAGGGCCTGATGTAGAGGCCATGTCACCCTTCCGTGTCCTGAGCTTTGGTGGTAGTAGAGACCTGGTCTTAGACCAGTGGTCATGCACAATCAAGTGCTGATGCATGTGCTTGCTGTTTAAGCAGCTCATCACAGCAGGGAAAGGCATCCAACCATCCTCCCTGGTGTGTTAGTAGCTCACTTTTCATTTTCTTCTGTGTGATGCTGGTATAGACTGCAGCACTGGGCTCTAGTATTCATACCCTGCTGTGCTTGCAGAGACAGGCTCTGCCCCAAACTGATGGGTAAGGCCACTTTGCAGTTTGCTAGGTTAGTGTTTATACAGCAAGATAGGAAGGATGAATATAGGATGCCTTAGAGCATGATGTTGAGGGGTGTCTGAGCTTGGGAAGCCTCAGGTCTATTGGGACAGGTGGACTGTGGCAAGTAATGTGATGTGATATTAGCAAGGTCTTGTCCATACAACCTCTGAACAGCAATCCCTGCTGTCATCTTACCTTGATCACTCCGAGGTTTCAGTCTAGACTGAGACACTTGAATCACTGGGATATTTATTACGTAGCTGATAAGGCTGGCTTCTCCCAGACTTCCTTCTTAGGGCTATTTTGTAACACGGACACAGCTTGTGAGGACATTTTGCTGTCTTCTGTGTCAGAATGGTTTAGTCAGTTGGTGGTACATACTGAGTCTTGCAATTTTATGTAAAGCTACACTCACTGCTGCTGGTTCAGAAGTTTGCAACTCTTTATGTGAAAATTTCATGTGTCTGGCTCATTGTGAATGAGGCCATGAGCGACAAAGTACCTTGCAGTTATTTTTCTTCTCTGCTTTCCTCCTACTCTTTAGGGGGAGAGATATTCATCCCCTTCTGTGTAGCAAGCCTGGATTTGATCTTTTTTCTTTTTTCTTTTTTTTTTCCCTAATGTGCAAAACTAGGTTGTAGAATCAATCTGTAGGCTGCCTGGCAAGTTTCTCTGAACTTCCTTGAATAATCAGCCATCACTTTTGATGCAGCCAGTGTCTTTAAACACCACTAGTTAGAGAAGGCACATGTTAGTATATAAGAATGCTGCATGCTTTGTCTTGGGTAGTCAGCTAATAGTCCTACACAACGCAAACTGTAGCACTTCATTTCTCCATCATGGGTACTGTTTAACAGTATTCTGAGCTGGTTTTGTCTGCTACGCAAGTGTAAGACAGTCTAATATGAAAGACTTACAGACTTCCGTTACTATTCAAAGCATGGTCATTTCTCTGAAGAGTTTGTAGTTGGGTATTTGAAACCTTGCATTTAACCCTTTCAGGAGGTCTAACATCCTCCTTCCGCCATGGTAAAAAGTGAGATTTGGTTCCTGCAAATGTACTCTACAATAAGACTTTAAATTTCTTCTTTAGCTTTTTGTGATCAGTGAAGTGGGACTTACTCTTTTTGATGTATGGCCTCAACCTTTTGATGAATACTGTCTCCACGTGTCTATCATCAAGCTAAAATTGGTCCATATTTAGATGCATGAGTTGGGGTACAGTGACAAGCGTGAATATTTGGGGATTGTAAGAGTATTCCAGAGGTTCCTGTGTTGTCAGTATGTTGGCCAGCAGTTGTACTTTCCATAAGATAAATCTTCATATGTACTCTCAGATAATACCTCATTTTTCCCTCTCAGAGTAATTTAGTCCCAGCAAAATTTGTCCAGTGCTGGAGAGGATCCCACGAACAGCAGCTACATCACCATATTCCTCTCCTCTCACAGCAAAAGTTACCTTTCCTCAATTATGGCTTATTTGTAAAGCTCAAATCTCAAATATATCCATTCTAATAAAGGAAGTCAGTCCCAACCTCATAGCTGGATAATCTCATTCCTTAATTGTAGATTAAAAAATCTTGGGCTTTCAGCAATTATTTGCATTTCATTTCTGATCTCTCAGCATTCATGCACAGTAGGGCTCATGCCCAGTGCATGTGCTTTTGGATTCTTCTGTTTCATGACAAAAGCTGGGACAAAATGAACACAAGCAGAGATTTTGAACCTAGATAATTAGTAGGAATTATTATTGTCAGAACTCTTTTTAAAGTATCAGTGAAGCAGAAATAGTTGAAGTTTTATAAGCTATTAAAATATTTATGAAAATCACTGAACAACAACAAAAAAATGCCCTTTTTACACTAACTGTGTGTTAGTGGCTGACAAATGTCAGTAAGCCTTAATCTCTGCTTATGTTATACTTGAAGTTTTAGTATTGCTTCTCAATTCTGTGTAGTTTTGTGCTAGTCATCTGAATTTTGGGGTCAGCTTCCAGGCAACAATTTCTTCGTCAGGCCATGCTGAATGACATTGCTTTTCAATCTGTCAGAGGTTTCTAAATATATTGCACTGCCTTTAGGTTAGTAATTTTTGGTGGGAAGACAGTTTTGCTCATTTTTTGTCATGCATCAAATTAAAGCCTTGTTTTGTTCAGATTTTGTGCAGCTTCTTGAGTTGTATTTTGCTAATCTTTTGCCACAAAATATTGGATAGAATGTAGCATGTCAATGGATTGGCCATGACTAAGAAGTCTTTGAAGCTGAGAGTTAATTTTAATACTCACTAGCTGAAATGATTTCACTCTTATTTTATTAGAAAACATTTCTTCAGGTGGCTCTATTGCTTGCCCCACTGAAATAAAGTTAAAATTCGCCATATTGCTACTATAGATTTCCTTTTCTGCCTTTGATCACATTGGTTGGAAGTGGCTGTAGATAAGTCTTGTTCTTATTTGATCATCTTATGCTTTGATTTAGTCTCTTTATTGGTAAAAAATTGTGCTTTGAGCTATTTTGAAATGTGTGCACTGGAAGATTTTGGATTCAACCAATTTTGCCATATCCTATTTTCTGTTTGTCTGGATATTGTTCAAGGTTTTTCCTGTGCAATTAATCAGATTTTGGCTTTGGACAGAGTCATAAAGGGAGACTGTGAAGCATTTTGTAACATAGCCAGCTCCTCCAAAATATCTGTTATGGAGCTAGTTTAATTTAAGAAACTGTAATTAGCCATCTTTTTCATCGTTCTGGCAGAAACGGCATTTTTTGAAAATTATATAGGACAGAATATTAGTAGTGGAACATAGACTACAGAGCTAGATCTGGATCACAGCACATGCAAATCTTGCCCATTTTCCTGTCAAAGTCTTCAGTAACAACTTAGAATTCAGTTTGATTTTAAAGAACTTATCACAGATAAACTACTTATACACACTGCTGAACAAAGTATATTTCATTTCAGGTACATCATAATCCAAAAGTAACTGCAGGCAGTAATTTGCTCTCACACTGTCCAAAGGATGACAAAAATACTGAAGTAACTGGATTTGAAGAGCAGGTCATGACTTTTACTTGTAATTGTATAGATATTTATAGCAACGTTGTATGCACACATCTGCACATTCTGAGATGAAGTGTGTCCAGTCATGAATATGTGTTAGGGACCACTTGGGTAAAAGGAAGGAGACTTTCTCTTGCAGGATTGAGGAGTTCATCCCTCTTTCCCAAAGCTCAATATTTTCAAAGGCCACTCCAGATTTAGCTTGAAAATAGCTCAAGGTTCAGTTGCTATCAGATTTTGTCTGAAGACAAGCATTTGACACTGCCGCTAGGTATAAGATGCACAGCATAGCCTCCCTTCCAGGTATCTCTGCTTGGCCAGCCCATGACTGAATGTAGATTTTTATACTCTCTAGTCAAGAAGTGATCTTCTGATAGATGCACAGACCCATAGAGAGATCTAGCCCTATTGGTTGCTATGTGCCCAGAGGATACAGATTCTGCAGCAGTGAGATGTTCTGTGCCTCGTGAAGTCTGTCCTTGTTCCAATCCTTCAGTATTTGCCCCTGTCTTAGAATCACAGAATGGTTTGGATTGGAAGGGAGCTTTAAAGATGATCTAGTTCAAGCCCCCTACTGTGGGCAAGGACATCATCCCCTAGATCAGGTTGCTCAAAGTCCCATCCGTTCTGTCTTTGACACTTCTGGGGATGGGGCATCCACAAGTTCTCTGGGAAACCTGTTCCAGTATCTCACTACCCTCATAGAAAAAGTATATAAAGATATGTTCCTTATATCTAATCTAAATATACCTCTTTTAGTTTAGAACTGTTGCCCTGTGTCCTATCACTAAAGGCCCTGGTAAAAAGTGTCTCATCTTCTTATAAATCCCCTTTATATACTGAAAAGCTGCAATAAGGTCTTCCTGAAGACTTCTCTTTGCCAGGCTACAGAACTCTCTCAGGTTTTCTTCACAGGAGGGGTGTTCCAGCCCTCTGATGATTTTTGTGGCCCTCCTCTGGTCCTGCTCCAACAGCTCCATGTCTGTCATGTGCAGGGGCCCTAGAGCTGGATGCAGTAGTCCAGGTGGGGTGTCACCAGGGTAGAGGGGGAGAATCACCTCCCTCAACCTGCTGGCCATGCTTCTTTTGATGCAGCCCAGGATATGATTGGCTTTCTGGGCCATGCATGCATATTTCCAGCTCATGTCCAGCTTTTCATCCACCAGGACTCCCAAGTCCTCCTTGGCAGGACTGCTCTCAATTCATTCCCCAGCCTGTACTGATACTGGTGATTGGCCTGACCCAGGTGCAGGACCCTGCACTTGGCCTTGTTGAACCTCATGAGGTTCACATGGGCCCACTCCTCAAGCCTGTCAAGGTCCCTGTGGGGGCCTTCTCTTCCCTCAAGCATATGAACTGCACCACTCAGCTTGATGTCATCTGCAGACTTGCTGGGAGCACACTCAATTCCACTGTCTATGTCATTAATGAAGATTTTGAACAGTACCAGTCCTGACACGCCTGAGGGACGCCACTTGTTACTGATCTCCTTTTGGACATTGCACTGCTGACTGCAAGTCTTTGGATGTGGCCATCCAGCCAGTTCCTTATTCATAGAGGAGTCTATATCTCTCAGATTTAGAGACAAGGATGTTGTGTGGGACTGTGTCAAAGGCCTAACAGAAGTCAAGGTAGATACCTAAGTTGCTCTTCCCTTGTCCACTGATTGTCACACCATTGTAGAAGGCCACTGGGTTAATCAGGCACAATTTGCCCTTTGTGAAGCCAGAAACCTCAGAAAACAAGTATGTCCTAACTCGCTAAGGTTAAATCAATGTATGACAGATCTTTGTTGCTGCAGATGAAATGTAGTTAGCAGAGCACCAGCTGTATGCACAACTGGTAGGCTGTGGGCTAACAGTCTAGATTGTCCAAATCCATATATAAATCATACACTTACTAAATTCAGTCATAGACAAAAGAAGAACGAGCTCAGAATTCAAGGATAAGGTTTTACAAGGCTAGGACTGCAAGAAGAGTTTAACAGAATATTTATGATGACAGTAATTTGCCATTGTCATTGTTTCTGACATATTGCTTCTCTTTAGGAATTAAAAAGAAATCTAAAGTCTGCTTTTGATGACAAAATTATTATTGTTCCTTCTTTTTTATTTGCTAATTGAAAAATTCACAGATGAGACTTAAATGTGCTATGTTAGCATATCCACATTATTCTATTAGCGCAGAGAGGGCTAACAAAAAAGTTGGTGCAGTCCAGCCTCATTCATCAGCCTTATTACACTCCCTGCAATATTCACTGTATCTAGCCTTGTATTCATTGTTCAATCTTGCATTGTTTTTTCATTTCCTCTGTAAACATCACAGTGAACCTGGGATTTTGCTTTTAGCATGGCTCTGTTTCGAGAACTTTGTTATCTATTCCACTTCTTGTATTAGACCTGAAAGTGTTCATTAGGGCAAAAATGCTCAGTGTGCACATTGCTTACAGGTGTTGCTGAAAATAATCAGTGTGAGTATTGCTTCCCGATACTGCCATAATATATTGAGCTATCTTTAGCAAATTAAAATAATTGCTTATTTGGAAGAGCTTCATGCACCATGTATTTGCTGTCAGGTCTGCATTTCATGCTGATGAATACATCTTCAAGTAATATGCACTTGTTTTAGAGACAGTTATCATGAAATCTAGTGACTGCTGCTATTCCGTACTAACATGCTATTTTTCAGGCTTCCATTGCTTTGGCAAATAGTGAAAGCATAGAACTGATGAAGGTAGCAGTCTGAAAATCACAAGAAATGCTCTGCTCATAAATTTTCCACATTTCTTGTGGAGTCAGGATGGGCAAATTTGAGTGGTTGCCAAATGTTAAGCAAACCTAATACTTCTGCAGACCGCAGCAGCCAGCGTTTTTGTAAATGGCATATGCCTGTATGCTGTGGTATAGTCAAGGAGGTTTTATGAGTGTCTAGGAAGGTTCCTGGAAATTCCTATGACTCTGTAGGGTTTTTGCCTTCTTGTTTATGAAAAGAAGTAACTCAAAGTTTTTTGGTTTCTTGTTTGATATATCTGTTGATGAAAAAGGACTATAATACATTCCCCCCCCCACCCCCCCCCCCACCCCCCGTCTTGGAGGACCAGAAATTCACTCAGGTTTTTGTATGGTCACATTTTATTGTACACGCAATGGAATTGTCATTGAAAATTGCAGCTGTATCTTTTGTTTTCGTGGTCTTGCACTTCAACACTCTGGCTATGACTTCTCATGAATGGTTAAAACGAATTCTGGGGATGCTACTTGTTCCTCTCTGCAGCTGCTCTTTCTGTCATCGGAGTCCCTTTTACTGCCTTGTGTAGAAATGTTGCCTTATTTACAGCTCTAAAGCCATCATGCTCTATTGTGAAACTTAGTAGATGCAATTAACATCATCCTCTCTCAACAACATCCTTTGCTTGTGCTCTTTTCTTTCTTGAACTGTTCATCACTAAATGGATATGTTACTGTATGAATCTATGGTATACTGACATCTTGAAGATCTTATAATTGGTCCTCTCTTCTGGAGAAGAATATAGTAACACTGGAAATGTTCTAATAGATGGCTGATTTTCTGGTCAAGGAATGGAATGATTCCTGTATGAGGAAGTTTGCTGAATCCTCATCCAGGCGCTGGTATCAAAGAGAGAAATGACCTGGGTTATGCATGTATAAAGCTGTGAATGGCAAAAACTGCATAGGGAACTTCTTCCATCCTCTTTCTGTGCAAGAATTAGTGGCTGTCAAAGCCACCTAGACTGCGGTAGGTTCAAAACAAATGCAAAATATAATTCATCATAACATGCAATTTATCTGTGGAACTGCTTATCGCAGGACATTGTGGATCTACATGAGTTCGAAAAAGGACTGGATTAATTAATAGAAGAAAAATATGTCAATGATTATTAAATACAAAGATTCACTTCTGGCTCAGGAAGCCCCTGAGATGTTAATTCCTGGGAGTGGTGCTGAAGCTTGGACTGCTCAGATCAAACCTTGACATCTGCCAGGTCTGTTCTTACTCATTTGTGTGGTGCTGTAGTCTGACACTCAGGGATTTACTGTGCAAATGCTGAGGAGAAATTTGCCCTGAAATATCTGTGCAGCTGAGGAAATGGAAGGTATCACCACAAAGAGAAATAGTCCCAATGGCTCAGTGACACTGAGGGGGAAGCAATGTGGGAACCAATAAATATGTTATCACAAAATCCTTGAGATTGGAAGGGACCTCTGGAGGTTATCTGGTCCACCCTCCCTGCTCAAGCAGGGCCACCTAGAGCTGCTTGCCCAGGACCATGACTAGACTTTTGCATATCTCCAAGGAGTGAGATTCTACCACTGCTCTGGGCAACCTGTGCTAGTGCTCAGTTACCCTCACAGTGAAAAAGTGTTTCCTGATGTTCAAACAACATCAGCTCTGTTTCAGTTTGTGCCCGTTGTGTCTGGTCCTGTCACTGGGTACAGCTGAAAAGTCTGGCTCCACCCACTTTACACACTCCCTTCAGGTCATTTTCTGAAAGCTGCTTTCCAGCCAGGTGGCCCCTGGCATGTGCTGGTGCATGGGGTTGTTCCTCCCCAGCTGCAGGACTTTGCACTTCTTGCTGAACTTCATGAGGGTCCTTGCAGCCCATTTCTCCATCCTGTCAAGGTCCCTGTGCGTGGCAGCACAACCCTCTGGCATACCAGCCACCACTCCCAGTTTTGTGCCACGTTCAAACTTGATGAAGTACACTCTGCCCCACCACCTTGATCATTAATGAAGATTGTAAACATGATTAGAATTCAGTATTGACCCCTGGGCTACATTGCTATATACTGGCTTCCAGCTAGACTTCGTGCCACTGATCACCACCCTCAGGGCCTGGTCATTCAGCCACTTTTCAGTCCACCTCCCTGTCTGCTCATCCAGCCCATATCTCAACAGCTTCTCTATGAGAATCTTGTGGCAGGCAGTGTTGAAAGCCTCACTAAAGTCTAGGTGGACTACATCCACTGCTTTCACCTCGTCTACCAGGCTAGTCATTTCATCATAGAGGGTTGTCAAGTTTGTCAGGCATGACTTGCCCTTGATGAATCCCTGCTGACTCCTCCTGATGATTGTTGTCTTTCATATGCTTGGAAACGGTTTCCAGGATTAGCTGCTCCATCACCTTCCAAGGGACAAGTTGAGTCTGACTGGCCTGTCTTCCTTCTTGAAGATAGGAGGGACATTTTCTTTCCTCTAGTCTTCAGGCCCTTCTCCCAATCACTGTGGTCAATCAAGGATTATAGAGTGTAGCCTTGCAATGACATTGGCCATGTCCCTCAGGTTCATCATCCATCCCCAGGCAGAACTCCATGCACTCTGACTGCTCTTTCATGTAAAAGGCAACTCTCCTCTCATCTTCCCAGGCTGCCCTTCCTAAAGACCCTGTATCCCTCCATTGCAACAGTCCAGTCATGGGAGTCATCCCACCACACCTCTGTGATCCCAGTGAGATCATAGCCCTGCAACTGCACACAGATGTAACTCATCACATTTATTCCCCACACTGTGTGTATTAGCATAGAGACACTTCAGTGAGGCACCCCAGCATGTTGTCTTACTAAAAGGAGGTTTGGAAATTTCTCCCTAATGGTGCCCTGCAGGCATTTCCTTGCTTTACCTGCAAGTGCTGGAGGTGACCCTGCCTAAGCCCTGTATTGTGATTTTTGTGATCCCTTCCTTTCACATCACCCTGTGCCCTTTGCTTATTTAGTCTGTCACTCCCTACTCTTTACTCATCTGAAAATGTGAGGAGATATTTAGAGCAGAGCTGGCTAAGCCTAAAATGGCTTTTTGATCTGAAATGCCAATAATATCAATGATACTTATGCACTGGGGTAGAAGCGGGTGTAAAAGTGTATTGGTACAAAAGGCTGATGTTTGTACTAGCAGTACAGGGGCTTCTATCTCTGACAAGCTGACATGTATTCGTGGTTGAATTCAGAACGGGCATTTCAGCATGCTCAGCCTTTTTCTAATCCTTGCTTCCTGGAGAAAATGTGTTATTTACAGAAAATTTTCAAAGTTTCTCCTAGCAAGGCTATTTTCCTGCCTATGCAAGAATAGTATAAACAGTATGTGGCAGCCTTGTAGTTTGCTGATGACTTCATGTGGACATGTTCTGCTTATTGCATTTTCTCCAGAGCTAATAGCTGGCTAAGGATGACAATCAGCTGCAGGTATGTGACTCCTAACGCTTGCAGAAAGCTAGAAACTTACAGGTATTGCCATTCAGCAATTATGTGGCTTTTGATATCTTGACTAGTGGCAATATAATGACAGTAACTGTGTGAGAGTCTTGTTCCTGTGTAGGTATGAGACTAAGGACTTGCGGACATCTAGCCTGTGAGGGACTATCTCAGCTCATAAGCACATGAGGTTAGGTACAAAGCTGAGGCAGCTATGTTATGTGATTCAGGTAGACCTTGGACATAACTTCTAGTAGAGGTGGCAGCAGTATATTCAGCCTCAATGGAGAAGGAATTAATTTTATGCATGTCTAAGAGATGCATCCTAGAGGGGCTAAAGTCTTGGACAGCAATGGGTGGGCTCTGCCTCTTACTGAAGATGGAATTTTAAACGGGTTCCTTTTTTCTGTCCTGCTTTCCTTGCACAGACTTCATTCAACTGCATATCCCAGTCTCTACCTGTATTTTGTTCACGCACTGAATCATCCTTTCCATCCTAGAAAATATTTGTGTTAGTGACAACATGGAACAAATATTATTATGGAGACTCCAGGGCAAAGTGGAAATAGCTAACAGCTTGGTGACACAACAGAGGGCACCACAGTCTGGAAAACTAGAAAAACAATAGTTTTATACTAAATGAATGGTTAAGCACTAGTTTGAAGTTATTTAATGTTTTTGTCTACAGTACAAAAGAAAAAGATGGTGTGAAGAGATCCAGAATCCTAGCAATGATTGAACAGAATCTAATGATATAACTTTTCAGCAAGTATGATTTGAAGGCTGTGGGAATTGTGGTTGCTGTGTGTAGGGCAGACTGATGAACATGATCCAGTCAATGCCGAAATTGAGCAGCTACTTAATGCATAATATGAAATGCTCCCAAAACCTTCGTTTTTTTTTTCCTGCAGATGTAACAACAATCAATAAAAAGTTATGGTATTACATAAATTGGACTTAGTGATACATGAAATTGTTGATGAGAAGCCAAAGTGGAACACCTACAAGGCTGTGTTGAATACCATGAAGCCTTTTATCTTTTATGCTGCTCTTAAAGATATCTTGTCATTCATACTCTTGTAATACTCTTGTAAACTTGCTGTGGTGTTATGTGATTTTAGACAGGTTTATGCTGCCATCTTTGTGCCATATTGCACACCAAATGTCAGAATAAAACTTGCAGTGATGATGCTGTGGAATCTAATTGGTTTTTAGGAGCTGAAGCCATGATGTTTGGATCAGCTGGTATCTGAAATGTTTAGAAACAACTCTGTCTTGTGAGTTGAAGCAGGAAAGAAGCAACACAAGCACAGTTTTAGTGTGAGATTATTGCTAGTAGTTGAAAGTAACTGATATGTGACTAGTCATATTGGTGCTGAGCAGTTCAAGTTGGAGTGCGTAAGTGTGATGATAATGCTAAAACTGCTATTGAAGTCAAGAAACAGTATCAAAATCATCAGTAGTTCAGCAGGTAGAGCCCCTGGTTGTTACTGAACACATGGGTAGTCAACACAGAAAACCATACAATTGGGCTTTTTAGCTAGATTTGTATGCATGAAGTGTGGTACTGCCAGCTGCAGCATGTTTGGTTTCAAAGGACAGTGCAATGACACTCTGGAAGGAAAGGCTATCCTCTTCCGCTCATCAACAGACTTCAAGTGCAGCTCTGGACTTAGAGAAAAGATTTTAATACTGGAGTCGCTGTCTAAGCTCCTTAATCTCTATTCCCTGCCAAAAGCAAACTCACCAAACTCAACACAGAAATCTGTTTGGACAGATGGAGGCAAAGACTGTCATTTTATACAGTTTCATCTTGTTGATATTCTGAGTGTTATCCTTTGACCTGTCTACAAACAGCTCATTTTCTTTCCTGTTCTCAAATTCCCCTGCCTAAAATTCAGTCTTGTGTGACAGCTCTGAAACCATAAAGTGATTCTAATTCCCTTCCTCCAGCTCTTGCTCAGTGTCACAAGCATCCAATACATCTGAAGTCTTTCTTTAGAGAAGTACTGTTTCTCTGCTTTCTCAGCTCTACTGTGTGCTACCACAGTTGACAGTTCAGCTGACAAAATAAAAATTTGCATCACCCATTTACATGTGTTAACTCCCTCCTGACTTCAAAGGATGTCTGTGTTCTTCCAGATGCTGCAAAACCAGATCTACAAGTACGAAATCAGTAGGCTGTAAGAATTGTGGAGAATATCCACTGACTCCAAGGTACATAAAGAAGGACTCCCTTGCCTTAGGGGGCTAAGTCCTGCTGGGCAGATATTTTCAGGACTATTGGAATAGTGTAACTTGGGATAGTGTATACTGAATATAGTTAAGCTTGAATTTGTAGATGTTTGTCAGATTAACTACTTCAAGGACTCCTGGCGGATGAGGAGGAAGATGATGTTGCCTTGATGCATGACAAAGTGGCAGATTAATAGCTTTATTTTTCCCCTTTTGGGAGAATGTTAAGCTTGATCAAGATGCTCAAGCTGAGTGGTAGCAGAGCCACCGTCTCTCTGCAGCCTTATCTAGCCAAAGAAGTGGCAGATTAGAAAACCAGACATAACAGAGAATTGAGTGAGACATCCAAGTCACTCATGCATGAGAAGATTCCTTCTGGATACTGAAGTGAGATGCAGAGGCAAGATACCTAATGCCAAGATGAAGGTAGAATGCAGTAAAACTACATTTGTGTGGGAGTAGTATTTGGTGATCATCAGTTGGATTGAGGAAAGAAAATGTTTGTCTTGGGCTTTGAGTGGATACCTGGAGAATGATGCAGCCTTGGTGGGCACTGATGTTGGCATTAAGTTGCACTCGTAAGCTTCTCTTCTTCTCAACACAGGATGGGATGTCTTAAAGCCTACCTTTTGAGATAGAGGTGATTGGATCTGTGCGCAAATTCCAAAAATGGGTACTACAACAGCTGGAGATGAGATTCTTTTTCAGAATTAGAGTTATTGGCTGGGCTGCCCTCTACAAGCTGCATGGGCAGATGTTGGCCTTACTGATCTCTCTGCCAGTTGCTCTATAGACAGTACTATTGGCAGTGCTCTCTAAAGGTTATGAGACTTGAGCTATGTATAGATGGAGCAGTGCCCAGATGTATGGTTCTCTTCCAAGCAGCAGTGGTAGCAAACATGCCTGTTTAAAGAAAAGCAGTCTCTGCATTACATACAGTTTGAAACATTTGGTACCTTTATTGGAAGATAGTCACAGATTCAGATGTGGAGGCACCCAGGTTCCAAGTTGACATAAAAGATTGAGTTTCAAAGACAATCCCAAGGTAAGAAAATTAATAATGCTGTTTAAAAGCTGAACAAAGAATGGAGGACTTCTTGTGACTGAAGCAACTGAGACTTAGACACACACCACCGAGTCCCACTGCTTGCATTTTGTTTAGTGCTGTTTGCCTCTCAATCAAATATCAGAAGGTGGTCCTGACTTCAGGCACATAATTCCTGGCTGGCATTCTACTCAAGCACCAAAACTGCAACGTGTGGGCTCCAGTTTGCCTTTGGCCCTGGGCATTAATTCCTCAACACAATTAACAGAATCCTCCTGAGATCATGGATCACTCTGTGAATACTGAGATGATCCTTGACTCTCAATCTTTGTCACTTCAAGCTGCTCTCTGAGGAGGTGACTTCTGACACTAGTGGAATGGCTCTAAGCATGGAGTCTGCACAAAGTGTGACTTGTATCACTCAAGCATCTCTTTCAACTTTCTGGTTTCAAGTTCAGAATGATGAATATTGAGTGTCATGATCTCTAGTGTCATCCTGTAGTTACTAGGATGTTTCCAGAGTTATTTTTGTCTGCCTTTCTGGAAAGCAAATCAATGCATGGCAGCTCCAAAGTGTCACTACTAGTGAAAATTTTTGTAAATAGAACCTATTGTTGTATTTGTCCAATGTGTTTTAAAGTTCCTTCAGTTATCAAAGTCATGATTAATGGTCCTAATATCAGTTGCTTATTTCCTGAATAGCACTGATTTTTTTTTTTCCAATTCCCTTCAAGAACTATATTTTCTAGGTTGGTAGAGAATGCTGAACTTGTAACTCACTGGGTACCTATCTTTGCATGGGAACATCTAGCTGGACCCTTTTCAGCACAGAAATGGTTATTGGCACCTTGGGTTGACATCATAAATACAACCTCTTAAACTTTTTGAAAGAACCTGTTTTAAGGCCATGAACTCAATGCTGAGAATGATGCAATCTTGCCACTAGAGTTTTCCCTGGTTGGCAAGGCCCAGCAGTTCCTGCCCCTTGATGCACCACTGCAATGGGAGCATGGCACACTTCTCCTATGCTGATGTGTTTGCGTGCAGGATGAAGTGAAGACTAAGACTGAGGACTGTCTGTAGTCTGGTGATTCTGGATTTTCTTGTTGTCCCTTGAACTTTCCAGACTGTTTCATTTCTTCACCGAAAGGGTGAAAGGTAATGAGAACTAAAACCAAATCTTAAAACACCTTCCCCCCAACCCCTCCCTTCTTCCCAGACTCAACTTCACTCCTGATTTCTCTACCTTCCCCGCCTCAAGCGGCGCAAGGGAACGGGGAATGGGGGTTGTAGTCAGTTCATCACATGTTGTCTCTGCCGCCTCTGCCTCCTCAAGGGGAGGTCTCCTCACACTCTGCCTCTGCTCTAGCCTGGGGTCCCTCCCACAGGAGACAGTCCTCCATGAACTTCTCCAATATGAGTCCTTTCCATGGGCTGCAGTTCTTCATGAACTGCTCCAGCCTGGGTCCGCCCCCAGGGTGCTGCCCTTCAGGAACAGGCTGCTCCAGCGTGAGTCCCCCACAGTGTCACAAGTCCTGCCAGCAAACCTGCTCCAGCCGGGGCTCCTCTCTCCATAGGGCCACAGGTCCTGCCATGAGCCTGTTCCAGTGTGGGCCTCCCACGGGGTCACAGCCTCCTTCGAGCATCCCCTTGCTCCGGCATGGGGTCCTCCCCGAGCTGCAGGTGGAGATCTGCTCCAGCATGGAGCTCCATGGGCTTCAGGGGCACAGCCAGCCTCACCATGGTCTTCCTCAGGGGCTGCCGGGGAACCTCTGCTTCAGTGCCTGGAGCGCCTCCTGCCCCTCCTTTTGCTCTGACCTGGGTATCTGCAGGGCTGCTCCTCTCACATGTTTTCACTCCTCTCTCTGGCTGCAATTGATGTTGCCATTTTTTTTCACCCTTTTTAACTATGTTCTCCCAGAGGTGCTACCACCATCGCTGATGGGCTCAGGCTTGGCCAGCGGTGAGTCCATCTCGGAGCCGGCTGGCATTGGCTCTGTCGGACACAGGGGAAACTTCTAGCAGCTTCTCACAAGAGCCACCCCTGCAGCCCCCCAGCTACCAAAACCTTGCCATGCAAACCCAATCTGGTCAGCTAATTGCAGGCCAATTCCCTGACCTCATCATGGGTATATGCTAACACAGGCAAAGGACTGTTCCCAATGGGCGGTATGAATGAGGCCACTTTTGGTGGGAGAAGCCTATTTAGCTGTATAAGCATTAAGTTCAGGGCCAGAAAATTGTTCCTGGCCATAACAGCTGCCCAGGCCATTTTTTCAAAATTCACTGTTTCCTTTACTGCAGATCTATGTAACAACATCCTCTGCCTCTGAATGTAGACAGAAACATTGTCTCCTCAGGATTGTCAGGATTCTCTACAGATTTCATGGCTGTCAAACTGTTACTAATGCCAACTGCAGAGTTTTTTATCTTTAAGGTACAAATTACATCTGTAGCTGGGCCCCTGAAACTTTGTTCCTCTGCTTTTGACACCTGCCTCTTTCAGCATTTGAGTTGTGTGTGCAAATGGCTCTTCACTTGATGGCACTGACCTTTCAATTCAAAATTGTAGTAATTTCCTTTAGAAAACTATCCCAGGGCTTACTGCAGAACTTTTGCAGATTTGGGAAAGCAGCTGCACCTGGGATTGGGGCTGTTGGCATTCACCCTGTCCCTAAGGTTTGGCATCATGTGGTCAGTTGACAAATACATATACTGTACGTGGTCTTGTACGTAGTCAAGGCTAGTGAAAGTGCATCAGTGAATGCTTGTACGATAGACGGAGATGCAATGTATCTGCCAAGCCTTAGACTGGTATTTGAACCTTGTGTAGGCTGGTATCTGTGCCTGGAAAGAGGATCTTGTCTTTACCTTTCTGGTAAAGAGAGGATTTCTTAAAGACCTTGGTGTTATAGGTGCAGCTGATGTTTTAATCTTTCTCAGTGGTATTCCAAGGTTGATGGGGAGGTAGCCTTTGCAACTGATTTCTTGGTAGGAACCTCATGGGAGATGAAAAATGGGATATAGTTCTTGTTGATGGCTCCAATGCAGCTGAGGAGCCCCTGGCTGGTAGGACCTGCCCAACCATATGTTATATGTATTTGGGAAGCCAACACTCAAATTACTCAATCTTCCCACCACAAACATGCTTATTGTGGGCATGCACCTGTTTCCCTACTCTCC
This sequence comes from Phaethon aethereus, assembly GCF_964289735.1. NCBI lineage: Eukaryota > Metazoa > Chordata > Aves > Phaethontiformes > Phaethontidae > Phaethon > Phaethon aethereus. The sequence continues at coordinate 16,737,797 of NC_138575.1, forward strand.
TTTATGGGTCAGTGATGGCATAGCTCTAGAGGGCAATGGTAGTCCTCATCTCCAGCCATATAGCATCCTGGGAGATGGTGCATTAGCCTAACATCTGCTATTCAGTACTCCTTGATATCCAGAAAGTTGTGGTCCTGTTGTTGTTTGTCCTGTGTGTATACATTAGTCATTCCCATCAGAAGTAGAATGACGATGGCTCAGGAGAGAGATCTTGCCACAGCAGTACCATGTACCTGAGTAAACAGCTCAGGTCCTTAACCTCAGTTCAAACCTAGGATCTGTGGAGCAATTCTCATGATCCCATCTGCAGGAAAAAGCCAGGCCCACAAACTGGGGAGAGATGATGTCAGAGGTTCTCTGGCAGGAGTACGAGGAGCAAATGCAGTGGACGTAGCAGTATTAAGACCAGTGTGTGCAGGTGTCATTGCAAGGAGTGATACACAAAGATTGGGGCCATCCCCAAGGCATCTGTTTCTGTGATATGAGCCGGCAAACAGTGCACATGGAGCAGGTGTTGTACCAAGGAAGTGTGCAGGTGAGAAGACAACACCTAAGATCCTAGAATGGATATTGAGCACTGCAAGTGCAGTGTGGGCGTGATAGAGTAAATGTGGTCCATAGTGTGCTGTTTGGGCTGCAAGAAGGAAACTGCTCCCAGGGAAGATGTTTGTGGCTATGTAGGTGTAACCTAAGGTAACTCTAATGCAGTTTTTGGTACCTAACCACATACAGCTTAAATATGTATGTCTAATGAGTTAAAGACGTTATTAAAAGCTATGTGTAAAGAAAGCCTATTTTAAACCAGGTTTCTACAAAATGTTGCCTTTTACCTCTGGTCAGCATAGTGTTCTTCCAAACCAAAAAAGTTTGTATATAATATATGCTGTTTATATCATACATACTCAGGCATATGTTACTAGCCTGGGAGGCGAACTCGCCTGTAGCCATCACCATTGTACTTCTGACGGGAACGTATAATATATGTGCATCAAATGAACAGTGTGAACAGATATATAGATAGATAAATATAAAAAATATGTATACAGAGAGAGACCACAGTAACAAGAAACACTGATAAAATTTGTTCTGTATGTGGTCTTTTTTATCTCTAGTAATAAAATTACATTTCTATGGTATGGATGTATTTCATACTTCTAATGTAAAATCTACGTTAACAAACTCAGTAAACTGGGCCTACTTTAACAGTTATTAGTTGATAATTAATATCTTTTGGGGAACAATCAGAGCTCCTCCTAGTGCCTTTAGAGTAATACTGTAGAGGGACTGTACCAATTACGCTCAAAATATCTTGCAAGTTTCACAGAAATAAAAAGTAATTAACAGCTTGCGTTAGTGTTCTCATTATCTAAGTTCAGAACTGTTTCAGGTCTAGGATTTTAATTGGAAAACGATTGGAAAGTTTTCCCTTAAGAACTATTCCTTTTTTCTTTTTATCTCTTATATAAACAGATTTTAGGGTACTTGTTTGTGATCCCACTGCTGGGGAAAACAGCTATATCTTTACTTTATTAGAGTCAGACAAAGACAACAAGGAAACCTGCAAAACCCTGTACATTTTCATGATAAAACTGTTTAAAATTACCCATCAGCATGTGTAATTATTTTCTGTTTATTTTCAAAACAATTGTATACTATTAAGGATACTAGCCAATTAATTGTAGTTAAAGCCTAAGCTTCATATGCCATGAAATCAAAATGAGAGGAAATTCTTCTAATCTATTTTATATTAGTTATTTTTCCTAGACTCTGAATTGCTTTGTAAAGCAAAATTTGACTATAGGGAAAACTTAAAAATGCTTAGTACTTTTGTAATAGCATAACATGAATATTTACCATAATCTTTATAAATACACGTATATTAAAATTTTATGAAGCATAAAGGCAAGATCAGTTTGGGAAGTTCCACTTACTCTTGGTGAAACTAAGGGACAGGTTGTTACTGACTTTGCATGTTAAAATCACGCTGCTGCCAAAAGGCAGCAGCAATTACTTTTGGTTTGATGCAAAATCATGTTTTGGTGAAATAATATTGTGGGCTTAAAGCTGATGAAAATCTTGAGGTTTGTCAGCTGAAATATTCTTGAGCTTGATGAAATAAACTGGCATTGCATTGGGTATTTTGGCTGACAGTTTGTTAGAACTATCCAGCTTTGGGAAACTGGGATGTTTTGACAATTGAAATCAGGTGAAAGAAGAAAAAAAAACTTGGAAAAGATTTTGTTTCTTGGAAGTGTTGACTCTGGTTTTACCTCCTTGTAGGTGCAAATTGAGAATGTCTAGGTAATTAAATGTATTGCTCAAACATTTTAACTGTGAATTCATCATGTTGACCCACACTTTTCTACTTTCCTGTATTCTTGTGAGAGCAGTTTTAAAAAGCACACTTAGGGCACTAAAGCAGGCAATCTGCCTTCAGAGCCCGTTACCTTTCTTGCTGCTGAAGAAGCACTGCACCTACCTAGAAGCATGTTAGGTTGCTATGATAAAACATTACTTACCTAAGGAGATAAAGAATGAGAATTTAAGCCTTAATCTTTGAATGATATCTCTTTTTCTCCCGTCGAGAGTCATTGAGTCCCTCCCAGCCTTTGAAAGGAGCCCAAAGTTGACCAGGATTACACAATCCTGGAACAAAACTCAGTGAGAAACTTTGCAAGTTACTGCAAGGATGGCATGTTAAAGGTGTTTGTCACTGAGATGTAAGTGTCTGTCTGATGGTAGCGTTCAGGTACGTCAAAGTAGAATTCCTTTACTTGCCAAACTAATCTCTAATGAAAAACAGATTTATGGATAGAAAAGTTGATTGTCTGATAGGCAAGTGGTGTTGTTTCTTAAGCAGACTTCACCAGGACAGTGAAGAAAACATAAGAATAAGAAAAGATTCTTCTTAATATTTTGACTTACAGTCTTTTCAGATAAACTATAATTACTTTTTCTGAGGAAAAGTAAGAGGTTTTCTGTTTTGGAAAGTAGTTCTGTGTTTTCCAGAATTTGTTTAAAAAAGAAAAAAGAAAACTGAAAGCAACAGTCCTTCTGAGCTGTTGCAAAGTCACTTGTTGCAAGAATTGACATACAAATTATACTGCAGAATGGGTTGAACCCCACTGAATCCATATAGCTGGGGACTCCCACCCAGACATGCTTTCAAGTTGTATGTGAGGTGTTTTGGTGTTGGGCGGGTTAAAATAACACTAATTCTGCAGCCTGTTTGTACAGGGCATTGCAGGATATATTGTCAGCTTCTTCGCTACTGTCCCATTAATGGAAGGAAGCTCTCAATCTGTAACAGAAGATCTTTAATTTCATTCGATGAGAATCGAGTCCTGGTACACATCTACACAATTTGTACCAACAGAAAACTAAGAGAATTCCAGGTGATAATATTTAATCTGTGGTTCCTTAAGTGAATTTGTTCTTCTCTAGTTGTGAAATTACAACACTGGCCAAGCCTTATTTGTCCTGTTTGGGTTAAAAGGCAGATTTTAATGTGATGCAGAACACAGAAAGTATACTGCCTTAGCTACGAGCTGATGAAAGCATCTTCATCATTACCAATTGCATAGAAGATATCGTTCAGTTTGGGTGAGTGAACTGAGATATTTCTGAACTGACTTGGACATAATTTTTGTAAGATGTCATTTGGCTTGCAATAGTCTTATCTGCATCCACAATCGTAGTTGAAATTGGAACCATCTCTCTCAGACATTAAATTTCTGTATCTGTTGAATCTGAAGTTGTCACCATTCAAAATATCCTTTCTGTTTGAATTGTGGTTGAATGCTCACCATTGTAAAAGCAACCACGTCCAACTAGATATAATTACAAGATTCCTAAATTTAGGTATCTGCTTCACTCACCCCTATTTGCATTTGTTCAGGACTTTTTCTGTTTCTTTGGAAGTTCAAGCTTTCTGACTGTTGCCACTTGAAATGGTTTTGGTGAATCTGTTCTCAGGTGTGCCTTTTGATTAAGTGAATGGAAATAAATTATCAACCTTCTGTTGTGAAAGACTCTAGTACTTGTGGACACGTTACATACATCATGTTTAGAATGACGGGTTAAATATTAAAAGGTAAGCTACACTTTTCCATTTGAGGTGTTTTGCTATCAATTTAAGATCTGGTTCAGGGATATCCAAAGTATATACACTGATGGATTTTTGGTTGCATACCATACAAGATCTCAGATAGTGAAGCCCGTACTTTTGCACGGGGCTTATTGACAGGGAAGAGTAAGGTGTTTACGATGCATTAACACAACATATTCTGAAATACAGTATTTCTTTCAGGTAATTTTTTGACTGTATAATTTAACTAATAGTCTCTTGGATGTCATGTAAATACTATTCTTGTCAAGTCAAATTCACATCATTAATAGACACATTGATTTTTGGTTGTTGCTGTTAGGCTCAGGTGTTATCAACAGATTGTAAATCTGCTAATTGAGTCATACTGTTAGAGCTTGGAGTGTGGCAGTTGTTATTCCTCAGACTTCGATTAATCACACACAATTACTTCTGCTGATGTACAGATTATCTTGAACAATCCAATTAGATATTCGATATTCATATTGTCACCCACTTATTGTAGACAGAAAACTACCCATTTTTAGCATCGTGTTCTAGTATTATGAAATATTTTTTTACTGGATACACAAGAGAATATACTAAAACAAAAATTGAGAGCACTGAAATTTAGGGTCTAGTTTTTTCCTTCCTTTCTCCCTCCTATTCCCTTTCCTGCACAGATGGTTTGTAGCATATATTTTGACAGGACTTGTACAGTTCATTTCAAAGCCCTGTGATTTACAGCTATGCAAGCATCTTTTGTGATCTTCCATCTTAACGGGCAGCATACAGCCCTTATTGTCTTGGTGAATTGCATCTGTAGTAGATGGAGAACTGGTAGAAAAATGGCTGGAGTAGTTATGAAGGTAGGAAAAAAAAAAAAAGATGAGTTATCCTACCATCACCTCCATTTCATATTCCCTATACTTTTCTTTCAGCTTTTGAGTTGCTTTGCTACTTTCAGTGTTCCTAGATCATTGCATTGAGAGGCACGAATGCACAAAAATAAGGCGTAACCTTAGACCTATCTCCATTAATGTATAGCATAGACCTTAGACCTTAATATGTAGGATAGACCTAGCTTTAGACCTATCTCCATTATTGCGCAGCATAACTGTCATATTTTTCCTTTGCTACTCATGCTCTCAAACTTATTTCTTAACAGCATTCTTTGGAGCCTTAAAATTAAAGTCATCTAAAACACCTGTCAGTGGCAGAAGAAACTCCATTAAACAACAGCAGTTGAATATCTAAGAGCTATCTTATGCTAAATGTTACCCGCATCAGTTGGTATACCAGAAGTGTGAAACCTGATTTTGAATCATCTTGCAGTCTTGATTAGAAAATGTGTTTTCCATGTACTAATCTGTTCAGGAGTGAGATGGAAAAGACTTATGCTGCACACATAATTCCTGTGCATTTAAATTAGCTCAGGCTATGACTGTGCATTAAAAAGTAGGCAATGAAAGAGTCTGTTTTTCAGGTTTCTTTAGTTTGCCATTTTAACTTAAACTTCTGAAAAGCTGATCACTGTCACTAGTAAGCTAGCTTTTTAAAAACAGTTTGTTCTCCTGCATGGCCATTTCTGCAGCTTTAAATTCTCAGTTCACGTCTGTTATTCTTAAATGCCATGTGATTAAAATAAAGCTTTGAGGCTTTCTCAAAGCCAGTTCCTAACATCTGACAAATACCATAGTACTGAGTAAATATAAAATGATTGGATTAACAGAATGTTAGTACCAAGAAGCCTTTTGGAAGATGAAACACTTACTGGGTTGGTCTCATACTAGCAAACAAAACATATTTGGAAAGCACATGGGCCTCCATATTATTGAGAACCAGACTGTTTGTCACACCAAGCTTTGCTCTGTTAGGGCCTGGGTCCACCTCTTGGTTCATGTACTATGAAATTTTCCTAATGTTCTGTTCAGACAAGTCAACTGTAGAATTAACCTTTCCTTTTGACACTGAGTTTAAGGGGAAAAAAACTTACTTAGTAGATACCATTTTATCATACATCAGTGGACAAGGGAATAGCTAAGGATGTTGTTTGTCTGGACTTCTGTAAGGCATTTGACATTGTCCCCCACAACATCCTTCTCTCTGAATTGGGGAGGGATGCATTTGACGGATGGGCTATTGGGTGGATGAGGAATTGGTTGCGTGGTTGCATCTAGAGGGTAGTGGTCAACAGCTCAATGTCCAGATGGAGATCGGTGATGAGTAGTGTCGCTCAGGGGTCTTTATTGGGACGAGTAGTGTTTAATATCTGCATTAATGACATAATGGGATTGAGGGCACCCTCAGCAAGTTTGCAGATGACACCAAGCTGGGTGGTACAGTTGACATGTCTGAGGTATGGGATGCCGTCCAGAGGGACCTGGACAAGCTCAAGGAATGGCCCGTGTGAATCTCATGAGGTTCAACAAGGCCAAGTGCAGGGGCCTGCACATGGGTTGGGGCAACCCCCAGCATCAGTACAGGCTGGGGGATGAAGGGATTGAGAGCAGCCCTGCTGAGAAGGAGTTGGGGGTACTGGTGGATGAAAAGCTGGATATGAGCTGGCAATGTGCGCTCGCAGCCCAGAAAGACAACAACATCCTGGGCTGCATCCAAAGCAACATGGCCAGCAGTTCGAGGGAGGGGATTCTGCCCCTCTACTCCGCTCTGGTGAGACCCCACCTGGAGTCCTATGTCCAGCTCTGAAGTCCTCAGCACAGGAAAGACATGGACCTGTGGGAGCGGGTCCAGAGGAGGGCCACCAAAATGATCAGAGGGATGGAACACCTCTCCTCTGAGGACAGGCTGAGAGAGTTGGGGTTGTTCAGCCTGGAGAAGAGAAGGCTCCAGGGAGACCTTTATTGCAGCCTTCCAGTACTTAAAGGGGGCTTCTAAGAAAGATGGGGATAGACTTTTTATCAGGGCCTGTTGCGACAGGGCAAGGGGTAATGGTTTTAAACTAAAAGAGGGTAGATTTAGACTAGATCTAAGGAAGAAATTTTTCACAATGAGGGTGGTGAAACACTGGCTCAGGTTGCCCAGAGAGGTGGTAGCTGCCCCATCCCTGGAAACCTCCAAGGTCAGGTTGAACGGGGCTCTGAGCAACTTGATCTAGTTGAAGATGTCCCTGCTCATTGCAGGGGGGTTGGACTAGATCACCTTTAAACATCCCTTCCAACCAAACTATTCTGTGGTTCTATGAAAATGTAAGGAAACAGAACCCAGACAGAATCATAGAATCATAGATTAACTTTTCTTTGTCTCTATTTTTACTACCTTTTATGTCCTATGTGTTTTATGATATTTATAACAGTTAGTGTTGGATATACATTACCAGAGAGTGAAATACAAATTCTGTCCAATTGTTGTGGTTTAGCCCCAGCCAGCAACTAAGCACCACGGAGCCGCTCACTCACTCCCCCACGGTGGGACGGGGGAGGGAATCGGAAGAGTAAAAGTGAGGAAACTCATGGTTTGAGATAAAGACAGTTTAATAAGTAAAGCAAAAGCCGCGCACGCAAGCAAAGCAAAACAAGGAATTTGTTCGCTACTCCCCATGGGCAGGCAGGTGTTCAGCCACCTCCAGGGAAGCAGGGCTCCGTCACGTGTAATGGTTTCTTGGGAAGACAGACGCCATAACTCCGAACGTCCCTCCACCCCTTCCTTCTTCTTCGTCCCAGCTTTATATACCGAGCATGATGTTATATGGTATGGAATATCTCTTTGGCCAGCCTGGGTCAGCTGTCCCAGCTGTGTCCCCTCCCAGCTTCCCGTGCACCCCCAGCCTGCTCGCTGCAGGCCAGCATGAGAAGCTGGACCGTCCTTGACTACTTAGCAACAACTCAAAACATCAGCACCTTATCAACATTTTTTCATCCCAAATCCAAAACATAGCCTCACGCTAGCTTCTATGAAGAAAATTAACTCTACCCTGGCTGAAACCAGGACACCAATGTAAAATATATTTGTAGCATATTACAATTTTTCTAAACATATTCCTGTGGCTTTAAGTTCAGTTAAAAAGCCAGGCAAGTTTCTGGGCACAAAGGAGATGCATCAGAGCATGAGCTGTCCTTATAAACTTGCAAATATGCTTGCATTAGGCTAAGCCAATCACTGCTGAGGCAAATGACTAGCAATCTTGGAATACTAAAAGTGGCTTCTGGCCATAGCCTGTGGTTCAGGACCTGTTGTCCATGCACTAGTACAATACCTGCTTGAACCTCTTCCTTCTACAGATTCCTATGGCAACAGATTCCACAAGTTTACTAAAACCCATGAAAAAAAGCAGTTTATATATTCTAAACAGATTTCCTGCTATTTTCAGTGGGTGATCTGTAGTTCTGGTATTTGAAGGATTTGGTGGATAAGTTGTGCATTCAACTTTTCTTCTGCCGTGATGATTTTGTAAGCTTTGCTTGTATGCCCCCTCACCATTTTTAGTTCTCCTTGCAGGCAGCTGATCACTCCCTTTCATCAGTCTAGTTGCCCTTCTGTGTTCCTTCCCTATCTCTGTTATTTCCTTCCTGAGATGTGGACAGCGGGGCTGCAAATGGTGCTTGAGATGAGAGCTCAGCAAGGTTTTGCAGGGAGGCAGCACGGTGCCCTGTGTTTTGCTTTACTGCCCTTCTGGGGACAGAAGACAAACTGCATAATCAGCTGTTCAGTGCTGTGATGTGCAAACTCCTGTCCCAGCCATCTTCCTTTTGAATCTTCCTGGTCTTCAGGCTATATCTTGGTGGTGCTCCCCAGAAGTGCAATAAGCACAGGCCCCTGAAATGCCCTGGGGATGATTCTGACCCCGGCATGTGAATTTTTGCTTCTTTTGGAAAGCTGCAAATAGGGTTTACTCCTCCTGCCAACTGCCCTTCCCCATGGGATGGTTAGTGACCAGGATGATCCCCCATGGGTCACGTTAGCACAGTCATAGGGGTGCAGGGAAAGGCTCCCCAGAATCCTGTTTGTGGTGGCTCTTGCCTGGTGGCTGCTTACACTGCCAGGTAGGGAGGGAAATTTCTCATTTTTGGCAATGAAGATTAGACTGTACATCAATTCCCAGCATTTATTTTGATTTCCACATTTTCTTTCATGAAATGGTCAATTCCTTTGCATCACAGGCTGTTTTTCACATTAGAAATTCACTTTAATACCAATTTCTTTTGAAACTGTCAGATTTTGAGAAGAAACTAGTAAGGCTGAAATAGTTTATGTGACCAGAAACTGAAACCTAAAGATACTCAGTAATTTCTGCAAGATCTTCGTTACATTTATCCACAAATAGCTATGGATATTTTATTTAGAAAAGCATCTTACTCCCAGAGCCATATTACCACAAAGCTAGAGTATACTTCCTAGTGGGGCTGCTAAGGAGTCACAAATGGTCCTCTCTGGTTTTCTCTCCTACTCCCTGCCATGGTCCAATTCTCTTCATGTCGGAGGCATGGAGGCAGATGCTGGGAATGGTCCCTTCCGACTTGGGAAACCGGCTGAAGTATCAACTGTGGGGAAGCACGTGCTGCTTTTTAGCAAGTGGTTACTGGAAAAGTTATTCTTTATTTCATTGTCGGTATCGCTGTTGTGGAATTTCAACCTACATAAATGTGATGGGAAGAGAGGGTATGAATGTGTCTTAAAATGCATTGTTTTGGTTTCGATTTCTTTTGAGGATAAACACTCAGAAGCCATGCCTGTACTGGGCCCTATGCAGTACCTCTGTGACTCAAAAACAGTATCAATATTTTTCATGTCATTGCATCAAGTCACAGAGTCATAGAATAGTTTGGGTTGAACGGGACCTTTAAACGTCATCGAGTCCAACCCCCTGCAATGAACAGGGACATCTTCAACTAGATCAAGTTGCTCAGAGCCCCCTCCAACCTGACCTTGAATGTTTCCAGGGATGGGGCAGCTACCATCTCTCTGGGCAACCTGGGCCAGTGTTTCACCACCCTCATTGTGAAAAATTTCTTCCTTAGATCTAGTCTAAATCTACCCTCTTTTAGTTTAAAACCATTACCCCTTGCCCTGTTGCAACAGGCCCTGATAAAAAGTCTGTCCCCATCTTTCTTAGAAGCCCCCTTTAAGTACTGGAAGGCTGCAATAAAGGTCTCCCTGGAGCCTTCTCTTCTCCAGGCTGAACAACCCCAACTCTCTCAGCCTGTCCTCAGAGGAGAGGTGTTCCATCCCTCTGATCATTTTGGTGGCCTCCTTTGGACCCGCTCCCACAGGTCCATGTCTTTCCTGTGTTGAAGGCTCCAGAGCTGGATGCGGGACTCCAGGTGGGGTCTCACCAGAGTGGAGTAGAGGGGCAGAATCCCCTCCCTCGAACTGCTGGCCATGCTGTTTTGGATGCTTATTTCAGCTATAAGTTTCTCAAGTGATGCTGTGGCTCCTCTCAGTTTGACAGGCCTCTATGTTTGCAAAGAAAAGCATGCTCTTTCCAATTGCTAGCTACTAGCCAGGTTGTAGCTCATGATCCCAGGCTGCATTTAAAATGCTACAGCAGATTGCTTCAAAGAGAGACCCATCCTCAATACCTGCTTTTTCTGAGAAAAAAATTAATATTAAGCTCCCAAGGATGTTTCCTGGGCCCCTCTTTGCCACCTTTAAGAGGAACGTACTAAAATATGAGCTGCTACCAGGTACTGCCTTTTGCCCCATTTTGTTCCTTCCCAAGAGCCATTCATCATGCTGGTGCCAAAGAAGCTGCTGGCTTTATGGGGTTTTGGAAAGTCAGCTCCAAGTTAACTGTAACTTGTGAGTCCTTTGGTCTTTAGTTCCTTGGGGAAATAAAAAGCTGATGCCCTTTCTCTGAGCTTCTGTCACACAGACAAGCCAAAGGTCAGGCTGAGGAACTCCTGTGGTTCTGTAGTAAAGTTCACGCAGGTACTGGTTAGCTGATAGAGGAGTATCAACCACTAGGATCTGCACAAATGAGCATGGACTAAATCTGTAGCAACTGACAGTACAACAATAAAATTGCAAAAGCTGGAGACAAGTAAGTAGCGTGGTCTTGGCGTCCAGCACTTGCATCCTTGCAGAACAGGTATTTCCACTTCATCCCTATGTCTAACAATCAGCTTAGACTACATCTCTTCTATGAAACTGCAGTGTAGTTTCTCCCAGGGGCCTCATAGATTTGAGGTACATTTGCACACCTTGCAGAGCAGCACGAGTTTGTCTGTGTCTGGTTAGACTATGGTCCCCTGTTGCCAACAGCTTTAATGATCCTACCAGCTGCTCATCTAAATGAACTATCAGGCTCAGAGGCCCTCTCCCTTTTACCTGCCACGCTCCAGAAAGTCTGGAAGGAGTTCCAGTTTTGGTCTCCAGCTTGGCTGTCCCTCCAGCAGTGCACAGGCACGGCTATGCTCACAGGGAGGGGAAAACCTGACTACTGCATGTCAGGTACTGGGGAGGTGGTGGGCTTTCTCTGTAGCACTCCATGTGTTTATAGAGAAGGATGTCCCCTGAGGAAGAAAAGTCTGTTATTTTTACCCAGATGTCTGTGCACACCTGGATGGGGCGGTAGTAGTTCCTTCATGGAGCATGTACACTAGGCTGTACTGGGAGGATATAGAATCTAATGTTAGCATTCATCAGAACATTTACCTTTCCTTACACAGGCATTTCCAATTCTATATCAAACCTAGCTCTTGGTCTTACAGGGTCCCTTCCACAGAAATGCTCATATTAATAGAGCACATGGCAAAAGACCAGACAATACTGGGTCTTTGAAGATGTACTGCAAAGGAGAAGCATGCAGGAGCATCCAACAGGAGACCCAGGCCCTGAGGCCCTGGGATGAAGATGCCTGGCTTGTGTACTGCATGTGTCACCACAAATGCCTCCATGGGACATTTGCCTGTAGGAGATCAACCACTGGCTCATGTAAGACCCTCATGGGATCCCCTCTTCTCACCTTTAGTCTGTCTGGGTTTCCAGGAGGCTGAGACTTAAGGCACTTGCATCTTACTGTCTCTATTTCTCTGGGTTCCCAATGTTCAGAAGGTGAGGCAATTAGAACGCTGTGTACTATTTTGGGGTGAAATGGATGACCTATATCTTTTGTGGCATACTTGAAAGCAAACAATCTTTGACAAGTTTTCTTATTGGTATTATCTCCTTCAAAGAAAAATATTACATTGAAAATGGGAGAAGAAACATGGCTTTTCTTTAGTACCTGATTTTGCTCTCTGTGTAGGTCACTATTCACAAACTGTGGACAGGTTACTTGAGAGCCTGTTTTTCTTCCTGAGGCATTTTTGTAGCTATGTGATGTGAGCAGTGTTTGTGTCTGTCAGCCTCCTGCAGAAGGTGGAAATGTCTACAAAGGCACGAGGAAGCATCTGGATGCATGGTAGTTGCTGGATCTACGCCTGAGGCTGACATGGACTAATTGTCACTAGTAGCTGCCTATGGGAAGCTGAGCAAGGTTAAGAAGCATGTGAACTGTAAGTTCAGCAAACTGCTGGCTCCGAATAGCTGGAGAGAATGCAAACTAGACAGAGGGTGTTTCTTTGTGAAATCATCTTTTTTGAGATGTTTGATAAACTACCCTTGAAAGTAGTGAGTTAGAAATGAACAGCTATAAAAGACACTGAACAACAGCAGGTCATCCTACAGAATGTTATGATTTGAAGTAGATTTTTTCAGCTTGTCTGCAAAAGCCAGCGTGCTCTGCCTTCTGAACACACTGTAAAACCTCCTCTAGGATGTTAGGAAGAGGGTTTATGTACCGTGAAGGTGCTTTTGTTTGTATTCTGTGGGTGGAGTTCTCTGTTTGGTGTCTGAATGCTTATTACCGGGGAGTCTTTGCTGAAGTGCTGGCTGGAGAGAAGGATAATCCTAGTGGCTTCAGTAGAAATGTAATGCTTTGTATTTTCAAGCTCTGAATGTTTTAAGCCATTTATTAAGGAAGGTGGAGGAAGAGGGAGTGAAGATGGTAAGGCTGGTATCAGCAATAGATTTAAATTCTAAGGGCTGTTGCTGCCTTTTCTTTAAGAAGCTGTCATAACTCTTCAGTTTATAACAGGGTTTTGATGTCCAGCTGGGGAGATGCATTGGGCTTCAGGAGTGTCTCTTCTGCATCACACAAAATTCTGATCAGCATTTGCGGAACTATAAGCTGTTAATTGCTATTTCCACGGTCTCTTCCAGTCCTCATGATAATTTTAGCAACTGGACAGGAACACTCCATTTTGCACAAGTGCTCAGCATCCCTTGTTCCCATTGCACCAGGCACAGCAGCTGTACTGAATGAGGTGAAGTAAAAGGAAGAGGTCTTCTGTGAGGCAAAACGTATAGATTAGAAGTATAGTGTATCCTTTTTACCCTCAAAGGCATGTCAAACTTAGAAATAGGTCCTAAGTCTGTTGTCTGCCTGCCCTTGGGCACTATTTTGAGCTGTCTCACTCCAGGCTCCTGGAAGCAGTTGGAGGTCCATAGTTGAGAGCACAGCTAGTTTTGAAGGCTGTCAGTTGTGATGGCAGACTTCAAATCTTAGTGCTGCTTCCTGACAACAAAAACATTGCCTCTGAATTCAGCTGACTCTTTTATTTACTTTTTCTTCAAAATAACTGTTTTAAATGATGAAGTGAAGCACACAACAGAAAGATTTGCAGTCAGGTGCCTCTTACTGGGCATGATGGTGTGATAATCAATGTCATGAGCACACTCTGTTTTTTCAATAGGACATTCAAACTGCTGGATATATGCTCAAGAATACCTATTTAGGGCTGGGTGATCCCCATGTTTTTACTACTTTACTTCGCAGTTAAATAATATTCTTTTAAAAGTTTGTTATAGGTACACACCTATCCACTATTCTTGGCTATACTGACTCCCAGCCTTAATTCCTACATGTCATCTTAAGCCGGAAATGGAAGTAGTGTGTGTCGATTGAAGGCTGTGTCATTGCCCATGATTAAAGTCAGTAAAAAACAAGAAGCTGTAAAATATATCTTCCAATATAAAATTTAAGAAGTATGGTCTCTTCAGCTTTGAAGGTGATTGATGATGTTATATCAATGTTTAGATGTGGGAATGAGAAGTGACAAACTTCTCAGTATTTTAGACAAAAGCATAATAGCTTGCAGGTGAAGTTTCCAGCTGGAAGCTGCAATCTGGTAGATGGGGATTTCCACATGTGAGGTAAATTTGCTGGCATGCCTGTGCTGTTTAGGGACTCTAAAATGACATCAGGCAGCTTTCTAAAGAATTATTTTATTCCATCCATTGTAAAAGTCTGTTGACTGCTCTGTGCAAGGGGGCCTGGAAGAGCACAGTTGTCTCTTCTGGCATTTGTCTGTGAGTTCTGTAACTAAGAATGCTCAGTTTACACACCACATCTGCACATGGCTTGCGAAACCATCCATGACTTGAAAGTCTCGGGGTTTTGTATTCCAAATTCATTATGTGTAAATAAAATTTCAGAATTCCATGGCATTTCTTTTAGCTAATTACTTCACCTGACACTTCTCATTCTTCATATATTGCAATTTTAAACCAGCTTTTAGTGCTTTTTCATTCACTAATATTCTATAAATTCCAGCAGCTGGCATACACTAGGTTAGTTTTCTTTTTAAAGTCAAAATCTCATAAGGCATGGGCAGATGTTGATATCAAAATAGCAGCTGTAGTACCACATTATTCTATTGAACAAAGAAGCAAAATGTTGTTGTTGAGGATTAGTAGTACTTTAGTGTCAACATTATTAGACAGAATGTTACCTCTGACAGTCAAAACTTCATAACCACTTTTCTTCAAATTGGTGTTGCTCTTTTCCAAGCCTCGGATGCAATGGATGGCAGCAGACAGGATTTGTAGCAGTTTCCACATTCAAAACCTCTTATGAAACAGTTTCTAGAAGTTAGCTGATAGAACTGCTGACACACTTTTTTGTTTGTTTTAGTAGCCTGGGATGCTGGAGGGTAATTAGGTTTATATTTGGTATTTTGTTCAGGTAAAGCCGATCCCCAAAGAGATCGATTTTCATTGAGGCATAGTCATGTTTAGTATCAAAAGTAGTGGTAAATTTAAAACCACTGGTCAGATGAACTTCAGTGATAGGTTTTAGACCAATAGATAGGTTCAGACACCACATCATAACTGCAAGAGTGCATTCAGGTCACCCTAGAGAACCTAACTGGTACCTTCATCAGCTGACTTCAGTTAAGGAAAGCCAAAAGGGTCCTACCACATGCTGCAACAAAAGGAATGTGCACTTGGATTACAAACACTGTCTCCATTTTACTTGCCACTTCTTCCTTTCTTGGTCCTGGCACTTTGAGTGCCATCTGAAGGATGACAGAGTAGTTCTTTTTCCAGCTATGTTTAGGAATAAATGACAAGTAAGGCATAAAACATGCCAGTTAAACTTTTTTTCATCTTGTTCTTTTTGTTGTCAGGCCCTTGAGCACACTCCCCACTCTTGGGTTGTCTGCCTGTGCTCACGGTTGGTGCTGACATGGTGCCTCTGTGTAACCTTGGTTCAGGTTAATTTTGTTTAGGCGAGTTGTGCGTGAAAGCCACGAGAAGCAGCTCCTTCACTCTGGAGCTGCATTTCAGCTCAGATCCCTGCTCTTGTTTGTGCCTGAACTATGTTGCGGCCATGTCCACCTACCCTGTCAATCTGCACCTGACCTCTTGGCATAACTGGATCAGCATCATTATTATGAACTTGTCTGGCCATCAGTGGCTCTTGGCCACCCTGGTTACTGCCTCACTGGACCTGATCCTGACCCTGATTTGCTGACTTGATTTTCCTACTTAACCTTGGACCTGCCTTATTGCCATGGACTTGCCTGGTGGCTCTGCAGACACTATGGACCCTTGTCTGACCATGGTTCCTGTCACTCAAACTGCTTTGCTCATCTTGCTCAAGTACTGTGGGACAGCACCCTTGGCAATGATGTTACTGCCTGTGCCTGCCCTGCTGTCCCTCTCTGGTCCAATCTCCCCTTCAAGGATCTGTTGCTCTAATTTTTCTCCCAGTGTAAGAGTAATGCCTTCACTTCTAGTTTTCTTTGGTGAATGTCTATCTTAGGAAATAACTTATTACTTTCCTTTAATGCAGTATCTTCTCTGGCCCATTACTGTATCCAAGTGTATTTCTGAACATTTACAAGCTTCACCGAAAAGCCCAGAGCTTTTTTCTTGCTGATAGCAGGTATGAGCAAATCTGAACCTTTAAATGTTTATACATATAAGCAGAATTCCTTGAAGCCTTCTGACTTCTTGGTTGAGTTTTTTTAAAGGATCAGTCCCCAAGATAAATTCATGGTGCAGAACACATCTGGTGTGGGAGTTTGCTGTTGTAAGACCGCTGCTTACAACAGATGTACTCCATTCTACTATGCAACTGTTTTACTCTGTTTCATCAAAGATGGACAGTTTGGGGACACAACATTCTTCATAACTGAATAAAAAGGAATTAATTAATTTTCCTGTGCCAGGAGAATAATTTGAGGACCAACTGTTACCATCTTCAGGCATGGCTTACTAATAGAAGATAGCTTATATTGCCTGTATGAAGCTGCAGGGTGTTGAGTGGCTTACACTAAGTGCAGTAAGACGGAAGGCCATAAGCCAAACAACAGTGCAGACACGCTACCAAGTATTCAGAGATTCTGTGGTACCTGGGCTACCTGTTCAACATGGCTTCATTAGTGTGGTGTTCAGCACTACATTAATAAAACCTCTGTCTGAATGACAAATTAGCCCAAGCAGAGCTCTGTGCTAGGGTGGCTATGTGCACCCTGCTCCAGGTCAGATACGTATGCTTGAAGCTGCAGCGTGTGGTGCAGACATGCTCTCATTTCTTCAGAAGCCATCCACAGTTGAAGCTCTTTGGTGCTTCCCATTGGAAATAAGACACGGTTATAACTTTGTTAGACTGCAGTTTGTCATTTGTCTCAGTTTGGACTTTTCCTGAAAATGTCAGTAAAATTTTCCAAAGAGTAAATGATGGAAGAAACACTTTGTCAGATGTCAGTAACCAAATACCCAAAGAGAAGACCAGCTATCTCTTTGCTTTGGACTCAGATGGTGATGATTGCTGAGTAGAAAAGAGGACTTTAAATCAGCTGTCTGTTTTGCAATTTCTAAAAAGAGACATTAAAACCTACCAGGGAAAAAAATGGTTGAGAAAAAGATTTCAGTAGAGACTTGTGAGAGATTCTGAGCTGCTCAGAAGATGAACCTGATGTCAGTATGTCCCAGTCCAGAAAGTCTCGGCTCAAGCAGGCATTTGTATTGCTCCTGAGTATCAGATCCACTTTGGTGCTTTTCGTAAGCTCATCTGTTTTCTCAGAGGGTTGGACAAAGTCCCTCTAGAATGGAAAGTCTATCCCTTTCATCAGCAAAGAGACCTTAAATCAATGGGCCAACTCACCAAGACGACCAGCAATTAGAAAATAAAACTAGAACAGGGTGTTGATTCTTAATGTTGCATCAGGAAGGGAGAGTGAACAGGGTGCCTAGAGAAAAGCAGTGTAACCACGCAGGCATCTCATCACCTGGAAGTACCACCCAGAAGAGTTCCAGCTGGACTCTCAATGAAATAGAGAATAGAAGCAGGTCCCATCCCAGGGTACCAATCCCAAACATCTTTGCCCTGGGTCTAATGAGTGGTGAACATAGGCTGCATCAGGAAGAGGCTGACAGTGGCAGCTTTCATGGCCACAGACATGTGAGGAAAAGAGGTTTTTGGTTTTTTCTCATTTGCAGTCCACCCCATGGAACAAATCAGTGGACTATTTTAAAAGGTTTATTTTCTTTCATTAGTTATTCTTTTCCTTGGGGATGTCACACGTCCAAGAGGATCCTCTCATCTCCTCTCCGACCCTAAGTCTCAGATACTTTCTTTGATCTCTGTTGATGAACCCTATTTCCCAACCAGTTATGAAATGTGATGACTAAAAATTATATTTTTTTCCTTTCACATAACTCCCAAATAACTGATGCAGAAATTTCAAATGACAGGCACCAACGCATTAGTACCACAGAAGGTTCCACTGTAATTTGCAGTGCTACAGTGGCCTGCCTCTCTTCCCTGTTCACTTTTTATGAACGAATTTGAGAAATCAGCATGCTTGTGAGAAATATTCCATCTCACAGCCTACCTACTTTCCCTTCTTTTTCCCTGGTGGGGAATAAGGAGGACAGTGCAGCTAACATAACTGCAAACTCTGTTCATATTGTATGCCAGCTCTTTTTTCCCTCTCTCTGTTTTTGTTTAAACTATAAACTTTCAGGGCAGGATCTTGTTTTTAATGTTGCTGTTTGCTCAAAAACTTAACATTGTTTTGAAGCTCTGTCAGCCCCAAAACACAACGTAATATACACAGCAAGATTACTGGGGAAAATGGAAAGATCACTGTACTGCTGAAGTAATTTTTCCTGCTCAAACAGAACTTGTCAGGACACCAGTTTGTGTAAAATGTGCTATTTGGAGGAACAGGAAAAACAGCACTGTCAGAGAGGTCATTTCTGTGCGGAGAGCAGCAGACAGCCTGGTCTGCAGGGACCAAAGCATATGTGGCTTCCTCCCCTAGCTGGGGGGAGGTGTTTGTCGTGAGGAGGCTGGTCCCTGTAGAGGAGTCCGAGCTCAGTTCACAGCCATCTTTGTGAGAGAGAAGCCAATCCTGGCTTCACCTATGTGTCCATGATGAATGACAATGGTTGCAGAAGCCCAAGCCTTTCCTGATTTGGTGGTCCCTTGCCCTCTTCCAGCAGCAAGGGAGGGCTGGAAATGGCAGGTAGGATGCCCAGGAGGGAGAGGTTTGCTGCATGTTCACAGACTGAGGGGGCTGCCCATCTGCAATGGGCCTCACACCCACATTAAGGGTGGTGTAAGAGCATGCAAATCTTTACCCACAGGCAGCTGCCGGGGTAGCTCATCTGCTCCCATGTGCTCAGCATTGGCTCCAAGCAAGCAGGTACGTGGGCGCTGGGCCAGCCTGTATCCTCCAGCGATGGCAGCCTTCAGGCATGGGCTGAAACCTCAAGCTCGCAGGACACTAATAAATGCTTTTCCTGAGGCAGGCTATTAGCTGAGTTGGTGAAGGTTGGTGATGTTTAGAGAAAGAAGGTTCCAAGTAGAAGGGAACCCCATCCATTCCTCTCGGCCCTGCCTCACAGAAAGGCAGGGTCAGAGTACAACTCTAGCGAGCAAGCAGCTAACAAAGTGTTATGCCTTGCAAAGGGCCCAGCTCACAAGAAGGCATGGGATGGATCCTGCCAGAGAATCACGTGCAGGTCTGGGTGTGGGGCTGACGCTTGGAGGCAGATCTAAAAAAACACCCACCTGGACTACGTCTTCCTCCAAAGAAACCTAGTAAAGGTCTGCCCTGTACTTCAGCAGAAGTTCCTCTTCACAAATGCAATTAGGCTTTTAAAGCAATATCAATCCCAACAGCAAGAGGGAGTGCAGGGAGGGATTGTGCCACAAGCAGAATTGCTTATTTAGTCCTCTTCTTTTTCTTCAAATGCTGTTGATGTTCAGACCTCTTTTGCCTTAAAAGCTGCTGCTTGCCTATTAATTCTCCTGACCTAACTTAGCCCAGCTGGAACCCATGTATAAAACTCAGATTTCCATCTGTTTACTCACCATGTCTTTTTTTTCCTGTCTCGCTCTTTTTCTCCATCTTCAATACCTGAAAGGTTCCAAAAGCCCACAAGCCTATTTATTTGTTTGATCCTGACTTTTCCCTACTGTACTTCAATTTTTTTTTGCTTCCTCTGCCATTTTTATCCTCTTCTGCTTCTCTCCTTTTCTTCTCTCTCATTCTTATTTTACATTATCTACCATAGTGCTATCAATGCTAACTTCTCTAATTGCCAGTTTTTGAGAGCTGAGGGTAAGAATAAAATGACAACACTTCCTCATTTGCCAATGGTTCAGGGCAATAACCACCCCATTGGCCACAGAACTGTATTTTTTTATAACAGTGGTAAGTATGTTCCCCAGATTGTGTTCCTGGAATAGTTCTTGGTCCACCTGTTTACTGTTAGCAAAATATAGACCAGTTAAATTCCCACTTCTTTATTAGGTGTTTCCCCCTGAAATTAAAGTTATCATATGGATTAGCATACAACTGCAGAATTGCAACAAATCAAAGATAAATTTAGTACTCTTCAGTGTTGAGAGTAAGCACAGACATTTCAGCACAGCCAAGCCTTTCACACGTTCTTAATATGTTTACAGTCTCATAGTCTCGTTGTGAAGAGTATCAGTCTCATTGCACAAGTCACAATGCAACCCTTAAATGTGTTCTGTTACCTCCCCAAGCCTGTACATTTACATACCTCCCTGTGAGCTGTTTGGCTGTGTTCCCCTAGGACATAGTCAGGATACTTCTAGTATCGCTTCCTGCCATTTCTGTGTTAAGTGCACACTTAGTGTCACCTGCATGTATCATTGTCAGAGCTAGAAGCTGCAAGTATCCTAAACTGCATTGCTAATGTCTTAGAGAGAGGCTGAATACTAAACCATCCTTATTATTTCAAATTAACACATTAATACAAAAAATGCATATTGCTTTATTCTCTACTGACAATACCATATGTTTCTTTCTGTAAGCCAAGACCTCACATTTACGTCTGTATTACACACAGGGCTATGCCTCTCAGGGACCTAATTGTTTTCTGTAGTAAATGCTTTAGCACAGGCAGCATGCCCAGTCGCCTACACCAGGGTGGGTATTCACGCCATCTGTTTTAGGCACGTAAGCAGAAGTGCTGAGGCAGGAGCTACAGCTCCCTATGTAGTCAGCAGAGAGGGTCTTCTGCTCTGCTAAATAAAATAGTCCTAATGAGTGAACTCGAGTGCTGATCCCTAACAGGCCAAAGTGCCAAATTTCAGTTCACTCCAGCCTCCGTTTTGGAGCAAACCAACTGGACCTGAGACAAAGCCTGGGAATAGTTGTGGATGGGTTGCTCCTGGGACCGTTCCTGGCAGGCAGCATAAACATGGCTGCACCCTAGTTGTGGTTCTCTGCCTCGCACAATCCTCCAGTGCAGTCCCAGCACCCCTCGTGCCACATGCACTCTTGGTGCTGAACAAACACCGCCTGCATGGAGGCCAAAGGTGTCTTCTTATCCAGGGCAACCCTGTGTTCTCTCAGAGAAATGTCCCAGGGATAACAAGGAACAACCTGGTGGCCTGGTGACCATGGCACCCTGGGTGTCTGTCTGGAGCAGAAATAGGGCAGCTTCACTGCTGCACAAAAGAGGCTCTGGCGTAACCTGCCAGGGGCTGCTCCAAGCAGCTCAGGGCTCTGCACTGAGTGGTTCTCCACATTAAAACGCCTCTCAAGGCTGCCTGCACCAAGGTTTCCAGCATGAATGAGAGATGTGGGGGAGCTCAGCACAAGTGCTACCTGGCACAGGTGAGCTTGGGCTCCACCACAGCGCTAGGTGACCTGTACCAGCATCTCTGGGCACAGGCAGGAGGAAGAGGGCACAGAGTCAGGTACCATCTTCCCCTGCAGGATCAATCAGGCTGACCTGCAGTTCCCTGTATCCTTCTTGGTGCCTTTATTTTAAAAATATGTGTAATGTTAACCTTCTTGCAGTCAACAGGGTTCTCTCCTGCTTGCCATGATTTTCTGTAGATGATAGACACTGACCTTGCAATGACACCAGCCAGCAGTATCGATGCTCTTGAGCGACCAGCACCTGACTCCATGGGTTTGAATGCATGCACGTTGTCTCAGTAGTCCCTAACTGCTGCTCCCCCACTGCCCTTCTCTTAGCCTGTACTGATAACACGCAAAGGTCAAGGAGCACAATTCACATGTGATAACTGGTGGAAAAAATGGTGCTGCTTATGTCACCCTTTTCTGTGTTGTCTGTCACCGCGTTGTCTCACCCATCCATCTGTGGATCCATGTAATACCTCCAGGTATCTCTTTTTTACCTTACTACCCTTTATTTTCCTCACTAATTTTAGTTCCAGCTGGGCTTTAGCCTCCCTGATTTTACCCCTAAGTGCTTGAGCAGGGCTTTTTGCTCTTGCTTCGGCTTTCTGCATATTCCCCGTCCATATTTTAGTTCATTAGGATGGTCCTTGCCTGGCCAAATGGGCTGTCAGCTGAAGTTTCCTATGCTCCTGCACAAGCGGCTAGTTCATGCATGAGCTCTCAGGAAGTTCTCTTTAAAACCCAGTCAGTTCTTCTGGGGACTATTCCCCTTCACGGCTGCCTCCCACAGGCTATTTCCTGAGTAAGTAACTGCTCGCCTAGAGTCCTAACTCTGCTGCTCACCTTCCCGGCTCTCCTCTGCATCTGTCACCTTGTGGCTGCCGCAGCCTAAGCAGTGCTCTGTGGTTGCTCTCGCTCCCACTTCATCCCTGCTCCTCAGCAGGAGGTCAAGCCAGCATTAAGCAGAAAGCCATGACTACCTCCCTCTTGCATCTGTATGAGGAAAATGTCACCGCTGCAGTCTAAGAACCTCCCGGATTGCCTGCCTGACGCCATGCTGCTCTTCCAGCAGACAACCTGGTGGCTGAAATCCCCAGTGAGGACAGGGCTCCAAGTGGAAGACTTCCAACTTGCAGAAAGCCTCAGCCCCTGCCTCCTCATGGCCTGCTGTCTGCAGTACACCCCTATTCACAACATCCCCCAGGTTCCTCCTCACTCTGATCTCCACCCAGAAACTCTCAGCAGGTGTGTCTCCAGTTGGATACTGGGGCACTGCGTAGCCAAGGAGGTCCTTAATGGAAAGTATCACACCTCCTCCTCTTCTCTGCCTGTCCTTCCTAAATATCCTGTATCCATCCATGGCCATGTTCTAGCCATGTGTACCAGCTTACAAAGCCTCTGTGACTCTGCAACTGTGCCTGGCAGGGCAGCTCCTCCTCCTTACTGCCAAGGACTGCGTATCAGTGCACAGGTGCCTGAGGGAAGTCTCTGAGTGCCCACCTTTTTGATGCAAGCAAAAATGGGATGGGATCAAATCTGCCTTTTATTTAGGCGTATAATTTGTAGCTGTAGAGGGAAGCAGGTGCAGAAATTTTCCATCATTAGTGAAAACAGCCCAGTACCTTGGGAGCCCTCTAGCATGAGACCCCATGCGTTTAACTCCCACCTCTTTTTTCACCTAGAGCACCAAGTCAGAAGTGTCTTCTAGACATGTCCAGGGCCACGTGGTAGTGTCAGATAGTAAGCAAGAGTCCTCACTGAACTCACAGAGGCTTTTTAAAAATCAGTGGCATTACTTTGTGATGAATATCAGTGACTGTTCAACACTTCCTACTGACAGCACTAACCTTCCCATGAGGTTAGCACATACTTATATCGATTGCTTTGGAGGGATCAAGAATCACTATTAATGCAATTTTCATGAGAGTTTAATGTTACATTTGAAATCATCACTGTAGCAGGTGTGATGCTTGTCAGGGAATTTGTCAAAATGTCTAGAGGGAGTTCCATAAAACATTTCACTGAGGAGCTATTTAAAAAATGTAGCAGATTTTAATACTCCCAGCCTAACAAAATAGATTTTAAAAAGATGTCAATCTACAGTGGTGGAGATAGGACTTTTGATGTACAGATACAGAAAGAAAGAGCTGAGGAGGCAAATAAAAGTCCTAGCTTGCTGCTGCTCCATCTTGTTTCCCACACAGAAAGTGCTGGTTTTCATCTTCCACGTGCCAGGATGATGTCCTGGCACATACCAGTCGACTTTGGGCACTCTCCATGCATATTTTGCCTTTGCGCAGGGAATTCACGTGTTCCAATTTCCTCTTCAAACTTGCTTGTCCCTCATTGTACAGTTCTCTCTCAAAAAAAAACAAACCACCAAACAAGTTTAGATGGATTCACCATCTGTCAGATCCAGAGGATATGACCAACTTAATGAGTCAGTAACTGAATTCCTCACAATCTGTTTCCAGTTTCATTTGCCACCTTGGATGAAGCACTTCTGTACAGTGTTCTGCTCAGAGGCAACGCAATGTCAGGGCTGACAGCAAAGCCAGCTTTTAACCTGCTGCTTAAAACATATGGCTTCCACTTCTTGGGACTTAATTTGATGGTTAGATTTTGCTTTGATGAGGTGAGAGCTTATACAGTAGTGAACTCATACTGGGTCAGCTGTTACTTTTCTAAGGATGCAGAATAGTGTGTAGTCATACATAAGTCCAAAAGCCTTTCCAATTTACTTTTCTGTTTTATTTCACTAAATGGTGGACAACTGATGTGCTGGTCTTACATAATCTGTAGAAGGATTTGCTTCAGAAGTACTGTCCACCTTTTAGAGAAATGGACTCTCAGAAATCAAATTTGTTTAGTGAACAATAGAATTAAGCGGGCTTGGACTAAAATAGATGGTTTTGCATGTGGTTCTCTTCCTGCACATGTCTCTCATATAGACCAGACGCTAGGTGTTGGGAGGGAGGGTTACTGCCTGATCCCAAGAAGCTGGGCTGCCTGAGAGATGACCAGTTCTTCTTCTGGGCCTACCTGCAACACTGAAGGAGGTTTCTGTTTGGCAGACAGACAAACAGCTCTGTGCTGGCAGATGTTTGTTTGAAGATGTGGTGTACCGGGAGCAGCGCTTCCCTGGTATCTTGTGGTAGTGTTGTGCCAAGTCCTTGATTTTTATGCTGCCACATGTTGTAACCAAGTAGTTATAACTTTTATAGGGTAATGATGACTTGATAAGGATTGTAACCTGGCAAACCACCTTTTCAAGTACATGAATGTAACAATTCCAAACTGTACAATAGTAAGTCTTTTCCCTGACTCCATTTTGCATCACTGCTGGCTTTCAGCATGTGCTGGGCCCTGATTTTTAAAGCAATGCATCTAGATGGGCTGCCCGAATCTCACCTCTGGACGCCTACACAGAGGTCAGTGCCCAGCTAGCAGTTTAACAGCTGCAGACCCACTCAGGGCACGCTTGGATTTAGCAGCACATGATGCTGCTGACTCTGTCAGAGGCTCTGTTTCAGTCAAATCTCGTTAGATCTTTCTTTTAACAGCCAAAAGCAGAAAGGAACTGTCTTCCTGCCAAAAATTGAGTCTCTGCTCTAAAGCATGAAAAAGCTGGAATCTTAAAAATAAAGAGAAAAAATTAACTTCAAAAAACATGTGTTTCTTACAATTGCATTTTCAATGGGTCTGAAGTGGGTTTGCCAGGATTTCTATATTGGGCATGAGAGAGAGAGCAATTACGCAAAGTGTGAGCTCAAATGATTACTTCAGAAAAGTTACCTGGGATTCAAACAGCCTGCAGCGTGAAGTCTTAGGCAACCTTAGCTGTATTGCTGCCAGCCCTGCCTGTCAGGCAAGGAATGCATCATCCCACAGTTTTGTCAGCTTCGGTCTGCAGTCACCATCATCCACACCCTTTTCAAGTGCTAATACTGTAACGCTTCCTACTTGTTAAGCAATTTATCTCTTAACACTTGACCAGTAGGATTAAATGCATGGTGTTGGTAGGTTCCTCACCAATAAATTCTGACGTTACTTTCATTTTTAAAGGGTTTTATGGAGAAGGTCAATAGCGTTGTCCCAGTTTACAGATTCAGGTAACCAAGGCAGAAGGTAAATAACTGGCTAAAAGCCACCTTGCAGGCCAGGACAGCTACGAATTAAAGTCCCACGTAACAGAGTCCAATCGAGGAGAGCTTGTGTGTATGAAGGGTGACTTTTGTTGAGATATTGGAGCAGGTTCTGCACGTACAAAGAAGAGCCCAAAGCAAACACTGTAAGGATTACAAACAACTCAAACAGCATTGAGAACTAAGAGAGATACATTCAGATAAATGAACAAAACGACTGTGAAGATAGTGAAAATGGTTGGAGAAGGAATGTTGTACGGGGATCAGAAAACTATGGAATGTATCTGAAAGTGGCTTCTTTCCAAAGAGACCACACAATGCTGCGAAAATAGGATGAACTTTGGAACAAAAGGAAGTTTTAAGGCAATACACGGCTTATTTCAAATTGTTTCACATGTTAAATTCCTATTTCCAGTTCCTGTTTTTCTTTTTTAAACTAGAGTGTTTCTTACAGTCCCAGCTTTATATTACCAATACATATTCACAAACTCAGCAAACTGATGTGATCCAGGATCAGGATTTGTCTTGTCAGAGGGCAGAAATACTTGGCTTATAAAATGGTACCTAACCATATTCCTTGGCACACCAATAATGTGTAATTCTGTGTAGAGAAAAGGTTTCCGAACCTTGAGAACTACATGCAAACTTAACTTGTGAGAAAAGGTTTTCGCGTTACTATCAGTGCTTTTCTAAGGTTTCAGACATTACACAAGCTGCTGCAACTATAAACAGTATTTGCTGATCTTTTTTGCAGCTAGGTGATTTCCCTCAAACACAATGCAGTGGTATATATCAACTTAAATAGCAACTCTGTAGTAATATAATGCAAGTATCAGAGCAGGTTGCTTATGAGAGTTCAAGGCATCATAACACTAATGAACAACAAATTAGTTTAGGAGCCTAAAACATGAGAGGTTGCATACTGTACTGCTAAATCCCCCATGAGGCTAAAGCCCTCATGCCTACCCCCCACAGCACTGGCTGAGATGGGAAGAATTGAACTGTGTTCAGTTTTGGGCTCCTCACTACAAGAAGGACATTGCTTTGCTGGAGCGTGTCCAGAGAAGAGCAACAAAGCCGGTGAAGGGTCTGAAGAACAAGTCTTATGAGGAGTGGCTGAGGGAACTGGGGTGGTTCAGTCTGGAGAAGAGGAGGCTGAGGGGAGACCTCATCGCTCTCTACAACTACCTGAAAGGGGGTTGTGGTGACGTGGGTGTTGGTCTCTTCTCTCAAGTAACCAGCGATAGGATGAGAGGAAATGGCCTCAAGTTGCACCAGAGGAGTTTTAGACTAGTTATTAGGAAAGATTTCTTTACTGAGGGAGTGGTCAAACATTGAAACAGGCTGCCCAGGGAGGTGGTGGAGTCACCATCACTGAAAGTATTCAAAAAATGTGTAGATGTGTCACTTCATGACATAGTTTAGTGGGCATGGTGGTGTTGGGTTGATGGTTGGACTTCATGATCTTGAAGGTCTTTTCCAACCTTAATTATTCTGTGATTCTGTGCATTCTTGGTTTGGGATTTGCTCCTTGTATTATTCACTTTTTTAATGCAACCACAGCTTCATGTAAAGAATATAACAAGCACTGACAAGGCTGGACCTTCTTCTGCCACAGAGTCAGATCCTCTTCTGCCTCACTGTCCATCTAGCCATACAGCTCTTACATTCTTGGCTGCACAGCAACCCAATTTCCTTTAAGAATCCATCTTTTCCCCATTTAACCTACAATCTTCTTGAGAGATGAGAGAGATTTAAATCCTCCTGGGCTGAAGCAAATCTGTGATTTGGGTCTCCCACTTCCTGGGTAAGGCTATCAACCATCAGGCTATCACATAAAAGACCTACAGCACCTCTCTGTGCTTCCTGGCTGGACTGGAGTCCCCAGGAGATTTAGGCACTCATCCACCTGCTTCTGAGTGCCAATGAAGAGACAGGAGCTAACTCCCAGCTATTCCGGTCTGGGGGAGTTCTGGGCACATGCACAAAGCGCTCAGTGGTTTTCTGGAGGACATTTTCTGATGTATGCCATGTACCAACAAAATAAGATCAGTAAAACCCTGCAATTATTCCAGCCCTCTGCTGAAATGCAAAATGTTGAGTTTCTTAAAGCTGGACCAGTTCTTTGATCTAGTTCACAACACCACCTTGCAAACAATTGGGCAAACACACCTTAAAGGAGAGAAAGAGGCAGTGCTGTGAATCTAAACAGTGCTTCAATTAAACATTTAATCTCTTGAAAGCATAACGTCATGCCTAAAATCCTCCCAAATCCTTCTTTGGATCTAACCCCCTGTCTTCAATTACTAATCATACCTACTACATTTTGCATTACTGTGAAATCATTGATAAGTCAGCTCTTATCATGAAATCCAGTACTATGGAGAGATGATCACCACAATGAAAATGTACACACAAAGCAAACAAATCCCCCTCTTTCTCATTAAGTTAGTCTTTAGTGTGGCGCATCCCGCAGCTGAACTTTGCTATGTTTCTTCAGGGTATCCTTTTAAAAGATAAGCTTGACAGCATGATCTGATGAGAAAGTCTGTTTGTTTGTGATTGTGTTGGGCCAGCAAGGAAAAAAAAAAAGAGATTTTTGTTAGATCTCTTGAGTCTCTATTAACTGCAACATATCTCCAGCTTCTGAGATGGCTGTTAAAGATAGGCTGGTTTTGTGACAGCCAGCTGTTGTGACAATATTCTGTGAAAGCATTCCTTCTAGCTGGCTAGGCATTTGGTGTGAATATTTTCTGTTTAATGCACTGTCCCCCACATTTTTTTATTTGGAGCTTACATATAAAAAGTATTGAGTGCTGTGCTTGTTGGGCAAGTCTGGAGACTTCTGGAACATTACTGATCTCTCTCCCGATAGCATTGTAAAAATGTAAGCCAGTCTGCTCACGGAGAGCCGCTGGACCTGAGGGGACAGTTTCTTGTAGCACAATATAACATCATCCCGCATGCTACAATCTGGAACTGTTTGCCTGGATCTTGCTCTAGTGCTGGGTCAGGCCCTAATGGTCTATAAAGGAATAAGGAAAGCTCTGTGCCAATCACACCATAGTATCCAAATCTTGATTAAAAACAACTGAATGTAACACGTGTTTTGTTTTTTACCTAGTTCAGGCTTCTCATGCTCAAACATGGGAGCTGACCTATTGCATTTATAAATCCACTGCCACATCTGTCACCAACTGGATTAATGAGATAGACATTATAATTCATTGTAAATTGTCACTCATTTTAGTAGCTATAGCTCAGTATTATATTTAGTCATTATCATCTGGACCACAGAGTATCAGCTTTTCATACCTTGCTTTGAAGCTGAGGCAAACCACCAAAGAGGCCTTGTGTGCAGCTGACCACACTGGACTTTGCTCCCTCTTCTAATTTTTAAATTAATGTGGCTATGACTAGTACTGCTCACAAGGTGTGGGCTGAGAACAACTGATCCAGTTAATCACTGAAATTCTCCATCTACTGGCTGGCCTCATTATGAGGACCTTTACAGAAGACAGTTGTGTCAGTAGGAAAATTTGAATATGTGCCATTAGATCAGGCCTTTCAGAGTGAGGCACAAATGACAATATCCTGATGTGACTTCTTTTTCCCCCAGTACTTAGATTGCACCTGGGGGACTCCCCGGCATGCACCGTCTGGTGCAGGCTGCCACCATTTCCCTGAGGAAGCACGCGGCGCCAGCAGGCCCCACTCTCCCGCCAGCCGCTGACAGGCTCCCTCAGGCTCTGCCTGGGCCAGACGCTTGCCTTCAGCCTGGCAAAAATCGCCTACAGAAGAGCTTGGAGGTGGAATTACCGAAGCACTATGCTCTACTTTAAGTATAAACAGGAGAATAAGCTGCAGACTTTTCTTCTATACGGTAACAAGCCAGTCCCTCTCTGAACAACTGCTCGCAATTTTCCCTTTTTTTGTCACCCAGCACTTTAGAAGATTACACACACCAACTCTAAATGTTGTCTCTGTTCAAATGCTCCAGATATTAAATTAACTGTATTTTCACGAAGGCCAACCGCTCGGTCAGTGCGGTGAGCCACCGAGGGCGGGTAGCCCGCCTCAGCCCTTTCCACTCCGGACAGGCGGGGGCCGCCGGGCAGGGACACCCTCCCACCCCAGCACTACCACCGCGGAGGGCTGCCAGGGCGGCTATAGCGGTGCCTGCGCGGCGCTCGCGCGGCACCCACCCGCCCGGGGCGTCCTCCCTTCTCCCAGCGCCTGTACGGGCAGAAGAGCAGCACCGCCGCTTGCCAGCACCTCTCCTCAGTGGGAGCGGGCGGGGCTGGAGGCGTCGCGGCGCTCAGCGCGCAGGCGCCGCCGGTGGCGCCTGCGCGGTGGTGTGTGCCACGGCGGAGCGGCTGGGCCCGCCCCCTGGCGCCCGCCGGGCCGCGTTCGCTACTGTCCCCGCCCGCTCCGCCTCCAGCTCCGCCTGGGCGCTGGGAGCGGCGGGCAACTTCCCCTCAAGTCTGTCCGGAGGCGGTGGGGACTATGCGACCCGACTGAGCGCGGCCCGAGAAGGGCGGGCGGGGCGAGGACAGCAGCAGCCGGCGCAACAGCAGCAGTCGCCCCGCCGCCGCAGCCAGAGTCGTCCGGCAGCCGCACGCCTCAGCCCCCTGCCCTCCCCCGATCGGGGCGGGAGCCACCGCGGCCGTCCCATGTCCCGCAAGGCCAGCGACAATGTGGAGTACACGCTGCGGAGCCTGAGCAACCTGATGGGCGAGAAGCGGCGGCGGCAGGCGGACGGGTCCGCCGGCTCGGGCGCGGCGGCGGCGGGCGAGCGGAGCCTCATCGCCGCCGAGTCGTGCTCCAGCCTCAACAGCGCGGCGTCGGGCGGCGAGCTGGAGCGGGCGGCGCGGCGGCAGTTCCAACAGGACGAGACCCCCGGCTTCGTCTACGTGGTGTCGGTCTTCTCCGCCCTGGGGGGCTTCCTCTTCGGCTACGACACCGGCGTGGTGTCGGGGGCCCTGCTCCTCCTCAAGAGGGAGCTCAACCTGGACGCCCTCTGGCAGGAGCTGCTCGTCTCCGGCACGGTGGGCGCCGCCGCCCTCTCCGCCCTGGCCGGCGGCGTCCTCAACGGGCTGTGCGGCCGGCGGCCCTGCATCCTGCTGGCCAGCGGCCTCTTCACGGCGGGGGCCGGCGTGCTGGCGGCCGCCCGCGACAAGGAGACGCTGCTGGGGGGACGCGTGGTGGTGGGGCTGGGCATCGGTGAGTGCCGGACCGCCCGCTGCGGCGCGACACCCGCCCCCCCCCCACCACCCCCGCGCCCCCAGGGTGCCTCGCTCCCCGAGGGGACTCCAGCTCTTGCCCCGGCGGGGCGGGTTAGACCGAGCCCCAAATCCGCGCGCCCGCAGCCCATATGTGTAAGGCAGCGAAAGGGGAACGCGGGCCGTTTGAGGCGCTGGGTTGCGGGCGAGGGGAACGCGTACCTGAGGTGAGGTGAGGAGCGCGGGCTCCTGGCCCGCGCGGCGGGGCTGGGGTGCGGGTACTTGCCCTCCGCGGTTTAACTTGCAGGTGGGGCAGTCGTAGCCCGTTTTAGGGGAGAGTTCCCTGGTTCCTGCACAAGGAGAATGGTCTCCCGTCCTTTCTGGGAGTTCGTCCTCGGGGGATCTGTCGGTGTCAGCGCCTCACGCCGCAGGCTGTGCATATGAGGGGGTTCTGAGGAGGCAGGAGGGAGGAGGAGATAGTGCCTGTCGTTCTGCACTGTAAATACCTCTCTTCTGATTCCCCGCACGGCTTTGCCTTTCGTGGGGCACTAAAGGAATGTTTTTGAGACAAAATGAGGTAGCAATCGCTCTGCTTGAATGAGAGGACCCTTTGCTTTGGAAGGCTTTGGGTTTCATTAATAACATGAACTGAACGTGAATCGCTGCTCTTAGACAGCTTTCATGTATGCGTTGCATAACTTGCAAGCAGTAGGCTCTGGTAAAACTTTATAGTTGTCACAACGAACTTGAAGTGATGGGGAGTAGTGTTTCCCTTAATCTTGGAGACTGGTGTCTGTGCCAACTATATCTTAAATAGCCCCAGAATTTTGGTTGCTCTCTCCATCCTGTCATTTGAATAATACTCATCATCCAAGGTGGGCTATATGTGGTTATTCAGAGTCCTTGGATTATAGTATGTATAAGAAAAAAAAAAAAAGAGGTAAATCTTTCTCACTGTGATCTCGCAACCCCTCCTATCTAAAAGCCTGAGGACAAATTGAGAATTCGACTTGTTTTCTTCTACATAGGAAAGTTCTGTTTCTTAGCCATTGAATAATTTTTTGAATTCTCTGGCTTGTTGCAGACACACTTGCTGTGGTGCAATTCGTGGCCTTATTAAGGAAGAAAGTTAGTGAGTCATAATAAGGGCTGTCAGAAATAAAACTGGCTCCATCCTTGAAAGGGCTCGTGCTGGTTTTCCTGGACAGTAAGGGACATCTTCAGGTTGCAGTTTTCCTACCCCAAGTTGGGTGGTTGGTTTTTATTTTTTAAAAGCTACCTCACTGCATTTTTTTTAATCAAGGCTTCAGACTGCGGAATGTTGATAACGTTTGTTACAATGTTCAGGAGACAGAAAACTAAATTTGACTGTGAGGTGGCAGAACAGGTATTTTGATGGCAATATATAGTACATAAGTTTAGTGGTAGATACTAAAAATATGAAATTTGACAGCTTTTTGTGTTCGCAAAGCTTCTCGGGTTCTTTGCTGATTGTAACTGTAAGTGACAAATACAGGGGGAAGAGAGAGGAAAGGGATGGAGGGTGTGCTTGGCTCTTGTGTATGTGTGTCTTGGAGAGAGATACATAGGCATGTTGCAATTGTCGTACAGTGCAAATAAATGACATTGGTATTGTCGGAGGGCTGTGAGACTGGGGCTTAATGTAATTAATACATAAAACACAGAAACTGTGAGCTGTGGGCTGTTCTTTCGTACAGCTGTAGACCTCCTGGGTGGTCTGGGGAGAGACATCTCTCTTTGGCCTCTTTCCACATCAGGGACCAAGATGGTGGTTCTACCAGGGCTCTGGAGGGCTGAAGTAAGGACTGAGAAATGTTCTGAGGATTTTGTAGCACAAAGACACTAATTTATATTTTAAAAATATGATATTTTCTCCTTTTTATCAAAGGTTGCACTTCTTTATGTGATAGAGCTTATGGCCAGAAACAAAGCATTACCTTAAATTGCTGTCACTGAAGCATCACAAGAGACTCCAAGAACCACAGAGTCCAATCCTAACAAGGTTTGTTTTACAAAAGAAAAAAATTTTGTGGTTCAAAACTGTTCTACAGCGAACTGCAACAGCCTCTACGTTAAAGCCTCTACGTTAAATCCTCCACCAGAGGGAGCCTGGATAATTTCATGGAGGCATTAGAAATTGGTGGAACTTTTAACCAGTTTCTTCCCTTTCTTCTCTTGGAGCCCTCTGACTATCATTTTACTGCCCACAGTGAGCAGGAACTTTGTAGTGTTGGTGTAAGGAGGTCACTCA
The DNA here is from genome assembly GCF_964289735.1 of Phaethon aethereus. Taxonomy (NCBI): domain Eukaryota; kingdom Metazoa; phylum Chordata; class Aves; order Phaethontiformes; family Phaethontidae; genus Phaethon; species Phaethon aethereus. Next base: position 16,770,946 of record NC_138575.1, read on the forward strand.
CTAACATGATGCTTCAGTGACAGTGCGAACTGCTGAACGGTAAGGGTGCGATGGTGTAGTGTTAGGAAATGCTTTCCTACCATCAAACTAGTAAAAACTTCTTAACTGTGTATAATTTTACACATTTTTGAGGTCTCTTCCCTGTAGCTCTCTGCCAGTTGCACATCAAGAGATCTACTCCAGAAGTGTGCGTACGCTTGCTTTTAAGAAATGAGTTACTGTGTTGTGGGCCTGTGGTGCTGTAAAAGCAGATGCAATGCGGGTTACCTATGGGGCTTCATTCCACCCTGGCTGGTACAGCATGGATCTGTGTTAATTGCGGTTCGTGTGAGAAAAGAGCCATTTTTCTTCCGACTGTGATTTATAAAGGGCTACGGTGAAACTTTCAAGGTTGAAAACCACAGGATATATGCTGAAATGAGGAACATCTTTCACTTGTCTGTCTTGTTTGCTTCTTACCATTTTCCACAGAGCTGTTTTCAGATAGAAAAACTCCTTTTCTCCCCAACAATTACAGAAGGAGATGTTTCTGGAAAATAAAGACCTTCTCTCAAGGACAATCCAAAGTCCTCTTTTATTGCAAATGTGGGATAGATTTCTATGGCTGGAAACAGTTATGTTCCCTTTCACTCCCCCCTCACCCCAATGTAAATACAAAGTATAGGGAATGAAAAAAAAAGAAAAGGAAAACCATGTTCAAGCATGAGCATAGAATATGCTTTGATCTTTTCAGGTATGAATTTCTAAATACATACTTCATGACAACTTCAGGCAAAATGACTTAAGAACAAGGTTATGGCTACCATTCCCTCCCCCAAACCTGCCCCTTCCCAAACAGCTCTGGTGCCTCTGACTCTTTAGGAATTTGGCTGAGCCTGGTGTCAGGAATGCAGCATTTGGATGGATATTGATTACAACAAATGTGGGCAAAACTCAGACATTTAGGAAATTGGATCATGTGCTTGGTAGCCGTTAGTATGAGCTTAGCTAGGAAAAGTGTCATTGGTACAAAGCACATGTGGACCTTTTGCATCTGATGATGCTAAAGGCCTCAGCCTGTTGCTGAAGGCCGACCAAGTACACTTGGTATGAGATTGAGGGTCAACATCGGTTTGCCTTGTGTTGGCTGCTGTAGTTGTACACCTGGCAGGAGAGCCAGGTTCTTCACTTGGCTCATCTTTGGTCTGTCCTAGCAAAGTCTGAGGACAGGCCAGAACTCAAACATGAAAGGTTAGAGCTAGGCATGCTGTAGATGAAGAGCTAATTCTACTGGAAACCTGCTGTTGTGAGAAGGGAGATGGAGAGTGAGTAGAGTATGCACTGGCACTAAGCATAATAGAGACTAGAAGAGATCATAATGGATAGCTATGTTTGCAAAGACCCTTCTTTCTTGGGCTGTAATCACTGCAATGCCCTAATTTTACAGTCACTTTGTTGTCTGAACCCATTGTCTGGATGTGTTTCCACTGCTCGCCAGTTCGCAGTGGAAGCAGTTTATCCTTCTGAGGTTGCTGCAGGTTTTAAGATGCAGCTGATGTACGTGGGTCTTGGCATGGTGTCTCAGGTAGCGTGCTGTTCAGATCACTTTTTCAAGAACATTTATGTACCAGCTGTGGAAGGAAAGCTGTTTGAGCACGCAGAGTTCAGGAAGTGACAGAATTAAGCTTGCTGGTGCAGAGTCGATCTCTATCTTAATGTACAGTCATTATCTGGATGATTAGATTCTCCTCTTGTTCAGCATGCAGAATAAATGGTGCTCAATTAATGATCAGCTCTTTAGTGTTTGTTTTCTTACTCCATGTGTAGCTTGGGCATTACTTAACATGCATGCTACCCAAGCCCTTGTGAAAGCAGAGTTACTTCTTAGGACTACTCTTGTGTGTATGCACTCTGTTACTACGTCTGCAATGCAATGGCGACCTGACTGGTTAGGTGCCTTGTCTTTCTCTCACCCCTGTCTTTGCTGGTACATGATGTATCTTCACGCACTGAGCCTATTGCTTAGTGCTTGCTTTCTACTCAAAATTTGTTGTGGTTTTTTTTTTTTTTTAAAGGCTGTATTTGAATGTGACATATGTAGTGTTCCTGGTAGCATCTTTTGACTGCATATGTAGGTCATTTTCTGAGCAGAGGAAACAAGATTGTACGCAGAATTAGGCAGGAGTGAAAAGCGCTGGCATATGGTTTGGGGCTCCCCTGGTGGGACTGGCTTCTACTGACAGGAAGGTCCAGTAGCAAATAACAAAAATAACCAAATTTAACCAAAGGATGTGCATCACATAGTGGCAGCCCTGTATTATCTTTACAGTGGTTAAATAAAGGTCCACCGTATCAGCTGGACTACCATGTATGCTGTGAACATAGTGGAAAATAACCAGTATGACCTGTTGCCTATTAAAGATGAGGATGTGTGCTGTTTTTTTAAATGTACTACTGAGCTTTCTCAGATGCTGTGTATTTTTAATCTGTAATTTTTTCCCCAAGATAATCTCCCCTCCTTGCCCAGCCCATGGGAAGCTCTAAAGCTTCAGTCTGTTCTATGAGTGAGTGTCCACCAATTTTTTTTTTAAAGGAGTTTATATCTTACTACATTTTAAGGGGGAAGGTCACCCTCAGCCCCCAAACATCCTGTGCTGCTTCTGGCAGATGCTTGTAATTTTCAATCCAGAGATTCATAGGCTATTGTTTCCTCCGGAGACAGTGGTTTGTTAGTATAAGCTTGCAGTAGGGGTGGAGGGGAATGGAGGGACAAATAGCCACGTTGTTGGAATGGGCTCCTGTACTGCCACTGACCAGAGATGCTCACCCAAGTCTCCAGGATCTATAGCTACTGTGGCATTACTTGTGTGCTCAGAGTTGGATCTCTGCATCTTAAGAGCTTGATCTGTTCTTGTGCAAAAGCATCTGGGAGGATACATTAGCTTCTGAGGGGAGTTGTGATATTGCAGGGTACCAGGAGCACATAAAGATGAAAACCTGTATCTTCTGAAGTCCTGTGATTTTGTGTGCATTGGACACGATACACAGTGCTATGCATGTCAGCAAGCACTGACTCCATTATTGCTTTGTCTGATGGTGTAATAACAAAAGATCAGCAATTTATATGCAAATATTGCTATCTTTGGCGAGTATTTAGTGACATTTCAGAATAAAGTATTAAGCACACAGAGTTACATCTAAGATTTTTTTTGACTTTTGATTCTTCTGGAAACTGGTTCAAGTCATAAGGGTGGTGTTTCCTTTTTTGGTTTGGTTTTTTACCTTTGTTTTGGGCTTTTTGCTGTTGTTTTTGTTTAAGTTAAAAAAAATTTCCCATTGTTCATAAACCTTGAAATTGATTTTCTGTCCTTAAAACATGGGAAACTTGTAAAATAGTTTTCCCTGTACTTGGTCAAACTGTTTCATCAAAACATAATTCCTGCTGTATTTTAAGGTGGGTTTTTTTTGGTTTTTTTTTTAATTGTTCATTTTGGAAAAAATGCAATGCATCCAGTTCATATGTGACATAAAATTGAAATTTTAATGTCCTTTCTTAGTCCTTACAAAAAGGCAACTTGAAGGAAGCTTGCAGTGTTAAACGTAAGCGTTTCTGTACCTATCTTGAAATATTCATGTGGGCACCATAGGTGGGCTTAATTTCAAATGCTTTGTTTGCTACAGGAATGAGAGACCAGTGGCATCCACTTACCATGATGTTAAAGACAGCATATCATTCAGCTGGAACTCTTGGGTGACTTGTTTGGCTGAAGCTTATACCGGTCCCATCAGCAGATGCACAAGGCAGGACATCTGAGGACAGTCCAAGAAGCAGATTTGAAGTGCTAGCTACTGTCTTCCGCTATGCACTGTCAGGATATGTGCTTGATTTTTTATTCTGAGCATACTAGTATGTACTTTGCCAATTGTATCTTGAGAAGCACTGAAAAATGTAGAAATACTGAAAGTAGATGCTGAAAAGAAGGGGGGGTGTGTTCAATTATCTTAAGTGGTTTTTATAGAATATATTGTATTTCTAAATACGTTAATTTATTTTAAAATGTAGTATTTTAGGGATTATTCCATGAAAGTATGGTAAGCTTTTGGGTTGCAAATCCCGTGGAAGTCCTGAAAATTGATGATTTCTACTTAAGATGGCTGGACTCAAACTGGATGACTGTGGCTCTGCTGGTACCATGGAGGTATAATGGGCCTGATGGATAGGTTTGTTTGCAAAACTGTTTTATGGGTCTTCATTGGTGAAGAACTGAGTTTTCATGTCTGACCTGTACAATTGGTGTTGCTGGTGTGAAGCTTGTGAAGAGGCTCGGTCAGGTGCGACAGCCATTGGAGCTGCTGAAAGCCTAAAACCAGTGACCACTAAAAATCAGGGGAGCAGAGTTCTCCCTTTGGTTTCTTTTTGCAATGATTGTGCCTGTGAACAAGTAGCAAGAGAAGCAGTTATTAAATGTGTTGCAGAGATCTTGTGCTACACAGCTCTGGATGAGTGTGTAGTCATTTCACTACTTTAGCTAAACTGTCTTTCTGTAGGTCTCGTGATGCAACTTGAATGCAAACCCTTCTAAAATGTATGTTGCTTATGATAATTGAAGAAATGAAGCTTTAAAAAACACACTCTCCTGTTCTTCCCATTTCTGATCTTCCTCTGATTTGTTGGAGGTTTTAGCTATGTGGTTTTGTTAAGGATTTATTCAAAGCAAATGCCTGTTCCGAAGGTGAGTTTTTTGTAGGTGGTTTCTCATTTTGACTGTGTATATACCCAGTCACTGCAGTTGGGTTTCCTAGCTCAGGGAGTTTGTCCCTTCTTCCTTCGCAAGTCCCTTACAGACTTGCTGCGTGCATGGATGAAATGTCGTGCCGCGACCTCAGAGCCCCTGTGCGTCTGGCTGGCTGTGGATAGCACCATGGCATGCTTTCAGCCATGATCTTAGCAAAGGTGTTCCCGCCTTCCCCTTGGTTCAGTCTCTTATTTGGCTAAATAGCAAGAGTACCTGTCTTTTCTGCAATTGGGGACAGACTTCCTTCTCATGTTCCTCCCCTTCAAGCAGCGAATCCTTGTTTGAAGTCCTATGAGTGCCCTAGGCATTGCTGCTGGATTGACTTTCCTGGGAATTCAGCCGTCTCTTTGTGTGGCTGTTTTGTTAGCGGGCTCAGATGCTGAAGCAGTTGTGTGGCTTTAAAAAAACAACAAAAAAAAGCATTTTTATTGATACCTGCAACTTTTTACCTTGGGCTTGTCCTTTAGTTGGCCCTCAGGGGTCTTCTCCCCCCTCCCCTAGTGATGGGTCTTCTAGTTGTGTATACTCAGGAGCTGTCACCCCAGCTTTTCTACTTGAACTTTTCTTCCCCCCTCCTTATTTTTCGAGTGTAATTTGGCAAGGGAGCAGCTCTGTGAAGGAGGTTTGCCCTCCATGGCTAATCTGAAAGGCTTCTTGGCTCTTATTAGAGCTAATGTTTTCCAGAAGCACCTGGCACTGACCTTGACGCTCGTCCTTTGCTCATGAGCATTTTGCATCGACGAGTGCATTCTGCTCCTGAGTGATGAGGCAATTTCCAGGCAAAAAAAAATTTCAAGGCAGTGTGGAAAACCCCGGTGATACCCGATGCTTTTAGCGCTCAGGCTGACAGGCACTCTGCAAGGCTGAACGGTCTTAAGGGAGAAGTGGGGTTTCCCTGGGAGGCAATTGCTTCATGCCTCAAACCTAGAACTTTCTGGTCTCTTTTTCTGTGTATTTGAGGTCTGAGTTTTCACAGGTGTCATGTCAACTGGTAGCATTGAGGAGCTCTCTAATCTAATCAGCAGCCAGCCAAACACATGCAGCCGCATGCTCCGTTGTGTCTGAGGCAGTAATGAAGCGATTGTCGATCTCCAGGTGATAGACACAAAACCAGAAGATGCCAGAAATGGCAGAGGACCTGCTGTGTAAACAAAAACGTGTATCTGAAATTAGATTCACCTGGCAATCACCCATTTTTTCATAGTCTAGACAAGATTAAATAGCTTTAAAAAGCTATTCCATAAGTGGGAGCCATAAGGCAAGAGTTTTCCAGCCTTTTCCCAGAAGTGGGAGTTTCTCAGACTAACCTTTTATGTCTTGGACAGAAAGCACCCCTTCTGTTTCCCTTTTCATTCTGTCAGGAGCCTTATGTGCATGGTTTTCCCCCCTGTTGCTTCTCTTGCAAGCTTTCAGGGAAGCAAAACCAGTAATTGTGGTTTTAATGTGCCTATGGACATAATCACTTTGGGAAGAGAATATTATTGTCCAGCAGCTGGAAGGGAGTATTAGGGATATCTTTGTGTTTAGCCACAGCTCTTCTGCTTTCCTGCCGTACTCTGGAAATCCAGGGGAATGTGTTCCAAGTTGGAAAGAGCCTGCCTGGTGTTACACATGTTGTATTGCCCATGCTGTGGGGCATGTGGTCTTGTAAACTGGGAACGCATTGCAGTGAGTGCTGCTCTGAGAGAAACATGTATTGAAGTGATCACTGGCCTGTACCAATGGAAGAAACTCTTCAATTTCTGATTGCTCATAAGAAATTCTCTCCTGTTCCTTCTCTCAAATGCTTGTACTGTGCCAGAATGGCGTAGAAACCTGACAAAGTCTTGAACAATCTGCCTTGCTTAGTAACTTCTGATAGTTTTTCGGGTATATTTTTGTAGTTTTAGCACTCCTACTCTTGGCTCACCAGATTAACTTGAAGGCACCAATAATTTGAAATCAGTTGCACCCCTAATGAATAGGTGGATGTAGGATTTTTGGGTGGTGTGTGGTTTTTTTTTTTCCCAACTTGTTGGTAGTTCCTGTTTGTCGTCTTTTTTTCATGCTGACACAGTCATAAAAACATGAAGGTGACCTTAAGTAAGTGTATTTAAATGACTTCATGTTGTTATTGGTGATACATTACTGTCAAGAGCAGTGCCATCATTCATAAGCCATCAGTCATATTTATTGTAATAAAACAGAAAAAAGAAAAAGTTAGGTATTGGTTGTGTTTGAAAACAACAGTAGTAATCTTGATTTGTGCCCTGCTCTGAACTGAATTCTGCAGCTCAGCCAGGTCCTGCCATGACATCCGCCCTGCTTCCAAGGGCGAGGGAGGAGCAGAGCTGCAGGCATTCCTCCTTTTCCCTAGTGCAGTACCAGGGCAGAGCTGCTGTGCCCAGAGGAGCAGGAAGGCAGAAGGGGCATTAGTGCTGTCCTGTTCCCATGCCCTGCAGTTCAGCCTCCAAAGCAAGACCAGACCAGCTGGTGGAAAAAGGGAGGTCCTGTTCCCATCCCCCTGTTTTTCCTCCCCTAAATTACCATTGATTCTTGTCCAAAGCATGTAATAATACTACAATACTTGGTAGTTATCTGTGGCTCTGTGGGTTTTTTAACCAATACTACGAAAGATTCAAACGGTATGGCCTGTTACTTTTTTACAGCTCTAATCCTGGAGGAACTGGCAGTACTTAAGCTGGAGGAAATACAGTTACTGATTTACTGTCTCTTCAGCTGCACATTCAGAAATGGATAGGCAGTCAGGATTCCGTAATTTCTTTAAGGAAGAGTTAGATGATCCTGATGCTGAAGACTACCCTCTGAGCATGTTGCGGTTTTCTCTTGTGCTGCTGAACTGGCAGTTGTAGCATAGGCTTCACATTCCACCGTTCAACAGAAAAAGAAAAAAATATCAGGGAATTAGAGAAGAAAAAAAAAAGCTACTATCTTAAAGGTGCCCATAGAAATTTGGAAGCAAAATCTGTTTTGAAGCTAATAAATAAATTATTGAAACTAATAAATATACCTAATAAATTACTTATTCCTGAACTTTTTATAGGAAAAGTGGTAGATAACTAAATATATTGATGAAAGCTCTGACAATGAGGCTGGAGCAACTTAGAAATCTAAGAAAGGTAACTGAAGCACAGAGCCTACATGAAGTGTTGAAAGCAGGGGATTGTTTTGCTGCCTGTTTGAACATCTTAACTGGAGTGCAGTTGGGAACAGAGAGAGTTGGGAGCCTGAGTTGTAGTATAGTTGATGGAGGTTGGTATATAAGGATCCCAAAGTCAGATGCCTTGAGTCAGAGCTAGTACCCCTTTGAAATCTACTTGTCCAATGTGTGATAGTAGGAGAGAAACACTGCTTCTTACAGAATTCTTTGTGTGATTAAGTTTCGGGTCAGTGTGCTGTGTTTGTTATTCCCACCTGTATTAGGACTTACTCTGCCTAACTGTTGTTTTGAACTTAATTTTCTGTTTGTAGCTGCCCACCTAGGAAGTTTTGTTTAGTCTGTGGGGTTAAGGAGATAAAATCGGAAGGACTTGCCACTAAGTGCTTGCTCTCTTGATTTGGTTGGTTAATATTTTTAGGGTTGTTGGTTGGAGCCGTGATGGATCCTGGGGAGAGTCTAACATCCAAGAAAGGCAGTGTGGTAGCTGATGAACTAGAGCACAGTGAGCATGGAGGAAGTACTGGTTAAGACCAAAGCTGTGTGTACTTTAAGCATGCATTTCAGCAAATGTTTGCATATAAGTGACCTTCTTTGTTTGTTCACAGGTCCTTGATTATTGGACTGTTGAGGTCAGTAGTAGCTATGTCAGCACAGGAATGGGGAATCTGGCTGAGGGGGAAAAGGTAAGTCTGGTTTTATTCACTATGGAGTTCAGCAGCTAAGTCTTTTTGCCTCGTAGACTCCCTGCTCCTGCATTAATCATAGGCGCTGCTGACCTCACCAGTCCAATTCGGACTGGAACAGCTTGGTATGAATAGAAAGCCAGAGCCACCCAGACAACTTCAGGATCTTGAAGAAAGGGGTGGAAAAGTCTAAGTGTTGTACATAGGCATTCATGATGTTTTAGTCCAGGAATTCAGTCACTGTAGTAATAGTTTGAGCTGAATACCAGGGTCTGGTTTTGTGCGCTATGTAGTTCCTGGGTAGGAGGAGAAATAAGGCACGGAATGTAGATCCTTTCTCTTGTAATGATTGACTGGCATGTTCCTGGAAAAAATCATTGGTGCATATAGCAGAAATCTGGGCAACACATTGAGTAGAGCATTACACAAATAATGTCAGCTTCTCTTTTAGTGAGTGGGAATGTACTTTACTAAATTCTTTGAAAGCTTGGATGAGAAGGTACTATTTATTTTAAATTCTAACTTTGGGGCAGGGCACAATAGTTGTCTATATCTGTATGCTCTATGTGATTACCTCGGTGCATCTTATGGTCCTGCAGGTTTAGGGCTTCCCTCCTCTCCTGATCTCAGTGTGCAGTTTTGCTAGCTAGGGTAAACAAAACATTGTCACCTTCAACAGTGTATGTGCTTCTGAAACAGGTGTAGTTTCAAGGCATAATTTTTAGGTCAAGCTTTGTTGTTGTTTTGCTTTCTTTTGCTTTCTTTTGTGTCTTCTGTTGGTGACTTTAAAGTAAGAAGAGATGCAGCTTGTGTTTTGGCTTTGATTCTGCCTATCCCCACCTATTTCTGTATCTTCCTTCCCTGGAATCAAAAGCTGTCTGTTGTATCAGTCGGCAGGGCCTCTCCCTGATTCAAAGTTAATTGCTTTGCCTGACACCCAGGTACTATCTGGGCGATTAATCATTGTCCTCTCAGATGTGGAGTGCTCCCTTGCACAGGAGGAAGCAGTGCTCTGAGCTTATAAATGCAGCAGTGCAGGGAAGGTTTTTCCTCATAGCTCAAGACCAGTAGGCCTGTCTCCTCTGTCATACCAGTTGTATCTTTAGGAAGATCTGAGCCACCCATTTAGAATATTTATGTTTAGTCTCTTCAGGAGTTAATTCTCAGTAATTCACCCTGGTGAAAGTTCTAAGGGACTGTGTGCGTGTTTTCTGGTTTTCCGTACCTAGAATCTTAACCTGCTTCTGTCTGTCTTAATAGAGCCTGTGCTCATGGTCATACTCCCCCTTGTATCTCCTATCCATGAGTGTGGGTTTGTGTGTGTGACTGTTTTAGATGGGTTGCTGAGGCATAGATCCCTATGGCTGTGTGTGGGTTGGATGAAGGCAGGCCTGGCCTGCCTGTTAGCCTTCTGTCTCAAGCTTTTGTATTAATTCTGCTTTTCTTCGTAGAGGTTTTTTCCAGGATAAATGAAGTGAAACTGTGAAAGCTTAGGTGTGATGGGGACTTGTTATGGACCACTTTGTTACAGTCAGACTATTCGGTTTTTCAATTTGTCTAGCTGCAATGGCTTCTTATCCCCAAGTTTCCCATATGAAGAATCTTCATTTGGACTGGGATGTAGGGAAACTTTCACTGGTGCAAAGAAGGGGGAACTGGAAGTGTGAGTACTAAAGTAGCACTACTTGAACTTCAGTAACTCATCTGCTACACTTGTCTTTCTTGGCCTGCGTTGGTGAGAAGGAATGCCTGACCTAGGGCTCCAGGACAGTCATGTTGGGAAGTAAGAATCCAGACATCTGGAGAACTCTGTGTGTGTGCATGCACAGGAAGAATTGTGTAATGAAATAAAATTATATTAGTGGATATTTTAATTAGTTGTTTGTATTTTTCTGGTGGGAAAACATGTGATTAAAGGTGGCTGTGCAAGAGGATACCATAAACCAGTCGTGCAGATTTTCAGGATTAGTGTGTTGGGAATGGATTCCACAACTGTGCTCTGGAGGACAGGAGAAGGTATGAAGAACTGCTGTGGGGTATGGAGCCATTCTTTCTGCTTCTTTAATTTTTTTTAATCAAGTGGGAGTATATAGTTCTTGGCTCAATCCTTTCTTCTTTGTTAAATTTTTATCTAGTAAGGATGTATGTTTATTGGCTTAGACAATGTGGACTTGTATGGTCTAACAGCCATACAGGGTAGCTAGTTTTCATCTGTGCTGTGGCGATGAGCAAGAGAAAGAACTTCAAGAGGCCTGACTCAGCACACTTACCAGTTTTAAGCCACTGTGATTCCACTGACATGATCTTGATAAACTACTAATTAGTAAAGTACTTTACAGGAGAGATGAATCTGTTCATCAGGTGATTGTAGGTTCATATAAAATTAAGTCTGTAAGATAGATATGGATGTCAAACTGAGCTACAACTGAAAAATACAACTTCAGGCAAAATTGTTAGAGAAGTTTATAAGACTTGTGCGTCATCTTCAAATATCAGCTTATCGTATTTCTTTGTAAATGCTTATGTTCATCTTCTATGATATTTTGCTTACAGCAATGCTATGTTTCTTGCTTAAAGCAAATGATTCAGTTAGTTGTAGTAAAACATAAAAATGCCTGTGTGCATACTTCTCAGTCTTGTACAAATATGTTTCCAATGTAGCTGAGTCATCCAGAAGCAATGTATGGCTCTCTTTGTTTGGATTTCTATTTGTTGTACATTATCAGCATTAAAATACATGTATTCCTAAGGCAATAATAGGTTGAGAAGTGTTTGGTCTACTGTGTCTCCTTTTTACAGTTGCTCTGTGTGTTTTTGGTTTGGATTTCTATTCGTCATGCATTATCAGTCACTAAAATACATACATCCCTGAAGCAATAATAGACGAAGTGTCTGGTCTGCTGCATTTCACTTTCACAGTTGCTCTGTGTGTTCTGTACTCTGCAGATTTGTCCTGTTACAGGATCTGTAGCCATCAGACTTGTAAGTCATAGTAAATGTTGCCAGTGCAAATACTAGCTTGGGTTACCTGTCCTAGGAGTTGGAACTCACAGTTTGCTTCTGTGCTGTAGAAGCAATAGTATCAAGGACACTATTGCAAGAAAAAAAATAAAATATTTCATGCTGATACAAAGAGCTAGAGACACATAGTCTTGAACTCATCTTGCCATAACATGAAGTTTTTTGTCACACGGCTTTATAGTATCAAGGTTGAAGCACAACAAGCCTTATGTTAAAACAAGTTAAATACGTGCATGTGGTTGTTTTACTTTGCCACTCAGAAGGCCTTCTAACTTTAAATACTGCAGTAAGAAAATGTCTGTTGTACTGTTGAAAGCCCTGACTCGCACATTGTGAGACCCCAAATGTCTGATGCACCGTCTTTGCTAAGTAAACATAAGGCCAATCTGTAATTGGATTTGTCACTTCCTTGCCACTTGGTCTTAAAGTGACTGTGGTACTTTATGCCTTCAGTTTTCTGTCTGTAAGGTGAGGCTGATGTTTGCTTGCTTTTTCGAAAGGCATTCTTGGACTTATTAAAAACAAATAATAATCTTCTATCAGTCATAACCTGTTCAACACTACAGTTTCTGTGAATGGACTTCATGGTCTGATTTTTCTGTTTCTCGGATAATTTCCTCTACAGTCAGATCTTTGCTCTCTTCTTTCCCCCCTTGCTGTGTGTTTGGCCTTTAGACAGGCAGTACTGTTGGTGGTACTAGTCAAGAGGAGCCTGGGCTCGGGGAAGCCTGATGTTCAAATCTTACTGAAATGGTGGTAAATTATTTGTTACAAATTGCAATTAATGGCTGTTATGTAATTCCCACTTGGCTTTGTAACTTGTAGGTAATTCTACTTAACTGGAAGCCCAAACTGTGTGTTAATAGATACATATGTACAAATTATCACACACTTGTCATTGCACAGAAAGATAAGAGTGCCTAAAATGAACCCAACTCTATTAAGCATTTTTAAGATGTATCTCAGTGGAGCAGTGTACACTTAGGTTCCAGAATGTAATCTGACATGCTGTATCACTACCTATGCTTATTCTTCAGTTACTCCCACAAGCCTTTTCTGTTCCTTACAGGTAGTTGGCACAAGAGTCGTTAAAAGACTTTGCTACTAAACGCTTTTGGTAATTTATACCTAAGCTTGAGTTTTATGATACGGTATATTGAAACACTTCTCAAAGGGTCTGTATGTCTTAGCAGTTAAAAAGGCCTTTAAGAAAAGAGAGCAATGTAAACTCAGAGTGAGCAGATGAATGTGGATATGAACTTGACAGAATTTGAAAGGTGGATCATGCTGCGCCGGAAGATAATGAGCAGTAGACATTTCAATTGCTGAAAGCACACGCTGCATTGGAAGCACAGTCCATGGGAAGTTTTTCTTGCTGTTATGTTACTGTGGGAGGTCACAAGTATTAAGGAAAGGGGTTCTGCTATTGAGGAGGTTATCTTTGGTGGCAGGAAGAGTAGCGTTCTGCTAGAGTAGAGGCTTCTTCCCAACCTTATCTACATACAAACCTGTCATCAACATGGGTGCTTTGCAATGGATTGTAAAATTTTACAGGGAAAATACTGTGATTTTATTATTTTCTAACTGTGTACAAGTATAAATGGTACTAACTGGGCAGGTAGGAGTGGGTAGTGAGTAATTCGGAGATCCAGTCACCTATGAGCTGTTTTGTGCTTTGTTGCCGGTTCCTAGTGCTTTATTAGAAGCTATCACAACTGGTTTCTTTCCTACTCACAGTTACTCTATTAGTGCTCAGTTTAATGATTCTTCTCTAGTGGTAATTAATTCTGCCTCCTGATGCTGCCCTCCTGCAGTATTGTCAGCAGTCCCTACCTTTTGTTTTGGGAAATAAGGAAGAGGGAATAGACCAGAGATGTTTTTAAAATGTAAATAAAAGTAATTCTCTTTACTTTTTAGTGAAAATTCTATTATATGTAGCTAGGTTTTACTGTAATTGATGTTTCAATTAGATCTTGCTTTATGAAAACTTAATTAAAAGATGAGGTGAAATGTGACCAGATTATAGGAAAAAACAAGATGGAAGACAGTAATTGCTTCATAAGGTTTCTTTGGAAAGAGTGCTGTGAGGATTTGGAGGTCCCTCCCTGCTCTGGTGTTAGGATTTTCAATTATCCTCAAATATGAAAATTTCTTTAAGTTTTCTTTGTGAAAGTAGATTAATACTGTAAGTGCAGAACTTGCAAGGTTTGTATTTCAGAGACATCATGGATTTAGTTGTTTTTCTTGGTGGTAGCTTGTGCATGAATCTTTTCACTTAAAACTTGAACCTGACATGAGAATGTCTTGTCACTTTGAAGGGGAATGTGGCTTCATTTTTAACTTTAAACCTTTCAGTTCTAAGGATGGAATCCACTTTTTAGTGGGAGCAGATATGAAGGAGTTAAATAAAATTAACAGGAGGCTCGCTGTAGTAGCGATGCCTCAGAGTACAAAAAAAGCTGGGTGTCTTAGAGGCTGGGGGACAGCAAACTGAAACAGCAGAATATTTCGTTGCCCAGTTAGTCATCTTATGACTTACAGTGATTTGTTGCAACTTGCGCAGTGCAAGTCACAGGAAAAGCAGATTTTATCTTAACAATATTATTTGCTGCATCTATGTTCCTTAGAGTAGGACTGTCAGATATGCCATTTTAAATGCGAACTCCTAATTCTTCTTAAAATTTCTTGTTTTTGCTATCCTCGGATGGGATAGGGGCAACACAAGCAGAGTGCTGGATGAGAGGATCAGTGCAGTGCTCTGAGTTACAGCAGGGCATTTTAGATACCCATCTTCCTTTTAATCTTTAGGTTCTCTAGAGTTACCAGGGTCTTCTATCAATTCATGAGATTTACTGAGAACATCACGATGTTTGCCCAGCTTTCACTGCAGGCTGACCTGCAGCTCTTCCTGAATCCTCCCTTGCTAACATGCCTGGAGGACGAAAATGGCAGGAAAGAGCCGCTCTGTGGGCGAACCTCAGGAGCTGTGCTCCTGTGATCTGCAGTTCTCACATCCATTTGCTGAGCGCACTGTTATTAATAAGGAGATCTGCAAAGTAAAAGTTGGAGTAAAGCAACCCTGTTTGCAGAATTACATCTGCTGTTTGGAAGACAGTGGTCCATTATAATGCATCTAGGGGACTGCAAGTTGTCAACAGCTGAAAGCCATGGGAGCAGCATCTCTCAGGTTTTCCTGAGATCTGTCCTCTACTGGTCTCTTCCTCGAGGCCTTGAGACTTGCAGCCTTGTTTTTAGGAAGCTCTTTGTCAGTCCGTTTCCCTGATAAAATTTAGCAGTAGTTTCTTCCCACCTGCAGCATCCACCCACTCCTGGTTAGCTGAGACTTTCCTCAGCTTTTTGTCCCTTAGATGTTGGTATTGGAGTAGCTGATCTGTTCCTTTTTTCCCTTTAGCGCTTGATAGCTACTGTCTTGGTTTTTTTTCCACAAATGCTGCAGCCTCATTCTTCACTTGTAACATCTCCTTTTTGTCAGTATAAGCAACTGATGGAAGTAAATACACACCAAAATAGGTTAAAGTACCCTTGTATCTCTTGACAGCTTGAGTATTACACCATGAATCTTGCAGTTGTGGTTGCTGATCTAGACTGTCTCAAGTCATTTCTAGGAGTAAATCTATGTGACCTGAAGAAGTTCATCACTGGTTTGTGTCTCTACTAAGGACAGTCTAGTGCAAGATCTGTGTCCTAATAGCCAAAACCCTTTCTGAGACTTAACCAATTTACTTGAGAGATCCTTACCTGGGATTCCTCCATAGGATGTTCCCCCTATTACAGTTGCATTTTGCTGGCACCAAGCACCTGTTATTGAAATGGTAGCAGAAACCCCAGACCATGGGGAGAAGTTGCATCAAAGCTAGGCATTTAAGCTGAGCTGCTTCTTATAAAGGAAAGAAATGCGCAGCACTTGGACTACAGACTCATGTTGACTTAACCTGTGTGCACTGGGACCAACTTTACTCTTCCTAGCATGCAAAAGGTGCGTGCCATGGAAGGTATCTTGAGGAAGTAGTACTGTACTGATTTCTACCACGCCCCCCAACCTCCAATACTGCAAGTATAGACACCATTTATTTTCCTATATGGTCCAAAAAAAAGTGTTTTATTATCATCCTTACGTGGATCATTTGTATTTGTAGACACAATCTTGTTGGTGTATGAAACCTCTAGCATAGAAGGAAACTGAGCAGTCACCGTGACTCGTATATTTTCATTATAATGATAGTTATACTTGCATTACTCTCATGAATGCTACTTGCATTATAATGATATAATTGAAACTTGTTTTTCAAAATCAGGCCTTAGGCTGTAAAAGGCTTATAGGGCTTTTGTTTGTTTTTTAGAGCAACAGTTATAAAACCATATAACTGGTACCTGTCTTCCTACAAGTCGTGCTGTTTGTTGCACAAGTGGGTAACTAAATGTAGTAATTCATACCAAATACAGTTTTCTGCATTGACGGTTGCAATGTATTTACCCATTGCAAGCAAGCACAAAATTACTGGGAATGTAAACTAGACAGGCAGTATTTTTATAAATGGCTTTCCAGAATAGCAAATAAACACATTCAATGTTACTCCATAGTTTTTGTCTAGAATACTAAGTTTGCAATGAGATTAGTCTTTCTAGATGAGGTTTTTTTTTTATCAATGCAAGTGGTAGGTAAGAAGATGCATTCTTCTGCTTGTCTTGATCTTAAGCTGCATGTTTGGAGTCAGTTTCTGGACTTCTGGTTAACACAATGAAACCTAAAGCAGTTTACAGAAAAGTTAACTGGTTTAACTGTTTTAGTAATTGCACTTGTAGAAAGAGGTACAGTTAAAACTAAGTTACTTCTTAGGTGAAGAGGTAGGGCTTTCAGGTATCAGTTGAAGGCATGCTTCTACCTGAGCTGTAGTTCAGCTTCTAAAGCTTATTTGTGTTTGTTTAAATATCACTTGTCTTAGAATTATTGTAGGTTGGGTAAAGCATTACTGTAGTAGAACTAGGAGAGAAAAAAAGCGGTTTAAAAGTGCAAAGCTGGCAAGGAGTGTTCATTTTATGAATAGCTTTCAAATCATTACCTTTGTCCTCTGAAAATAAAATTTCTCTGCACAGAAAGTCTTTGCTAATCCTTGAAGTGTTCAGCTGTTGTTGTGCGGTTTTTGGTGTGGGAATGGTTTTTTTGTTTGTTTGTTTTTAACCATGTAGCAATTGCATGGTGTTCATCATGCTAGCTTTCTAGCATATATGAATGGTTATGCACATGAGTCCTGACGGATCTTTCTGGGCCATTGTAAAACCATACTTCCCTGCTGGAAATTGCTGTTTGTGTGGCTGAGTCAGCAGAAAGAGCTGCATGGCCACTCCTCAGCTGCTCAGTTAGTGCTTGTTGTGATCTCACACCTTAGCAAGAGTCTGCGTCAGCCACCAGATCGAAAGTCTCAAATGGGAAACGGAGTAGCTGAGACGCGGATATGCATCCTGATCTGCTGCCTTGCTGGAAGGGGAGGAGCGACTGGCTGGGGAAGCAACTCCTTATCTTTTGGCTGTGACCGCCTTGGGTCTTGGCCAAGTTCATCTGCCTGTCTTTCCTGGATGTAAGCGAGCAGCACGCATAGTGTGTAGTCTGCATGTGCTAAAGAATGTCCACGGGAAAGTGCTGCTGGTATCAATTGCTGTTTATTTAAACTAAAAGCTTCACTTTTAAAGTAGATTAAGTAGTGCTTGTCTTATGTGTTTATACAAGCTGTCATAAAGAAAACTGCTATGTTGTATTTCTAATTTGCAGGTGAAAGAAAAATAAAATTTTCTGAAGTGAGAAGCTTTTGCAATATGGTAAAAATAAAGGTTGTGTGCAGTATAGAACTCTACGCTGTTTCACTCTTTCACAATGAAAGATCTTCCGCAGCTTTTAAGTTCTCAGAATATTTGCAGATAGGGCTTGACCAAAATTAATTCAGAAACAGAACAAATTAGGACTTTTTACTAGTGCTTTTGGTAGCTTTTTAGTTATTCTTAGGGCTGACTGTTAATCTTGTATTGTTATACTGGTTCAGAAGTGCACTTCTTCATGATTCCTGGTACCTTTCAAGTAGAGGGACCCATAGCAAATTCAATATTAAAAGTTAGTGATACTCCCTCCTCTGCATACCTGTGTGCACACACAAATACTTTAAGAGTTTTTCCTATTTAGGTTTACCTAAAAATGCTGTTCCAGAAATAATTAATCTGCTCCTGTCTGGGTCACTTTAGAAAAAAGAGAAAATCCATTTCAATGTTGAAAGCTGCTAAATACAAATTGATAGCTGTGTAGGTGACCCAACAAAAGACTTTTAAACTTTTGCTTATGGAAAATGTAGGTGTAAGTTAGCATCAATTACTTTGCTTATGTATTTTGAAGAAACTGTCACTGATGAGCTAGCTTGATTAATCACCAGTTCAGTTGTTACATTTTTATGATGCTATCTTTTAGCTGGATTTCTTTTAGGAATAATTCTGATTAATGTTTTGAAGTAATATGAAACAGGGTAGATCTTAAAGCTAGACCTGTGGGTAGATTTGGGCAGCATGAAGGGAGTAACTTGTTTTAAACATGCCAGCTTTCTGGAATGGGACCTACAGCCACGAACTACCAGCACAGGTTCCCAGTATAGCACGCTGTGAGAAGGAGGTCCCTCAGCAGGATACCCAGGAACTAGGGCAGCTGAGTGGGGAGGTGTCTGACTGAGTGTTTCACAACCTGGACTAAAAGGAATATATGCTGGCCATAAAGAAGGACTGAATACGGGTAACTAATTCTGGGCTGCTGGGAAATGTAAACTGTGATCTGATGTTTGTAGCTGAGCACCCTTGCGCTTTGGACAGTTGCGAAGATCCTTGCTTCAAATTCACTGGATGTTTAGCTTGATTATTTTGTCTCTGGTTAATTAAATTCCACTCTCTCCTCCTGATTGTACCACTCAAAAGAAATTTTCTCTTTGCATGTTTTTGGATTACCGTAACCTTGAGTAATCTTAAAATAACTTTGGATTAAAAAAATTATTCTCTTTAAAAATTCTCTTCCCAAAATGATCTGTTCTATATGTAGTACTAACGTTGAGGCTGAGGTTGAATAGGACCCTACAGTTAAAGTGGTTCTAACACTTAAAATAGTTACTTTCATCTGACCTTAAAAACTTTCCCAGTTCTGTTTGGTTTCATGTAAAATTCTCTTTCCGTTCCTACTCTTTGACAATTTTCCCAGGGTGCTTTTTCCCTGCCTTCTAGCTCTCGTACTTACTCTTTTGGTGTCCACAGATTGTGGCATATTCTGTATCCCCCTCTACGTTGGCATGTTATTTGGTAGAATGGAATGCCTGCAGTCTTCTGGCTGTGGGTGGTTTTTTTTATTTTGTTTTGGTTTTTACTCTGTGTGTGTTATTAAAGATTCCTGCACATTTTTTGTATGTTTTCAAGTTTTTTCTAAACTGTTTTCTTCTAATAAACTGAGTAAATTAAGTTTTATTTTAATAAAATTTCACAGTCTAGCCTGTACATGGTAGGTTCTTGTCTGTGTTGCCTCAAGTGTGATGGCTGACTTACTTTTTCCCCATTTCATAACCACCCAGTTTCCAGATTAAAAAGATTCCTTGGCTTGCAGAATTTCAGTGTAGAAACACGGTGTACTGTGATCAATAGTCCCTTCTTGATTACTCAATTTATTGCATATTCATGTCTCTCTACTACGATATGTGGTTTCCTTGCAAGGTACCGCCCTGGAGATGTCAGAGAAAGGTCTTAGCTCATTCATTATACAGGAATTATACTCTGTGTTGGCATCTTAATTTTTTATGAGCTGGGTTTGCATCAGTATCTTTTGATCAAGGGAGAGTTTGAAACTTGAAATTACTGTCATGTGTAATGCAATTCACAAAGGCTAATGCTGCCTTTTTGGGGGTTTGCACTTACAATATGACAGTTGTAGTTGTTTCTAGTGGACACAGTTTGAAGTTTTTTTTTTAAGGTGAAGAAGAATTTTGTGTTCTTGGTCCTTACTGATACACACAACAGTGAAAAACCTTGTGGTCAACAGAAGGAATTCTTCATCCAGGCTTATGAAGATATGATTGTTTTGTAAATTTGAAACAATGTAAACTAGTGAGGAGCTTCATTTATTTTTTTTCTTCAGATTGTCCTGGGCTTTGGACTCCTTCACAGTTGGATGCCACATAGTAACATAGGTTTTTGGCACTAATTGTAATATTGGTCACTCTGGTTTGGGCTAGTGGCGAGGTAGGGACATAAAGATCTGCAATTACTTAGTGCATTAGATGTTCAACAGTACAGTTTCTTTAACTATGATGAACTAGCACTCTCTGATTTAATAAATTAGTGTTTAAATAAAATACAAGACTGTAATGAAGTCTGCTGATGTTGGACCCTCATTCTAGAGGAGATGCACCTAAATCTGCCTCGTACTGTGATTTATGTTCTCACAAAGCAACGTGGTTTTAGCGCTAGTGGTTTGTCCCACTGCCCTTATGCGTTTCAGAGCTCTGCTGTAGCCGAGTACGGTTGTGCCACTGCTAAGAAATGGACTTCTGCTAATCTGATGTAGGGGAAAGTGTGCTGCCCATCGCCCTTGAAATAACTTTCAGTAACCAGTTATAAACTGCTGATAATGCCCTTATGAGGTATGTGCAGTGGGTGGAAAGCCTAAATATTAGAGGAGACCTGAGCTTTCCCCTGATGTTCACACTCAAGTACAAGCTGTTTCAATGAAGATTTTACCTTTATCTGCTAGGGAAGTGGTTAGCGTACTAGGACAGTGTTCAAATGCACTGCTTTCTCAAGTACTTCCTATTAACATGTTTAATGAGGCACTCTAATATCCCCTTAGGTTGGCTGTCATTACTGAAAACTGAAGTGTTAACTGTAACAACAGAAAAGGAGTCTACAAGACTATGAAAAGGCTTAATTTTTATTTAGCTTGAGCTGAATAATTAAAATGTGTTGTGGAGCTGTCTGTAGAGCAGAGGTGGGTGATTGTTGATGCAGCTCCTGTATGTGTGTTTGTGAAAGTGAATGATCTTTTAAAATAAATATCCTTTGCAGTTAAAATAGATCCATTTTGTGAATGATAGACATTCTTCTCTCTACGAACTACTTAAATGGACTCTTCTTTAGACTGACAGTAAAGAATATACAATCATTGTGGAACTTGTCACTTTCAAAAAGTTAACTAATGTGTTGCCCTTATCCTCTTGAATATTACTATGCAGATGTGAGCAGTGTTCTAAAATTATCGGTTGGCAAGAATGCTGTTTTTGTCAGAAATAAAGTAAAAGCCTTAGAGTATAATTTGTGGGAACACAACTGAAAGAAAATTCTTGATGAAAGTCTCTTTGTCTGTATAATGTGATGTAATTCTGGGATCAATAGTGTTTCAAGGCACTAAATTTAGATTGCATGTCCAATATCCAAGATATAATAAGTTTATCAGATTTCCTGCTAAGTCTCTGGAAGAAAACATTAACCTGGTGTTTAGCTGTAGCTTGGCAAGTCTCCCTCTGCCCCCTTTGGAATTTAAAATTTAATTTTAAAAAAATGCCAACAAACAACAACCAAACCTTAAATTAATATTCAGACTTTCTTGTAGCATAGCAGTCTCTGTTAAGCTGTTTATTAAAATTTAATTCCTGATTCTCTTTGCCATAAACTTGCTACTTCTTCAGGTTGCCTCCACAAATCCTCCGGGTCTGGAATCACTTGCTAAAGCTGCTTGAAGTCCTTACAAGTAGTACTATGGATGGTTTCCTAATGAAGTGAATTTTAAAGTTGGTTGCATTAAGGTATAACATTTTAATGAAAATTTGCTCTTAAAACTTCATTCTAAGATATATGAAAAAACAAAACTATTACCTTGGTTAAGTATCTCAGTACAGCTTTATATGTTAGTGAAGAATGCCTCATTCCCATGAGTATTCTCCTGAAGGGAAATGTTTTAATACCATCTGTTTCTGGCTGTTCATTTGGAACTTGTAGCAGTACAAATTTCTGTAATGAGCTGTGACTGTTCTTTGTTGTTAATAGAGATTAATGGCTCAGTTGCTGTACTCTGAAATAGGACCAGGTATTTCTTTCCTTTTTTTTTTTTTTTTTTTTGGTGATTATTTTACATTCTGGTTTTAGTTTCCAGCTGGATAGTCTGGAGTCCCATGGCAGTTGAGGCCAGTCTGCATTAGCATTCATAATCCTGCCTGTGGGCCAGTACAGGCTTTTGGTCTCATCATCAACTGTTTAAGGGAGCTAAGTGGTACAAACACCTTAACGGGCAAGTGGGTATCCTTTTAGCTGGATGTATGCCCTGTTTTACTGGGTGTTGATGCAAAGTGTGAGCTGGAGGGCAGGAGGAACAGAACACAAAGAGACACCACCTCCTGGATGTGTCTCCTTAGTACTTCTAGTTAACCGTCAGTCCTCTTTATTCCTAAGCATGAAAGGCTGATTGGGTTGCGTGAGGGTGGTTTTTTTTTTTAAAGTTACCCAATTCTCATCACCTATCTCTTGTGTTTATGAACCTTTTGAGTAGTAGTCTGAACAGCAACAAGAATAAATTGTCAGGAATCCTTCCCAATGTTTTTGCTGCTCCTGATGCTGGTTATTGTTTGACACGAGTGAAATGACTGATCCTTACATCCCTGCTACCTTAGAGCTGCTTTATTATGCTGGCAGTAAAAGTATATCTCATTCAATATCCTGTCTCCAGCTTTGGTTGCTCATCTGTTGATTTTATGATGCACCTTCCCTCATGTCTGCTAGAGATGCGACTGGACCCATAGTAGAAGTCCTGGTCTTTACAGGTTATGTTTATATGCATCTGATCTTGCAAAAAAGCCTTTAAAATTATTCCATCTCTCTAGTATTTATTCCCAAATTATAAACAAGATCTTGGATTCCTCCTTTAGTCCTTTTGTTTTGCTACCTTAATCTCATAAGTATATTTTTAATTCTCCTAATTATCACAGGAGTTCTTCATGACCTTTTTGTCTCTGCTGTCAGTTACGTTTGTTGACTTTATTTCTGAACTGCTTAATGAATTCTTCATAATGCTTATCTGTTCATGCTGAAAATACCTTTCTGAATGGTAATGTGATTAAGATGCCTTTTCACACCTGCTTTCTATTGATTGTCTTAAAATTGAGCTGTGCACAGTCTTGTCTGTTTTCCAGTGGTAAGTCTGTAGATTATAGTAGCAACTCCAGTAATTAGTCTCCGAAGTGATCTTAGAAGTGAAAAAACATTTAATACGATGATTTCAGTCCATCGTATCATCCGTTGCTTCCCATTTAATAATTAGATGCATCTTGTGGTCTAAACTTAAGAAACCTTCTATTATTTTTTTTTTCTGAACTGTATTATTTCATGAGAGCAGAAGGTTAATGCCATGGTTACTCAAGTGGATAAGGATTGGTCTTGCCTGCTCTCTCTTCTCAGATTTCATAGATGTGGTGCACAACGTAGAGCTTAAATTTTTTGTGACAGATTTCCAGTTAATTGTTTTCATTTTCTTTTCCTCACGTCTTATCACTTACCAGCTTTATTAGTTACTTAGTAATATACTTGCCAGCAGCAAGAATCTTTTATTTGGTGTGAGCAGTTTAACAGTGAAAGTATATTAGAAAATGTCATCTAAGTGTAAATGAAAGGATTCTTATATGAAAGATTAAGAAAAGATTACATTGCAGCCATATTTTTGCTAGGAAAGCTGTTCTTTGTTTTCAAATTTCTTTAATATCTATCTATTAAAAAGAACTACATGTCCTGGTTTCAGCCAGGATAGAGCTGGTTGTCTTCACAGAAGCTAGTGTGAGACTGTGTTTTGGATTTGGGATGAGAAACTGTTGATAATGTGCTGATGTTTTGGGTTGTTGCTGAGCAGTCAAGGACAGTCCAGCTTCTTGTGCTGGGCTGCCAGCGAGCAGGCTGGGGGTGCACGGGGAGCTGGGAGGGGACACAGCCGGGACAGCTGACCCAGGCTGGCCACAGGGATATTCCATACCATACGACATCATGCCCAGTACATAAACTGGAGTTGGCCGGGGGGTGGAAATCGCTGCTCAGGGATGGGCTTTCGATCGCCGGGTGGTGAGCAGTTGCTGTATTGGGCATCACTTGTTCTTGTACGTTCCTTTTTTGGTATTATTATTGTTGTTATCATTGTTGTTTCCTTCTCTCTTTCTGTCCTATTAAACCGTGTTTATCTCAACCCACGAATTTTTTTTCCCAATTCTCTCCCCCATCCCACTGGTGGAGAGGATAGTGAGTGAGCAGCTGCGTGGTGCTTAGTTGCCAGCTGGGGCTAAACCACGACACTACATAACGAATACTGGTTATGCATTTTAGAGATTTTTATAGTTGAGTAACTCTTAATGCCTTGCTTCCCTTTTGCAAGAACTTACTCTCCTGTGTTCTAGTGTGTCTTAAATTGAAATTAGAGCAAAATCTGCAGAACATTGATGCGTTCTAAGGCAATAGAAAGCAAGTCTGTAATGTGAATAATGTTATAGAATCTAAAACATTATTTCCTTAAAGTAGTATGATTTTTTCCTTTAATGTAATCTGTTTCAGAGTAGCCTTTTTTACTTCTGGCGTTTTTTTTTAGGAAGAACTTTGCTTATTTTTGTGTGAATGCTTACTGGATGGCAGCCGGTCAAACTGGGGAGGCTTTCCTAATTGCCTCCTCCCATTTCCTGAAACCTCCTGCCACACTGTTTCAGGCTCAGAGTAGCAATGGTTTGGTATCTAAATGATAGCTGGAAATATGTAACATAAATTTATCTTCTGAACTGAGGTTTTTGTTTGGATGTTTTGAACCAATAGGTTTTGGGAAATCTAACAGAGGAAATAAGGTCTGAGGGCAAAGCCAAAAAGGCTGGTTTTGACAGCGACGTTGTGAAAAGTCTCAGGGTGAGAAAGCTGACATGGAAGCTGCAGAATCACAGAATCCTTTTGCTTGCAGATCCACCTGTGGAGATGGTCAAGACCTAACTGAGCATGGTCCTGGGCAACCTGCTCTAGCTGACCTTGCTTGAACAGGGGTTGGACTAGATGGTCTCCCAAATGTCCCTGTCAATCTAAACAATTCTGTGTGATTTTGAACTAATACTTTAACTCCTTAGTTTTTCCTAAGAAATCATGTGCTATTCATTGCAGGTTTGATAATAAATAATTTCAACTACTGTATTAATGCCAGCTGAATAGCTGCTATTATTGGCTAGCTTGTGACGGGACTGTTGAGGTATGCAAGCTTCCCCTGCCTCTGCTAATTCCTGTCATCATTAACTTTGTGGCAAGAATGCAGCGGAAACAGTAAGCCTCCAGCTGTCATGGTGCCTCTTCTTCAAGACGATTTACAAACATGCTTGAATATTCACACTACCCTTATATTACAGCAGAAGGCTTTAATTTCACCTGTAAATGGCAAGTGTTGCTTTAGCTGGGGCTAATGGTGGTTCTTGCAGTGTCCCAGGACTGATGATGTGCGCTGAACATTGGCAATAGCTGTTGGTCTGGTCAACGGTGTGGCTCTGCTTTTTGGATGCCTGAGAAGTAGATTTGTCTGACATGTTTTGAACAAGATTTCTCTGCAGATACTGTGTAAAGTCAGCCTTCATTAAGAGTTGAATGGGGGCAAAAAAGTAGCTTTTTTTTTAAAAGAGCATATATTGGTTTTGGTTGTGCATATCTTTCTAACTGCTTTCCAGTAAAATCTACATAAAGATGTTGCCATCTTTACCTTTCAAATTGAAATAGACAATCATCTAGTGAAGCTAGAGATATCCTTCCTGGGAATATACGTTATTTTTCCTAAAGTTTTTAATGGTATCTGTGTTTGCAGGGCATGGGGGAGGATGAATACTAGGAACTGACTTTCAGTAGCTTCCAAGAGAAAGGTGTATAGTCAGTTTTTCTTTTGCGTCCCTTGAAAGATGGAAACCCAACCATATTTTTCTTCCCTGTATTTATTGCAAGACCCTGTTCTGTTTCTGTACCTGTCAGCTCCTTGTTGGAGGGCTTAGTCTCTCATTTCTTTCCTGCTGCTCTGCATTCAATCATCTTCTCTCATTTCCGTGTTACTCTTGCAAACAGCAGGGAAGGTGTTTATGGGCCAAATGACAAAATACACACTGGCAGGCAGACTTTTTTTTTTACACCCCCCCACCCCCCTTTTCTTTCTATCTTTGAGGCACAATGGCTTGGTTTAGTGATGACTGGTCGTAATAGAGTACCGGAGAGCAAAAAGTGAACGGCCTCAAAAAAACCCTCCAGAGATATCACGTGTCTGGTCCACCGAGTCACAGATTCCCAAAGCTGGGAATTATTGGAAGCTTGTTTGGGGTGTAGTAGGGGAATTACTCGATGCTCACTTTGCTGCTGAGCCTCTCCTAGGCCATCGTGGGCAGAGACCGGGACACCGGGCTTTGGGCCTGGCCCTGCCGAGTGGGGCATGCTGCCAGGCCAGCCCCGGCGGTGGAAGATGGCCACGCTGCAGCGGGGGAAGGGGCAGGAGCGTGTGAGGTGGCGTGTCCAAGGCGGAGGGGAGGTTGGAGGAGCGGGAAGGCCTGGCCTCCCCAGACCAGGGCTGCCGCAGCTGTAGGGCCCTTCCTCTCCACCCTGGCGTGAGCCGCTGCCTGGCGCGGGTCCTCAGCGGCTTTTGCTTCCAGAAAGCAGGCATGTGCTCCTGTGCTTTCCTGTAAAGGCTTTTCCCTTGTATGTGCGCTATCTACGTGGTTTTAATTGTAATTAGTTCAAACGCTGATGTGGAAGATGTGAGAGAAATATCCCTAGTGGTGGGCTGCGTTTGAAAATTTGCTTCTTTATCAAACACGCAGACGGCTATTTGAATGCTTTTTTTCCATGGTGCATTCTGGTTGGCTTTCAAAAATGGTTGAATAAATTTTTAATGGTTTTTTTTTCCTGACACTTATGTGTTTTTTTTTTTTTTCTATTCAGTGTGGGTTGCTCAGTCAATAGGAAGAGGAGGAGGCGGCAGCATTGGCACGTCTTGGGAGGCTCTGCTGGGAACTGGGTTATCGCGCTGAGAGGCTGCTGTGAGCATTTACCTATCGTAACGAAAGATCTTATGCCATTATAGTATTAAACAATCTATATTCCTTGCTTGAGCTTTTGGAGACTTCCAGCAGTTCTGTCACGCTAACCTTGTTGCTAAAGATGATTTTGTACTCTTAGTTCGGTGAGTCAGCCAGGCAGTGGGGAGCCGGCCGAAGCCTCCGCCATTTTATGATGAAGCCTTTCTGCCATGATGTTGAGCTGGGAACTGTAGCTGTGCTTCGGGAACTGTCTGTGTGCCTTTAGGGGACCCCCTTTTTTGCTGGGAGTACCGTACTGGCCCATGCTGCTGTGGGGCTGTTGATGTGGACTCAGTGGAGCTGCCCCAGGCTGGAAGATGTGATGTCTCTGCTCTGCTCAGCCAGTGCTCAAGTTGTATCTCAACTGGCTTCAGTTGAAATATGTTCTTGTGCGTGTGCTGCCAATGTGCTTCCAGTTTTAACTAAAAAAGAAATTACTGTTGGTTCTCTTAAGGAAATAGGGATATAAATATATATTTTTTTGTGGATTTAGAATCATAGAACCTTTGGGCTGAAAGGGCCCTTTAAAGGTCATCTAGTCCAACCCCCCTGCAGTGAGCAGGGACATCTTCCACTAGATCAGGTTGTTCAGAGCCTCGTCCAACGTGACCTTGAAGGTTTCCAGGGATGGGGCAGCTACCACCTCTCTGGGCAGCCTGTGCTAGTGTTTCACCACTCTCATTGGGAAAAATGTCTTTCTTAGATGTAGTCTAACCCTCTTTTTAAAACCCTCTTGGGTTTAAAACCATTACCCTTTATCCTATCACTACTAAAAATTCTGTCCCCATCTTTCTTATAGGCCCCCTTCAAGTACTGGAAGGCTGCAGTAAGGTCTCCCTGGAGCCTTCTCTTCTCCAGGCTGAACAATCCTCTCAGCCTGTCCTCCTAGGAGAGGTGTTCCATCCCTCTGATCATTTTGGTGGCCCTCCTCTGGACCTGCTCCAACAAGTCTATGTCTTCCCTGTGCTGAGGGCTCCAGAGCTGGACACAGGACTCCAGGTGGGATCTCACCAGAGCAGAGTAGAGGGGCAGAATCCCCTCCCTTGAACTGCTGGCCATGCTGCTTTGGATGCAGCTCAGGATATGGTTGGCCTTCTGGGCTGCGAGCGCACATTGCTGGCTCATGTCCAGCTTTTCATCCACCAGTACCCCCAAGTCCTTCTCAGCAGGGCTGCTCTCAATCCCTTCATCCCCCAGCCTGTACTGATGCTGGGGGCTGCCCCAAGCCCCTGAATTTGACCTTGTTGAACCTTATGAGGTTCTCATGCACGGTTCTCTGTGTGTGTTCCACGTGGGCGTTTCTGTCTTTTGCACAAATGGCTCATTTAGAGCAATCACATAATTCATAGAAAATGCTACCAAAGTTAAGACAGAATAAAAGGCAGCTGTGCTTTAGCTTCAGTCCTTGCTTTCTTATTGTGATAGAGTTTTTAGCACTGCTTATGGAATACTTTTAAACCAAGTCAAGAAACAGTCCGTTCTCTATAACAACAATGAAATTACATAATAATGCTTGGCCTTGATTTTTTTGGAGGTGGAAACCATGCTAAAGTTCCGTTTAAGCTCAGAGCTGTGAACACATGGCATCTTCAGTTAGTCACTTTGACTTAAGTGTGCTTACTTGGATTGTAGCAGCTCTTTGTTTTAAAACTATAAATATATTTACGCCTTTTATTTAATCGTAGTGTACATGCATTGTGAGTGGAAGTGACTTCTTCCTTGTATCATTACATCAAACCTTGAACTTGCAATACAACCACTAGCAATCAGTGTGTGTGCCGATTTGCTCCTGGTATGCTTCTGGAGTTCAGTAGCTGTATTTTCTTTCTTTTCATCTTTTGGAACCTGGCAATCAAATTCTTCCAGCTTGTTCCATTTAAATGGTATAGTATTTTATGATGAAAAAGGGATATAGTATCTATTTTGATTTTATAACCGTAATTGAATTTATTCTTGTAGGTGTAGCATCTATGACTGTGCCAGTGTACATCGCGGAAGTTGCTCCACCGCATTTAAGAGGCAGATTAGTCACCATTAACACTCTGTTCATCACTGGAGGGCAGTTTTTTGCGAGTGTCGTGGATGGACTCTTCAGCTACCTCGCAAAGGATGGATGGAGGTTTGTGAATCTTCCTTGCTAAAAGCAAAACTGTCGTGGTCGTGATTTGGTTGACAGCTATTATAGTTCTTGTTGGTAAAATAGAGTTTACATATAAAGTGGTAAAACTGTATACCGACATGTAACTTGAATTATTAACTCTTGCTAACTGATATCCGTACTGCGTTCACTTAGGCTTAATATTCACAGTATGCTTAGGTTTTTTGACTTTACTAAAATTTAAAATGGGTCAGCAATAAATATGCATCAACAAGCTTGAATGATTGATATTTATGATATTTATGAAAGTAGCTTGCCTTTTGCATTTAGAATAATTACATGCTGATTTTTCAAAAGGCAAATTTCCAGTACGTATAATGCTGTTTGCGCAAAATAGAGGTGTATTTCGAATATTCTTAATCTAAGCAGTAGTAATCCAACCAGAATTGAAGTGAAGGATATTGTAGCATACCTTTATTGTGAAAGGTTTAGGTTATAGACAAACATGAATCTCTTCTATTCTACTTTCTGGGTATTATGTTCTTCCTGTAGACATTGCTAAGTGTTTCTGGACTGCAGCCTTATACCTACCATCTTTATAGTGGTATGTCATTTGAGAGAGATGAGAAATTTCAGTGTTTAGGCTTAGTATTTTACTTGCAGTGCTGATTTGAAAAATAATTAAGAGAAATGTGTAGGAGGAATAACATTCTATACATTCTAACTTCTGGAAACTTGGGCTTGATTATGTGTGCTTTTCTCTTGAAACACTCTTGGGAAAGGGATGCATGTTGTTGTACGACTTGTGATTTCTGTTGCTACAGACTGGAATTGTTTTGCTGTTTGAAAAACCTAATTTGAAGGGTCAAATGAATACTTTAGGTCAAATGAAAATAGCATTTTGCATTTTTAAATGAAGCTTTTGATGACCTTTTCATTATAATGCAGCTGCATTCTCTGGCAGACTGTATGTCCTCTTATGGAGAATTGAGAAACAACCTTCACTGAAAGAAAAACTTAGTTTTATAGGGTTACTAATCCCCTTCTGCAGTTAAAAGAAATATGCCCAAATTTGAGAAAAGTTAATGTCATGCAGTAATGCATATCTAAGTAAAATACAAACCGAAGTATTTGATCTCCGATGCCAGTTATTCAGTAGCTGCTTTATTATTTTAAACTAACTTTTAGCCTAAGTAATTTGCTCATATAATGCCTCCCTGTGGATGGGACTGGATGGGAGGAATGGACAAGTACAGATACTTACTTAGAAATGGATCTCTGAGTCACTGTTACTGTTAGAGTTGTTGTGCACTTTCTCTTTAGGCAGATTTTTTGAGATCAGTTTACCTCAGTGGTTAGGGATTCAGCTGGGGGAAGCTTTTGTGGATGTAAATCTATTTTTTGTCCCAGTAGTGTGCTGACACATAGGAGATAAGGATGTGTTTGTAATCTGTGTGTTTCGGTAAATACTAGCGTATTGGAAGAAAAACACAAGCTAACAAAGTATCTGATAAGTATTGATCTTACTGGAGCTGTGCTTTTTGTTTAATTTTTCAGGTAAACTAACATATTCCCTAGTTTGAATTTTTGCAGCTCAAAAGCAGACTTCTAGGCTTCTTTGGAAAAGAACAGTCAAAGAACTAGCATTGTCATATAGGATGTATCAGTTTCCAAATCAAGTGGTGACACAGGATTGACAAGTACATCACGTGTGTGTAAATGATGAAGTGAAAAATATCATTCCAGTTTGTTACACACACACAAATCACCATATTTTGATACATTACTTTGTAAATATATTTAGCTGAAGTGGAAGATTAGGTGGAAGGCAATAACTGTTGTCAAATGTAAATTTCATCTTTTTGTAAAACACTGGTGTCTCGATATGCCACTATACCTTAAACAGGAATGAGGTGCCCACCCACTGAAATGCTGCACAACTGTTCTGAGAATTTCTACATTGATATAACTTATTCTTCTGTTTGGAACAAAAAATAAACTACTCTGGTATAATTCAGGCCTTTTAAACTATCTAAACTTAAAAACAAAAAAGTAAAATCTAGAGCCTGTGGATTGAGTAAGACTAGGGGGTTGGGTGTTTGATCAGAGTGGTGTGAGATGCTGGCTTTTGAAAATCCCCAATAATGGACATTTCCATTTCTCAAGACAACTTGTTCAGATGTTCGGTCACTCTTACTGTGAAGAATTGTTTTCCCTCATCTTTGATCTGAATTTTTGTTGTTGCACCTTGTGACTGTCGACTCTTGTCCTTTCACAGCGTACATCTGAGAAGAGTCTGTCTTCATCTTCTCTACGAGCTCCTTCATCTTGTGAAAGATGCAATTAGATCTCCTCTTGGTATCTCTTTTCCGGGCAGCATAAACCCAATTCTCTCAGCCTCTTCTTTTATGCTGTACACTCCAGTTGCACTGTGTGATCCATTGCTATTCCTGGTTTGTTGCTTTCTCTCGTGTTGGTGGTTTGGTTCCAGTCTTCCAGATTCGGTACAGTTTTTTGAGTAGGGAGGAGGAATTGTTTGTTGCAGCCTACTGGCTCATGCTGGATAACTTCTGCTAAGGCAGTAATGCTATGTTTTATGTACGCGCCAAGTACTGTTCTGCTGGACTGAGCGGAGTGATGTGAAACTGTTGGTGATGCACGGGGCAGAAACTGAGGCTGTGCTAGTGATGAGGTACCCAAGGATTCTCAGCTGTCATGCTGGAACTGTTAATTGGGGATTGTGTACTTGTCTGTCCTCAGCTAGTTTACTGTAACCTAAGAGAGCAGGGAAGAGTACAGATGGTCTGTCACCTGGAAAGAGTGGCCAGCAAATGCATGGGGAGAAATCACAGATGTTCACTCCTGAGTCATTGCATATAAGAAGGAAAATTACAGCAATTATTCTATCTCTTAGTGACTGAATGGCTGAGTATTGGAGTGCTACAAAAAATAATAAGGAACTTCACTTTTTCTTGGCTCTGCTTGTTCTTGGAAATTAAATTAAAAATAAACTAAAGAAAACAAATATTTAACCTGACTCTTATGTCAGGTTAGCTTTATAAACCCTGCTAATGCCATCTTAATAGTATTGCAGCAGTATGTCTGAGAAGGAGAAATGTTACAGCAGACAATTAAATTTCATGCTGGATTTTTTCAGGTCTGCTAGACATCTGTCTTCAAGTGTAAAGTCTTGTATCTGTATAGGACCGAACTATATTAGATTTCTGAAAGCTGGCTCACTGCATGGAATGTCTAAAATTGCCCACTTTTACTTCAAATTGGTTATATCAAAATTGTTTGATCTGAAAATTGCAACAACTCTTGAAATTGCAATGGATGTATGCTCTTAACTGATCATTTTTCTTCTGGCCTGCTCTTTGTACTCAACTTTGACCAGAAACATGTTGAATGGAAACTAACTTTAGTGAGTGAGCACTTTCTGTACATTTCTTTTTATATCTTGCCTGTGATAAACAATGCAATAGAGTCCAACTGGTAGCGTTAACAGGCTGGATCAAGTTTTTAGGAGCCTCAGTTGATTTTGGTTCCAAAGGTGACTGCAGGTACCCAGCTGCTTGGCTCTGGAGACTCTGCTGCATTTAAGGCTTTGGAGGCGCAGAAATTAGGAAATATGAATGTAAAGCACTAAATCTGTTCATTTAGATGCATTAAAAGATCCTTTTGCTAGCAGTTTGACAGAATACAGCAATTGTGCTTTTATTCTCTATGGCTTTGTTTTACTCTTCATTTGAAATAGAAAAGGCTTTCTAAACACCATTGTAATGCAGATACTGAATATACAATTTGGTGAGCTTCAATGGTGTTATGTGTAAAGGTGACTGTATACAGCTACCAAAATGTTTCTGGAGAGGGAAGAGCGTAGGAAGAAATTAAGACATTAATGAACGAGAGCATTACTGAATTAGTGACACTTCTTAGATGTGTTGACTGAAGACTACTCAACTAATAAACCTTCCACAAGCTTTGTGTTTTGAATTTATTTTCTTCTTTCTGTTTTTTTTTAACTAATGATGAGTTATATTATTCTTAAAGTGTTAGAAAATAAGAGACTTGCTCACAGATTTCTTTCTGGAGCAAGATTTACTTGTATGACCTTTGGAGATTTTTGCTGGTTTTAGGAAGAACTTGAGGACTCAGCTTGGGGATGGGAAGACTGGCCTGCATGCACATTGTCCTGGGATGGCCATCCTCTTTGCACTACCTTTTGGGTGTTCTTTTCCCCATTCTTCAGTTTTCTGTCCTGTTGTGTTGCTCGTGTTTTTCTTTGTTAAACCTACAAATACCTTTAAGAAAGATTTTTTCCATTTTCATCCAAACTGCATTTCGACTTGGCAAATACATTTGCTTCATTGCCCTGAAACAAGGCTTACGTTAATGGTTGTGCTCTCTTTCCTACTCTATTAGCAATCTTATTTCATAGCATGCTTTATAAAAACATCCAGGTGAGAGACTGCCGAATCATCTGTGTGAAAGCATGTGTCCTGGAGTCTCCTCATGAAGAGAGGAGCTAGAGGAGAGATTAGCTGATCTTAATCTCCTGACTGATGTCAAGGGGTGAACATGAGTACAAACTATCTCAGTATTCCGTCTGAGGGCTAGTTTCTGGAGGTGTTTTAATGATTATAACCACTAATGTGAAACCCGTGATAGCTGCAATAATGTACAGTGACTCCAGAACTGTTTGAAGTCTTTAATGGAAGTGAAAAAAACCTCAGTGAAGCTCAAGTGGGAAAAGGTCAGACTTAAAGTTGAACAAAATTATACATTGTTCTGCAATTCTTGTTGTTATTCCTGGTGTTTTATTGAAGGAATATAAAAATGTGACATGTATAGACTAGAACCACCCCTGAAAGTTGGTAATATGCTTATCTTCCAGTCTCTTCCCCCCACTTTAGCCAGAGTGAATCATGGTATCTGTGGGTGTCGTCACAGGTGTCAGCGCTGATCCCTGGAAGTATAACTCTCTGGCCAGTAGTAATTCTCTGTTGAGCAGAGAACTAGCCTTAATCCTGAATATAGTAATCCCCCTGGGCATCTAAAAGGCAGTTTTGATTTAAAACCTAACATTGCAGCTGGCTGAAGATTTAAGAGCAGAGTCTCCAAAAGATCTAGTGTAATTGCTGTGCTGATGAAATTAACTTTTTTCAGTGTTTCTGCTTATAGTCAGAAATTTTCAAAAGTAAAACAGGCATCTCCTTACACAAGAAGTGTATTCCTTGGTCATGTGTGTCTGTGTATATGTATTACTGACCACGTTAAGCATTTTTCATTGGCTGGTTTTGGGTTTATTTTTTTAAAAATATGTCTGTAAAACAATTCGCAAGATTTCAGTCTCATTTTTGCCATCAGCAGTACCCATTTGTTCTCTGTGCCTTTGCTTTATCTTTCTGTTCATTCTTTTATCTTCACTGAAGGGATTATCAGTTTCCAAACTACTGGAATGTTTCAGGGTTTTTATTTAGTCTGATGTAGTGTTCTCGGGAGCAGTGGCTGTAGGGTCAGTGGTGGCAGAATAGTCAATGTGTCCTTGAGATTTCCTGGAATTGAAAGCAAGGGTCCTGTTTTCTAATACACTTGCAGAATATGATTCTTGCCAGCTTAACTTCTGGTGATGAAGAATACAAAGGGAGTAGGGTTTGATTTGTAAATTACAGCTTGAGTAGCTGTAACTGAGTCTTCTCATAGCATGTTTTTGTAGGCAAGTACTAGATACTTATTTATTTATTTACTTCTTTGCAGGTACATGCTGGGCCTGTCGGCTGTTCCGGCAGTTATACAGTTTCTTGGATTCCTGTTTCTTCCTGAAAGTCCCCGCTGGCTCATTCAGAAAGGCCAGACTCAGAGAGCACGGAGGATTCTGTCTCAAATGCGTGGCAACCAGGCAATCGATGAGGAGTACGACAGTATCAAAAACAACATTGAAGAAGAAGAAAAAGAAGTTGGAGCAGGTATGCTGAATGCTTGTTGGCCTCTCTGCCTGTCAATAAGGAGATAAAAATCAGAAGAAACATTAAAGTCGTAGCCTGTGGGAACTTGATTTGCTTTTTTTGTCTGTTTTGCTATTGTTTGAAATATTTCATATACTGGTAGCTTCAAAATGAACAGATGTTGCTATGATCCTACAGTTTTAAATTAGATTCCGATTTATTAACTGAGGAAAAAGTAAAGTTGTGTAAGATTCTAGGTTTTATACCACCTATTCTTATATGAGAATTGCACTCAAAAAATTACTCAGTTTAAGAATGCACATCTTGAAGAGTGTAAATAAATAAAATAAAGTTTGGTTTCGGCCAAACAGACACCAGGGAGGTCAGCAAGCATTTTACATGCCTCAATTACCCAGAGGCCAAATCCTGGCCGACCATATTCTAGACAAGCAACTTGTGGAAAGATTTACAAAACTAGGTATGTGGTATAGAGATTCTCTTTCAGTAAAGGCAGCTTCTGAAAGTCCCTTTGTTCTGCCCCCAAGAGAATAAGGCATCTAAATCAAATCCTTTTTTTATTCTTTTGTATCCTTATGCCATAATTGCTGAAAACCTTATGTGTGTACTTACAAAGCAAGATTACCATTCCATTGACTTTCTTTCCTTTACATATTTTTCCTTTGCTTTGTGCTGAAAGTGTTAACCTGGGAATCTCAAGTAAGGCTCTTAAGTAAGGCTCATCTTAATTCTTGCTTCCTTAAACATTGATAGCAAAATACTGTAACTTCTTAGAGCTGGCAGAAAGAGAAATGCAAGTTATTTTACATCTCTGTAAATTGAATTTCAACATCTTATAATACCTAATCTCATTGCCTCATTGAGTTTGGCTTTAAGCCTTACAATAAATAATTAAGTAACTGGGAAAAGTTATTTGACACATACTAGTGAAGGGATTTTCAAAGTACTCATCACTGGTGTGAAGCAGGGCTGGATTTTTTTCCTCCCGTTATGTTTTTGAGGCTTTGGATAATTTTTCCTAGTTCTTCCAGGGAGTGGCAGGGTGGGAAATGAAGTTCATTGTAGCTGATTTGATAAAAAGCTGAAGTGGGTATTCATAGAACAGCTTGAGTTTAACGGTCCTGTGCCAAGGTTCTTGATCCTAATTAGGGATTGGGCTGTTCAGTTCTGTGGAAAGCCACTTAATGTCTATCATTAAAGTTTTTATGCTTTGGAGAAATAAAAACAGCAGGTGTTTGACCCATCCAGTCCTTCTTTTCAGTCACTGGGCTGTAGGGTATGACGTTGTTTCTCTTTTTTTTCCTCATGCTGCTGTACCACTATTTGTAAACTAAATGTGGTGGTGTAAGACTGCAGTAGCACTGACTGCAGCTTGGTTGTTGAATCAATCCTCTATACGTTTGTAACTTGGACTGGCACACTAATTACGAGGTTGTTGGCTTTCTGGGCTGTGCAGGCCTCTTTCTCCCCCCACCCCAACAACTTACTGTGTTCCTGGAGTTTATTTAAATCAGGCATATTCCTAGGAGAAAGCTTGGTTACAGGGAATCAGTGTTGTCCTCTCAGGTAATCCACAGCTTCAGAGTTGTCACCAATGGGCATTAAAAAAATTAGGGTATTTACAAGGATATGCTGTCCTGCTTGTTAGAAATGCTTAGCAAATGGGCATTAGATAGTTATGGTCACTCTAGTTTTTAATTATAACTTGGTTATAATTGCCCCTCATCCTATTTAATCCAAAGTCTTAGTTGTTATGAAAAAGTTTGTCGTGTGTCAGCATCAAGACATGTTATTTTTGTTACCTTTCTGTGACTTAGAGGTGGTATTTACAAGTGGGTTAATTTGTAATTACTTTCATTTCTTGAGGAGTTGCTTGGATCTTCAGTCTTGAATTTGGCATGTGTAGTGCAAGAGCAGCTTACTGCTTATGGTTTCATTGCCAAGTGTTCAGGTATTAACAACTTAAATGTGTGCTTCTGCAAAGACTTTCCATTTTATTTTGCTTTTTGTATTTTGGTTGGATTTTTTTTTATATATATTGCTGTAGCACTTTTTGTATTCATTTTGCCTATTTGTGGCAGTCAGTGTTTTAAAACAGTAGTTAATAGCAATGACAAATGATGGTAGTAATTTGTATCAGACACTGTGGACATCATTCCAGTTTTACAAACAGCTTTAATGACCCTAAACTGACAGTGTGTGTATGTGGCATTCAAGGAAAGATAACTCTAGATCGAAAATCATTTAGCTTACTTTTAGGTAAAAGTGCCTCTTCCTTTCTTGAAAAAGAACAGATGTTCTTTTTCATTAATTGGTACATGAGCATCTTTTCCAGTTTCTTGGGGCATCATTTTCTAAGTGAAAACAAGCCGGTGTTTGACTCCTCCTCATCAAGCAAGTAACAGAATGTAACCGTAACATATTCTCCAGTCCCACACTAAAAACTAATGCCTTCATAACTGTTTCATCAACTATTCTTGTCACGGAAATCATGAATCACAGGGGAACTTCATCTGTGTTGCTTAAGCTACTTTATTAAAAGTTTGGTTTTAACGTCTGTCATAAAACCAGAGAAATTCATTGCATTTTCCACATGGTCATCAAGCAGCTTCTGTCTTGAAAATAATAAAAATGCCTTCAGCAACAAAGTTCTGTTTCAGAACTTTTTTGTACCAATGTGGGATACCTGTTAAGCAAATGGTTCACATTTCTTTATCCTTTCCAATCTATTCAGCCAAATCACTGCTGCTGATAGTGCTTAGCAGCTTATATTTTAGCATTTTCATATTGGTATAAGGAAAAGGATGAATCTTTTTGACAAACACTTTCCCCATGACTGGTTATGCAAATGACATTTTTTCTGGCAGTCATGAATGATGCTTTTGCATGCTCTATTCTGTGCTCCCCAGTATGAGTTTTGGTGTTGTAACCTTGTGTTTTGAGAAGTGACGGGGAGGGCATTGCGTTCTGCAGTAATGTTACAAGATGAGTTGAATGTTGGGCACGTCCAGCTAATCATCATCTGTTAACACCATCCTCCTCTCAGATGGTGGGGCTGTAGTGCAAAAGGGAGATGGCGAGAGGAAAATCAGGGGTAGAAGGACTAATGAGGAAGATGTTGGAAAGAAGAGAGCTCCCCAAGGGCTGTGGAAGCAGTAGTTTACAGGTGCGAAATGGCCTTCCCCTTCAAATATGCTGTGGATCTCTCAGATTTCCCAGATGCTTTGCTCAGCCTCTGAAGCCTTACAGGAGAGAAAAGGGGAGAGTGGTCAGAAGAGGTTTGCAACCGAGGGAAGGATCAAAGACATTGCTGTGAGGGCATTCTGGGATGACTCTTCCTACCAAAACATGTCTGACTTGCACGGCTGTTAAATTTTGTTTTTTAGTACAGTTAAGGCAGAGATTCTGCATGTTAGTTAAAAACAGGCAATCAAATCATAGCAATGCAGGTAGGCACTGGCACAGCGGCTTAATACACCAGTATATATGAAGTAGCTTGTGTTCCTAAGTGAATTAGAGAGTGGGATTTGTAATGCTAATTCTAGAGCAAGCACTCTGGAGTGAATTTAATGTGGCAGTTTTGTGCATACCAATAAAGCTATCTGGCACACCTTCTGTAAAAGTTTTACAGGCTGCCAGTGTAGTGGTCATTTCAGACTGGAAAGAAATCATTAGAGCATTCAATGGAGACATTTTAAATAGATCATTAATTTCCTATATGTTTGACAACACTCCAATGTTCAAAGCAAATCATAGCATAGTATGTTTGTACTGTCTTTCTGGTGTGAAAGCATCTGCAAACTGCATGGCTTTTCCTTGCATGCCTCTTGTAGCGATACTGAGCTGTGCTGTGCCAGGACGTGTGGTATTTCATGTGAAGTCGGTAGTGAATGAGTATAGTATTAACTTAGCATCTTGACGAAATGAATATCATTTGCATTAAGACTAGACATTTATTTTTGTGTAGATGAAGGGTGTGTAACCATGAATCATAATTACAGTAGGAGAGCAGTGTAATCTCCCCCAGACCTATTTATCCCAGATTTCTCTAAGCTGTGAATTAGGGTTGAGACTCTTGACCTTATCTGCTATAACTGTGGATGTTTGCATTTTATTACCTGTTCTTATCCATGAATATGTATCAACTTCTGATCACGAAGATGTCTTTTTTTGCACATGTCGTGCTTACTAATTCTGGCCGTGTAAAACTGCTGGGGCTGAGTGGTGCATGGAACCATGCTGCTTCTGTGAAATTCACTGCATGATTTAGAAAATTGATCATTACGCCGTAATATTGTTTAACCTACGATTCTGTGTCTCTACCAGAATGTTATGTAAGGGGCACTGCTTCTAGATCAGACTTTTCTTGTATTTTCATTATTTTTAATATGTTTTTTGGTAATAGTGCTTTTTTGTGAGACCAGGAAGAATGTATCCATACCACTCTTTCACTCCTGTAGGCTTGACTCGCTTTATTTCTTTGCAGAATTTCCAATTGGATCAGTGAGTCAGTCTCCTTTTTTCGTTTTGTATTTCCCCATTGGAGAGAAAGGTGTTATGATATAAAGGTAAAATCACCTCATTACCATTAGGTTTCAGCTCATAACTTTACCCAATTAACTGTCAGTTAAAATAAGGTATTATCAGGCAGGGGATCTGGACCCTCAGTCCTCCTTGGTTCCAGGGTATTTCTATTTCTTGCACCTTTTCTTTTTAAATAATATTTTAACTTGTTAGTATTTCTGCCTATGGCTTTGGCTGGAACCATTTGACATGCATCTTTCTAGGGAGATGCTGTAACCTTGCAGTGTTTTCATTCTTAATCATAATTCTCCCTTTTACTTCTGGGAGTCCTTTTTATCCTAGGCCATTGCCCAATGTGCCTGGTGTTGAAAAAAATATAGACATGCTTATTAGTATTGGACATCAGCTGGAATCTTATTTAATGAAACTTGATAATACTGTGATGCTGTGGGAGGTCTGTGCAGAACTCTGAATCATTCTGCTTCCAGGCACTCAAATCCTTATTTGACATTAATTCCTCTTTTATAATATTAAGGCTGTTGTTACCTGTGGCGATGAAATTAGATGGAAGTCTTTGGGGCAAAAGGAAACAAAGGAGTTGAGCTAAGGATTCGTTGAAGAAAACCCCAAATCCAATATGTTTGATAGCCATGTCAACCTGAAATTCTTGCTTGTGTCAATACCAAAGGCCAGAGTCAGTTCCGGGTGGGTTTTGCCTTTACATTTTGTGGGAAGCATGGCCAAGAGACCTTGAGGTACTTGAAAGGAATGTTTTTGTTCCATTCGTGTATTTTAACCATTTGATACGTAGAATTTTGTCTGTTCCCTTAAGAACAAAAACTCTTCCTGTTGATGTCTCCATTGGAATTTGTTTTGAGTTGAACCCATAAAAACAGCACTCCTCTGGATAATTTAAAAATCATGCAATGCAAATAAAACATGAAGACATTTGATCTTGAGAAAGTATACTAATTGAATTCAGTGCATGATAAGATAACAAGAAAAAGCCTCTACAAAACTTGGCAAGGAATATTGAAAGTATGAATTACTGTATTAAACAATTGATAAAGAGAGATAAGAAGATTTTTGTTTCTCCTTTTATCCTTAAAGTCTCTTAAAAGGCTGACTTATTCTTGCAGATATGACCTTTGAGAAATACAGTGTATAAAGAACGTTATTGGTTTTCTGCCTTGTATAGAAACATGACTGCTGTATTTTAAAAATAATAGTTTGTTTCTGGTATCTTAGAGCTCTGCTTATACCTTCAGTTTGCTCGCCTAGCCATGAGTTGGGGAATATCTGTATACTTTAGGAATCCTGGTGTTAACGGTGTTTACCTGGCAGGGTAGTTCAAGTCAGCCTTGCTTCAGTGGCTTGTGACCAAAACCTATCCCTTAATCTTTCACCTTGGTTTTCAATGTGCTGACATAAATTGAACGTTTATCTGGAAATGGTGGTTAATTGCCTGTCTGAAGATCAGATTCTTTTAGGTAGACTGCTTCAAATGTATGTTTTGGAACCAACTCTTCTTTGCCTGAAGTCCAGGCAGATTTCATATGTGGTAGGTAGTCCTAAAGGGCAAGCAAAAAAAACCTCCATAAAACTTCATGTATGTATAGGGAAGCAGTGTGAGGCAGGAGGGTTTAAGTTTTGATTTTGTTTCTTTTCCCCACTTCAGATTCACCATGAAGTTTTTGGAAGTAAAGTTAGCTTTCTGTTGACATCATTATTAGCTTTATATTAGTTCACAGCTTCTGAAACCTATGGAAAATTCTAGCTACAAGTCTGGAAAATAAAAGAAAATTAAAATTAATCTCTTATGAGTTAATAAATTTGGGTGTAATGATTTTGTTTTAAGCCAAGTGACGTTATTCAGAGGTTGAAGCTGAATTTACTGACATTGAGGTGTTAACTGCTGCTGGGTTAACTGCTGCTCTTTTTCTGAGGTTGCTTGTGGGACAACGTGTCTGGTAACAGTATTGGATTCCACTCCAATACTAGTGCCTCACTGAACATTCAGCTGCTCCCTATGCTTTGTTTAGGAACAGGTATCTGTTTTGTGAAAATACATGTTTCAGAGTGGAAAAAAATGTTGGAAGAATAAGACTAGTGATTGCCATTCTTTCGTGAGAGAATGTGATTCTTCTAAAGCAAAAACTGACTGAAGAAGATGCTGTGAATAAGGATAGCATGTTTTGTTTCAGTTGTGTCCAAGGGAATGGGAATTTGTATCCTGTGCTTAAAAAACAAACATATCCCTACACCACACACCCCTGCAAATTTAACTAGGATAGTTTATTTTTCTTTCTTAATATGAACAGCCAAAATTGGGCATTTTTGGCTGGCCATTTAGGTGTTATCATTCTCTTTGCTTCATGTTTATTATCTGTTGGGGCTAGCTACAGTACTCCAAATTTATAGAAACATATCTTTTCCCTTTAACACAAAACCTACTTGTATTTCAACAAGGTAGTCCAACTGACTTGGACTAGATCAGTTTCTGGAAGCTATCGGCTTCTCTCCCCAATTTCCATGCCTTCTAGGAGCTCAGTTCAGTTCTAGAAAGCAGCAAGCTAGACACATTCCTTGGATTTTCTAAAAGTAGTGCTTAGCTGTATAACTTAGCCTGTTATTAAAAGTCTGCTATATAATAGCATGAACTTTGAACAGCATTTGTCACTGTATACATTTAAAATAGTTCCTTTCCTGTTAGTCCAGGGGAAAAACACAAAAAGAGTGTGGCATGTGGTGAGATTTTAGGAAAGCTGGACTAAAGTTTCCAGGCAGAAGTGAACTTGAAGGACTTGGAGGGGATATTCGTGGTCAACAAAAAGAAAATGGATGTGCATAACATGAGTAGTGAATAGTAAAGGAGTGAAGCAAGCAGAAAAGCCTGGAAATAGGAGAAAGGGGGGGAAAAGAAAAAAAAACAGACCTGAAGGAGGTGGTTCGTACATTGTTGGGAGGCAAACCTATTCTGAACAGTAATAAGACTCATTCATTACTCAGTACAGAAGGGAGCCCGAGGAATTGAGTTGGTCCTGAGAGAGAGAAGCCTGTGTTGGTAAAAGGTAGTCATAGGATTTTAATGTTGGGATAGCAATAAAAGGGCAGCATACATCTGCTTAAAGGAAGGCTACAACGTTTAGCTGGTGGCTTGAGGTGTCTGACGGTGGGCCAGCCTTGCCAGCGATGGCGGCGCAGTGACCTCTTCCAAATTGCAGCCTGAGGGTTTGTTGCTGCTGTCGTGCTGTCCAGGCTCCTGCCTCTTTGGTCTGAATGGACCAAACCAAGACTCCGAGCCTTGGAGTCAGCGTGCTGGAGGGCAGGTTCAGCTTGAGGTGGGATGTCTGGAGCGCGGTAGTTTGGTTGTGCTAGAAATGGGAAATAGAGCTTTTAATTTCCTTCATACTCTTGTGCGAGAGATGGGCACAGACTGCCTTCACAGCAGAGTTTGCTCTTTGGGCCTTGGCTTTTTTTCTAACATGGTTACACTGATGTACTTGTTTCTCATCTGAAATTACGGATTGACTTTTTATATTTATGTATATCGCACTTAAGAAGTAATAAAACTATGGTACCTCTAGAGCTGCTAATGGTATTCAAGGGCTCAGTTAATAAAAAAAAAAAAAAAAAAAAAAGGCGTGGTTCTTTATAATTTCCCTGCTGGATTTAGCATCTGCACTGAATACACAATTCTAATCCAAATGTTCCCACTTGAGTTGCCTGTTTACATGCAGCAGGGATTCAGACAAAATATAGTCTTATATGAAAATGTTAATGGGCATGGGGGAAATTTTTTTTAGACTGATGAGGAATAATTATAACACTTCACTAAGCTTAGTAATAGGATTCATTAGCTAGCTCTTATAGCAGGTTCTGTGGCGAAAGTTGGAGGTAAGCTTGCAGCTTCTTTGCTGTCTGACCTTGTGAAGATGAGTGGGAACTCTAAAATGAATTTAAGGTTTTTAATAATATTTATATGTAAATGCCACAGACAAGTAGCTGAGCAAACTTTACCTGTTGGTCCCATTTTAGTCTTTTCAGAAAGCATAATCATTAAAATTAAAAAAGGTGGGGTTTTTTTAATTAATATTGCTTTGTAATGTTGTAGGAACCACATCAGTGCAGAGCTGACTTTTTCTCTGCAGCCTCCTAGGTGACAGGCTTTGCACAAGGGTAGAACTTGGTTCACGTTAATGATTCTTCGACAGCAGTAGTTTTTCTTTGGCTCTGTATCAGGTGAATACAATATTTATACAGCCTGTTTAAATTGAAGTACTTTGTTAATAGGAAGAAACCATTAGGGAGGAAAAAAGGTTTTAAACAGTGTTTGCACTTACTTCTTTTGCATAAGGCTGTGTTCTACTCCTGCAATCTAGTCAGGCTTTATTTTTTCTGGAGACCTTCACCAAGGTATTGTCTGACTGATTTTTGTCCAATGCTCATCTTTTTCTCTTGCCTTTAAAAATAACAGCATTGTTGGGGTTTTTTTTGCAGTCTTCTATTTTCAAGACACCTTCTTCTTCTAGTGAACCTGAAGGGTTTGGTTCAGAATAAGCAGCTATCCTTGCACGCCTCCTGATAGTTAATCCGAAGTATTCGTGCACTGAGCGTTTCCGTAAATCTTGTCAGCCAATATGAAGTCCATCACAACTGGCATGCTGCCATGTGTGGATTGTGTTTTGTTGGAGTGAAGATGGATTGGGGGGGGGGGGGGAGAGGGAAATAACAGTTTAATGAAGTTTGCTGCTGAGCATGTTGCTGCTCTGACTCCCAAACCATCCATTTTGAATGCTCCCTTACACAAATATTCTTGAGCTTTCCCTATGCTAAGAAAGCAAATTGTTGGGATTTCTTCATTTTGAAAATAAATTAAAAATGGTGTAGTACTTCTATGTTGACTGTTTGATCAGAATATGTATTTAGATCTAGTGCTTTTATCCAGGAGATAAGAAGCAGTTTCTTTCTTTATGTTAATTCTGTTTGACCGTAAGTTTTACAAGCGGTGAACCTGTTCAGAATTGTGTTTCATTCATAGTTTTTTGGTCAGCAAAAAGTTAGAATTCCGCTTTCCTTTTTGGTTGGGTTTTTTAATGGTATCCTCTAAGACATAGTGATGCTTAGTAACTGTGTAGTAGTGTGCTAGTCTTGCTATAGAGCCAAATCTCTAGGAAAGAGCTTCCTCCTAGTGTTATTTCACTCCAGAATAGGAAGAGTGAGCACCACCTTTTCCTTTTATCATTTGAATAATGATAAAAAGATAATGATTTGAAGTGGCCTTATACTTTTCGTGCGGTGTTTCTGTAAGTATTCTAGGAAGTTTATTGTACTGTTTTGTATTCTAAAATATTACTGGTCTC
Source organism: Phaethon aethereus (assembly GCF_964289735.1). NCBI lineage: Eukaryota > Metazoa > Chordata > Aves > Phaethontiformes > Phaethontidae > Phaethon > Phaethon aethereus. The sequence continues at coordinate 16,815,667 of NC_138575.1, forward strand.
CTGGAAAATATCTGTGTAGATTAGAGAGGGTTTCTATGGTTGACACGTGTGTGTGTGTGTGTGAGATAACTAATGCTGCATGAATAATTCACAGTGAATAATTTATCTAATTAATTTAGACTGACTTTCTGTTTGTCAGTTGTCTGTGGGGAAACTGCAGTTTCCTTAGACATATTTGTTTTGGAAGTGTTAAAGTGCTTTGGAATTTTTTTATGTGAAGCTATAACAAATGCATTGCAAACTTTAAATTTTTAGTATAAACTCTTTGGAAATCGTGGCTTTCACAAATATTAAGCAGTATTTCAATCATGCTCTAGAAATACCTGTACAAATAAAGCTCTGAATATCTCAATTAAAAAAATAAGAAAATTTTAAAAGAATCAGTAAGACTGGTCCCTCTCCACCCCTGTTTTCAGGTTTCCCTTTTGCTAAAAAAAAAAAAACAAACCAAACCAACACACCCCACGCCCACTAACAAAGGGAACACCCCCCAAAACGAACAATTCCTTCTTCAAAAGCCGTTTGTCATTTTTTAGCACTTTTTTCCCCCCAGGAAACCACTATTCTGTTAAATGTCTTTTTTCCAATGAGGAAAGGATCACTTCACTGTTCTAGTAGTGGTCAATTTGTGTATGTTTTTTTCCTGTGAACATTGAGGTAAATACTGCAGTTATGGATGATGATGGTTTTGAACTTTTTTTCCTGATTCTGCACATACTTGAATATTTCTATTTCTGTTGAATAAGAAATAATGTTTCAAAAACCAATATAGTTCAGTGCCTATGGATTTTCAAATATTTACCAAAAGTCATATGGAAAATGTTGTTATCTAGTCAAAGTAAGTTATCTCACAAATGCAGTTATAGTGATTTATGAATGAAGAAATAATTTTATCTCCAGTATTGTGAGTTACATTTAGAATTATTCTCTAACAAAATGTTGCGAGGGCTTGAAAAATTTCTCCTTTTCTGTGCCATACTTAGTAAGCATCCAGTTCCCCCCTTATAGAGTTAACTTCAGGCCAGTACTTAGTGTCGGCAAACCTAGCATGTTGTTATTTTTCTCCTCTTCGATTTCGAGGAGCTTGTAGAATTGCTAAGAAACTGCCGAGAGTTCAAATTGCTGTATTGCTTGTAACTGCTTAAATATGTTTAATTGAACATGCTGCATGTTTATTCTGTCCTTTTATAATGAAATGACAGTTTTTATCCTAGGTTACAAAACAAGCATCTTTTCTGTAACACACGATAGCCTTGTTCTGCCGGCCGTCTGCAGTGGTGGGCAGGGGCCAGTGGGTACCCACCGGCATTCGTGGGGCGTCTGTGTGCCCAAACCCATTGGGGCTGTGGGGACTTCCAGGCACTTCTTTGCCTTGTAGCACAGTACTTTAGGGCAGAGAGAGTGTAGACCTTTCTTTTGGTACTAAAACTGCATGGATATATTTGGTTTTTTATAAGCACTGATAAAAAAAAGCACATAAAATTTATGTGCATTCTCCTTGGCATCAGCAGCTATAAAGAGAACAAAAATACCATTTTCAAAACAGGTTTTGACCTGTTTGCCATCACTTTTTGAACATGGAAAGGTTTAATTACAAAGATTTAATAAAATAGATTGATTTAAGAGCATAAATACTGTTGAAGTAATTCTGTCCTTTTTATATAGAGTAGATTGCACTAGTTTCTTTCCATTTAAATATAAATGTTGTATAAATATCTTACATAACACAGTAGGCATGTGATTTTCGTTGTAGCTGAGGTAGATGTAGCTCACTTAAGTCGGTGCAAGTATGGATATATAAATGAATGAATTATAATGTCTTTTGTAGTGTATGATATAGAAAGTAGACGATTGGCTATGAGCCAGGAGACTTTCTTTTTAGTTAAAGCAAACATACGTTTCTATGGCAATAAAAGCAAATTTAAAATGTAGGTGGTTCTGACTGTTTCTAGTCTAAAATAAAGGTGGCAGTTGCAGAACAGTTCATTTCATAGCCAAAGGAAAACAAGTTTTTATTAAAGAAAAATGCATTTATATTGCCCCATACTTAATTTTTAAAATTTTTTAGTAAGCCCTTTCTGTTATTTATTTTTCCCTTTAATTTCCCCTTCTTGCTTTTCACTGTGTGTAGCAAAAGTAGGAGTCTGCATATAAATGCCATACAGATCTTGTGTTATTATCAAGTAGATTTAAATTTTAATGGTGATTTGTATTACCTTTGCATCTTTCATATTTTGTTGGGACTTTAAATTTTTAATGTTTTTTTAAGTTACGATTATTTTTAGTAGTACTCAGAGGCAAGAGGCACTAGTGTCTTACAACAGAAGATACATTGTATTTACAATTTCTAAACAGTATTTCCCAAAGAGCACCAGATTGGTGGGGTGGGAAGCGGGTAACAGGTTGCAAATAAATAGGGTTGAATATAGTGAGAAGTTTTTATCCTACACTAATTACGGCACAGTGTAACAATGGGAGAGGTCTGAGACACCATTTCATCTCTAGGTTGGATTGTTTAGAGCTTCACATTCCCTGAAGAATGATCCATCATAGAATACCCAAATACCACTTAGTTGTGAGTGAGTGACCTCAAATTAATCATCCGGCCCAAGTGTCATACTTGGTATCCTTCAAGATGTTTACTTTTTTGGTCTCCAAATCTTCCCCAAATCAGTGGGATAGATGACAGGGGCCTGAGGATTCAATATCTGTGGGGTTTTGGTTTTACTTTTCTAATAAGGGAGTATGGGCAGCCTATTTCATATTTGAGATTATGTTTTGCAGCCAAAATTTGCTGTTATTTAAGCATAGTGTGTGCATACATAAAAACCAAATGATATCTTTTTGGTCACTTGTACACTTTGGTTTGTTGTGCCATACCCTGACAGAGACAGAGCTTGACAGGTACCTGACATGTTTATGTTCATTTGGCAGGATGGGAACATGTGGCACTAATCCAAAGTTGAAACTCGATCTTTCAGTTGATCTTAGTGTCAGATTTCATGAAAACTTTTTTTGCAACTTTTCTTAAAGTTATAACTTAACCTGAGAATATTTAATGTGAAAATATCAACCCTAATTTTCATAGAATCTGGTATCTATGAGGTGCACACTCATTTCCCTCATCACAGTGGATGCTCACTTGCCTGTCCTTGGTAATTCAGATACTCGGTGTTAACTACTCGATGTCAAAGACGGGGATGAAATACCAGGAGAAGACTGACTGTCTGTGCCAGCTGACTGCTGCTTGTGGTGCTGCGGTGGGGGTTTGAGTGCTCCAGTTCCCATCTGACGGGAAGAGTCGAGACCTAAAGAAAGGGCTTTGTATATCTGAGCTGCCAGGAGCCAATGAAGCTGTTGGTGTTGAATGCTTTATTAGGGAAAAACTGCCCAGTTTTATATGATATAAATCCATGTATAAACGTACCAAATTACGCTTAATGAAAAATGTTGTAAGCCTAGGAGTGATATATGTACTCCAGGGCTGCATAATGATAATGTTTTGATTTTAAATATTTCTTGACATGCTGTATTAGATATAAAGCCTTGAAATAAACAAGGCACATCTTTAGACTGTAGCTTAATTTATTATATATTTAAATCAACTGTAGCATAACCCAGCAGCATTATGAAGGAGGTAGAATTTATTTTTTTGTTGTTTAGTTATTTTGAGGTACATGATTTGTATTTCACAAATTTGAGAAGTCATTGCTCAGTTTAGCATTCTGTTCTCATCCGAGAAACATTCCCTACCATCTGCAGCCAGTTGTCTGTTGTGCTGTGTGAGCCTTGCTCTAAATACAAAATATCAGCTGGTCTCTATATACTGAGAGTTATTTTGAAATATAGTTTTAATAAAGCTTGCGCTTTCTGCCCTGCTGATAAACTTCTGCTCCTTCCTTCTCTAACTCCAGTAGAGAGAAATTAACCTGCAAAACCTGTTATATGCCTTTCCCCACCTTGTATTTTGGAACCTTATGAAGAGCTGTCCTCTATTTTAGCTCAGCAGTTTCAAACCAGTTTTCTTTTATCATTACTTGGATTATTTCAAATAGTACTCTTTTCCTCCTGTGGTTCTTCTTAAATGTATTAATTTCATTTGGTGATAAAATTTCCCCTCTACGCTCTTAATGTGTTTACAAATTTGAATATTGTTTTATGCTGATATCAGTACTTGACCTAATTTTTGATTACATTTTGTAATAATGATATTGAGACATTAGTGTTATATTAGCCAAAACTTGTGAGTTCTAATTGTAAGACATAACCATTGAAAACTACTAATCAATTTTGTGTAAATCCTATACGATAACATACTCAAAAGTGTAGTATTTTGTTGCTATGGCGATAAGCACAGTAGTTTTTTTCAGGAATTTTTTCAGCAGCTTATAATAGTTGAAATGGCTACAAAGAGAAAAAGTATCATCTACAATCTGAGTTCCATTGAGAATATAAACCTTGAATGACGTATAAACTGTTTTTACAACATAAGTTGACTTTAGGGCTTGAGTTGTAGAACAAGCTTGGATTTAACACTTAAATGAGTTCAAGAAGGTTTTAAATGTTCTTGTTTAACTGGAAAATGTTTTGCAAGTGATTTACTTGAAGGATTTGATTCTATGAAGTGCAAACTCTTATTTGGCTTTAGAGAGACTCAGCACGGGGTTTTTTCAGCAATTCATTTTTCTGTGTAGATAGAGCAGAGAACACTGGGTGTAGCCTGTAAGCGCTGTATATATTTTTCCTGTTTGCTTTATTTCTTGGTAAAAACATGCAAGAACATCTATTACTACAGTAACTGAACCACTCCTGTGATAATGCATCAGCAAACCTTTTACGTGCTTGGTAAAGTACCTCATAATTGTAGGCTAGTGGTGATCCTGAAAACAAAGTTTTACCTTTTCTTCTTTTTTTAAAAAAAGCATTTATCATTGAACTGTAAAAATTGCACTGTGTTCGTAAACTGTTGGGAAGCACAGCGTGGAGCCAAACTCCTTAAAAGCCCAAGCAAACCACTTTGTGCTTTTTTCCTCCATTTGAAGTATTTTGGACAGGGGGTTCTATAAAATGGGATGGAAAATAAAGCCTTCAGTACCTCTTACAACTCTTCCACTACTAAGATTCTAGGTACTGGATAGCCTATAGGTAGCGGTCCTTATGTCATTGATGCAGATATTAAAGAGTACTGGTCCCAGTACGGACCCCTGAGAGACACCACTCGTCACCGATGTCTATCTGGGCAGTGAGCCATTGACCACTGCCCTCTGGCTGCAACCACCCAACCAATTCCTCATCCACTGAATAGTCCATCCATCAAATCCACATCTCTCCAATTTAGAGAGAAGGATGTTGTGGGGGACCGTGTCAAAGGCCTTACAGAAGTCAAGATAAGACGACATTGGTAGCTTTTCCCTTGTCCACTGATGTGGTCACTCAGTCACAGAAGGCCACTAGGTTGGTCAGGCAGGACTTGCCCTTGGTGAAGCCACACTGGCTGTCTCATATCACCTCTTGGTCCTCCATGTGCCTTAGCATAGCTTCCAGGAGGATCTGTTCCATGATCTTCCCAGGCACAGAGGTGAGGCTGACAGGTCAGTAGTTCCCAGGGTCCTCCTTGCTACCTCTTTTAAAAATGGGTGCAATGTTTCCCTTTTCCCAGTCTCCAGGGACTTCACTTGACTGCCAGGACCTTTCAAGTATCATGGAGAGTGGCTTGGCAACTACATCAGCCAGTTCCCTCGGGACTCTGCGATGCATCTCGTCAGGTCCCATAGACTTGTGTATGTTCAGGTTCCTCAGGTGGTCTCAGACCTGATCTCCTCTTACAGTGGGAGGGACTTTGCTCCTCCAGTCGCCGTCTTGCAGTCCATCCCCTCAAGACGTGTGGGAAGAGAGACTGCCAGTGAAGACTGAGGCAAAGAAGTCATTCAGTACCTCAGCCTTCTCTTCATCCTTTGTTACCAGTTTGCCAGTCTTGCTCGTCAAGGGGGGAACACTTTCTTTGACCTTCCTTTTCTGGCTGACATACCTGTAGAAGCCCTTCTTGTTATTATTCTTGGCATTCATTGCCAAGTTCAGCTCCAGCCATGCCTTGGCCTTCCTGACCCCATCCCTACACAACCGGGCACTGTCCCTGTTCTCTTCCCAGGATACCTGTCCCTGCTTCCACTGCCTGTGCATTTCCTTCTTGCCCTTCCATTTGACCAGCCGGTCTCGACTCGGCCATGCTGGCCTCTTGCCTTCCTTTCCTGATTTCTTATACTTGGGGATTGAGAGCTCTTGCACTCTATGGAAAGCGTCTTTAAAGATCTGCCAGCTCTGATCTGCTCCTTTGTCCCTGAGGGCTGTTTCCCAGAGGGTCGTAGTGACTAACTCCTTGAAGAACTGGAAGTTTGCTTTTCTAAAAAAACAAAGTTTGTTGGCAAAGCTGGCTTAGTACTGACACTTTGGTCAAATTTAGCCAAGTGACTGCTTGCTAAACCAAGCAAGTGTTCAGGCTGTTATTCCATGGCTTGAGCACCTTGGTTCTTGAATAGAGTCCCACTTAATTCCAGGTGATCTTCTGTTGTATATCCTTGTTTGGAGGTTGGTCTGAGTAATTTCTGTGCAGGTAAAACAACATCAAACTATCACTGACTTGTGGTGGTATTCTAGATAGCTGTGAGGAAAGTTTTTGTGTGGCCTTAAGTGTGGGATAGATAGTGTGGGATGGGGGCTGTCACAGACATCTGCCTCAGCTGGCATTACTGTTGTACTTGAAGCCTGGTGCTTGATGCGTCCTATCTCACAAGCTTAGGGTGCTGTAATGCTTTTCTCAAGTATTTTAGAAACCTGACACCGTCAATGGGTCCTGGTCCTGTCCTCTCTTTATGCGAGCTGAGCTGGCAATGTACAGCCACAGTAACACTCTTACAGTCTCTTTAAAAATTAATACTAAACAACACAAACAAAATTAAGAAATTGTCACCAAAAATTACATTACATAACTAACTAGGTCAATGCATCACCAAAGACACATGCAGGCAGACGGTCCACATGCATTACGTCTTGACTGGTACCAGGGTGAAACATCCGTTTGTATGAAAAGCTTTCTAGTCAAAACATCACAAATTAATCCCCGATGTGTGTTTGAAGTACAGACCTCCTGAATGGCGAGCGCTGGGGAATGCTTGTTGTCCTGCAGGTTTTAGTTGGTTTGTATTTTCTTCATTTCTTTAACCTGTTTTTGTTACTTCTTGAGATCTACCATTGTCTTTTGATTTCTTTAATTCTTGTGATACTTTATAGGGATAGGTACTTTTTGTTTCTTCTACTGTTTCAATAACAGTGGCTAATGAATTGGTATCTACAAGGAATGCTTAGGAAAAATTGAACGGAGACTTACTGCTCACAACTGCAGGTTTTGCTGTACTTGAGGGAAATCACAACTTGAAATTTTGCTCATGCTTCATTTTGGTCTGTATCTGTCATGACAGCAGGCATTAAATTAAATCTCTTTTCTTTTATAACTTATTTACTAAGAATGTCACATCCTGAAGGATACAGACTCTTGTGCATTAGTCCTTGGGAACAATGTCCTAAGCTTTGCCTGTATGTTAGCAGGAAGTCGTGGTCGCTGCGGGTGAGGATAAATGTTTCATACTTTGTGTGATAGCGTTATGCCATCAGGTAACATTTTCAATGAAACAGTTTCCATTAGTGTAGTGCATCATTTGTGAATGAGTGATGCAGTTGTGCATCTCAGCAATATCCTACCCCGAGTTCGTGTACTTTGCAAAAGTCTGGGCACTTTGCGCACATTATGACAGTGTTGCTGTACTGGAATGAAAACCAAACTTGGCTTGTAAAAGCCACAACTGAAGTTTCCCAATAATTCTGAGAATCTACAATATCAGTACGAATAACCAGACTCTGAAAAAGAGCAGGAGAAGGGAAATGCTTTCTCATTTGTTAGAAGTGTAGTGTTTTAATGACACTGTTTTTCTCCCCATCCCCCACAAAGATAAGTTATTAATGCATCTTTCTGTTAAACCTTTTTGGGCTTTTTTCTCTATTTTGTATATAAAACATGAAGTGCACTGTAAGGAGCAACTGAATTATTTGTATAGTTCATTCTGAAAAGTCTTGCATTATTCACTTTCTTTTTTCTTTGGCGCCAGACCACTGGTATCATGGTGGTGCTCTTTGGAAAAGCAAGAGTGAGCTAAAAATAAATAAACATTTGTTCTCTTAATAATTGAAATTCTGTTGTCATGCTGCACTTCATTTTGGTTTTCTGCTCTTTGGTATCTACATGTCTTTGAGACTTGCCTTCCAGCATATACTAAATGTGAACAGACAAAAGTCACTGTTTCAGTGACAGATTAATGTGTTTATTATCTTTTTAAATATTTCTTACTTTACAAGGATGGTAAGGGAAGATGTTGGAGACCCAGATGTTAGAACTGTATCACAGTACTTGAGATTGGAATAATCTAAGTTGTTTTTAGTGTAAAGACTTTTCTTTCTCTATTTAGAAGTTATACAGCATATTTGCGGAAAATTTACAATCTATATGATCTTTCCATTTGGTCCTTGTGGTGTAATGTCACAGGGAGTTAGTGTCATTGATGAACTTTGAGATTAAAAAGCAAATACCTGGGCTTTGGGAGGAACAAAGCACAAGTAGTGTGTGGTGTTAGGACGGGTGTTGAGACCTGATTTACATGATGAAATTGGGGAACAAATCCTGAGTTAGGGAATTGTATTGGTAGAGCTTCATGGGCTGAAGAGTCAGAATGGTTCAGTGTCACCTTGCACAGAAGAAAGGGCACGCTGGTGCTCATTTTGTATGCTGGTAGTCTGAAATGTTTACTTAAATGTTGATGTGTCTTTTCTAGACAGAACTATATGTTTTTGCTATTGCTATGTCACATCAGCCACTTTTGAGAGATTCTCTCTGCCTGAGGCCTGGGAAGAAGTGTGTCACGTAGATGACATTTGTGATCATTGTCTTTGTCCATTGAGAATAGAAAAGCCTGCCATTTTAAATCAATGTCATTGCAATACCATCTATCAGATGTGAATGGTGAAGTGAAATACTGCTTTTCTCAATCACAGAATTAAGTTGCTGTCCTTTACTGAGGAAGGTCACTTGTTTAAAATCTGAATTCCTGTTTTGTAGCACAGTGGGATGACATTACTTTAATTTCTTCTAGACTTACGCTCACAGATCAGTTTACAGAGTGAATTATTTGGAAGAATCAATATAAAAAAAAGTTCAGCCTTTCTTCTCATATAAATAGCATCATGTATCACACATCTCCATAAAATCCTATTTCTCTGTAGCTGTGATGGAAATTGGTGGAAGATTTGAGCACACGTGAGTGAGCGCCTGGCAGGGGGTCGCTGGGTGTTTTTGAGGTCAACACTCAGCTTTGCAATGGCATAGGATGGCACCCTCACTGCAGGCCATCTGTGGAGAGCACAGAAGAAAGAGCAGTTGCCTGACTCAGCTGCAAATCTTCCGGGCACCGGAGCCAGATCCACCCTCCTGTGTCCTTTTCAAGTAAGGGCAATGATGTACTGATCTCCTTTGCTGGTATGTGTGTGGGTTCATTCCTCTGGATCTGTTCCTCTCCCACAGGCTGCTGCCTCCCCGGCTCCTTTTGTAGAGGCTGTTGGTTTTTTGAATTTTAGGTGTTTCTTGCCGATATAAATATTGCTGGGTCCCACATCTTCGCTGCTTCTCTCATTGTCTATTCTGGATGGTGAGTTATAGACTAGCCTCATTATTTCTTATGGAAAACTTGTGTGCTTTCCTTTCACGATAAGTGATATGGGACCACTTCCAGTCTCATATATTATTTTAAAGATGCAGAATGTAGTGTGTAGTGTTCCTGTAAAATGCTCCATTCAGTCACCCGGATTTCACTGTCACCTGGATGACCCTGCCAGCCAGCTGCTGCCCACGACACACAGAGTGACCCGAGCAGAACCTGCTGCTGGTTGATGCTCCCACATCCAGACTGGAAGTGAAGGAGCCAGCATTCCTCTTCAGAGGTCTGCAGCACACCTGGACAGGCCAGCTGTAAATGCCTTGATGTACTTGGAGTCAATGTGGGAGAGAGCAGTTGTATTTTTGTGGCACAACTACACATTTTCTCCTAAGCCCTCTCATCTCACAGCAGCAAATCATTTTCTTCAAAACTACCTCTTTGAGAAGTTTGGTGGATTTTTTTCTTTCAGTAAATTACAGCTAGACTCATAACCACAGGTTTCTGCTTTCCTTTGTCCCAGCTCACTCCTGGCTCTTGCTCAGCTTCTTTAAATGTGTCATGGGTTTTTCTTAATACTGCAAAGATTTGAAATATGGAAAAAATTAAAAGAGTGTCATCTTCAGTCAGCTGCTATCAATTGAGCTCGTCATTATCTAAAGCCAATACAAAATCCCCTTTCCTGCGGTGTTTCTAAGCAACCGGCACTGACTGGTGAGAGAAGTGTGAGACACGCAGGAGCCAAGACCTCACCATCTGCTGTGAAATGGCCAGTGATGTCTGCAGGGAGAGGCTGGGAAGGAGGAGGTGAGCTGGGATGCCACAGGTGACTGCCAGGATGGGATGCCTGCCTTGAGACTTGCATTTAACCAGTCAGAAGATGTGTGCAGGTCAGTCCAAAGAAAAGCTAGCATCGTCACTGAACAGCAGAAAGTAATTGGTATTTGATGTGAAGACTTGTATCTGACACTATTAAGCTTCAAATGCACTTAAGTAGTGGCCTTCTTGAAGTTGGAAGTATGGAGACAAATTGCGGTAACGTTGATAAGTTAATCTCTTTGGTGTTCACATTGCCGTTGGCTTAGTAACGATAATGGGTACCTAAATTTGTTCCTAATGGGCAAGATTTGTTTTTTATTTGAATTGCAAGTGTACTTTTAGTTTCCAACAACTTTCAGTAGTAACATGGTAAACACTTCTTTAAACTCATTTTAAAAAGTAAAACCAAACTTACTCAACCTTTACATACCTCTAAAATTATAAATTCTTTTTCCATTGTTGTATGTCGGTTGTCCTTGAAAATCCAGGATGCAAGAAGACAGCATAGAACGTAACCAGCTCTCAGAGCTTGCCTTTATTTTTCCCGTGCTCCCCCTCCAACCTTCATGTTTTTTATTGTTATTAATAAGCTTGTCTAGTAAAAAGATGTACAGCCCTACTGGAGGGAATAGGACCTTACAATTCTGTTGAAAAAAGAATTTATTCTACAGAAGAAAATAATCTTCTATTTCTTGTCAAAAGCTATCAATAATAATGGTAGAGGACCTCAGGTGACTCTCAGATTTCAGGCTGAACTTGCAAAACTAGTAATGAGGAGGGGACAAAAAAAAAAGGCAGGAAAAAGAATAAAACTCAGAGCCACAGGGAGCTGCTGCACGATTGAATACGTTATGCTAGCATTACAAAATACTGAATTAATTTTGACCTATATTTCTTCTAAATTAATTTTAAATAAAACTTCATGGTTCCTAGGAGCAGCTTATATAGCTTTTTTCCTAGTGTGGTTTTATGCAGAACCATTCCAGTTGCTGTCAGCTACTAAAAGATGCATTGACAGCATCTGCATTAGCATTTTGGCTGTGAACAGCAGCATAGCTCTGCAGTGAGTCTCTTCTCATCTCCCGTCATCACCTCCACGTACTGTTTGTTCAGATTGCAAAGCAGTGTTAGTGCCCATGGAGTTAACTTCCTTCAGGGGAAATTAAACCAGAGGTCCGCTCCGATGCATTCAATGCACTCAGACTCTTTTGGAGGTGTGAAGGTTCAGATCAATGTCAGGGCAGCTTCTAACAGCCCATGCGTGGCAAAGCCCTGCCTAGGGCACCGGGCTAAATCTAGTCTGACATAAAATCTACAGATAGCACGTCATGTACATCTAGGGACCTTGGCTTCAAACTGCTTCAACCTGGTGATCCCCAACTACTGCACTGCATTACTTGCTGAGGTGCACATGGTCATACTGCTTCCTAAACTGCGTGTTGCCCAGGAGAATTAATTTTCTTTATAAACGAGTGAGCTTCTGTGTTAAAATATGTTGTATAACTAAGTGTGCAGGTACAATGTTAAATTTAAGGATAATTGGGTGTGTGGGGGGTTATGTGTATCCTCCCTTTACCCCAATTAAAGTTAGCACTTTTCCAAAGAGGAGAGGATTTCACAGTATTTTCTCTCCTTAAGGAAACTACTTTTCTTTGTGGTGGAATTGATCTCAACATTATTATGCTATGGCCAAATGTTTCATCCTGAGTCTTGTAGCATGCACTAAGTGTGAATTTACAGTTGAGTAATTTTTGATTCATTTGCATTTTATTGTGTTAGAAGCAATGATCAAGTCAGTTGGGTATTAAGTCTCAGCGTTACCATGCAAGTTTTAGTATATTCGATATTAAGCATTCACCATTCCTTTCAGATGAATGTTGGTTATGTGAATGCATGTGCATTCGTAGGCTGGTAATTATCTTTGGCAAAACACTTGCAGAAATCAGCTTATGACTGCAGGTGTACTTTGATTTTTTTTCCTTATCTATCAGTGTTTCTATCAAAAATTATCATTGTCTAGCATATGTTACCCTAGTGCTATCCAAAATGGAAAACTTTCTCAGTTTGTCTGTTTGCCCAAAGTCAGCCTGAGAGTATGAACCCGTCAAAGGTGGTGTCATTTCTGTGTTGTGAATATGTCATGTTTTTCCATTATATTCAGCACTTACATAGTTTTATATCCGCCTTTTTTTTTTTCCCATGTGCTGTAGTCAGGTGAGTCATTCTTACCTCCACTCTCAGCCTTTTTCCATGCTTGTCTGCTGGTATCTTCATCGTAGCCATGTAGGTGCAGAACGCATATAGGTGCTTATAGGTGGAGAATATATAGATGTGTATAGGTGGAGAATGGAACTGAATTAGCTTCTCAAATTAGCTTCACAGCCTGCATGATCGGAAGTGGCAATTTCCCTCAGTGATTAAGTGGCATCTCACAGAAAGCCAGCAAATACGAGGTCAGTGAATGGAGATATTTGGAAATGTACTCTGAAATGTAGGTGGCCCAAACACTGCAGCTTTCTTCCAGCTTTGCTCTTCCTCTGTTTTTGTTTACAAGTTTCCCCCAGACTTCCTGCCCAAGAATTTTCCCTTTCAGCTTGCTTAATAGGTTGGTGACAGCTGTCAGAAGGCACAGTTGTGCAATGATGCTCTTGCTGAGAAACATGAAAATATTTTCCTGGTATCCATATAAAGGTGCAGATGCTTCTGACACTGAAAATTAACTTTCATTGTTTCCTGACCCAATCCAATGCCAACCAGGCCGTTATAACTTGTGATGGTATGAAACAGTTTTGCTGATGCCTTCAGGTTCATCAGCCTGTGCAGCCTGACAAATTCTAATGGTGTAATTGCCCCCTCCCATTTTTTTTTGTAAACAGGGAGTAGGACCGATACTATTTCTATTCTTTTTAGAGCTTATCCTCAAAGCATCTTTCTTTCATAACAAGTTGTGTTGCCTCTGGAAAGTAGTTAAACATCCTGATAAAGTAGCTCTGTGTGTTAGAGAGGACGTGCATGTCTGGGTAAAATTCTGCCCCTACTCTGCACCAGAGCCTATCTTTCTGGCTGATCATGGTTGGGAAATCTGCAGTTTGCCCTGAAGCCAGGAAGGTTACCTGAAATTCCAGCTATGCTGGTGATATTTTTTGCCCTCAACTCTAGGAAAACCAGGAGCTCCTGGGGAAACTGAAATGCTGTTCAGTAACCACTAGCTGCTGAGTATGTACTTCCACTTGGATGTGGTGAATTGCTATGTGAAGTTTGTCTTGTGTCATGTTTGACTAGTGCACATGTCCTTCTGAAGCCCTAGGTAGGAATTCATGTTGGTCCTAAAACCAGCTTCTTCCCTTAACACAGTTTAGGCTCTTACGGCCTTTAGGAAAGGGATTTAAGTCTTTTTTGGAAGTAGTCTTACAGCTGAGAGTGCGTTCTGCACTTATGCAAGTCGTAATGTTAAAGTTGAAACCTTAAAAATGTCAACAAGGTGGTACGGCAGATGTGTTTTCCCCAGGTATTATTTCTTAACTCCACTTGGCCTGGAACCTGAGCAAACCAAAAGTATTTAAATAGCAGATTCTAACAGCATCTTCCATGTGCAACAATTAGCCTAATGTGTATATTTTCTTGTATATTTTAAATATAGAAGTATATTTATTGATTTTGCTGTACAGGCCCTGGTGCTGCTGTAGTTGCTGGTTCTGTTTCCACCATTGCTCTTTTGTGTCCCTGCAAAAATGAGCCTTAGAAAATGAAATTAGGAAGAAGCTGAATGTAACATGTTCCCATGTAGCATCTTTAGGGACAGCTGGGATCATCTGAAAGCAGGTTCCTGGCGCAGACATATAGATCCCGGGACATAGCTTCAGGGAGTTAGCAGTGCCTACAAAACCCAAAGAATGTAAAGAGTTTGATTTTTATTATTTTCAGGGGATGGTTATGTTCATTCTATTGTAATAGTGATTTTCTGTTATAATCTGGAGGGTATATGTAGACCAACTCAAAAGAATGGATTGGTTTGGGTTGATCCAGTTTTTACTTATTTTTATTTAGTCTTCATTTGGCAACTAGGGCGCGTTCCCTCGTGTTCTTCAGTGCTGCAGGGCAGTTTGAGTTGCACAGTGGTTTTTGCCCTTGTTCAGAGCTGAAAACCAAAGTGCACGGGGTAGGCTGAGCCATTTCTTAAGATAGTAGAATCAAAACCTGTCTGTCCTAGGTGACCTTCTGGTAAAGAAACAGTTGTGCCCTGTACCAGTACTCAGTGCTTGATGTGGCCTCGGGGGTCTGCAGCAGCCTAGCTGTTGCCCCCAGGCAGGACCTCTGTGCTAAGCCCCATGGTACCCAGCAGGTGACAGTGGTGGGAAGGGCGAGGAATAACCGTGCTTGCTCCTATGGGAAGTACAGCCTTGAGAACGCAGTTGTAGGACGGATGCTGCTGATTTGACAGTGCTGTCCTTGTACCAGAATAATGGGGGGGAAAAAAATCAACCCTTGCCGAACAAAACAAGTTCAAACAACCCCTACTCCCAAACCTCGCTGGATTTTTGGTAGCATGTCTCCACAAGGGCCTCCTGCCAGCACACCAGTGTCTCTGAAATCCTGTCTCCTCGCATCCTGGTGCACAGCAATGTGCTGATGAAAGTCTATGCTGTGAATGTTACCTAAAACCTTCCCTTCATCTTTTGATGTGCAGGGGCTTTCTTGGTGCCTTGTACCTCTCTGGGAAAGATTAGACCTTATTCTGTGATAAACTGTGTTTATTTTCACATGATAACGTATCATGGTCTGTGCAGACAGCCAACATTGTGCTCCTGACACAGATCACCTTTGTGAGTGAAGCAGACGTGTACATTCTTCCTTTAGAAGAATTTAGTAGTGGGATTTTTTTGAGTACAAGCTCTGACCTGTCCTTGCCCAGGGTGTATTTGGAGATCGGTTGATCTTCATACATATTCTAGGGAGGGTGTAACAGTGTGACTCCTTGATAGTTACATCAAAACGTGTGTAAATTTTTTTTGAAACATTGCTGTTTTTCCTGTGAGCCTGACACTTGTTCTCACTGGCTTGCAGGCCAAAGCTTGCTGTGCTTCTTCTCACTACCACATTGAAACTTGTTTGCTTTTACACTTAACACTCAAGAAATCCTGATGCTCCCTTTTTATTCTGAGAGAACCTTTTTATTCTGAGAATAATCCTCTTGCAACATATTTAGAAGTGGTATTTTTAACATGTTTGTTAGTATCTTTTGCCAAAGAAAGAAATGTCTGTCTGTTGACATTGAAGTGGCTCAGATCACTGCAGGTGTCTGAGAGATAACTGATCACTTAAATGCTTGGATTTGAATATGGTCAAACGTGGTGATGGACCTTCAAAATGGCAGCTCTGGTGGGGCTTGGCTCTGCTCTTAATGGCTCCATTTTCCTTGGGTTATTGGGGCTGCCTTCTCTAATTAGGACCAGCTGTAAGCTGCTGCATAAGAAACACAGGTTAAAAACATGATGTCTGTCCAAAACTTAAAAATTTCTATTTAAAATTTTAAAGCAGATGGAGTTCAGTAGGGGAGTACAAGAGGAGACTGAGATGCATCATACATACCAGCTTTTATATATATACACCCAGGTTAGTGTTTTCTGAATGATGTCTGTCATTTGGATATTGTCCTCTCTTTTAGGTGGTGGGTTAACTTGATGAGCGTATAAAATCAGCGTAAAAATCTTACTGAAATTCATGAGGAAATTTCTCAGAATTCCTGTATCTTTTTGAAAAATGGGCCTTAGGTCTCTAAATAATGTAATACTGTAATACAATCTTTATGATCTTCCTTCCTATCTGCTAGATCTGTGAAGTTGCACAGAAGCAATGAAAAGATCCTTGTCCTGTATGCTTCGATCTTGTAGTGCATACTCAACTGGGGGAAAAGAGATCAAGCATTATCTTACACTCTACTGGATTTTCAACAGCTTTTTAAAGAATTGCCTTTAAAAATACTTTATATTTATAAATAAACTGCTAATAAACATGGCATTTAGGCAATACCATTCTGTCTTCATTATGCTGAAAATGATCGGAAGGATTTCCACTCGGTGTTAAGGCAAGCAGCTTGCAGATTAAATGTATTCCATAGTATATGAGAGACCTTGAACTGTCCATTATGGAGTACTAATTCTATTTTCCCTAAAACCAGCATCATGATGCAGGAAGATGCCTTTTCTCTGCTGTTTTGTGCAGCATTATAGTGTGTTTTTTTGGTTTTTTTTTTTTTAATTCTGTTTTGTCTAGGAACCTTTGTTCACCAGGACATTGGTGTGTCAGGTTTGGAAATTAGTTTTTAAAAAAATGATTTAATGAAAGCAAGGCCCATGGTATGTTTTCCTATTAATCAACAGGCAAAAAATATTTCAGCTTTACGAACAATTACATAGATCCAGCTACTTACCATCAGTCTTGCTGACACTAGCAAGAATTACTCTTGAGGAACTGTCTGAACTTTATGCAGAGGCAGTCTCCCTGATTCTTTGAAACCAATAAGACTTACTTCATGGTGAAGGTACATTAAAAACAGTCTGTGCATCTTGCTGGAGGAACTTGCTAACACTGACAGCATAATAAAATAAATCAAAGGAGGTGACTAATCTGATTTTCCTATAGGCTGCCTTCTTTGTGCAAATAGAATTAAACTTGCTTCCATGCTGGCTCTGCTTTGATGCTAATAATTATATCAGATGCAAAATTGTGAAGAATCATACTTTATTGTGAAGTACTTTGTTATGTCTGAAACTCTAGAGTGGCTGGAGTTTTAGACATAAAAACTCACATAGGCTGTATGTGAATCCTCCAGAAATTGGAAGATTTGAAAACTGATGAACAGCAGCTTTTTATAATCTTCAGTTCTCATGATAAAAACATTTTTTAGGATCATAACCGAAGAGATTATTGTCTGTTCTCTGCATTTTTATATTGTAAATTATTGCTAGTTCAACCAGTGATAATACTTAATTAACCAGGTGGTTGATTTGGAATTGCTGCTCCAGGAAGATATAATCTGCAGTAGCAAAAATTTGGCCCTTTGTTCCTGTCTTCTGGACCACAGACAAGAACCATATGTCCACTGCACTGTGGATGTTTTGCACTTTGGGAAAAAAGGCCATACTGTGTCAAGACAGTCTATCTCACCATCATTCTGTCTTGATAGTGGCCAACACGTGGTGGATTGTAACTATGCCTTTGGTTTTCTTCTGGCATTTTATATGGGCCTTTTTCTGTCTTACCATGAAACAACCATGTTCTCTGCTCACCTTAGTTGAGCCACTTCTGATTTTATGAAACTTTTGTTGTATTCCCAGCTCCTTATCTTTTTTCCTCCAGCTTGAAGGATAATGTACTTGATTTGTTGCTTTCATCTGTAGCTAAAGCAGAGGCATGCTATACTAATGAAGGCAGAACCACACTAAACACCGTTAATATCAGCTTGTTGTGAATCCAGACATAAGTATGCTAGTATGGTATAATTGTATATGCATTTTAGTACCCAGAGGCCTAGTAAAAAAAAAGTACTGCTACTGCTGTATGTTGGAACTGTTCCATTAATGTGATTATTCTTTTGGCTTTTTTCTCAGTCTTTCCCCATTTTTACCATACTCCTTTTTTTGAGATGAGGGTGAGAAAGCAAAAGGGACCAAAACTGCGTACAGCTCTTGGCAATGATAGAACAGTTTGGGTTGAAAGGGACCTTTAATGATCATCCAGTCCAACCCCCCTGCCATGGGCAGGGACATCTTTCACTAGATCAGGTTGCTCAAAGCCCCGTCCAACCTGACATTGACCACTTCCAGGGATGGGGTATCCACAACTTCTCTGAGCAACCTGTTCCAGTGTCTCACACCCTCGTAGTAAAGAATTTCTTCCTCATATCCAGTCTAATCTACTCTCTTCTAGTTTAAAACCATTACTTCTAGTCCTGTCACTATAGACCCTGGTAAAAAGTCTCCCCTCATATATCTTACCAGCCCTCTTCATATATTGAAAGGCTGAAATAAGGTCTTCCTTATTGCTATGCCATATTTAATACCAGTTATGGGAGTTGTCAATTGAGTATTTTACACTTGCTGATTTCAATATTGATCTGTATTCTCTGCAGAGGTTATAAATTCAGGATAAAAGCTGTCAGCCTAGGGTGACTGACAGGTTCTTGATTAATGAAGCCTAGGACTGAAATTCCAAAAAGGGG
Organism: Phaethon aethereus; assembly: GCF_964289735.1. NCBI lineage: Eukaryota > Metazoa > Chordata > Aves > Phaethontiformes > Phaethontidae > Phaethon > Phaethon aethereus. The sequence continues at coordinate 16,834,462 of NC_138575.1, forward strand.
TGGATCTGCTGTTGGCTGTATGGAGGTGGCAGAGTTTTACAGGATCTGTACGTAGGGATGCTTTTCAGTGGCTGTTGCTTAAGATAAATGTGAAAACAGTACTAGTAATACATATAGGAAAGCCAATAAGATTTTAATAGAAGTAGAATGAAGTGCACTGTCATATAGTGTCATGAAGTCTGTGAATTCCTAATATTCAGTTTGATTTTTTTTTTGACTACTGTGAAGTACCAAACTTACTTTTTCATTATTACTACCTGTACCTTTAAGTACCTTCAGTGAAGTTGTGACCATGACCTGTCTGCGTATCTGTTTCTGTGTCTGACCACTTCCATGGTACAAAATAAACAGACTTCACATCTGGTACAAATTTTCTGCATTCCAACTTGTCTGTTGCCTTTTTTCCTGCCCCTGCATACCTTTGAGGAGCCTGGGTCCATCTTCTCTTTGGCCCTCTGCTAGAAAGCTGTAGACAATAGAGGCTTTTCCCTTTACCTTCTCTTTGAAAGCTGAGGAATCCCAGTTGTTTTAGCATCTCCTCGTATGTCACATGCTCCAGCCCCATCCACCTCGGTGGTCATCCTGCAGACTCATGCAGTGCTGCTCGAGCTGTAGGTCTCGCAGATGCCGGGTAGAGGGGAATAACTGCTTCCTTGACCTGCTGGCAATGCTCCTGCTCTTCCTCCCAGGATGTGGTTGGGCTTCTCTGCTGAAAAACATGCTGTCTTAGGGCCCTTTGTGTTTCTCATGGAAGATGAGTTAATACTAAACTGTAGTAATTTAGGTAGTACTTTTAGGTAAGGTATGATTTTAGGCTGCAGTTCAGTAAAATGTTTAAGTGTGTGTCTGTCCTTCTGTCTTTAGTGGTACTCAACTTTGTGCTCAAGTTTAAATGCTTCATCTTAAAAAAAAAAAAAAAGTTGAAGCAGCTTCTTAAGACTTACCATTTTTAGCTTTAAACTAGTCTGCTGTGCTGTCTGTCATTTATACGCGCATTGATGGTGCTATCTTGTTGTTAGGAAGCCAGACTTAAAGTACTTTGGCTTTAACCGACAGTGACTTTTTAAATTTTTGTCCTGTCTGGTAGTTTTGGAACCCAACTGACCTGTGCTAAAATGATACTGATTTCAAAACCGGTTTTAAAAATCTGTTTGAATGTGGACCTCATCTCTAATTTAATTTTTTTCTGTACTTTTATTTTTAATGAAGCGCTCATGCTAATGGCATCTGAATTTTCAAAAGCGAGAGGAGTTTTTCAGGCCTCCTAGAAAATTGCTCTTGTAAAACTTTAAGAGGATGGTCTAAGCTAAATGTGCTATTAATAAAGGAAAAAAACCCAAACAAACAGTGAACATGCAACAGATTGTACCCAAAAGTTTCCATGGAGACTTTCATTTACCTCCAGACTCATTTCTCAGTTCTATTAAATTTCCCTTTTTTCCCCCCTTCCTACTGGAAATGTGTTCCTGTGTCTCATTCTTTTGGAGGGCAAGGGGTAGAAATCCATTTTCACTGTTAAACCAGCGGCTTAGGGCAGGAAGAGGGGAATTTCAATTCGAAACAAAAAGGGATACAGGGGAAAAAAAATATTGCTGAAGTAAGATTTTTGGCAGAAAAAAATTGCAAAAAATGTAAGGCTTGAAGTGTGTTTCCCAGGAAATAAAATACAATATCTATACAGGTGTTAATACAGTAACAGCTGGGAAGATCAGCTTGAGAGTAGTTTACTGACTGGGTTGGAGGGAACTCTGAGTCATCAGCTTTTTTGTTGCTCTTTTAATTGAAAAACAAGGGCACCACCACCACACACACACAAAAAGGACTCTTGAAACTGCCCTGACTGCAATTTTAAGAGTCTTTCCACAACTTAAATAGAAAGGAAAAAAGCTTTCTAGTTCCAGATTACTAAATGCTCTGCACTGCACTTTATTGCTTGATGAGAGAGTGGAGTGGGAAGCTCTTTAGGCTGTTACAACACTTGGCTTATTTTGGTTGTGCCTGCATAGCACTAGCTACCTCATCTTCTCTTTCCTCATCTGCTTTCGCCATCTTTAAGTGAGGGTCACATTCCTGTTTCCTGTCTAGACTGCTTCTGGAGCAGACCATGAAAAGAATGTTGTTTGCTAAAACCACATCTCAGGCTACAGATATGCACAAGTCTGCCTTAATACGTATTGCTTTGTTTCTAAGGTGCTCGCCACAGCTAGAAGGAAAGCACAATGTGATCCTTGCTTTTTCTGTCCCTACCCCAGTTTTCCTATCAAAGAAACAAGTAAACCTCCCCCTCCCTCATTGCCCCACTCCTCAGCTCTGACAGTACCACACTGGGGTCCCTCTTCCACCCACGTTGGTCATTGTGGCCATTTCTCTCAGCTCCCGCCGGCACCATGTATATAGCCAGTCTTCTCTGTTTGTTATCTGTTTTGTCATGGTTTCTCCAGTTTTCAAGGTCTTCATTACAATAGTTCCTGTTTTCTATAACAAACATGTCATACAGAGCCAGAATGCACTCCTTTTTTTGCTTCCCTACTTGCCACTGCTTCTTGTCCCGTTCAAAGGTATTCTTAACTGCTGCTGCCTTTGTGCAAGTACTCAGTTGTATAGATTTTCTGTCACCAAAGCTTTATATCAAAGAATGTGGTATCAAGGGAAAGATTTTTTTTGCTTTACAGATAAAAGAAAATACCTTTGTTTTCAGGATTCCCAAAAGACCAACACAACTTGCTGTCAAAATAAAACAAACCAAATCTTTATTCTTAGTGTTTCTGTTCTCAGTGTGTGGATTAAAAAGATCATTTGGAGGGACCATTTATTTGAAATCTAGGTTTCCTGAGCAAACAAAAAACCTCCTTCAGTTTAAGTAAGCGTGGAAAACTCCTTGCACTACTTAACTCTCTAGAATCAAAATGGTTGTGTCTAATTAGCTTGTATTTGCTTTTAGAGCAGGCTCTCTTGTTATACCATTGGATGTATTTGCTGTAGAAAACTGAAATAGTAAGACTCAGTTATTAGGCAAGGTGACAGTCTTTTCTCATTCTTGGCTGATGGGGAGCTATACTGTAAAAAAAAAAAAAGGGGGAAGGGAATAAAAAAAGACTCAAGCAAGCAACCTTTGGAGCTTTCTCAAAGGATTAGAGAACTACATGAGGTAGGAAGTTTCCTCTAGTGCTGGGGGTGGTTCTTCCAGCATTACTGCAAACATTGTGAGACAGTTGGGGAAGAGCTTGGTACGTAGGTAAAATTGCTTTGTATCTGCTCAGGATTAAATAATGCAGTTTTGATCTTAAAGCTACTTCTGTTTTCTTGTGATTTGGTAAATATCACAGAAAGGCATTGTGAAAATGAATGAAGTTGATACTTTTAGAAAATAATCATGTAGTAGGCTAGGAGAGGGAAAGGGCGTATGTCATTCATATGCAGAAAACAAAGCGCTCAGAGATAGCTATTAGAGGAGGAGTCTTAGGTGGAGGAATGTTCTGCACATGATGCAAAGCTGGACTGGAAGCTGTCATTTTGTAAGGAAAGGCAAAATAGCGAAATGGGTCCCATGTCTGTCTTCCGTTATCTAGATCACCAGCCCAAAGGTTTTTTTTTTGGTCCCATTTCTAACTGTAGGCTGGTTCTTTGAAGATTTATCTGCATGGAAGAGAGGTTATTGACTGGCACTAGGACAAGAACGAGTCCAAGGAACTAATCTGAAGGTTGAGCTTAATTGATGCTAAACTGATGAGTGTCTGTCTCATTGCTTGGCTAAGCCTGCCTTTTTCGAAATGCTCCTCTGCAACAAGAGCACAAAATGCTGGCAGGAGTCCTACATACTTTTAAGCTGTTGCTACAAACTGTCACCTAGATTAGCTGGCAAAAGAATGTTTCAACCTGCAAATGACTTTGGCAGAGCCCGATCTCTAACCGTTTCCTGGCTGTGAAATTTTTCCAAGTATTGTACTAATAGTTTGAGGGGTGGGGACTCACAAGGTTTCCAGGCACCGGATGTCTACCAGCATTCTGGGGGATTTTTAGGTTGGCTTTATGTCTATCTACAATATTTTTATTCCTGTGGAAGTGTATGCAATACATTTTCAGAAAGAGATGCTGAGATATCATTAATACTCAATCTTTTGCTTTTTAGCTTTCATTATTTAAACTCCTCTTAGAACTGGGGTTTTTTTGTTTTATTGTTTTTGAGAAGTCTATATCTTTTAGTTGGCAGTGATCACACATGAGTTCCTCTGCCATACAATCCATTTTACTTACAGAGGAAAATCAAAATGCCTTACCAGGTGATTCACAATTTCTAAACCTAACTTACTTGTGGGTTATGCCCAGTAACAAGAACAGCAGCTAAAATGGAGGAGGCTGGTGTTAAAAGTTTCATATAACCACTCATAAAATGTAACATTTGGAAAGCATCACTCGCTTTCCAGAAGTAATGATTTGACAAGAACAGCTCTTCCCCTGCTGTTTAGGTCAGTGTAAGCTAATAAGGTTTTTTTGGATGTGAAGCCAAACTTCCAAATTCTACTTTTGCCTTTTGCTTGTAAGGATGAATGTCTAGTTAGGTAGACAGTTCAGACCAGGTTAAGAAAAAGCCAGTTAGACCACAGCAATCCACTTCATGTATCACCACTTCATGTATCACCACTTTTACAACAGCAGTATCCTTATTTTTCCATTGCTTTTTATCTATTGCTGCCATTTTGCACTCTCATTCGAGCAAGCTTCAGCTGCCCCTTACTGTAGCATATTTTGAACCCTTGTAAACATATGCATTAAGGAAGTTTACTTCAGATAAAGTAATTGTGACACCACAGCACAAAAAGTCCAGCCAAATCTAGTCTCATTAAATGAATTGTGACATTAGGAGGTCTCATCCTTTCAACTTAGTTTTTATTCATAGATTAAAAGGAGGAAAACACTCATCTCTCTGGTTTCTCAAGTTCAAATGAAGTGGTTCAAATGCAGGAATGTTTCTAAAACTCCTAGCTGAAGAGAAAACAACAGCAATTAAGGCAGAAGTATAATGAACAAAAAATACCGAACAAAAAAAATTTATTTTTTCCATTGTAAAAATTGCCAAATGTTTAATTTTTTGTGATGTATTTTTTGCATTTTCTGTTTCTCTCTAGTTCTGTGGGCAATTAAGTTGCTCCCCTTTTTAAAGATTTAATGATTTTATTGTTTTGTGCTATTTTACTCTATTGTAACAACAGCAGATATAATGGTTAGCAGAAAGTCAAAGTACAATTTCAGTTTTCAGAATACATATTTTCAGAAGAAAAATGTATTTAAGTCTGAAAACTTGTTTTGCTTTTCATTTTTTACTTTAGACCCATTCTCTATTGTTAAAAACTATGTTTTTCCTAGAGTTGTTTAGTTTTAAGGCTGTAATATATGAACATGACAGAAGATAGATGGCAGAATTGAAGACAGGAAAATGTAAAAATAGTATAGTTAGTTTTAGGGCTAGATAATTTTAATAAAAAGTTTCACACTCATTTTCTGTTTAGAAACAATCCTCTCGCAGCCAAAGTCCTTTGGGTGTTTTAGTGGAGTTTGTAAAGCACATTTAATATAGAGATTAACAGTTTCTTGTATTTCTTTCATGCCATTTATTGGTTTGTAAACCTGAAGGCTGTGAATTTTATAAAAGAAAATCCTTTAATTTTGTTTTTGCCTATTGATATGTGTGGTTGTCATGGTACAGATTTGGAGCGGAACTTTTAAATCTCTGACTTGAGCCAGTGTGATGATTTTTAGCATCATTTTTCTAATACAATTAGTCAGAAGTCTGAAAAATTACAAATACTTACTGAATTTAGCTGACTAGGTGCTCTAAAAGTCTAAAGTTCTAAAGTAAAGGTCTAGACTTTACTATGTGGTCTGAAACTTTCTGCAGGGCCCCACTTCGGGCGTACAGACTGATTTGTGTGATGAAGTTTTGTTGTGAGTACACGACTCCCTCTTGAGTTGCAAGCTATTGTCTCGGAGCAGCTGCTTTAATTTCTAGCTATTTATTTTAATGACTTCTTTCCAATTGTTTTGCACAATGCCATATTGTGAAGATTTTTATATAACTTTCATCAAATAGCTGAGTGGATCAGGAATTGTTAAAAACTTTGCATCAGTTCCTTAGGCCATTTCTGTTTCCTTTCCTAAGAGTCCCTACTGCAGAGTTCCAGCTTACTTGGTGAGTGTAGTCGGTCATTGATGGTGGACTTTAAGATTTAGGTTGGTTGTGAGATCCTTTGAAGACAAAGATGGATTTTGAACTCCCTTAAGGACTTTATAGGAAGTTTATGAAGAATGGAAGATATCTGATAGGCATTCAGCAGCCTGGGTTCACGGCAAATGCTGCAGAATCAGTTGCCAGATAAAGGTTTTTAATGCCAAAGCCTCTGTGCTCAGGTGTGATGCTGAGTATGAAAACCTGAGGGCTGTTGTTTGTGAAGTAAAGTTCGTGGTGAAGCTTGGAGTTGAGGAGAAATCCAAGAGTATGTCTGAGCTCCAGACTGCTCCTAGCTAACAGCGAGTGCTGGTTTTGTTGTTTTTCCAGCAAGGAAATGCCACTTTGACTACCCTTTGATACACTTGTCTACCCAGTGATGTCATGTGTCTTGCTTGAGAATGTCTTACTAGGTACATAGATTGGCTCTATTTATCTGACAGTCAAATAGAGACGTTTTGAAGGTAGTGATGTGGCTATATGGCAGGACAGGTGGGATTGTGTACTGTCTGAATGTTAATGTTACTTGGAAACCAGATGGAAAATCTGTCAGAACTGCATTCTGCTGTTAATAATAGAGAAGCAAAGTTAAGTGATGATACGATTGAGATATGGATTAGAAATACCATAATTTTTTAATGAAATAAGTTTTTCTTAGGCAGGTTTGATTATCTTTCAGTGAAGAAAATGTTATCTAAATCTCCTTCTTGAGTGCCACTCTTGAAACTGTTCACAGATTGTCAGCTTTCAGAAATTACAACTCTTTGCATGTAAATTGTTCTTCACTAACAGACCCACATAGGTTTTTATACTGAATCAATATGTTTAATATTTTCTGTATGTTCAGGAAAGACTTTGGAAATGCAAAAATGTAGATCCTCTTCACTGCCTTTTTTTTTTTTCCTGGCAACTATTTTTACTTCCACATATTGTGATTCATATTACGTGTTCTGAGTGGGTATTCCAGATGTGATAAGATGTATAAAACATAGAATTTTTCACCAGACTATGTTCTGCCCTAAACACTACTCTGGGCAGAAAGAAATTCAAGTAAGTAATGGAGTCAAGTATTTTAAATTTCTGCCTGATATAATATAGCTTTCTGTATTACTTTTTAATAGGATACTTGGAAAATCTATAATTAATAGAGAAGAAAACTTTCTCTGTTTGCCTGAAATTTTTGGTTTTCTTTTCATTGAGAAACTGTTTTCTGCTTTTTGAATACAGCCTCATACCTTTCCCACCAAAGGTATGGAAAAAATTTAATTAATTTATGCTCCCTCTGCTGGGAGGGAGCTGTGCTGTGCAAAATAGATCTATCCCATACCTTCAAAGTACTCACACCTGCAACTGGTTTCTGGAAATTGGCTTTGGGGGACTGGGGAGACCACTTTATCTGCAAGATCCAGATCTGAGCAGTAAGTAATGACATTTCTGAAATAACTTCTCAGTAACAGTGGGAGCTTTTAGAAAGGACACAACAACGATATTTTGTGATAACTTTTTGTATGTTCAGTTGCAGCACCCGTGCAATCTGTTAGTATAGAATTATGCAACAGTTTGGGTTGTAAGGGACCTTTAAAGGTCATCTAGTGCAACTCCATACGATATAGGAGAGCTGTACATTTCTCACCAGTAGTATACACTGTGTACAAAAATTGTTCCCTTTTTTTGCCTGGGCTTCCTGAAAATCATCTGTGTAGTACAGTGCAGAAAAGTGGAACTGAAATGGTCAAGTTGTTAAAAAATAATTGAAATAATCCAAGTTTGTTTGAAACTAAGGTGCAAAGCCTGTTATGCCCGGGAAGGTTGTCTTGATAGCGATCACTTAAGAACTATTATGTATTCTTTTGTTGTTGTTTTTTGTTTTTTTTTAAGCTGGACCTGTGATCTGCAGAATGCTAACATACCCTCCAACTCGAAGAGCCTTAATTGTGGGTTGTGGTCTGCAGATGTTTCAACAACTGTCAGGGATTAACACCGTCATGTATGTATTTACTGCTTGCTTCTCTTTATAAAATATAAGAAAAAGATAATTAGACTTGTAGAAGTTGTAGGTGGGCTTCTGGACAAAATCTGAAATGTGAAAAATTGAGTGTGAGAGCTGGAATGCTTGTTTGAAATCCAGGTATTGACATATTTGGCATCTCAAAATCGGTACAGGAGGATGTTAGTATAAGAGCAAACATTTATATAGAGATAAGAATGCAAACTGTACCCTGGGAGATGCGTTATTATATGTTAAGTTTTATGGCCAAAGCTATGCATGTCTAGGTAAGAAAGTACACTTACAGTTTGTGTGCAAATATATTAAAATACAGCGAGGGTTAGACTGTTGACCATGTAAACAAGATGGAAAATTACTGTGAAGTGCTAAAGGAGGTAAGATGCTGAGGGAAGAAGCATTTCCTGTTATTACATGGTTCTGTTATGTGTATGAAGACTCAGTAAATGTAGAAGTGAAGAACAATATATTGTCTTTTCTGATAAGCTGTCAGCTCACAAGAGGAGTAGCTCTTGACAGATGTGCACTGCACAAGACCTAGATTAAGGTTAAATTACTGTTGAGCTACTCTACAAGAGTAACCTTAAAGAGTAAGATTTTCATACTGTTTTAAGAGCAAGTGTATACAAATGTAATATATTACTATTGCAGTAACATGTTATGAAGAAAACTATACCTAAGGGAGCAAGCTTGTTAGGAAAGGGTTAAAAGGAACAGCTAAAAAGATAACGCTTTTAAAGAGCTACCATATTAAATGTTAGAGTGAATATCTGCTATCTATCACAAGGGCAGGAAAAAAACAAACTCAGTATTGTTAAACTGCAAAGGAGGGAATCTGTAACAGGTAGAGAGAGACTTTAAAAAGTAGAAATTGTAACCAAATTTGGAAAACAGAAGAATGCAAAACTGGTAAGTTATGCGTGAAATCCAGAAGACAGGCACAGAAAGAGCTTTGAGAGATTTGTTAGGCACATCAGAAACAAGAGAGCTAATAGTCTGCAGGCCCAGTAAGGATCAAGAAGAGGTTGTGAGAACACCAGCAGAAGATGAATCTTTAGCAGCAAATCTTACAAAGACTCTTTTTTGCGTTTGTGTTAATTATGGAGGGTATATGAAGCTTCCTACACTGGAGCTTACTTGAGATATCTCAGATGGTCTGTTTCAAATTCAAGTGTTAGAGGAAGAACTTTTAGAACAAGCTGATTAAAATGAATAGTAACAAATTGCCTGGACTAATCAGGGTACACCCAACAGTCTGGAGTAATTTGGATGCATAATCACTGAATCTGGAAATGTAGCATAATCTGCATGAAGCTAAAGCTCAGAAAATTTTATTTCTGTTCTTATCAAAATTAATTAAAACTGTCACAGAATAAAATGAGAAGATGTGTGTTTATAAATATGAAAAATGAGCATGTACATGGAGAATGTAAGTTGGATGTGAGTTCACGGGCATGTTAGAACTATATATCCCATGTGAACTAACCATCCTAGTTCCATGACAGCTGCTGCCGAAGTTTGTTGAAGAAACCAGATGGTTGCAAAAGTAGGAGAGAAGCCCTTTCATGTTAATAACTTTTTAAGACTGGGGGGAAAAAAAAAAAAGGTAAGAATAAAAGATCAGTTATCACAAGCCAAGAGTAGACTCCTACAGGGATCTATTTGCAGATCTTTGCTGCTTTAGTAAGTCTGTGAAAGGGGCTAAACAGCAAAATACCAGCTTGTACTCATATACCATTCAAGATATTAAGACGCCCAAATCTGTGAACGTGAATAGTTGTGGGAAGATAATACAAGATAACAAATTAATAACAGGGCAAATGCATTTACTGTACAATATTATACAATAATGCTTGCAGATCTGGCTAACTAACATGCATGGCAGTCTACATTGTTACTACTCAAAAAAGAGGTCTTGAAGTTGCATTATAGTTCTGTACAAACATCATGGTATCAATGACCAGTCTGGAATAGTACAAACAGTTGCAGATGCCCTTTCTTTTAGTAAGGGTAAACAAGGTTATATACGGAGACATACCTGTATTTGAACAGGATGGTTAGGACTCTGCAGCTTGGAGAAGAAATGAGTTCAGAAGAAATGCAAGAGGCATATAAAGCTACTAATACTATGAAGAAGATGGGGAGGGCATGATTATTCATCATTTCTTATAACACAGTTTTGATGACTTCTAGCTCTTATCCACCAGTAGGTTTAAAATAAACATTTTTTCATGCACCACATAATTACACAGTGGAACTCATTGCCACAGGATGTTACAGATGCCAAATGTAGAAGTAAGTTTAAAATTTAATTAGGGAAACTTATGTAATAATAAAGTGTTATTAAACACAATGTGGATGCAACCTCTGGCCAAGGACAGTCATTCTCACATTTTGCCTCTTCCTACTTTAGGATGCCTTATTAAGCTAGAATAAAAATTTGACAGTTCACAAGGTTTATGATACTGGTAGGTTGACTTTGTTTATTTTAAACTTCATATGTTTTAAAATCTCGAACTCCTTTCTATGTAGGAGGTTTTACAAATAGCTTGTAATTGACCTAATTTGCTTGTGGATGTGTGGGAGGACAGAATTGCAACTGTAAGCTTTAAAAATAAGAAAATGCCTATAATAAGCACATGAAGGCACTGTTGTTAAAGGACTGGTTAGTAAACTATTTGCAAAATCCAGTATTTTTAAAATAATCCAGTATAACTAAATTTTTAATTATCAGGTATGCAAGATAACTGTTCTCCTGTGAAAGGACATTTTTCAAATATAAGTAAGCAGCTGGCTATTAATGGTTTGCTTACATAGAAAATGGTGATTGCTTTTTAATGCAGTAATTAAATGGTACCTTAAGGAATTGTCAGATTGTATTAACTCTCTAAGCACCATTTTCCTCTCCATGATGTTTGGTTCTGTCATTCTGGGATTACTGTTCTGTTGCAGCAGGAAAACAGGCACTGGTTATGGATTGTGTGGACTTTCCCATTGTGTGGACTTTCACATTGATCTGGACAGACTGGAGAGTTGGGCGGAGGGGAACCTCATGAAATTTAACAAGGACAAGTGTAGAGTTCTGCACCTGGGGAGGAACAACCCCATGCACCAGTACAGGTTAGGGGCTGACCTGCTGGAAAGCAGCTCCATGGAGAAGAACCTTGGAGTCCTGGTAGACACTAAGTCATCCATGGGACAGCAATGTGCCCTGGTGGCCAAGAGGGCCAGTGGTATCCTGGGGTGCATTAAGAGGAGTGTGACCAGCAGGTCGAGAGAGGTTATCCTCCGCCTCTACTCTGTGCTGGTGAGGCCTCACCTGGAGTATTGTGTCCAGTTCTGGGCTCCCCAGTTCAAGAGAGACAGGGAACTTTTGGAGCGAGTCCAACGGAGGGCTACGAGGATGATTAAGGGACTGGAACATCTCTCGTATGAGGAAAGGAAAGGCTGAGAGACCTGGGGCTGTTTAGTCTGAAGAAGAGAAGGCTGAGAGGGGACCTTATCAATGAGTATAAATATCTGAAGGGTGGCTGTCAGGAGGATGGAGCCATTCTCTTTTCAGTAGTGCCCAGTGACAGGACGAGGGGCAATAAGCATAAACTGCAGCACAGGAAGTTCCACCTCAACATGAGGGAGAACTTCTTTGCTGTGAGAGTGACGGAGCACTGGAACAGGCTGCCCAGAGAGGTTGTGGAGTCTCCTTCTCTGGAGACCTTCAAAACCCGACTGGACGTGTTCCTGTGCAACCTGCCCTTAGGTGATCCTGCCTTGGCAGGGAGGTTGGACCAGATGATCTTCAGAGGTCTCTTCCAACCCCTACCATTCTGTGATTCTGTGATTCCGTGATTCCTTCAGTGGTTTTGCAAACTTGTTTACCAAAAACAGTCATAAAAAAATGTTTTGATGGTTGGTGTTCACTGTAACTTTGGTGCTGCTGTGAATCCTCTTCTCTTGGTATATCCCTTTCTAAGCTGTAGGAGAAGGGGCTGATGCTCCTTCTTGCTGTTGCCTGGCTTTCCCTGGCAGAGAATTTAGCCTCTGGTTGCCTCTCCTTTCCCCTTACATATTTCCATGGGACTCTTCTACACTGTGACCAATGAACTTAACATGGCAGCATCCATGATGGCCCCGGAGTTGTTCTAATCTTCCAGCTTGAGGATTTCCACTACTTAGGATATAAAAGGATTTCTTAAGTCTTGTATTTTACTGTAAGAAAGTGAGGCCGTAGGAGTGAGTTTGTGTGTGTCTGAAAAACTCATTTAACAAAAAATCAAATCACAAAGCAGGAAAGTGAAATGAAAATATGAGGAAGAAAACAGTTGTAAAATTATTTAATACTTCCCCAATTTGTATATGTTTTACTGCTTAATGCTTCTATTTAAGAAAACAAAAGTTTGAATCAAAAAAGTATGGGTGTTAAAGGTAGGAAATTATACAGAGGAGTTTTGCAGGGGTCTAAAAATAAACACGGAGTGTACCCAGGAATAGAAGAGATCCTAAAAAGCAGAAAAATACCTACAAGAAGCACATGGAGACAACAACAAAAATCTAGAGCTTCCATGCTTAAGAGTTCAGAAATCTGTTACATATTTTCTGGTTAAAAATCAGTAGTGAAGCCAATGAGAGCCACAAAGTCCCTTTGTAGTTGAATTTCTCTTGAGGATGGGGAGAGGAAAACTAGAAGAACTTTTGTAAGAATTGTTGAGGACTGTATTCTGCCCATCCTGTCATGCAATAAACTGATCTAGTTTTTGCACAGAAATAGTTTCTTACTGTATTTGAGCCTTGCATGTGCCTAACATCCAACTGTGAAGAATTGGAAGCTCTCGTCACGAACAGGATGTTATTGAACTGGTGAGAGAATCATGAGGAACAACCTCTGCATTGAGGAGGTGGATCTAAAAGAGAAGTAAAATGTAAAAATAGGCTAAAGAGCTCGTCACTCTCACAGGAACAAATTCTAGCATGATAAATTATGTCAGTAAAAGAGTAAAGCTTGGTGACCTATTGCTTTGATTCCTTTTTTTCCTAAGACCAAGGGTACCACTGCTGTTTGATGGAGTACCTGAAGTAGAAAAAATGTTTCTTTTTTGTCATGGCTTTTGCCAGCTTAACTGACCTGTAAAAGATAAAGTCATACAGTTTTAGACAAGCATCTTTCACACTGGTGCAAGCAGGTCTGAAATGGTTTAACTGTTCAGTTTCTTACCGTTCTGGTATTTTCTCATGTTGAAGAGCTCACTGTTTCAAGCCTGGAGTCACAAATTTGGCTGACAGGAGGCTGAAGAAGGCCCTGTAAAGGAATTTATATTCCAGGATAGCAGTTACTACAAAATAGCTTTTTAGTAGTAACATATACCAGAATTTTATTGAAACAGTGGTGTGCAGATATTTTCAAGCCCGCAGTAGCCCATAGTTAAAACTTGAGGGAGGCAGGCCATTTTGACGTAAAACTTCAAGCTAATTTTTCCCATCAGTTTCTTGTTTTTAAAAAAAAAAATAATATTAAAAAAGGAAGAAATTTCTTTTTTTTTGAGGGGGGGAGGTGGGAGGAGGAGAGGGCTTGAAAGATTTCACTATTTCAAATTGTTTGGTAAAAAAAAATCAATAGAGTACATGGATGGTTTAGCTATATGCTCACATTCCTGCAGGACTAGGACTTCTGAAAACATTCCTGGTACTGTGCAGCTTCGTTGCAGTCAGAAAAAAAAAAATGCGGAAGAAAGCTTTTGGAAAAAAATCCTAAGCTATCTTGAATACTAAGCAGTAATTTAGCCATAACTGGAGGAAGTTGAGTATTGTCTTGTCAGAACTGCATGTAGGCATTATGGCCTGTGCTGGAGTTTCTGCTGCTCTTTTGGGGGCTTGCTAGTTTTGAGCGAGCTGATGGACGTTCACGCAGGCTGCCTGTGCCCTCAATACTATAAATTTAAGACTGAAGAGACAGCTGTATCATCTTGATTATTCTTATTCTCATGAAACTTTAAGCGGACTTGATGAAAGCCGAATGAAATATTTTGTTCTGCAGTTGAAACACCAAGCTTGATGTGATGCTAATTTAGTAATTTGCCATTATCTTTTCACATTGTGTTAGAAAAGCTTTCTGCAGCAGAAAAGTGATATAATATGTCAACAGGGAGAGCTTATGGCCTTCAGCATTTTTGTTAAGCTTGTATTTTTGCTGGTGTATATGATCTGTTATTCCTAGTTAATAAAATTTTTTTTTATTGTTAAGATATCCTTGCATCTCCTAAAAGTTAAGTGTGTGCACATGTAAAATATATTGCTGTTTGGATTTGGTCCACAGATGCTTTTGAGCTCTAACAGACTTGCTTTTTTAATCTGTGCAAGCAAACAAAAGAACAAAAAAAATGAGATGATAAAAAGAAGTGTCTTTTTCCAGCTGGCAAGAAATAGGGAGTGGAAGGAAATACTGTATGGAGAAGGAAAAAAGCTCAGAGTAATGAGAGAGGAAAAAAAGCTGGATAAAAGAAAGAAGGAAAAGACAAAAGAGGACAAGATGAGGAGGCTATGTAACAAGCGGAAATTGAAGGTTTGAAGATAAGTTAAGAATATTAAAACAATTAACATGAAAATTGAATGAATATCCTACTGAATGTCAATGAGAGAATGAAAGAGAACAGGAGTGGGACTGGAAAGAAGCCAGGATACTTCTGAAGTTTAATAGATACTAGAGAGGAGTTTAATGGAAGCAGAGCACATTTCCCAACACATTTAATTGCTGGGTCTACTGTGCAGCAATTGCAGAGCTGGAACCCGTGAGGAACTGTAAACCTTCGCTTCTGTTTGCTGAAGCGAGTGTGAGGCAGCACACACCTCTCCCTAGCCTTAGGACCAAGCAGAGCGTGTAGCAGCACTCTGTACTTCTGCTCCTGGGGGTGGCTGCCTCAACGGGGACGTGGGCCTTAACCCTCAGAGCAACGGTGGAAGTCAAGGCTGAGAAACTCGCCTTTAAATTGCAGTTTTTAAACTTTTTTGAAATGAAATACTGAATAGGCAGCATAGGACAGTGACTGCAGATAAACCTTTTTTTTTTTATTGGAGGAATTACAGCACAAGTGGTAGCAACCTCCTCTGCTCCTTCAACATCAGCAGCCATGGAGAGATTTATAATTAATGAGCTAATATATTTATAAATTATGCAAGATTTATAATGAATAAGTTGGTCACTAAAAAGATACTTTGCTAGAGCATTGACTATTGATTTGGCTATTGGAAAATAGTTGTAGAGCTCTATAAACGAAAGTTCTACTGGCAAAAAGCAATGGTGGTTCACATTTTTCTTGTGGTTTGCATTCAAGCATAGATTTTTAAGGTTGTATACATTTCTATTGTGTTCTCTGGCTGTGCATTTTAAAACAAAATCCAGAAACCAGCATACTTTATTTAAGGAAAAAAAACAAACAAAAAAACAACAAGCAAAACAAACCCCAAAACTTACATGATGCTAAAACATCATCCAAGTTGCACAGCAGTCATTGAAGAACAAGGTATCTTTTATTGTAGTCTCCACGTAGATTTAAATTGGGTCACAGCCATTACCAAGCAGGCTGCCATGTAGTCTTTATTTTTGTATGGCCAGTAACTTGTCTTCTCAGTTGTTCTTGAATACTCACAGACCCAACTGTGCTTCAGGTCTGACTGAATAGGGGGACAATTACATTAATGTTTTTTCAAATACAAACTTTGTTGTTTTCTCTGATGACTCCAGGCTGCTACCTTCTTAGGTTTTCATCCTTCAATTTTTTTTGTGAGCAAACTGTCCAGTTTATATCTTTCTCTTAAATTTTGCATTTTCCCCTTCGGCTTTAGAAGTTGTTTAATAAAACAAAAAGAAACACTATGTTGCAGGTCCACTTGCTTTTCAGATAATAATCCATTACATATTTTATTAGGTTTTAATAAATCCTTCCAGTAACTTTTTTTTGGAGAAGTGACCCTTCATTTTACCATACTGTCCTTCCTTCATATTGCAAGATGCTTTATATGGTACTACATGCAAACTCATAATGTAGAAAAACTTGAGTGGAGAAGAGAGATGCATCTTTGGACTTGTGTAGCATATAGATGCTTTTTAGATCAGCTGTAAATATTTTTGGAAAAACAACTGAACAGAAGTCTAGTCTAGTAAAGCACACTAGGAAAGGTGACTCTTCTGATACAGCAAATGTCTGTTTTATGTGCTATACAGAAGTAATGTAATTACCTTATAACAGCACTTGAGAGGAAAACATTGTACTTAATAAATACAGTAATTTCCTATTACTCAGTGTAAAACATTCTAAATGAGAGTTTATGGAAGCCTCCCGTATAGGTTTCATAGTACTTGAAGGAAAATAAAACCCGAACTCTGGTATTTTGAAAGGTTTGCACATTCAGCAACCATTTTTCCATAGGCAGTGTACTATTATCACAGCTGAGCTTGTTTGTTTTAAAATAAAGAGTGTATGAAAATTAAAATAGAAAAAAAAGCTCCAACCAGTTTGATAGTTACCAAGTTGTCCTTATTGGACACTAGTTTCTCGCACAGAAACCAGCCTGTGCTCTAAGTTTTCCAAGCATGTTTCCTAGAACATACATTTAAAAAAAAAATTTATTTATTTTCCCACCAGTAAATAGGCAGATTTGAACTGAACAGTGAGTTTCTTTGTGGAAAACTGTCCACTTAAATTTGGAAAACTATCACACAGCCTAAAGAGAGAAGTGGTGGCTTTGGAACTCTGACCAAGGACAAACTCTGATTCGGAGATGAAAGTGTTGTGTGAAGTACAGGGCCTTAGGTTGGGCGGAAACAGTTTACAAGCCATCAGTTAAGATGCTGATGGAGCAGGTAACAGAAACGTTAAGCACCCTTTCATCAAATGCTGTCTACAGGAAGCATGGGCAGTATTTACAACAGCTGGAATCACGTTGTCAGAGTCAATCCTTTCCATTCCCTCCTTCTGGTTGCCTTCACCCCCCTCTCGGTGCAGGTCAAGGAGGAGTCTTACCATAGTTTCTCCAGACCCTGCTCTGATGTTGCTGCTTCTCCTCAGTCATTAGAAAATACCGACATTGGAAGGGAGTACTACCTGGTAAGGGGAGTGTGCCTTAGTAAACCTGCTAGGAAGTGGCTGAAGCATGAATGTGTTGATGGCAGGATGCCTATATCCAAGAACTAAAAACCAACCAAGCAAACAAAACGTTAGTCAGCTAAGGAAAACTGCAGCAGATCTGAGAAAAAAAACAATTAACTATGCTCCAACAAGGAAGAAACGGGCTGGTGACTGCTGCAGTGGTGAATGAACACGACCTGCACAAATCCTAGTGCTTCTTGACGAGGGGTTGGAGGTAGTGAGTATTGGTATGTAGAGTCATGGGGAGGGATGGGGAGAGAAAATAGCAGGTCATGCTGTTGGACATCTTAAATAGCTGTATACCTGTGCAAGAACTATGAGGAGTAGTTAGACCTTAGCCTTCCGTTTTCATTTTGTAATGAAACTGCAAGACGGAGTGATCTAGATGGCTGTATCTTGTGCTTGAGGCACAAGAAGGCAGTTCAGTAAACTTGAACATTTGGAAGGCTGTCATGATATTGCTAACGTTTATGTATCATTTGCTGTGTTTTAAAGACAACTCCTGTGCTTTAGAAGTTTTGTTTAAAGAGTGAAACGTTTTTCTTAAATATGCTTGCGTGTGTGCTTGTTGGAGATGGCCTACAAAACCCTGAGCAGCTTAAGGGTTTAATGATTTAGCTCCAAAGGCTGTAATTTATCAGTTGAAATCATTGTGGGAGGATGTTTGGGATATGACTAAAAGAGTATATCTGTATTAGAAGCAAGTTGCCTGTATCAGTGTTGCTAGCACTAAAACCACATTATGCTAAGTTTCCAATTAAAAATAACATTAAAAAGAAAGTGAATCTTTCTTTTCCTGTTGTGCTGACCTTGTGTGATGGCCAGAAATTAATCTGAGTCAGTTTATAAGTACAGACTTGTAGTTGTAAAACAAACAAAAAAAATCTGGGTTATTTGGGCAATGCCATAAACCAAACTTTGAGGTTCCCTCTCAGGCTGAAGCTTCTCACTGCTAATGCCAGTACTCTGCACATTTCATGTTCTCGTTTCTTTTGACATAAAAAAGGAAAACCACAGCTTTAAGCCACTTAAAGGAAAAAAAAAAAAGATGCAAAACAAACCAATGAATCATCTAGTTGTTAACTAGATTAAAGCTGTAAAATGTTCATCTTATTTAAGAAGCATCTAGCTTTGTCAGTCTAACTAGCCAGAGCTTTTGGAAGATGGCTTTTAGAGATACATCCTTGTCCTAAGTATTGGAGAGCAAAGAATAGGTAATTCAGATATAAAAGCTTTGAAGGTTTGAGTACCAGGAAGATTGGGGAAGTAGTTCAAGATGTTCCATAATGGGACTAATGGGATGAAATTAAGTAAAATCTAGAATTATTAACCGAACATAGTTTAGTGTTTAGAGGTATTAGACTGAGTGTCTTGAGGGAAGTAGGAAACATAATTTCTAATTGCTTAAACTTTTACAACAATAGGGAATGTATTAGAAATAACATGCTTGGGGTTTTTTTGGTGTTGGAATTAGTAGATATACAATAGAAGGCGAATGTAAGTTTAAAAGAAAAGGCTGATTCCCTTTAATTTAAATTTTACATCCCACCTCTCTTCTGATAATTCTCATAATCTATCAATTTATTACTAAAAAAACCAACAAAACCAAACACACATCCCCACCAAACCTAGACAAACTTAAACTCTTAGACTTCCAAACACATTAAATGCTATTGAGGTGGATGTTTATTTGCCTTATAATTTTCACCAGGTTTAAAAATAAACAACAGAAAACCTTCTCAAATTGCAAAGGAAGCAAGTTCAGTGTGCTGATGTGAGGTACTGTGATGGGCACTTAACTATAGGCACTCATTCTGTTTCGAAACACTAGATGTTTTTTCCATTTCATAAATCTTTAAATATTACTCCTTTGCTTATTTCTCTGGTGCTGAACACCTGTTTGGTTGTGGGTTTTTTTTGTGGGTTTGTTGGTGTTTCGTTTTTTTTTAATTCCCCAAACCTGGACTTTTAATTCAATGAGTTGAAGAACTACCACATGAAATATTTTTCTTTTTTCCTGTCTTTTTTTTTCACTTCTGGCTTGGTTTATTGGCTAGAGGAATATATACTGAAGAATGGAATAGCATGAGTAAAAGTAAACCTTGTGGTATAACAGCAGAAAAGTACTAGCCACAGTCTGGACCCATCTACTAGAGGGTCTGCCAGATGGTTTGGTTAATTACTTGTAAAATGTTGCAGATGTATTAGAAAGGATTCTTAGTATTAACTGACACTTCAATTTAAAAAAAATAGTAAAAAACCCCAACAAGACCCAAAGTCAAGTGTTTTTAATAAATTAGCATTTTTCAGTGTGATGCTTTCATGGAAGTAAATTCCTCTTAAGTTTTGTGTTGAATGTTACTAATACAAAGGCTTGCAGTATCTTTATTTGGAAATATTAATGTTTATTTTTAGAACATATTCAAAGACAAATGTTCAAAGAACTGGGTAGGAGTTAACATACCAAGTTATTTGTCTTCTCATTTGGAACATGTTTTATTTTTAATGAAATCTGATCAGCAGGGAGTATGTGCACAAGTGCATGATTTGTACCCGCAGTTTTTCATACAAATTAAGGTAATCTTCAGTAGTAAACTAGCCAGAATGTTGAGACATTTGTATTAAAACATTGCAAAACAACTAACAGTCCTGCTGATTGTGCGTTTTCTTTTGTTTTGCCTTAATATGATTTTTTTAATGGTGAGTGATAAAATCTGTTCCTATGGTTCTCAGGGTTGTGAAAGAATTTAAGGAAAACTCTTCCTTAAAGAAGGAATGTCACTTTGGTGAAAACTTGAAAACAAAGTATTTATTTAAAGAAGAAATGTATTCAAAACATTTGCTTTTTTGCAAAACAGTATTTGCTACCATTTCTTTTGTTGTTATTGAAGGATTTGTGTCTTTAATAGAAATTTTCCCCATTTTATTTCTTTTGGCTTCTACTTTTTGCCTGTAGTGAAATCATAATGCTGTTTGATTTCTATCTGTTGCCTTGGTAATAACTTTCATGTCACAAATCCAGTATTAACTTCACTGCAGGGCCATACAGGAGGAAATGTGTGAACTGCGTGGATGGGAGTAAAGTCTTGAAAACAGTCTATGAAACATATGGGTTGGGTTATTAGCAGTTATGGTAAAGCAATTACATGAAGTAAAATGTCTTTGCTTTGTATCTAGTATATACAGGGTGTAGCTGTTAAGTCAGTTAAATGCATCTCATTCATGTTGTTCATATGTAAAGCCAGGTAATGAAATGAAGTCACAGCAGCAATGTTGTTTCTGAATCATTCATGAATGATTGCTGGAGGAGGTTCCCTAAATAGCAATACCGGTTTGTTTGTTTTTTTGTTTTAATGTATTATTTGTCTAGACAGCTCCTGGAGCACAGTTTGGTCTCAACAGTTTCTCTTATTACATTTCTAATAATATTGTAAAAATTCCTTTCTTATGCAAATGTTAATGTTTAATAGGCATCATTTTGTTGAACTGTACATTTTTGTTACCTCTAGCAAAGGCCATTTTTTGTTTTTGAGACTTATCAGGAAATCAGATACCAATCAGTGACCAATTTAACTTTTTGTTCCTTAAGGTACAGTACATTAGTAAGGGGAGAGGATTTTGATTATGTCGTAGGTTTGCTCGCTGCTGAAAATCTGACGGGCACATACTATTCAAATGTTGGACTGTACTCTTAGCAATAAGAAAGTGCCTCTTCCTTAAATGAAAAACAAAGAATATATAAATGTGAAACAATTCAAACTCACAACGTACCCAATCGTGAAAAGACACAAAATGAAAGTATAAAAGGTCACCTGGGTAGATGCTGCCTGATAGAGCAACATGAACATTCTCAGTGAAATATATTACTGATCCCATTCAAACACAGAGTAAGAGATATGATGCCCTTTAGATCTGTTTATTCACCTTTACTTTAAGGACGTAGGAACTGGTTCTGTAAATTGGATTCTTTGGAGTCTGTCAATAAGAATTATGCTGCTGCAGGCTAGTCAAAATGCCTTGTGCCACAGAGGTGAAGAGGCACAAAAAAAAGGTTGAAAGGTTATGTGCCATGCAAAGATTTACCATAAATGAAAATAGTCCAGAAATGGATCGTAAATAAAACATGGTGGCATCCAAAGGCTAATCCAAACTTTGTTATTGTGAGCAGTCTGCAAAACAAAGAAGTTTTGGTCAAAATAGCCCATATAGAAGGTGCAATGTGGAATACAGTCACCAAATGGAAAGGAAATAAGAAATCACCGAAGAGTCTCTTATTTCCTCAGCGCGGTGAGAATGAATGCTGTCTGTAAGGCCGGCGAGGAGGATGAGTGGTAACCGGGAGAGCCTGGGGAAGGAGTAGGATGTCAGGATGGGGAAACTAAATAGCACTTGGCCTGTCATCTGTGGAGAGGCTGGCTCTTTCTTGGAGTGTCTTCTAACATCAGGTGTTGTCAAAGCTGAGTGGTGCAAGTTTAGTCTAAGCCCCTGCAGGTGAGGGAGGATTCACCTGTGATTGCTTAAAATGGTTATGTTTTATTTCCCCCCCCGGGTGCTAACAAGTCTATGGGAGGTAGTAATACTTCATAGAGTGATCTGGGAACTTTTTCATAAGAGAGGAAAATCCTTTTGTGATATTTTGTTTCCTTTTAATGGCCACTTGCATATTGCACTCACTCAAGGTATGTTTTCCAGACATCCTTGAAATAGAAAAAAGATTGTGAGACTCATTATTATCAGCAGGATTTAATGCATTTTACAGGTGTGACTTTTCTACATTTCACAGTGGAAAGGTAGAGCAGAGAAATACTGGACTGATGATTCAAACAGGGGAGGGAAACAAAAGCACAACAAAATCAGTCAAGATAATTTGGTCTTTCTTACCCCACTGTACTCCCTGTTCCTACTTACTCAGTTATATTATTTCGACAGTATGTTTATAGACTGGGGAAGGAGATCAGAAAACTTGAGCAGTTAAACTTTATAAGGTTTTCAACTTCAGGTCATTAAATCATTGATTTAGTACCAAAATAAGGAAGTTGGTTCTTCAAAACAGAAGTTGCCAAAGACTCTGAGGAAATGTTTAGATTGTCATTGGCCTCTTCAGTTTGCAGCTTTCAAGGCAGATTGTCTATAGCCACACAAGGTACGGTGGAGTTGGTGCGTGCCTTGTAAATGAGCCTGAATAGAAGAGAGGACCAGATTGTCAGGTGCAAAAAGGAGGCAAGTCCCAGCTTTCCTCTTGGGTTTTCTGATCTACATCATGAGAGAAGATAAACATTGTCACATGTGCTCTCATCCTTGGAAATTTTACCTTTTCTACTGGCCTTTTTAATATGGAGAAATAGTTCCTTCTGTGTACTAATGAAATACATGTTGCCCTTGCATGTGGGTGAGAGGGAGAGCGGATAAAAGTACTGAAAAAAGTACTGACATCTGCTTTGGCATCCAGGGCTGTAAGGAGCCAGGTAAGATGTCAGTAAAACTTGGACCAGTTTTGTTATTTTTTAACAAAATTTTGAATGTAACCTTTTAAAATCTCCTTCTGTCCTCCATTTGAGCCCTCAACAGAGTCTGAGAACAAGGGACTGAAGCAGAGTGTAACTACAGTTTAAAATCACAGTGAGATAAAAATTACTAAATGAAATCTTAGCACTGTGCTGAGTCAGCAGCCTCATCCCATTTGCACACAGGAGCAGAAGAAAAGAGATCTTTCAAGAATGAGAAGTGTAAATTATGCTTGTTAGCGATGGCATTTCTTTAATTTCACGTTCCAAAAATTTTAGGTTTTTCAACAACCATCTTAATTTTAATATTTGAGAACCAAGTTTACAATTTTGTTTCGGGTCGTGATACATATTCCTGTAATGTCATTTGTCTACAGTGGAAGTAAAAGGCAGGATACAGGCTCATGGTTTTTTTCTGATGCATGCAAGAATGGAGAGTGACATTTTAGTGAAATAGGACAGCTTTTAAGGGAAACATATGCTCATTCCAAGTCATTTTCTTTTCTGTTTCATATAATCATAGAGAAAGGATCATTGTGTTAAAACATTTATAGTTTGAAATAATACAGTACAGTACTCTTTTCTATCTTACATGCTTTAGTAGAGTTTTGAATAAGTAAAATTAATGAGACTTAGCTCACTGTATTTTCCAGGGTACATAGTCCTATTTTGAATGCACGTATCATACAGCAAAGAACAATTTTTTGATGATTCTTGTCAGATTGTGGAAAATGAACTCAGGCACTGACAGAATTCTGAATAGACACAGAAACAGGATTTCTTGTAGTAATGTATGTATAATATGGTTGACTGTACTGAGATCTGGAACACAGGTTCTGCAAAATACCTGTCAGGTCTCCACAGGTATTTGGATCTCTCTGTTTGTTGATTTTTGACATTTGTTAACTTCAACTAGCTAGAAAATAATTTAAACAAATGCTTTTATTGTCAAATTCCTTCTTTCTCTGTAAACGTTGGTCTGATCACCTCTTCTTTAAGCATCTCTGCAAAAGACTCTGCTGCCCGACTGTCTTCAGTTGTGCTTGAGCAACTTTTCCTGACTTGCATAGCTGTAACTGATGCCACCATCTCTGGAAACTCTTCACTGCAGAAATTCATATTAGCCAGGCAATAAATAGAGATAAGCAGTTTGAGATGGTGGACTTCTGTCCAGTTTGGGAAATCTTAATTCTCTTAATAGGGTATTATGCTACTGGAAACACCTGGTGTGGCAGGGAGACTAGACAATGCTAGAGAGGGAAATAAAAAACGATCCAGAGAAAGAAAGAAGAAAAACACATCAGCCGAGATGGACAGTGCTTAAAAATGTACTGGAAAGCTTTTGTTGTTAAAAGAAAGAAATTCCACAGTTAGAAGCTTAGCTCACTTGCCCTTCCTCTCAGCAGAACCTAAGAGCCATGTTTAGGTTTTGCCTTACGAAAACTGAACAAGCAGCTCTTGGTCATCTGTGACAACCCCTGAGCCCTCATTTGTGCATCTTCTTGTGGGGATACATTGAAGCAAATAGTTGTGTAAAAAAAAAAAAAAAAAAGATGCTATTATATAACTTCTGTTCTTTCTCAGGTTGCTCTGAAAGCTGTTCTTGTTTTGTTAACCATGTAGAAAAATAAAATCTTTTTTTCTTTTCCTCAAGGAAAGTTACTCAGCTGAGGGATGAATGAAATCAGTAGATTCCTGCAAAGAACATGTTATCTTGCCTCCTGTCCTTCTTACAAGGACTTACAAACACTGCACTGGTTTATATGCTTGCAAGCAGCTTTAAGCACATTTTCTAACTCAGGCTAGCAATTTACTGCCCTTAAATGACACGTTTTAGCTTCCTGTGGTGTGTTTGTAGTGTGTGTATTACAATAGTATTCACAAAGTGATATGATTTCATACTTTTGAGCTTCTCCAACTCACTCAGGAGACTCATTTGGGCTACTAGCTTGGATGAAATTGTAGTTCAGCGCCTGTAAAGCTCTTGGTCTCCCTGGGTCTTTTAGCATTCAGAGTTGTATGTGCAGAGTGGCTAGAGCCGTATGACTGTCATTGGCCTGGGCAGCTCCACGGTCTGTCTTTCATCTTCTCTTGCAGCACCAAAGCTGATCTGTGGCTCATCTTTTCAGTAAATCAGCTTTTGGCTTTTGCTAACAACATAATCTTGCAGTGATTCCATCCTTGCTGTACGGTAAACTGTCGCGTACAGAAGCACTCAAGTAAATTTGACATACACATTTTGACATTTTTATTGATGTAAGCATGTCTTAGGTTCTGTGCATTAGCTTATTACTTTTTGTTCTATCTAAATATAGTTGTGCAGAGGTTATAAGCAACTGTTGTTTATAATATCTTTCTAAACTAGATGCTCTCCGCAGAGTAGAAATAATTTACTTGTTTGGGGATTTATCCTGGTTTCATAAAAGACATTTTCCTTTCCTAAGAGTAAAATTCTCTGTCTGGAACAAATTAACTGCCATTCAAGGACTAATTTCTTCCTCCGTGGCAGAAATTTCTCCCTCTGTGGCACTGCTTCTCAGACTGACTGCTGCACTTACTGTCACAGATGCTCCCCAGAGTTTTCAGATCAGAATCACATCTGCAGCTCTGAGTCACAACTTCATCCTATCTGGTGGGGTTTCAGTGTTCATTAGACTAATTAATGATTAAATACAGCAATATGACATGGCTTGGCTGTTTTGCCATGTCAGTTTGCTTTCTCAAAAATTCAAGGTATTGGCTATTTTCTGTGTCTAAATGAATGTTTGGTTATGTGCAAGATTTTAAACAAGAGGCTTTTTCATGTTGTCATTAAAGTCAGAAAAAGTCCATTGCTGCCTGGTGTAATCTTGCTTGAGCTGTACAGAGGTATCTAAACCCAGCAAAACCTGTATTTGTGGAAGGGAATGTCCAGGCAGAAACCACTCTGTAAGGGGGATCTTTACCTATGTGAAATTAGAGGTATTATGAGGAGAGAGGAGCAGAACGGGAGAATGGGAGCAAAGCATAATGCTGAAATTAGTTGCTGTCCTCAATAACGCAGAACAACATGTAGCCCTGAATCTGCTGCTGCTTCATTGTGGTGCTGTGATTTTCACTTGTAAGAACAGACTCCCCACTGGTTTGCCCTCACCTCTGCTTAGGTACCTACACTGCTTTTCCAGGTTTTTGAGGGAAGGTGCTGAGATAGTCACCTCGTAATTCTTGTCAAGATAACAATAGCTAATTATATTGTGTGCATAAATAATTGTTTATATGCATTCTAAGTCTAACAACGGATAAGTGTTAAAACTGTGTTAGTTCTCAGGTATCCACAATTATGTACATCATGTATCTGAAGTCTGTAGGCTTTTCCCCTCTCTGGGGAGTTTCAGAGATTCGAGGAAAGGATGGAAAATTTTAGGTTAAAGGTAAATGAGAAGTACATGGAGTCCTTGTAGATAGAGAAAGGTTGTAGATATGACAGTTTTAAAATAAGCTATTGTTCAAGTACATAGAAATAGATTTAATTCACTTTGCTTTATTTCTGTGTGTGTAGGAACATAAACATTCCTAGCTTCCATATTATTGATACTGATACAGGTGTTTTGTGTGTTTAACTGCCTGCAGTGTTTGCAAATAAAAATTATTTACAAAATATATGTTAGGAATCTTAGTGACCACTGTATGTCTAAGCCAAATTGAAGCGATTGGTAGTAGTATGTCACTGTCTTCATTGAAGAAATCGGGGAGATTGCACTGACAACTGATATAAAAGGCATAGCTTTACTAGCTTTTGGAGAAGATGGAAGCATTGTGTGGCCAGGTGGTGAGAAGGCATTAGAGCAAGTATTTATCTATCCATCACTGTTCAAGGGTTTTGACCCTGCAGTCTTCTAAAGCCATATTCTCTGTCCATCATGTTTGAAGACTGACTTGACTGGGAGAGCATGACCTTTGCTTGCTTCAGGAGATGCCACCTTATTTGTGGGATTAGATTTCCCCAATAGCATTAAGGAAGGTTTGGTTTCTAATCCCCTGGTTAGGTATTAGCCACCAAAGGGCAATGTATCAAATAACAGTAATCTTTTGTCACCTGCCCAACACAGCCTTTGAGGCAATTTTCTTCCATGGCATATCTGCAAATATCTGTGAAGTACACTAGAGAGAGGCATACTCTAATGCTAAAGGGCATGATTATTTGCTGTATGTGTACTGCTATTTGATATATTTTAAATGCTGTGAAATTTTTGAACTTGCAACCTACATAGACAGGTCTCCCAGGTAAGTATTGTTCAGGATTTTTTTTTTTTCAATCTATTTTTCATACATGTTGTCTCTGTGTTTTTTTTTTTTCCATGCCCCTCTCACATGAGAGTATAATTAGAAAAGCTAACATTCTTTCAGTATTCCTTGTTCAGAAACTGTATTTGTATCACATGCTTTTGCCTCTTCCCAAAACTATACAAGTTCTGATTTTCTCCAGTTTCCCCTAATGTGGCATTCTCTTTATTCCTATAATAAATGTTGGCAGCTCCCAGCCCAACAATTAGTCCCATCAAATACAGACTGTTATGTCACTCAGATTTCTGCGTGACAACCTGAGATAAGGACTTGGATGAAAAGGCAGCTGGCTTAAGATTTGTGTCTAGAGAAAATGTTACCGAGTCTGGTAAGGGGCAGCAGCAGTCTGAAACAAGAGCAGCATGTCAGCCTTGACCTTCAGGGGGTGCCTAAGTCTCCAGCATTCAAGGACAAAGCACATAGCCTTTTGGCCTCTCTCAGAAGTATTGCTGATGAAAATTGTTGTGAGCTGATGAGAGGTGGTGCGTGCTTCTTTCTAACATGATGATGCCATGATGATCCAGGCTTTCAGTTACTCTGAACTAGGCTGCTCCAGTGTATTTTGATCTGTACGTTGAGCTCTGGCTTATTCAACACACAGGTATCTGCCTACTAGACCTGTCTCCATGGGCAAAACAACTTACTGTAGCCACTGGGCTAGGTGTAAAGAGCTTAACATACCTTTTTTTGTACTTTCTCCCTACTCTTTAAAGGATGAAGCTGTCATGTAGATACGCTGTGCAGTTGTACAGTTGACAGGAAAATCGATGTTTCCTTTCTCTGCTGTTCCAATCTTCTATTTCCCTGGTCCAGGTGTTTTACCTGTGTTATCTATTGAAAGCTATTCACCTTTAATTTCCTTTCCCCTGCAAGTTTTCTTGCTGAACCTAGTACATTTAAAAAAAAAAAAAAAAAGCAACCTTCTCAAAGGAAAATCTCCATGTCTGTGTGCTGACATGGTTGCAAGTCAGGGCTAAGTGGTACTTCCTCGTTATCTCTCCCCATCTGTCAGTATCCATTTGGTTTTTTGCCTTGTGTTTACATTGCAAGATTTCTGGGAGAGGTCATTTAATTGTTCTGTATTTGTACAGCACTTAGCACACTGAGTCCTTCCCAGCAATGGAGACAGATATTTCAGTAATGCAGTCAACCTTTAGGAATGAAGCTATGTGATGTTTTGCTTCCGACAGTGTAATTTTGCAGACGGTTCTCTTATAAATAATAGTTTTTATCTGAGTGCGGAATGTAATGATCTGATTTCTCCTCTCCTCCTTCCCCCTAATGCCCACCGATGGAAAGCTTGCTTTGTCCTTATCCAGGCTTCCCTTCCAGAAGGAAGGTCATGTTCTTGCACCACCAAATGTCACAGACAACAGCCTCTGCACCGGCCATAAGTGTCTCATTTCTCTAACGAAAGTAGTCTTTCCATTTAAAGGAGAAAAAACCCCAACACATAGATAATCCTTTATATTTATTGCAATGAGAAAAAGGAGCTTTACAGCTATATGACAACCTTTTTAATAAATGAAGCTGAGATTTTAATTTTTTTGTGAGAAGATGGTTAGATGACACCCTTTTTTTGCCAATTCAAGTACAGTCTGGAAGTTGCAATGTCAGTGTTGGTGTTTGAGGGGTACAATAGTTACCAGAACTGATCTTAACTTTGTAACCCCAGAATTTGTATTTTATATTGCAGCATGCCTGTATTTTACAGTGAAATATTTAAATGAACACACATGACTGTTTAGTATTAGATTTGAGAATTAGACAATTCAGGTATGGTAATGATTTACCGATCTCTTTGGTATGCTGTTTGATGTTAAATACTGTGCACTTCTTACAACACCTTGGTAGTCCGAGTTCTTTGCCAGACAAAGCTAATTATGCCAGCAATTACAAAAGTGCCTTCAGTCATCTTTTCCCTATGTTAAAACAATTTGCAGATCAACAAGTTGGTCTTCTGCAAAGAGTGCTGGGCTCTCCCTGGTTGGGAGCCATGGGCCTGCTGGAGACCCCGTGGTCACAGTGAGATGACAGTAAGAAGAGAGAGTTTTGCATGGTGTGGCAAGTCCAAAGCTGAGGTCAGACTGAGAGGAAAAGGTAAAATTTTAAACAAAAAAATGCACATTTATTACGTGTATCGTAGAACTAGAAAATATAATAGCAACTTAGCTTTAAGAGATCACCATTGCAGAAGTTTTATCTTCAAGAAGTTTGTTAACATCTCTGTACATTAAAATACGTAATTCAAATATGGAAATAAAATATATTGTTGCAAGTATGTGATGTTAGTAGAAGCAGCATTATGAGGGTCAGTGAAACTGCATATGTATAAAGGAGTCTTGCTACTTTATTTTCACATATTGTTCTCCTCTTGACAAGGATCCCCAAAGAAGCTTCTGTTTGAGAAAATCAGTCTGTGTCTTTCTCAGACAGAGCTTGCTTCGGTTTATCCTGGATGTTTTTCTTGATGCGTTAAATAGATTCTGGGATGGAATTAAGACCAAATAAAGAACCAAGAAGAGTGAAGACAAAGGCAGCAGTCAGTAGGGAAAACCGGGCAGAAACACAAACAGAAGTTCAGATGAATAGTGGAGTTTTAACACGCTGGTGTATCTGTTAATTTCTGTTATATCAGCATGGGAAATATTCAGAACAAATAAGAACAGAAGTTGTACCTTATTAAACATTTCTTTATATTAGATGGTAATAGACCATTGAATTTTTGTGGGATTGTTTTACAGCCTACGTTTTGCTAACTTTTTAGCTTTATTGGCAGCTACTGTTTGGCTGGCCCTATGTGTGACTAATCTGTTACCATCCGTCTGACTGTACCTTTTAAAATCTTGTGAAATGCTCCAAATCACAAAAGGTGAGTTATGACAAAACAACAGCATTCAGATTCAATAATTGAGAATGCAGAGGTAACAGGAAGACCCAGATTTCCTACATACAGAGATACTTTGCTTTGAGTGGGAATGAACAGAACAAAGGCAGCGTCATCCTACTAGTCATTCACAGAGTCACCTGCTGACAAATTTAACTCTGACCTTAAAAGAGAGAGAGAGGACGTAGACAAGAGGGAAGCTAAATTACTTGATCTGGTCCATACAATAAATCTGTTAGCTCCTAAAGAAATAAATATTATAGTAAATATATATATACACACACACATATAAAATAAATAAGGTATACAGTTTCACAAGAAGTAGTTTGCCCCAAACACTTTAGGCCATACCTGAGGAAGTTTATATGGCCAGGACAATCGGGGTAAAAAGTGGGAACACTCTCTCAGCATATATGTGGATTATCTGTAGTCTGGATCTTTTTCTCTTAAGAGAGGAAAACCCTATTCATGAACAGCTTTGCTTGAGGAGTTTTTTACTCTTTCCTCGCCCCTTATGTCAGGTGTATCTGCTCAGTGAACTGCTGCTGCTTTGTACTTTTGTAGATCTCCATCTTTGCCTTTTGGTTCTCCTCTTGTAAATGAAAACTTGCTCTCAGGACTGCTGCTTTGAATGTCCTCAGGCAAGAAGACCTTTCCTTTGTGCCAATGAAACTCATAGAAATTTCATTTATGTGATGGGTTTTCTCCTCTCGGTTTCACTGTTCCTGCCCCTGTGGGATTAATTTAGTTTGGCCGCTTTGGGAAGAAAAGGACTATTATTGCAATGCTATTTCTAGAGTCCTTCTTAGCAGACCAACAAAGCCGGTGCAATGAGGATACTTTGTCTCAGTCTTCAATTGTCTGAAGCAGAATATTTTGTGAAACAGTAAATCATCTGTCTTACACACTGGGAAGGCAGTCATCTTCCATCAGCTGGGCTGTCAGGTCGAGATGCAATTTTTATTCAAAGACAGTATTTGTAAAAGGACTTTTGGGGAGAATTGACTTTGTGTGAAAACTGATGCCTGTTGCCCTGTAATTGCTTCTTCATTAAAATATTTCTATGCAATTCTTGTATACCCCTAAGTTCTTTAGATACCTGTCATCAAAATTCTCAAATGCAAATTTTTGTTCAATGTGACATTTTCTAGCAAAATCCCAGTTGCAGGATTTAAATTAAAGTTGTCAGGAAGACTGGCTTTCTCTAAAGACCTTAACAAGGTACCTGATAACAGAATTTCATCCATATTCTCACTTGAGTTTTTATACAGTTCTATTATTTTATCTTAGTAAATCTTTCATTCTGATTTCCATGTAACCTGTTCCAATAAGAAATGATAAGTATTCACCAGAAATCAATTCAGTAGTACTTACGGGGTGAAGCGTGAGTATAAACCAAAATGAGTTTGTTTAGACATTACAGTCTATAAGCACCTTACAGATCATCATAATAATAATTAAAACAAACAAAAAACGCCACCCAGAAGAAGGAATCAAAGTTACTCTATGCATTTTTGGTAAGACATTTTCACTGTTCATTTTCATAGACTTAGACAAACAGGTAGAGTAATTACTCTTCTAAAAGTACTAGAGATGAATTACCTTTGCCTGTCTAAGAGAACACAGTGATATGCTGTTTGATATTTACTATATTATTACCATAGAATCATAGAATCTTTGGGTTGGAAGGGACATTCATCTATGTGGAAAGTTTTGATTCTTTTTATGGGAAAAATTTTTAGTTCAGCTTTAGTTTGAGAATAGCTGTCATTGCTCAAGAACCATGAGATGAGGAAAGGTCTAAGCAAAGATGATGTGACACAAGGTTGTGAGAAAAGGTACTGTACTGGAAAGACTAATTAATCTTTCCTTCTTTAGTATTCTTGTTATCGACCTTAGTGCAAAAGGTTTAATTTTGCTGATAAAATTGAAACAAAGTTAGGATTCTTTGCCACTGCTGATAAATACAGGTTCGAAATCCAGTAAGTACAACGATGGATATAAAATAGATTCTATATTGAGGTTATGACTAGATTAATTTTTCATTAAATTGTGGAATTAATACACAATTAAAGAGATTTAATTATTCTTCCTCATATCTTGTCTCCATTTCTTTAGTTAAAAAATAATACCTTAGTTTTTCTTCACTTTGCTTTTGTGATTAGTCTTTGCCAAGTGCAGGGCTTAGTGCTGATGTTACTAGTGTACCCTTTTGAAGGGTTTTTTCAAGTACTCATCACTTGAGCACATCAGTGCTAAAGTTTTGTTGAGGATTGTTGCATGTTGCATCTTCAAAACAGAGCCAGTCCCTCCAGTCATTCTTTGCAGAAGAGGCTCCTCATATGGAGTGGAAGATGATCTTGATAGCACTCTCTTATGGGAGTCTGAAAGGTAACAAAAGACAATTTTAATTTCTTAATTTAAGAGAAAGATCCAGGTTTAATTTTCATTGCTCTGAAAAACAACCTCACTCTTCGCCTCCCCATTTTCAAGATCACTGCTGCTGTTCAGCATATTCCTAAGCTGTAACACAGACTTCCATGGAGTACTTCTGGTAAGCATTAGGAGAACTGATCAACACCTACCTTTCTTCCTTTTCTCTTTTCCAGTTGTTTTCAAGTATTGTCCACATACGAGTCTTCTCATGAGAAGTGTGGAAAAGATATTGAAAAAGCTTTTGTAGAGGAGGAACAAATACGAAGGAATGAAATGACATCTCCACAGTTACAAAGTCACAGAACTGGGATTAAAATTTAGATTTTTAGATTCTTGGCCTTGAGTTCACATGATGAACTTTGAAGGACAGAGAACATAAATTGTGTGTAATCAAGCTGTCCTTGCACGTAGAATAATTGGTCTGAATAGTATAAGCTGCCAGGGATTTAAAACTTGGCAGCTTAATTAGTTGCAACAAGGAAATGATAAACATGAAAGTGATCTTTACCCAGAGGCAACACAGGAAAACAGACAGCTGATATGGAAAGTAATTGTTTGAAGCAGTTAAACACAAAGACTGTTCTGTATCTATCCTCTGCTAGATGCTTACAAGTAACTGATTATTTCAGAGAGAAGTTAAAATGTGGTTTCAAAAGGGACTCTTAAAAATATCTAGCATAGAATCTTTTCAGCTATTTATTGATTTTGTGTTAGAAATTTTCATGCAATTTTATCTTAACCTTTGTTTTATGTATATTTTCTAGCAGCTTCACTGAATTTTAAATTCAAAGTATAGGTAACTATTACATTATTATACATAACATATAGCAGTAAATGGTGGCATGCACACTTAATACTGAACTGTATACATGGTATAACCAGTTAAGTTCTCTCCTATGGGGTTAAGTCATATATGTCTATATAAATTTAGAACAAAATTTCCCTGGCAAATACAAGTGTGCAGTGTATAACACACTCTAGAGATTATCAAACAAATCTATTGCCTAGCATATGGTTCATAGATTAAAAGCCTACTATTTTGCACTGTAGAGAATCTAATTCTTTATTACATTAGTCCTTAACTCTTTATTACCTTAGTCTTCATAGTGCTTTATATAGCTGTAATAATTTTCATGTGGTGCTTAATTGCTACATTGTGTATTGAAGAAGAGAGCGAAGTATTTGTTCTTTTAAATAGGTAGTGCATTCACAATGCGTTGCTTTGCTTCCATTATTCAGGCTATGTTGAAACATACATTCCCAAAATAGCCATTCAGTGCTTTTCTAAGTACAGTTTTATTTTTCACAGTACATTAGAAACCTATTGGAGTCCTCTGCTGGAGGTCTGTTTTGTAGCTCCTTTAGCTTTCTCATTGGATCCAAAGAGTAATGATAATTCTACTTAGCATTTATATGAATGGCAACTGGTGCAGGAGTCACAACGTCATAGCAGTGGTGAAACATCGTTGGACCTGC
Organism: Phaethon aethereus; assembly: GCF_964289735.1. Lineage (NCBI taxonomy): Eukaryota > Metazoa > Chordata > Aves > Phaethontiformes > Phaethontidae > Phaethon > Phaethon aethereus. The sequence continues at coordinate 16,868,453 of NC_138575.1, forward strand.
ATAACAATAAGAAAGTACAAGCTAAGAGGAGCTGTGAAGGAGTGCGTAAATTCGGTTTCCTCAGGTAAAACTCCTGAGGTCTTCACATAGAACATGAGTGGACTGAGGTGTCTGTGAAGGGGATTCACAAAGGTCAGTGGCTTGACCAGAGGACCAGCAAGCCATGCTGCAGGAGGTGGCAAGGGGAGAAATAGCTCCCTCTAGAGCGCGGCGATACCTGCCTCCTCTTGCATTTTCAGCCACGAATCTCCTAGAGTGAGGTGCCTTACCCAGGGTACTTCTTTTTCAAAAGAAGTCAGAAGAGTCAGTTCAAGGTGCAGTGGGGCTTGGTGCTTTGGGCACCCAGCACACCAGGTGAGGCACACTTGTTGAAAGGAGCTCAGCTTGTACAAGTGATTCTCTAGATTTCATACTAAAAGCATGTTCTGGGTCTATACAGCTAATGGTGTTACATTTTTGTATTAAACTTTTTGGACTGGAAGCAGAGCACCGCCACAGAGCATATTCAGGGCATGGATCAAAACAGTGTGAGTAGGAAGAGATCTAACTTGGGAATCTCAGGTTAGTGCATGCGAACTTGAGACTGATGCTTTGTTTACTGGCAGAAAAGCAGAAACGTGTACTTGGGATGCTTGCAGATTACTTTGTAGTAAGTGAGAGGCAAAGAACTAGGCTGTTCAGGCAATTTTTACTGTTGAAAGTGAAGAGGAAGTTTCAAAAGCAGCAGCTAGATGCTGCATTCAGGTAGCTTAACCATTCAAACATCAGAAATCAAATCCTTTGGTTTTCAGATTGTCATTTATATTTATTGTCATTATATGCTATATATACATTGCTTTTATGGTCTTACCCATCCTGAATATGAACGGGGGGAAAAAAAAAAATCTGTGTACGTTGGTGATACCGCTTGAAGGAATTTTTGGGGTCTGCCATGATTTCTTCCTTTCTCTGCTGGAACAGATGGGACGAGAGACAGCAGAAAAGACTGTGTGTAATAGAAGTGGACACTGCCAAGTTAATATTCACACTGCACGTATTTAAGTTTGCTGTGCAATTAATTTTGTTTTCTAAGGAAGGACAAAATGCAAGTCTGTCCAGATCTAGTCTTTGTGCAGTGTATGTCTGAAATGTATTACAAGGGTAGTATTTGATTATAGGAATACTAAACCTGAGATTAGATTTAGAAATCTCAATTAAAGCACCACAAGCGAGTGGCATGAATTCGACAGACACTGAGCCATTTCTTGGTATTTGGTGCCAGAAACATATAAAACCATAAATTCCTGAATGCAGATTTAGAATGGTCAGTTGAGGTTGTCGTCTTAGGATATTTTTGCCAAAACCAGTACTCCAAAAAAGGATCTCCTCTGCCACCATGAACAAAGAGCTCAGATGGCATCACTCCAGAATTACTCTTTTGGGTTTGTTTTTTAAACAGTCCTGAAATGACTGTTGATAATGTGGCTGCATCTGTGCATTTGAGCCCAGGGAAGATTTTTGTGCCAGTTATTTCCCAGAACTTTTTTTTTTCCCCCTTACATAGGACATATGCTTAAGATTGTTACTAGTAAGGGCATTGTGCCCAGTAGTGACTGCAGCTATGGTGTACTCATATGCACAGATGCATGCTGTTACTCCTCATTGCTCATCATGGAGTTTTCCCTGAATGACCGTGGGATCGGTGCCAATAGATTTTATTTATTTCTTTTATTATTTATTTATTTATACATATCTGTTGGTGTGGTTCTGTAATAGACTAATTCAGAATGAGAAGAAAATGTATACTTACTGCAACGCTCTTAATGTATACTTCCACCATTTATTCCAACATCATTGAGTGTATGTGTTAAGGTCATGACAGTGGCTTTAAGAGCTCCTCCCTAACAATACAGCGATGCTAAAGGCTTCTGTGGCACAGCAGTGGCTGCCTTGCTGCGTGCTTGGGCGCTGCCATCCTGCACCATGTGCCAGGGCCTTTGTCAACCTCACTTACTCTCACTCACTCGCTCACTCACTCACTAGGTTGGAAAGGACCTTCAAGATCATCAAGTCCAACCATTAATCCAGCGCCACCATGTCCCCTAAACCATGTCCTGAAGTGCCACATCCACACGTTTTTTGAACACTTCCAGAGATGGCGACTCCACCACCTCCGTGGGCAGCCTGTTCCAATGCCTGACCACCCTCTCAGTGAAGAAATTTTTCTTAATCTCCAATCTAAACCTCCCCTGGCACAACTTGAGGCCATTTCCTCTTGTCCTATCGCTAGTTACTTGGGAGAAGAGGCCAACACCCTCGTCGCCACAACCCCCTTTCAGGTAGTTGTAGAGAGTGATGAGGGCTCCTCTCAGCCTCCTCTTCTCCAGACTAAACAATCCCAGTTCCCTCAGCCGCTCCTCATAAGACTTGTGCTCCAGCCTCCTCACCAGCTTCGTTGCCCTTCTCTGGACACGCTCCAGCACCTCAACATCCTTCTTGTAGTGAGGAGCCCAAAACTGAACACAGGATTCAAGCTGCGGCCTCACCAGTGCCGAGTACAGGGGCACAATCACTTCCCTACTCCTGCAGGCCACACTATTTCTGATACAGGCCAGGATGCTGTTGTCCTTCTTGGCCATGTAGGCACACTGCCGGCTCATGTTCAGCTGGCTGTCAACCAGCACCCCCAGGTCCCTTTCTGCCGGGCAGCTCTCCAGCCACTCCTCCCCAAGCCTGTAGCGTTGCATGGGGTTGTTGTGGCCGAAGTGCAGGACCCAGCACTTGGCCTTATTCAACCTCATACTTGACCTCGGCCCATCGATCCAGCCTGTCCAGATCCCTCTGCAGAGCCCTCCTACCCTTCAGCAGATCAACACTCCCACCCAACTTGGTGTCATCTGCAAACTTACTGAGGGAGTACTCGATCCCCTCATCCAGATCATCTATAAAGGTATTGAACAAGACCGGCCCCAGAACCGAGCCTTGGGGAACACCGCTTGTGACCGGCCGCCAGCCGGATTTAACGCCATTCACCACAACTCTCTGGGCTTGGCCATCCAGCCAGTTCTTTACTCAGTGAAGAGTAAACGTGTCTAAGCCACGAGCCGCCAGTTTCTCCAGGAGAATGCTGTGGGAGACGCTGTCAAAGGCTTTACTAAAGTCCAGGTAGACAACATCCACAGCCTTTCCCTCATCCGCTAGGCGGGTCACCTGGTCATAGAAGGAGATCACGTTGGTCAAGCAGGACCTGCCCTTCATGAACCTGTGCTGGCTGGGCCTGATCCCTTGGTTGTCCTGCACATGCCCTGTGAGCACTCTCAAGACCAACCGCTCCATAATCTTCCCTTCCTTGCAGAGGAGGTTTTCCTCACTGGGTTAACTGTTGGCTTTCTCATGTCCAACCCTATGTCCCCAGCAATATATTCTGCTATCGATTATATCTTTTCCCCTTTTCCTTTTCCAGGATCCCTTGACAGTCAGTCATCTCAGTAGCCTAAGTTCTGGTTAAATTATTTTTTTCCCTTGTGCATCCTCTTGCCTTTCAGAAGTGCAGCCCATTGTCTGGCCTGACACTTGTTCTAGTGGAGTGACTGGGATGTTGTATTCAAGTATTTGAAACCTGATACAAAGAAACCCAAAGCCTTTAAGACAGTAGAGGACTTTCTGTTGGTTTTGAGCTGTCTGGCTGCTCGATTCTTAAGAGCAGTGTTGTCTCTGGCCCCTTGGCTTTGATAATTGTAACGTTGGGACAAGTAGGAAGGAAGCTGAAGGGCAATTGCGGGCTTCCTCGGTTTTAAAATTGACACTAGCGTGTAGTTCAGCAACCTAGGAAAGGAGCCTTGATCCAGCAACTAATGATTGATTTCTACAAAATAGGCAAGACTTGGACTTAAAAGTTCTTAGGAAATCTGTATTAGAAAGTCAATCACTATCTTAAAATAAATATATAGCTTGATAGACAAATAGGCTTTATTATGTCTCTGTTAAGTTTTTCTTAGTGATCAGAAGATGCTGCAATGACCTACTCATTATTTTAGACCAATTTCATGGATTCTTAACAAGAATTCATTGCAATCATTCTCATGGCTTGAGCTCTAAAAATGCTAAGCTCTCGAAGATAAATATTACTAATGCAACATCTTCTAATTAAAATTGAAAAGGATAGAATATTAAGATTTCACATATGGATTAATACTTGTAGTGTCACTGGAATATTAACTATTTGCCATAGACAAATTCTTTTGATCGTTTTTATGATTTCAATATGGAAATAAAGTTCTGTATGTGGAAGACTGAGTTTTTAGTAAGATAGTTACAGATATGGGAGATCTTGTACGGGTTTACAAAGATCTTTTGTCTGGTTTTGTATGACCATTTAAAAATCTGTAAACTTTTAGGTTCGTAATAGTATGTTATCTGTAAGTGAACTGACTCATTTAAAAAAAGAATAGAGTGTGTTTTCGTGGAAGGAAGTATTTTTCTTTTAAAATCTAGTCTCCTGTGCTTAGCTGCTGAGGTTTCATAAGATAACCATAATTTACTTGAAAATAGAAGAATTGGAGGAGTGAAGGAGAGGATTGGGTTTTTTTTTAGGTTGAGGGGGGTGGAGGGTGTTGTTTGTTTTTTAAATTACATTTTTGAAAAGTTGTTAAGTGAACAGCAGGAGTGCAAGATAAAGCATTCAGAAATGAGGAGATATCGGAAATCATTTATTCTGTGCAGGGAGTAAAATGGTAAGATGATGAGAGAGCAGACAGAGCTGCTCTGGGACAGAGGAAAAGGGGCAGGAGCTGGTCTGAGCATGGTGGCTCAGACCATCATGGGGCTAAGTGAGCAGAAATCAGGAATCAGTAGCAGAGAAAATGGGCAGTAATGTGGCCGCATCTGTAAAGATCTGGAAAGATTGTGTCGTATTTCATTACACCATCAAAGGCCAAATTAGGGCTTGGCAGCTTTGTGGCTGTAGGATTCATTTATTTAATGTGTTACTCTACAGCCTGTAAGTACATACTACCTGTCTTCACTGTGTGGGTGTGGTACCATCTCTGGTGTATACAGGACCATGGTCTTTGAAGAACTGGCAGAAAATGTTAGACATACCGGTTGTGAGCTGTTAGTCCTACCTAATCACTCTGAACTAGCCACATTCTCCCAAGTAGTTGTGCAATGCTTATGTCCTACAAGGAGATACATGCATGTATAGTAATGAATTTGCTGCTAATGGGAACAGTGGGGCTAATGCTTTCAGGACTGAGTCACTTACCTTGGCCATGGAAAGGACTATTTTTAAATGGACATTTTCATGTAGTTCCATTTGTATACATTGACATATGTATTTGTCATATGTTTATAATTAGGAAAAATGTAAACAAAGCTCAGATACTCCAGTGGTAGGTGACAGTATGATACCTTTAGGCAGTTATTTCAGTGCTGTCTAATAAAATGTGAAATGGTTTCCTCAGGAAGCTCCACCAACAGGGTTACTAAGAGCTGGCCTATATAAAGCTCCACAGAGTTTATGTGGGGAATCTGACCCTGCTGGGGTGAATAAAAGAACTAGAGGTGCAATATTTTGAAGATGTGCCATCTGAAAAGCAGCACTGTGCAAACTGAATAACACTGTCTTGCCATGGATGAAAAAATGCTCTTTTTTTCTTAACTGAAAAAGGACTGTAAGGTCAGATCCTTTAAAGAACAGTGAAATTACGTTTTTTGTTAAACACTTTATAGTGCATTTATTAACATATGATTTTCCTTCTGCCTGCCTGGAAGGGAAGTTTGGGACATTTAGCATGATTCTATTCGGATACTAAACGATGGATGAAAAGTTGGGGTAAAATTGTGGTTATCATTTTCTTATTCATAAACAAAAATTAGAAGTAATATGTTTTTTCCCAAAAGATAAATAAATATTTAGCACAGAAGCTTGCTTTTTCTTCAGAGAGCATCCATGAACTAGGTAAAAGAAAGCCTGTTTCATTTTTTTTCCAGTACTTTTCAAGATCCCATACTCCCAGCTTGCTAACTCTGTCTCTTATAGCAAGACTATAGTGTATATAGTCCCTTTGCTGCTGGGCTTGGCTTAAGCAAAGGGGCTAGCTTGCTTTTTTTTTTTTTTTTTTTAAAATGCTATGTACATTTAGCAAGTCTGTTGATTTTAATGAGGACTGATTTGGTTTTTTGGGACCCAGACAGCTTATGGCAGGCATTAGTGCTTTCCAGCATTAGAATACTCTGGAATATTAAACATAATTTAAATTAAACTGATGATGTCAGAATAAATGAATAATTGAATGAGATATATTTTGTGAAACACCTGAGGGATTTTCTTTCACTGCTTTTATACATATTAATTTTCAGGGAGCACTTATCTGAGTGAGACTCTGGAGTGTCATTATTCTGCTGCAGGTAGTACCTGCAGGTAGTAGTGGATAACTGCAAATAGTCATCCTCCTCTTCCCAAAAGCCTCAGTGGTTTCCATTTATAAAATAGGAATGATGGTGTTTTTTCGTGTTCATAGAGGTTCTGTTAAAGAGTTACATGCCTATATGTTGAGTGCAGACAGTGAAGCCAAGGGGAAAATGTTGATATTATTTTGGGTTTTGTTGCAATGGTAAGCTTATAGGTGTTACCAAGTCCAGCCTATTTGTTCTGTGCTGGAAACTGCATGTCTGTTTTGGGAAGAGGAAGAGGATCTAGACTTCGTTCCTCCCAGTGTTTTCATTTAATTTCCAGCTCTGCCTGTTAATCTTCAGTTTGACTCTCCAGTTAAATTCAACCTACTTCTTCAATGGATTTAACAATAGGTTTCTGTCCTTGAATTTACAGAGCACATTGCCTGTTACAGACTTATGTGAGGGTTTGGTATTAGTTTTTGCCCTTCCCTCCCCCCCTTAAATAGTAGTTCTAAATCCTCCTTGTACTTTACCATATTTCTGTTATGAAGAAGAAAACAATTTCCCTCCCCCCCAGTTTCAGGTGAGACCTGTGGAGGACCCACATAAGTGGGTGAAATGACTAAGCATGAAAAGCACTCTGGCTGTGTGCAGAGATGTATCTGGTGCAGAACAAGTAAGCAAAAAGAAAACACATTTTTCTCAATCTCGCAGCAGATACTGCAAGAGTATTTTCAAATGACCCAATAGCTATGTGACAGTATCCCATTAAATTAGAGAAGTTAATTCCTTTTTGTATCTTGGTGATCTTAAGCCTTGAAAAGTATTTTTAATCCCTGTCAAACACTGGTACACTTACTTTGCTTAATAGCTATAGAATTTAGTCTCTTTGGACAGTAAAAAAAAAATCCAATGTTTTCTTAACATAATTAAATGGTAATCCTTAAAATCTTTTCATGTGCCTTGCACGTGGATAATGTGTGGTGAATCAGAGAACATGTTGGGTGTAAAGAATTATCTGTCAAACAGTACCAAATGCTGAGGGGTTTTATTATCAAAATATACTGATTGTAATAAATGACATTCACTATGTCATTTCACTATGTGCTGAAAGCATTTACAACACAATACATCATTACTGCTAAATGAGGAATTTGAAGGTATAATTACAGTAGGTAAGCATACAGTGGCACTCCCCCAGGTTGCCTCCCAGGCACGCTTTTTGAAAAATACAGTATAGACTTTGAGATGGTACAGCAACGTTTTCCTCAGAGAGCTCTCATGACTTCAGAAGTGGAAGTATGGGAAAGAATATTCAACTGTTGGTCTTAAATTGGAGTCCTGTAAAACAGCAGTCTGCTTCAGTAAGATTTCAGGATGTAGTCCTCAGATATTTTGCCTTCTTAACCTGAAAATAAAGGTACGTGTATCCATTAGTCCTGTTGTATAGCTGAATTCCGGTTGCCTTTGGAGCTAATAAGCTGGAAGGGTCTTATTGATTTCCAGTGGATAGATGATAAAAGACTTCTTGTTTGTACATTGTCATACAGGCACATCTCATCTGTGCCACTGAAGGTGCTGCTGACATGCACAAACTAACATCTTGTAATCGATTAAATTTCTTGTTAAGTATCTTTTGGAAGACAACAGCGGATATAACGAAATATCTTCTGCTATCCTGCTAAAGCAATTCATCACGGGAAATAAAACAAGATGCATTGCATTTAACAGAATGGTATTAAACACAAAATTTGTATGTGTATATATATAATTGCACATGGAGTAATATATTTGAATATACAACATTTTCTTGTGTAAGTATCATTGTTCACATTCTCTGTGATTTTTAAATGCATGAGGTGAAACCACATTTACTAGTATATTTGAAACATAACAACTGTTACTTTTTAGAGAGCAGTGGGGTGCCTTGCAGGAGGGACTGGCACTGAAACAGTACCGTGCAGAGTAAGAACCTTGAGACAAGCTAATCATGTTGTTTTGGGTGCTGCCAGTCTGCAGTAGGGCACAAGTATAGGTCATGAGGTACATTTTCAAAATACGAATTGAAGGAAAGTGGTATATGTGCTAAAAGGGGAAAGCAATCAAGTCATGTGATTTCAAGCAAGAGGCAGCCTGCATAATTTTCAAAGGTTAAGTAAGTGAAAAGATGAAGAAAAAGTTTACAGTCAAGTTGGATCAGAGGAGAGCAGAGGTTGTGAGGGGATCGTACAAGACTGGAAAGAACTCGTTTGGCTGGACAGATTTGCCCTGTCTGTCACTATGTGGTCTTTCAGAGGGTGATTGAGGTTGTTCAATGTTCCCTTTTTCAACTTAACAGTTGATCCTTTAAGATTTTAATTTTCTAAGGAACCTGAAGGCTGTAAACTGACTAATGTGATAGTCCTGGGACTGATGCCAAATAGTAGTGATGAAATGGATTTTTGCAGCTTTTGTGATCAACTTTATTATATGTCTAATGTCAAAGATAAGGTTAGATCTTATCCTTGCTGTGACTTTCCATTTTCATTATCCATAGCTAATGGAGATTCAGCATCAACAAAGTTTTGTCTGGCAAAGGCAATTCCCATTGAAAAGTAGATCTGTGCTCAGATATTTCATAATATCGGTGCTACTGTTGCTATTAATATTACTAATTTATATTATAGGAGTTCAGAAAGGAGGCGATCGAATTTGTGTTTCACAGGATCACAGACTGGTTGAGGTTGAAAGAGACCTCTAGAGGTCATCTGGCCCAACCCTCCTGCTCAAGCAGGAGGTTTACAAAGCAAGATAAGAGATTAGGCAGATGTCCATCTACAGTTTCTCCAGGAGAATGCTGTGGGAGATGCTGTCAAAGGCTTTACTAAAGTCCAGGTAGACAACATCCACAGCCTTTCCCTCATCCACTAGGCGGGTCACCTGGTCATAGAAGGAAGTCAGGTTGGTCAAGCAGAACCTGCCTTTCATGAACCCATGTTGGCTGGGCCTGATCCCTTGGTTGTCCTGCACATGCCCTTTGAACGCCCTCAAGATGAACCTCTCCATAATCTTGCCCGGCACGGAGGTCAGGCTGACAGGCCTGTAGTTCCCAGGATCCTCCTTCTGGCCTTTCTTGTAGACAGGCGTGACATTGGCAAGCCTCCAGTCATCTGGGACCTCCCCTGTTAACCAGGACTGCTGAGAAATGTTGGAGAGTGGCTTGGCAAGCTCCTCTGCAAGCTCTCTCAGTACTCTTGGGTGGATCCCATCACGCCCCATAGACTTGTGGGTGTCCAGGTGGCTTAACATGTCCTTAACTGCTTCCTCCTGGATTGTGGGGGGGTTATTGTGCTCTCCATCCCCATCTTCCAGCTCAGGGGGCTGAATACCCTGCGGTTATCTGGACTGGCTATTAAAGACTGAGGCAAAGAAGACATTAAGTACCTCAACCTTGTCCTCATCCTTGGAGACAATGTTCCCCACCATATCCAGTAAGGGATGGAGGTTCTCCTTGCCTCTCTTTTTGTTGTTAATATATTTGTAGAAGCATTTTTTATTATCCTTTACGACTGTGGCCAGACTGAGCTCTACCTGGGCTTTTGCCTGCCTAATTTTGTCCCTGCTTGACCTAGCGAGATCCTTGTACTCTTCGTGAGTTGCCTGCTCCTTCTTCCAGAGGTGATAAACTCTTCCTTTCCCTGAGTCCTAGCAAAATCTCCCTGTTCAGCCAGGCCGGTCGCCTTCCCCACCAGCTCTTCTTATGGCACATGGGGACTGCCTGCTCCTGTGGCTTTAAGATTCCCTTCTTGAAGACTGTCCAACATTCCTGGACCCCTTTGTCCTTCAGGGCTGTCTCCCAAGGGAGACAGTCATATATATATCAACTTCCTATCTTGTTTTCATTTCCAGTACTTTGGCACCTAATTTCCCATATGCTGCTCTTACTTTCTCCTGCTCTTTCTGTGAGTTCATCTACATAGATGAGTTGCCACAGTTTAACTGATGAAAGTGTCAACTTAAACTTTTTTCATTAAATCCCTTTCATAACATAGGTGTAAATGAGTGGGACGGGCAGATGCAAGCTTGCTCTGTCTGCAATCCTGCTTTGCTCTAGAAGATGTTCTCAAGCTTATATAGTCCATCTTTCAGTCAACTATAGTTACCCGATGTGCCTGGCCTCTTCCCAGCAGTGGTAATACTGATGGGAGTTCCCTGGCTTGTGCTTCTTGTTTCTTCAGCACCTCTGAATCTTCAGAAATGCCAGACGCAATAAGATTGTTGTGTTCAAGCTGCAAACAAAAGACTAAAAAGGAAAGTGTGTATGTGTGCAGGATTAAAAACAGTTAATAACAATAGTACTATATATTATATAATATATTTATATGTTATATATAATAACCTTGATGCATCTGGAATTGTCTATAAGACCTGCTTAAAGGGGGGAAATTCTCATTTTCTTTAAACATTGGATGTCATTGCTTAAAAAGAATACTAACTTTAAAGGAGAAGAGGGAGGAAAGCCTTCGGGGGTGCTTCATTTCCTCCAGTACTGTGCATTTTCAGTACATAGTCTAAGGCTTAGTCTGAGGATTCTGGAATATAGAAATCTTTCAGGATTTTTTTTTAATGTACAGCAACTCTTGATAGAACAACTTCATAATTTTCACTCAGAAGTGATCAATATTAAAATCTTTCTGTATATATCCAACTCAGTTACTTTGTGTGGCTTTATAATTGTCTGTATTTATTTGCTTTCTAAGATACAGTACTTGCTTAAAAATTCCAAGGATACACATGTGCTTTTGTAATTTTCTTCACATTTTAGAAAATAAACTAGGACTGCACAACTTTGTCGCTGAAATTGCATTCCCTTGCAAGAGCTGCAGTATTCACTGTGGTTGTATAATATCACAGCTTGACCTTTTTCTGCCACATTGTTTTTTTCCTTGTCAGGAAGAAATTAAAAAGACCTGTCATTTTGATACATTAATGGGCAGTTAGGGCTGCTCAGGTTGGTATAAAAAATGGACATACAAAAACAGGTAAACATAAGCAAATATATTTAGTGGTTATCATAATCTATGCAAGTGTTCTTTTAAACTTTTCAAATTATATCGCTGTGCCATGATAAACATGAATGTCATTGCCCGGCACCCAGGCTTTGGTAGCTTGGCATTTGCATTTGCAGAATCGAAATTTCCCTGGTTTGTTTTCTGTAGAAATGAAAGATGTTGTTTGTTTATGGATAAACAGTAAGCTTCTAGTTGAGAATATATAACCAGTGAGCACAGTAAGCAACCAGAAGGAATGTAGGGGAGCAGAAGGTGCCTGTTTGTATATGTCAAACTAGTAGACATCTATGTGCTTGTATGTGGTTCTTTATTCTTTGCTTTTTTAACCATATAGAATCAGTACGCTATACATTGCTGCTGACAACTGGCAATTTCTGACTTCCCAGTAGAATTGGATTTTGAGAAGATTTAGATGTGTGGCTTCCTGAAGCCTTGTCTGGTGGAAGTAAATAGGAGTTTCATAGTAGATGTCAGCAGGCCAAGACTTGGCATTTATTGTTATTTTCCTACCCTTAAGAAGAAAAAGAAAGGTGTACTGGGAGATCAGAGACTGTTTGGATTATTTTGGTGACTAGAACAGTGCAGTATGATGTAAGTTTTGACAGGCAGTTAGCAATTTAATTTAGAGAGCCTTAAGAAGTGAGGATGCATTAACATTAGTGTTTTAATTCAGATGTCGTCTGTGCTTCATGAATCTCCATCTCTCCAAGATTTGCATTCTTGCCGGGATCTCAGAGTGTGCAACTCTTTCAGACAAAATGAGCCTGGGTGAGGTGTTGCAGTTGCTAACGGGAAGGGAGACCACAGGGCCAGGCGCAGTACCCATGTGTATGTAGATACTGGGTCCTCAGTACCAACAGTTGCACTCTGGAGGTCCCCTCCTGCTGCACCACGAGTTGGTTGTGTAGGCATGGCCTCAAATGGCTGTACTGGTAGGGAAGAGGAGCTGAGGAAGGGAGCTGGGAAGATCTGAATACCTTGTCTTAGCCAATGGGCGAGGCAGTGACATCCAGCAATAGGTGCAATTATTTATGGCTGGTAGTGTCTTAAATGGTTCAAGCACTCTTGCAAGTAGTCAGCTGAGCATATTGTCTGTCATGGGTTATTAATTGAAATAAAAAGTGGTTTATGCTTAGAATAGAAAAATGTGGGCCACTAAAATTTCTGAGGATAACACATTGGGCATTAAGACAACAAGGTGACATTTAAAGCAAGCTGCGCTTTGACCGGGGCGGGGGGGAAGTGAGCTTTGACATTTTTGATGATTATCACTGTGTGAAAGCCTATAGGCTGCTAGGTATTTGAGGGCTTGAATATTCAGTAATTCAGTCAGCACAAATTAATAGAACAAGATGAAAAGTTCTTCTGCAGCATGAAAAAACTACTTGTGTTTTCTTGAAGGTTTATTTAGCTCTCCCTGAGAACATAGGCACAATATCTGTGTTCATTTGATCTCTGTGAAAAATGGAAGAAGGCTTCCTTTTTTTTTCCCCTTTTCATTTTGCTCAGTTGACTTATTTATGAGTTACTGTTTGTGTGGAATGGTTGATTCGTTTTAGAGGGAAGTGGAAACTTCTGTCAAATGCTCCTGTTGGGTATAAATTCATGTCCCTGCAATGTGGTGCTAAGACATTTCAAAGCAATCGTATTCTGGTTGAGACAAAAATAATATGATAGAGAAGGTTTTGGGTGCTTCAGCGATGGTGAAATAAAACTGCAAAACCTCAAACCAGGAGGTTGCAAGTGTCACTTGCAACGTGTTGGATGGCATAGATTAGTTCTGTGTGACCTTTAGTGGGAGTGAAAATGTATTTGATTTTTGAGCTGTCTTTCCCTAGACAGTACACAGAGTGCTAAAATCCTGCCTGTTTTGGAAGAAGAAAGATAGAGCACAAAGCAACAGCTGGATTTGAAAGCGGATTTATTTAAATTAAAAATGCAAACCTCTTTTCTAGCAGAATATGATTGACCATTGAAAATATAAACAGCCAAGGGAATGGCAATTTGTCTCTTGATGTCTTCCAGTCAAAACTTTAGTGAAGCACAAGTTATGCCTTGGTTATGCCTGATTTCCCAGGGTAATAGGGTGTTAGTCTGCAGCTGCATTATGCAGGAGGTCACACTTGATATTTGTTATGATCTTTTTTTATTTAAAATCAGAAACTATAACATGAGCCAAATTGGAATCAGCGGTGTTCGTATTTGTCTTTTCCTCTGCTCACAGGTACTACAGTGCTACCATTTTGCAGATGTCGGGAGTTGAAGACGACAGGCTTGCAATCTGGCTGGCTGCACTGACAGCATTTATAAACTTCATTTTTACTCTTGTGGGAGTCTGGCTTGTTGAAAGAATGGGTCGCCGGAAACTTACACTTGGTAGCTTAATGGGTGAGTACTTAATTAGTGTATTGTATATTCCTCGTAATTATTAATAAAATTAAAATAAAATCTCAAGTGTTAATTTTATCAAAGCAGTCCTCTAAAATAACAGTGTTGACCCCATCTTCTGCCTGTAATCATATAGCTTTTCAAGACTAGTAGTATAATACCACAGCTAAGGGCTGATTTTAAAAATAGAGATTTAGCATGTTATTTTTTCAGGTGCAGTTGCTCCTTCAAGCCATGTTTGGCAATGTTTTCATTTAGCTTTTAAAGCCTTTTTTTCAGTATAAGGAAACAAATGTTTGGAACTTCACAGCTGGTAAGTTTCTAAATCTCATGTGTGTATATGTGAGATATAATTTCTGTTTCATTAATGTAAATTCAGAACATCTTAACAGAACTACTGGAGAAAGCGTATTGCATAGCCATTGCAACACTTTTTAAAAAGTAATGCAGTTCTTTGCATAGTTATCTCAAATACAAGACAGTAAATACCTTACCTACACTAATGTAATTTTAATTCATCTCCTATATGAGATACTAAAAGACAGAATTCTCTATTTGTACGTTTTGTCCAAATATTCAAACACTGTAACTCATGTAGCCATCTCTTGGAAGGTGGAAAAGGCAGAGCAAGCAATCTTGCCTATGCTCAGCTGCGTCCTACCATTTACCCAGTAAGTCCTTGCTTGCTCTTGCCTTACGTGCTTGTTCTGGCTGAAGGAATCTGTGACTGATACCTGCCTCTGCCTGGAAGGTTCAGACATTTCCAAGAACGGGGTTTGGAAAAGAGAAACAATTCCTGCTCCTCTTGAAATCATGTTCACAAGTGTTTAACTGGGAAGGTTTAATGTCTCCATATTTTGTTCTGTTGTCGCTGTCAGGGATCCAAACTTCTGGTTAATGCAACACAGCAGAGTGGGTGACCACCTGCCAAGTTGCTGGCCATCTGCAGTTCCCAAGGGATGGGAGTTAATCTACACTCACAGTATTTGAATGCATTTATATAGGCAAAACGGTGATGGCACAGTGTCACATCTGATTTGATACACAGTTACACAAATTTGTAAATTAAAACATGCAGTTTGGAGGCAATTTGGTATTTCCAAATTGTAATAAATCCGTATTTGGTGTATCACCATTTTGATTTGGAGTCGAGAAACCTGAAGTGTTTTTCACAATCCAAATTCAGAAATGTGGTCATGACAGAGGAGATTAGAAAAGCACGTTCCTCACGTCTTAAAAAATAAAGAACAAAAATCTCAGATTGCAAGTTTTATCACAGTCTACCTCCAGATCAGTTAAAATACATCTCCCCTATAAGTTCTTCTATGACTCCATCCAGTGCCAAGTCTTTCAGAGGGGAAATATCCAGTTCTGTACCATTCCTTATGCTCAGTACCCTTTTTTCCCGTGTGGTACTTGTCAGTTTTCTTGTCTTTCCGAGAAGTGGATCTCTCCTGGCACTGCACTTCTGGTTCTTGGGTGCTGCCTCTCCTTTGTACTCTATTGGAATGGAGTATTTATATATTTGGCTCTGATACCTCGTACGTCTGGCCAGCCCATAGGGAGTTTATTGCTTATCTGGACCCAGCTGTCTAGATGTGATTCCCATGTGGACTTCTGACAGAAAAAATTGTCTATGGACCATCGCAGAACTCTTTGCTTTTTGGCTCTGGTTAACATATTCAAAGGTCATACATTTGAAATGTAGATATAAATGTCTCTTACAAAGCATATTAGTCATAGAACAGAGAAGAATATAGAAATTAGACACAGAATTAATGAACAAGAATAATACAGTTAAGAGTTACTTGTTTACGATGTTTGGAGACAAAGTAATTGCTTGCTGAAAATATTCTTGGTCCTTCTGTGGTCAGTTGCCAGTCTGCAGCATCACCTGACCCATGCTCCATTGCTTGCTGTGTGCTTTATCATATGGTCCCTCCTTAAGGAAGATACAAATAATGACAGTAATGAAATCATATGTCACGTCTCTGTACTATTTAGAAATTTTTTATGCAACGTTTGATACTTTGATTTAGGTAGTGGTGGATATGATGTGTTTTCCTTAGCAAGAGGGCTGTTTAATAAAATGATAATTACTAAATCTGCTGATGGATTTGATTTCCATAATGAATTTTCTTATGCGGTAAGCTTATATTTTAGTGCTGTACTTCGGTTTGCGTTTCTAAGTTAACACTTGGAAACACTGAGTTATTACTGTCTGCTTCTCTGGTCTTTGGAGAAGCCAGGTATGCCCCAGTCTCTCATTACATAAAATGAAGACAAAACTACTACCTTTGTCTGCTGCTGCAAGGGTGTGGTGGTTTTTTTTGGTAAAGGTTATTTGAGTTCATGTTTGTTAGATGATAACCTACAAGGATAATCAGTAGAGAGATAGTAACATTAATATTTTGATTAAAAGCCAACATACTGTAATTTAATTTTGTAAACCCATGCAGCTTTTCCTGCTTTCTGAAAACATTTGGAAAAGAGCTATTTTACATTTAATTTAATATATCTTCATAATATTCCAAATATGAGAAACTTTTGAAAAATTGAGTCTTTTAGATAGATCCAGAAGCATTTGGAAAATTACAGTAAACTGCTTCTGCCAACAAAAAAAAAAAGTAAAAAAATTACACCTTCTTATTTCTCTTTACTATAGTTACTGATTCCTCTTAATTGCCCATTCATTTTATATCTTGGCATCATTTCTTTACCTTTCTTTTCTTCTTTTTCTTCCGTTAATTTCTTTCTTCAAAGCTGTTAATTGGGAAACATGCAGAAATTTTGACAGTGCAGTATCCATTTTATTTGTCTTTTCCTTTTTCCCGTTCAGAAATTGTCAATTTGAAAGCATGCCCAAATTTCTTGGGCATCAGACAATTTGTATCTCTTTTTGTAACAGAGAAGATCTAAAATATCTTCAGGATATTTCTTTTTTTTTTTTTCCTTCATCTCACTAATGATGTACTGTAATTGTATGTTTTTGTTCATCATGGACAAACTTCCCACAGAATGAAAATATGTAACAAACTTCATTTGCCAAGTTTACACATTCAGTACTTTTCCAAAGAAATAAGACATTTGCAGAGGTACTGGAAGTGAGTAGTAGTGTATTTGGTTAACCTAAAAGACAGACAAAGCATATTTAGAATGAATATAAATAAGATTATAGGCCCTGTCTAAAGATATTTGCTGTCTGGTCTATTGCTTTTCCAAAGTACAGTAAATCTAGTGCAATATCCAGCCTGCCCAGAAAACTGGGGTTATTAGCGTACCTACTAGCCACAGCAGTACAAAGCCAAGTATAGAATAAACTGAAATCACATTTTATGGGGGGTAGGTGCTTTCTCCACATACAGTTTGTGGTTGAGTTTAAGGTCTTAGTTGCCTTGGTTTCAGGTATATGTGTGGTCCAATCATCTGCAGCTTGTGCATATTAATGCCTATTAGCCACGGCTGCTGCACAGGCACATTCATGAATAATTTTATTACACAGACCTTGGTACTTAAGATATTATTTATATTTCAGGAAACGTTTTTCACATACTTGGTGTGTTTGCCTGCGAGGAAGCTCTTGCTTTTTCTCTTTAAAAGCACCATCTAACCCGTCCCTGAAATTACCAAACAACCCCTCTGCCCTTCACCCACCAAAAAACCCCAAATCCCAAACTAAAAAACAGATTATGTGTAATTTCTTAAAGATTACCAGAGTGACATGTTAAGGTTTTTAATGTAGTGGCATTTCTAAAGGTTTGCGCAGATGCATTTCTGAGAAAATTGCTCACTTGCTTCTAACACACAAAGAAGGGATGATGAGGAGTATTTGGAATTGAATACAGTATCCTTCATTTGCCCTCAACTATTAAGTTATATCACTGCATGCTTCTGAATATATGCTGCCTTCCAACTGGGGTGTGCTTCAATGGTTTGTGAGTCTGTTTTTGGTATGGGAAGGATAATGTTATTAGATCATTAGTAACTAACTCACAAATAATGTTATTACTAATTTTGTATTTTTATATCAAGCTATACGTGCTATATGTGACCTCTCAAATAAAATATGCCACATAAGTAGTGAGTATACATATAGGTATACGGTATATTTTACACAACATAGAACTCAATGCCTTGTCAAGTAGCAAGCTGTAAAGGTTTCATAAGTCTGAGTTTGGGATAGTTGCAGCAGTATCATGAGTAGTGAAGTATATAAATTTTCATGAAAATGTCACACACACATAATACGTAGTATCAAATAAGGTGAGAAAACTATGGGTTATGTTTCAGTAACGGCCTGTTGTACAAGGTACAAACCTTTTTTGTCATCTTCCCGCTCGTTATTTTGCCCAGCTCGTGCACAAGGAATTTGTTGTGAGAGACAGGAGCAAATAGATGGAAGGGGGCTTTTTCCTAGCAGATGTTGTGTGTGCTCTTTGAAACAATATCAGAAATTGCAGTTGGGCTTTTTGGTGGTGTTTTTATGAAAAGTCAAATTTCTCTCATTTCACAAAGGGTAGTCGAGTCAATGAAAAAGCTAATGCTATTTTCTGTTTTACAGGAAAGCCTGCAAGTCAGGGTGTGGGAGTGGGAAAAAGTGTGGTGATTTCAAAGTCACTGTTACTTTATTTTCAACACCAAAAAAAAAATCCATTCATTAATGCAGTCTTCAATTCCACATATAAAAGCCAAAAAGTCTCAACCTATTAATTTAATATCCGGACATTAAACCTGATGCACTTGACTTTAACATCTAACCTAATTAAAGATATGTTGAAGCACAGGGTATTTTTCTTAGGTTCTCATCACAACTCCTTAGCAAATGCTGTGTGTCTTGCTTTCCCAAGCATAGTTCAGTTCAACAGAGAATTATTTCATGTGCTTTGGAGAAAAGTATCACATTGTTCTTTATCTGTATTTTTAGGTACTGCTGTAGCACTCATTATCCTAGCTTCGGGATTTTTGCTATCAGCTCAGGTCTCGCCAAGAATCACACTTAATCCAGCAGATCCTTCACATCAGAACTCTACCTGCACAAAATACAGGTGAGATTTCATGATCGTTCATCCAGTCTTCTTGAAGATTGTTTCCAGTTAATTGAGTTTTACAACCTAATGTGAGTAATAGACAATTATTCACAAAGTCTAGTACAAGGAATTAACTAAGTACCTAAAGTTAAAATCCTAACTTCCCTCAATAGACAAGATTAGACTCTTTGCTTAAATGCTGTGAATAATCCTTTGGAGTTTCTTGAACTAAATAAGGTGATTAAGCAGCAAACTCCGCATTTGAGATCTCCTCTGTTATATCACGCCTGCTGCAATTTATAGTGGACACAAAGTTAGGAATATTTTAAAAGTAATTTGTAAAAATGCTTGCTCTTATTCATGTTCTTGTAGATTTGTCATGTATAGCAGCTGTACACTCTTCAAGAAAGATGTGTTCCTTGCCTTTTGTTCTCCTGGGTGGGAAAAAAATAATCTTCAGATAATTACAGACCAATTAACAATTAAAATAAATGTGATATTTTAACCTTTGTTTCTATAGTGGGTAGAAGATGCACTTTCATGTGCAATCATAGTTTCAAATAACATTATTTCTAGGGTATTAGGAATGTGTCATTTTCTGTATTTTGTGAGTTTTATTCATGTGTGAGTAGTCTTATGTTCATTTAGCTGTCAGACTAGAAAGTTCCCTATTGAGTAAAGACTAGTTAAATGGCTTAAGAAATTCTTACTTATGTTCAAAATCTGTTTTACATGTGTTTGCAGTAGAGATAAATATGAAGAAATAAGAGGTATGCTTCTAGTTTCCTACCAATATTGGCTAGAAATATGGTTCATGGCTTTTCATGTGCCAGCACAATGCCTTAGGTGAAAGATTCTGAGGATCTGAAGCTTTATAGACCCCTGGGAAGGAGACAGATCTTCAAAAGAGTGTAAATAGATGCTAATAACTGCAACATTCGATATTAGCAGACATGAGGATCCCTACATGCAAAAGACTATATTTTTTGTTGTTTGCTACTGCAGAGTCAACTATATTTTGCAATTTTTGAGATGTGCCTATAGGCTTTTTTCAAATGGCAAGTAATCTGGTTAAAAGATGCAATGAGGGAAAGAGCTTCCAAATGCTCTCCTTTCAGAATAAGATAGCATTAATAGCAGGATGTCAGAAGGATTTGCCTGGGACTTCAGTTAACTATTTAGAAAGGATGTCTGGAGAGCACAGATGCACCATTTGCAGAACTCATTATTTGTTTATCCAATAAAGCTACATGATTATATAATGTGACACAGTACAAAATATGCATAGAAGAAATATGGTTAGGCCACCTTAAGGAATAGTGAAAAATTATTCAACATATTTTTCATTTTCCAATTAACCACAGCTAGTCAGGAAGGAGATTTAGACTCACTGCGGCTTGCAACAATGACCGTTATCCTATTGCCTTGTATTCTTGGTCTTTTCGTCTCCTTTCATTCATGTGTCTGACTCTCTTACTGTACTTCTTGAGACTTGGTCAGCTGTAGAAGGCATATGAACTTGTTCTGTTTAAGCAATACTTTTCATCTCAGTTACTATATAAAAATGGTAACTTCGGTATTGAGCTTAAGTTAACTCTGAGGCTCATATCCTAGGGAAATGGGACTTGTGCACAAGAACTTTCTCAGGTTCCTTCCCGAACAGATTGTCTTCAGAGTTTGATTAAAATAATACAGGCAGTGCCAGCTGTGTGGGGCACACAAGGGCTTTGTTGTTCATCTTTGAATTAGTCACCCACACGTGGTTAATGTTCGTAAGCTCATTGTACAAATGCACACCACTGAGATGAGGGCACCGATATTTAGTACTCTTACATAGCAATTTTACAAGATAGCTAATAGACAGAAATATATATATTTTTAATTAATTTAGCAAAAGCATATAATTGGAATCAGTCCCCAAAAACTCACCTAACCTAGTAACTGACGCTGGTTTTATTGTATTTAATAGCCTTGGGATACATATAGTAAGTATATAAGCTATTTTACTTTATTTTGTTGAGTTAACTCATCGACAGTTGATTTATCTGCAAACTAGACATCAGTATTCTTCATACCGACACTGAACCAGTATTTTTAAAAATATGATTCTCATTTTATGTTTCTAATGTCAAAGTGACTGAGCTACTGGTCATTCTGATAACTGAGAATTGCAGTAATAAATATATTAATGTGTTTCTGCTAGTAAGGTCAGAAAATTATGAGTATATAAGGAGATAAACACATTTGAGAATACTTTTGCTGGCTCTTAGGAAATGTAATTAAAATTCTGATAGGCAGTTTATGTTGTAGCACTGCAAAATGCCATTAACATAGTCTTGAAATTTATTAAGGAGATAATATAAGGATATATCACTTGGATTACCAAGTGATATTACCAAGTGAAATTTTCCATCTGCTGGCACGTTGGTCCTATCAATCAAAACTTGTAATTTAATTTAAAATCATAAGGGATAGGAAGGAATATGTCAGTTCTATGTAGTAAGCATCTTTAATGTGAATGAGGAAAAACTCCTCTCATCAATTTAAACACAAAGATCTGAAAAGTGACTTACCTGAACTATAATTTCTGTGAGTGTAATGCAGACCCTGTAACCATTGTTAACATTTCCAATTAGTTTGTCTTTGAATCAAACTCTGCGTTACTGAGGGAACAAGGTGATACTCACATAGTAACCTATTAACACTTCACATTTCCACTAATACTTCTAAGACTTTGCTGTTAAACAAAAACTGAAAAAATGCTTAGGGAATTATTTTGTAAAGTCTTCCAAAGTGATGGCTTTATATGGCCTATGGGTTTTAGTCACACAAGGCTGATTTTAACCAAGTTCGAACAAGGCTTGTGTCTGATCTGCCCAGAAGCTGGGAGTATAGTATCTCTGTGTAGGGTGTCTTTGGAAGAGTAGATTTAAAAACAAAGTGTTCTACGGAGACTTCCATTACACTCAAAATAAAGGTACATATAAGTTAGTTGTTTCTGTTATTTATTGTCTGTGTTGCTCAGTTCCAGGCATAAATCAGGAAGCTGTTGTGCTGGGGGCTATATAAATTCAGAAAAAAATATCATCAAAGACAAGAGACAATTGATGATACCTATGTGTGAGTAGATCAGGACACTTTCCATGTTGTGTCAGCATTCCAGCACAGTCTGCTGTCAAGGTGCTTATAGTAGCAGTGATGTGGTCATGATGATCTAACTTAAGCAAAGCAAGGTTTGTAGAGAGTACTTGCCTTCATAGCACTATGATAGGTAGGAAGAATGGATGAGCCATTGGGGTCCTTTTCAGGTCTAAAGCAGAAGTAGCAAACACAAAGAAGCTGAAAACAGAGTTTATATAAATCGTGTTGCTTAGTTGAGGCATCTGAGTCTTTGGAAGAGACGGTTTAAGGAAAGTTTGAGAGCTAATGTATTTAAATGCGGCTGTCATATCAATAAGGATAAGGATTCAGTACTGGTCTGGAACTTACCTAGGAAGGAGTCACTGAAGAACAGTCTCAGAGAACTAGATGGAGTAGGAACCTGATTTGAAGATGAGGAAGGGTTGATCATACTTGAATGTAACTGTGATTTAGATCTGTTGGACTAGCTGCGTGGTAAATTACAGAACTGCCAGGTAGCATATGTGTACTGTGATTATAAATGGTAGCTATGGTAGCTTTTCCTTATGGACATCACTGAGTGGGTATGTGTGTTACCTAATGGACTGTAGACCTCAGCAAATAAACTTCTGTTGTTTGGTTTCCTGTTATTGCAGCAAAGTGCTCTTGAAGTCTGGGTGGGTTTTTCTCATTCTTTGTAAAATATTGTATTTTCTGTGCCCCAGATATGACAGCTTCCAGTGGTATCTTGCAGTTACCACTCATTTTAACTACTTAAAGCATCCCCTATATTCTTGGCCAGTGATATTTAATCAGAATTTAATGGTAAGCTTTTGGAAGCAACATGGGAATCATCAGAAGTATAATGAAGAGCTTGATTTCATGTCTGAGATGCAGTGAAGCACATGCAAACAGCACAAGACCTCAGACACAAGCATCAGGCAGTTTTAAACAAGGTCCTAGTAACTACCTGAAATGCCTTTGTGTATAAAAAATGAAAGAAGCCATTTACCAAAAAAACCCTAATCTTTTTAATTGTGTAGCTGGCTGAGCTAAATGCACCGATGTCCTCACATGTCAACAGAGCTGATAAATCTACTGCAATACTTGTCCAAAAGTCCTTATATTTTTGTTGAGTTAAATATCTTGGCTGTTTTTCGTGTTTGGATTCATCAGTTGCCTGTGTCCCTTGTTGAGTCCAGTTGGGTAGGTAGGCATGCTCTGACCCATGATACTCAGCTCAGCTATCTTGGCCATTTTCTTTCAGTTGGGGCTGGAGAAAGAGGCATTCTCTGGTTGTGGATAGGAGGATACAAGCACAGAAGCAAGGAAAGCTTGATTCCAGCATGTTGTTTTTCTATAAAGAACTGGAAAGCAACTACACCACATGCTAAGGGAGGTAGAGGATTGTGTGCATAACCAATCTTGAGAACCAAGGGTAAACCTGAGGGCATACTGGTAGGATGAAAGATCCACCTGGCCTAGGAACATGTCTCCAGTATGGCAAACAGCAAGCTGGCAAGAGTAGAAAGCAGCACAGTCAAAGTGACATTCCTTTCTAGCCTGTGGTGATTTGCAGCTTATGTTCTCTTCAGGTGGTATGTGCTAATCCTCAGTGGATACTGCAAGACCCTCCTGTCCCTACATCGAGCCTTTCTTGCCTGAGATTTTTTTTTTTTATTGTTCCTACAGTTCTATGAAGAAAAGCTTGTTTAGGAATATGAATACTTGCGTCATGCAGAGCAGTAGCAGTGGGTTCAACAAGCTCACAACAGTGGAATTTATTCTGTGGAGAAGACAGGGCATGAGCAAAATGTCTTGAATGTTGCAAGTGTATCAGATTTTCAAATATAGCTACTTCTTCACATACACGGGCTGATTGTGCAGCATGTGCTCAATGAGACTGATAATCCACAACAAGTAGAAATAGTCCATCCCCAAGGAATGTCTGTATTTGTGGACATTCTGATACTCTGAGAGGCTGTTCATGCTACCCATATAGTAGAATATCATGAAATCAAGTGTTATATTCTGGAAAAGAACTACACAGTCCACAATACATTGTCAAGCTCAATTTGTATTTCTGTAACTGGATGATAGTAACATATGAATATAGTTTTATAATTGGATAACAGAATAAGGAAGGCAAAGATATAAGTTCCTTAAAATGTGTCAAAAGTGAAAATTGATGGAATGTTTTGAAATGAACAATTCGGAAATAGAGGTTCAGCTTGAAAGAGACAACATAGTCTGAAAAAAAGAGAAACAGTACTTGAAGAGCAAGGGCACTGGGCAAAGGTCTTTTACTGCTAAATCACTCAACATGAAGTGGCAAGGTACAATTTGCAGCTCAAATTAAGAGTCTCCTGAGAATTGTAGGGAAGTCATTACTTACAAGGTCATTTTACAGATTTAAAGCACAAAATATAATGACAAACCAAATGTAAGTATAGAGTATTCTAAGCAGTGGGAAGAAGCAGTTGTGAACTTTTCATTGGCATCTGGAGTGTCACTTTAGCAGGTCAGAGATTTTATTCAGTCTTTTTAGACACTGCACTAGAGGCTAATAGATTACACTGTATAGAAGGAAAAAACCAGCAACTTTGGTATCAAGCAAAATGTGCACAGCTAGACAATTAATAATTCATCTATATACTTTAAATTATCTGTGAAAGAGGAAGTTATTGTGACCTTTGGGATCAACCTGTAACCTCAGGAACAGTTAATCAGGCAGGCTGCTCCAGAGCAGAGCATCCTGAAAGCTGGTGGTGCTCAGGCTGGCAAGAAGTTCCTGGCAAGAGACCTTGAAGTTAGTGCTGTCAGGCTTTCTAGATGTCAGATCTTCCCATTTATTCAGATGAAGATGACATAAGAGCATGGAAGCCTTGACAGAGTTGGGAATTTCAGGTTTGGGGATATCTAGTCTCCTAATGGTCCATCAGCTTGTCAGCAAACATGGTCTGACAATGAGGCAGGAACCCCGAAATCTCATGTCATGGCAGTTCCCAATAAAATGAGAGGCCAAGCTACTGAGACTTTTGTTTTGTAGACTTCATGCCACTGAGCTGGAAAGAAGCTGGGCATCTTTGGACTTCTGGAGCCTCACAGTCCTTGTCATTGTTATTCTGCTACATAGGCTGAAGCATCTGAAGTCTAGAAGCTTGCCTTGTTGTGTTGTCTAGGAGCCCAGCTGGTAAGCAGGGAGGGAACTAGGCACGTTGTAAAACCTCCCTTCTGGAATGCTGCCTGGTTTCACCAAAATCAAATCATCTATCTCAGGTATTTCAATCTTGATGAGTTGTCAGTCTCTGAGAACCATCCTGCCTGGGAATTTTCAACTGGCTGGCTGTGGAAGAACCTGTTTCCAAGACACTAGCTCATGACCTTAGCATGGATATAAATATTCCATGATAAACTACAGGAAATACATTTCCCGTTTATAATTGGATGCAGATTTCCTTTCCTACATAGACATCCTGGAGAGTGTGTGTGTGTATAAATATATATTTATATACCGGTATATCCTCTGGTATAGAGCTTTCAAAGCCATAACTGATCTGTGGTGTAGATTTGAAGAAGTATCGATATTTTTTTTAGATTTATACTCTGACATATATTTGGGTATAACTGGGTAGGGCTGATAAGAAGGTATGTTTTAGGACAGGAGAGAGTTCTGTAGTAGATAGTTACATGTCAATAAGTATTATATTATGCATTTATTTTCCTGGTATATTGTGTGTCCTAATTTATTTAAATCACTATAAGCATGTATGTAAGAATATGTGCTCAATTTCAAGTTGTTTAAGTATTTTTGTTTAGCAAATAGTAATGGGGCTAGAGTGAAGAAGAGCATAAGCTTGAAACTACTATATATTTTATTTCCATTTTCTGAGAGGGAAATTTAGAGTAAACAGCCTCATCACATTATTTTGGGGGGTTTTTAAATTGCTGCTTTAAAAAAATAAATATCTTCCTTGCTTATTTTATGCTGCATCTGCAGTGATCATTAATCTTTATTAACCGATACAGATGTCTTTACTGTGTTGTGAAAGTTCTAGTGTGTATATGTTGGAATTTTGGAGGAAAAAAGCATCGATACTCATCTTGGAAAAAGCAATGACTATTTTATATCAGTGATAAAACGGGGCACAGAAGAATGCTAGATGGTCTGAACAGCAACCGCCTACCCTAAATCTGCTGGGAGTTAGATCTGAAAGGGCTTTAAGTCTTGTATATTGAATTTCTGGTTTTCCTCTGACATAAATTGTCTTGTCTCTGAAACCTAAAGTCAAAGCCTGATTGCATGAACTCACTATATAGCTAATGGCAGAAAATAATAACCCAAAGGTAAAGAGGTTTTAAATATTTGTTATTTAACTTTTCAACCTGAAAGATGGGTTTCAGAAAAGCTGTGGAAAATAACCAAGCTGTGGAAAATAATAATTTTAAATTATTTAGATTGTTATGAGTAAATATAACCTCTGACATGTGTCATGACAGGAAATCCAGCAGCCTTTATTATGTTGAATGCCTACTGGAAGACACAGTTGTGCATACTCAATAAAGCCTGAGGAACAGCTGAACTAACAGCCATGTAGACAGACACCAGAATCAATAATCAAATTTCTTAATTTTTTTCTGGACTGCTGGATGTGGAGGGAGGAATGAAGAAGATACCTTCTGCTTCCCAATTGACTCGTTACCGATACCCAACACCATCTGAGGTTATGTGCAATTATCTGTAGAGCAAGCCCAGTAGGACAGAACGGACAATGCACAGCTGGTTCAGTTCTGTCATTCATCTCCCGCATCGATTTTTGTGAGGACGCTGAGGGAAATCATGATGAGGTGTCCAGTCCCTGTCCTGTCCTCTGCTGGCAACACTAGAAATATGACACTTATTGCTGTGTCTAATTGTTATTTCTCTGCATTCCTGTGTCCTGCTGATGTTCTGGCTGGTGTTGGGTACTTCACTATATTTCTGCTTGAAGTAAAACCTAAAAAGAATAAATCTAGAGAAACCTTGAATCCTGAAATTTTTCAAAGAGAATTGTTGCCTAAAGAACACTTAAATGTGTTAAATTTTGCACATGGTGTTCACATTAAATATAATTTACATATGGTTGACTTAAAAATCCGGTGCTGCACTTGATAGCAAGTAGTATTTGGAAATGGCCGCTTTCTATGCCAGGATGCCATGCTGGATATGCTAGCACCCTGGGTCTTTTTAGAAATTCATGTTGTTAACAGGTACTTTGATATACAACATAACATGAGTGAAAGATGTTCTACAATTTGAAAATCATATATCAGCATCCTGTTTGATATCATGGGATTCTTTTCACTAGAAGATGCTAGAATTTTTAGTTATTTTTAATATTATTATTACATGCTTAAAGACAGTTGTGATTTATGAAAATTTCATCATTTATGAAACTGATGAGAATCGGAGTTGTCTCTGAATCGGAGATGGCTTCCAGGGAAGATAAACACCTGGGTAGTTTAACCACAGTAGCAATGGTCTTGAGCATTTGCAAGATCTGGGGAGGCTTGTGCCAGAAGCTTTCAGATAACTGGCACTGCGTGAAGGGTTTTAGAATACCTTCATAGCTCACATGCCCAAATCCCACTCAGTTCATTCTCAGGGGCAGGTTTTAGGCTGACACCTAAGTGAAATACCTGTAGTGCACTTGTCATCTAGGCTCCCAGTAGTCAGTGGGGATGTGGTCAGTGCAACCAGTGGAATCTGGAGAACAGTTCTACTGTCTAGTCACTTGAATAGCTTGCAAAATTGCATTGATGAAACTTTGCCTAAATGTAAGAATCTCATGTTCTTTGAGCCTCCCAAGGAAATCAGAGAGAGCTATATGGAGCTGGCAAGTGTAATCATAGAATCATAGAATCATAGAATAGTTTGGGTTGGAAGGATGGTCATCTAGTCCAACCCCCCTGCAATGAGCAGGGACATCTTCAACTAGATCAGGTTGCTCAGAGCCCCGTCCAACCTGACCTTGAAAGTTTCCAGGCATGGGGCATCTACCACCTCTCTGGGCAACCTGTGCCAGTGTTTCACCACCTTCACTGTAAAAAATTTCTTCCTTATATCTAGTCTAAATCTGCCCTTTTTTAGTTTAACACCATTACCCCTTGTCCTATCACAACAGGCCCTGCTAGAAAGTCTGTCCCCATCTTTCTTAGAAGCCTCCTTTAAGTACTGGAAGGCTGCCATAAGGTCTCCCCAGAGCCTTCTCTTCTCCAGGCTGAACAACCCCAACTCTTTCAGCCTGTCCTCAGAGGAGAGGTGTTCCATCCCTCTGATCATTTTGGTAGCCCTCCCCTGGACCCGCTCCAACAGGTCCATGTCTTTCCCGTGCTGAAAGCTCCAGGTGGGGTCTCATCACCAGCGCAGAGTAGAGGGGCAGAATCACCTCCCTCGACCTGCTGGCCATGCTGCTTTGGATGCAGCCCAAGATACAGTTGGCCTTCTGGGCTGTGAGCGCATGTTGCCGGCTCATGTCCAGCTTTTCATCCATCAGTACCCCCAAGTTCTTCTCGGCAGGGCTTCTCTTAATCCTTTCATCGCCCAGCCTGTATTGATGCTGAGGGCTGCCCCAACCCAGGTGCAGGCCCCTGAATTTGGCCTTGTTGAACCTTGTGAGGTTCCCACAGGCCCATTCCTTGAGCTTGTCCAGATCCCTCTGGATGCCGTCCAGGTCCCTCTGGATGGCATCCTGTCCCTCAGGCTTATCAACTGCATCATCAGCTTGGTGTCATCTGCAAACTTGCTGAGAGTGCACTTGATCCCGCTATGTCATTGATGATGATATTAAAGAGTACTGGTCCCAGTACGGACCCCTGAGGGACACCACTCATCACCGATTTCCATCTGGCCATTGAGCCATTGACCACCATTACCCTCTGGCTGCAACCACCCAACCAATTCTTCATCCACCCAACGGTCCACCCATCAAATCCATCCCTCTCCAATGTAGAGAGAAGGATGTTGTGGAGATGTGATGCACGGGAATGATCTGCAGGAGCATTGCACACTCTGCAGCCACAGGTGAAGGGCAGGCAGGATATTTTTGGGCACTAGATGCCTGTATGTGAATTGGTTCCATTGACATATTGACTCTGTCCATCTAATATAATGGGAACATGGAAACCACATGGAGGCGCATAGTATCATGATCTCAGACACTCCCACATCCGTCTGTGTCCAAATGCTAGTTTGATTATTAGGTATGATGCATGATTCTTTCTCTTCAACCCCTGTCTGTTTTTTTTTTAATTAAAATTCTTTCCATGAGTGAATTCTCCTGCAGCCTGATCAGGTGTCACTGGGAGATTTGCAACTGGTGGTACAGAAGGTGGTGAAAGCAGTCTGTATTGTTTTGGGGCAGTTTCTATTACCTTGTCTCCAACACTGACAACTTAACTATGTGCATCCCAAGATTGATTAGGAGATGCTGTCGTTTTTGACACATACAAAGGAATAAAGTATTGCTTAAGTATTTCTTTCTTTCTCTTTCAGTTACTGTAATGGATGTATGTTAGATCCAGACTGTGGTCTTTGCTACAAATTGAATAAATCAAGTGTTGTTGAGTCCTCATGCATTCCTGTTGATAAGGATTCTACAATGAAAGCAGCTTGGGGCAGGTATGTCACTTTTCAAGATTTTCTGATCTTGTGCTCTACTAACAGTGTATTTTATGCTACTGAGAACACTTTTGCTTTTACATAAAATGTTACTGTTAGGATGTTCTGGAAGAAAAACAAAAAACTTGGTGTTGTCAGGAATGGGCAACTACATTCTAACAACCGTTCTAAATAAAAGCCTTGACCCTGATGGGTGCAGCCAGTTAAGTGTAGTATGCCACTTAAAAAGTATGGCAAAAGTACACTAGCAATTAGGAAAATTACTTTTCCCTGATGTCTTCATTAATTTGAGGTGGCATGTTCCCTAGGTATATAGCCACTTAGGGCCCTCTGAATTAATTTTCTTTTTAAATACTTTAATTAAACCACACTTTTAATACTGGCCTACTAAAGAAACTGAGCTACTCAGCTGAATAACCTAAAATGATAAAAATCTGAAGAGTTCAAATTACCAAAAGCACAGTTTGCGGCCACAGATTTCTGTGGCGTCATGCCATGCATTGCACTTGGGTTGTAAAAATTTGTGCATTCATAGATAAGTCCCAATGCAACTGCAAAATACATCACACCTCTTTTTCTTAAGCAGCACAAAGATTCCCTGTGAAGTCACAGCAATCTTCAAGTTTTCTGAAGTATTGACTGTTCTTAAGGAATGGAACAACGTCCTGTAAAGGCTTTATCTATACTTCAATAATTATTAGGGCTTGGATTAAAGTATAATAGCTCAATGCCATAAGGGAATTACATAATTGCTGCTGATAAAACGTGTAATTACTGCTGATAAAACCTCCTCGCCATAATTCATCTATGCCACCCACACGCCATAAACATACTTGGGAAATAGGCAAAGGTTTGTGTGGTAGTTTGGGCTTTTTTTAAAAAAAAAAAACTTTCATGTATTTCTCAGAAGTTAAAACCAAGTGCCTTAGTGGCAGTGAGTCATATTTGACAGAGGTTGAAAGGTATGAAAATATCTACTAATTGTAGAATCATTAGTTCAAAATTACTCTAAAATCGCCCTCCTTTTGATTTCAGTGCTATTAGGCTGCTATGCCTAGTAGTGCATTCCAGATGAGAAGAGGGTTCTTTACAAAAGAGATTCTTTTTACGAAGAATTTTACAAATAAATTTACTTTACAAAGATTCTTTTTACAAAGAATCTCTTCATAAAAAGGCATTCTTTGTAATCCTAATTTAAAAGCACTGTGATAATTTGGGGGCTATTACTGTTTGTTAATAAATAACTGAAAACTACAAAATCTCATTGCTCTTGCTTGCTCTATGACTATCTTCAATGGTGCATCATACAACATACCTTGCATATTACCTAATATCCTGATGTGCTGTGCAGCACTTGGACTCTCATATTCATATTTTAAGGTAACAGATCTCTCTTTGTATTCCAAGTCAATGTTCATTTCGTATATGCTGTAGTTTTAAGTAGCATATCTATAGGTAGCAAAATCGTACTAGCACACAGGAAGACATAAATGGAAACATAAACTTGTTATCAATAGTTGGTAGATAAAATCAAAGTTTATTTATTAGGCAATGTTATTGCGTAACAGGTAGTAAATCCTTTTGTATTCATGATTCACTCTCACATAGTGCTTCTTGCTATACAGCCTATTGGAGCAAACTAGAGAGGAAAGAAGAAGTATTTCCTTTCCATATTGCAAAATACAGTATTTCCATATTGTACAATAATTCCGTAGCATAAGGACCCTGGTCAAAATCTTTCAAGAGAAAATGAAACAATTGAAAATTTGTTATATTGTTAGTCACTAGAGTGAAAGTCCTGCCTTAAGATGGAAAAAAATTAAAATATCCACATTTCTTTTTCCAGAGATTGTATGGTCATCCCCATTTCTAGTGTTTCTTTCATTCATTTCTAATCTCACCTCCAGCTGGTCAGTGTAAATAAGGCAGTTTTCTAAAAGCTGGTCTTCAAGCTGTGGCATGCCAGGTGGCACCTTCTGTGCCTTCCAAGCCCTGTGGAACAGGCAAGCATTTCACCTCCTCCTCCTCCTCACAGATACATGTATTTCTGCATAGTGGTCCAGAGAGAATCTCCATAGATTTTGGCTTCCAAGGGTTCATAGTCATGTCCCTCCTCCACAGCTCTGCTTCCTCAAATCCTGAGTCTGCTTTACAGCAAAATCAACCCCACAAGGCCGTAGGATTTCCTCTCCAAGTGAGAAAACTGCTGCAGTGAAAACGGCGTAGTACATCCCCAGTTGTGTCTCAGAGCAGCAGGAATCATCTGTACCTTCCTGGCAGCGTAGGGAGAACCAGTGCCTAAGACAAATGAACAGTGCTGGTGAAGAAATTACGTCTGTGCTGATGCTTGAAATTGCATCTCTTTGTTTCACAAAGTTACTTTGTCACATGCTGGGCATACAGTGGCAGTTACTTTAAAAATATGTGGCATTTTTTATGATCAGAAACTGGTTTAACAATTTGAAAGCTGATTTTGTGATCTATGGACATCTGATAACCATAGTTATTACATGCAGGCTCTTTGTAATGCCTGTGTATTCTGATGGCTTCATGCCAGCCACTATTGGCTGAATGGCTTTAAATGGCTTAAAACCTCCAGAGTTATACTGGCCTCATGGTCAATTTATTTTGCCATTAATTTTTCTCAGGAGAGAAGGAAGACCTGAGCTATTTGTTTGGGATTCGTTGGACCTTAATTTGCCTGAGTGTTAGCAAAAGCAGCAGCTCTGACTACCTTGCGTGATGCAGGAGGTTCAGAGAAATGGCTTCTGCTGGGCTTGGGTTGACGGTGCCATGCAGAGCATTTCACTGCTGCTGCGATCGCATTTTGTTTATGATTTTCCTGCTGGAAAGCTGGGATCTGCAGCCATGGAGAGGTGCCTACGGTCACATCAAACGATGTGCACACACATAGCTCTGCAGCTGTCTTAGCCCCAACTGTCCGGACGTTCGCTTGGGGGCTTATCTATTCCTGATGTGTTGTCTACTGGCAAGGTGAGAGGTGCTTAGAGGCACCAACAGAGAAGACTTTTTCATATTTTTTTAAAGCTCTCTGCAGCCATGCAAGCTGACACAGAAAACTCTCCTGTTTATATATTTATAGCTTTGCACTGTTCTTCACAGTTGGTCCCAAGGTGCTTCGATAGCACTGATGTAACAGGCAATGTTTTGACTGTTATCATAAAATACTGTAATGTATTTTTATTTGCAAGAAGTTTCCCCAGTGCCAGCCTGGTGTACTAGACACCAACTCTATGTTTATTGTTAATCATATTTTTTTGGTTACAGTATGTTCTACATTGAGAAGTTCTGGGGAGGGAAGAGAGCAGAGATTTCAGTCTCCTGTGGCTGCCAGCAAGGCTGTTTATGTTGGTGTGGTTGCCATAGAAACTTAGGGAGACAATTAGAGCATCCAAATGTTTTTCAAGAATATAGCATTTTGGTTCTTTTGAATATAGGGAACTCAGTGGCCAGCTGTGACCCTGGGTGAGGGAGACAGTGTAAGAATAAATCCAACCAAGTCCAAGTCAGGCCCTGAAGCAGCATGGGTCATTTGCAACGGGTAGAGTTGTAAGGTCTTATAAGACATAAAACAGAGATTTATTTTTTTATTATTTAATCAGTTACATAAGCCTGACTGATATTGGAATAACATGGAGAGGAGCGTCTTGCTCAGGGCAGCAGCACAGTCAGATGCTTTGCTGCCCTTGGTATTACTGAACCAGTTAACAAAACAACTGCTGACGTGCAAACCTTGCTGCCCCCAGCTCTGCCCAGGGACATATAAGGGCTGGTTTCAAGACAGTGAGCAAGAATATTCTTAAATTATTCACTTTGTAATAAAAGAAGAGCTGTGTGCTCTCTCTCAGTGTGGTCTGAGGGTTCTGTGTTGGGACTCTTTTCTCCAAGATTTAGGGAAGCTTTGCATTTAGCAGTAGCACAGGGAGGCTTGCAGTTCTGTTCTCTTCATGAACACCGAATTATAAAATCCACACAAAGTTGATAAAAAGCATTATCTTGCTTTTACAGATGGGTGTGCAATGGGAAGGTTCCAATATGAAACTCAGGTGGCACGACAGAGGTCATGGACAGAGTCTGTCTCTCAGCCAGGACTGAATGTGGAGGTGATTGCTTTCAGTTCTGTGCTTTCAGAGCATAGGCCGAAATCTAGTTTTTCCCCGCAATTGCAATTACTGCCACAGTATTCTTGGAAACCTTGAAACTTCTGGCCATGTAATTGCAGTAACCCTAAAGGCCAGACAAAAATGCTCTAGAAGTAACTTTAAATTGCATTAATATTCTTACAGTTGAAAGAATAACCATGCAAGGAAAGGAGCTACTGATAGTGCCTTGACATGACATTAACCTTGATGTGAGTATGTTGTCAAGACCACAGCAGGCCCACAGCTGTGAGCTCAAAGGCTCTCATCAGTGACTCTGCGCAATCTCCCTCTGGAGAGAAAGATGTTGACTTTATACAGTAAACAATTATGAAGAAATAATAACATCATCTGCAGATCAGAGACAAGGCTTGAAACTATCCTGTCCACAAAATTAGCTGGCAGGTCTCCACAGTCCCCCAAGGAGGACAATTGGGAACAGGAATCTATAAAGGGAGGGGAGCTGAGTGGTTTGCTTTCTTCAGCCATTTTTATTAACTTTGTTAGAGGAACATCTCCCTGCCACGGAAGTTTAATGCTTCATGGAGAATCCTGCTTTCGTCAAGAAGCATTCCCCTCTCTAAGGGCATTCAGTGCAAAGGCGAGCACAAGAAGAGCTCTGCATTTGAGAAGCTCTTAATTTTCCTCTGGCCAGTGCTCTCCTGAGCTCCCTCCTTCTGTGTAGAATTAATGGCATGTTTACAGATGCTCGGTAATGCTGTTACGCGTCATTGTGTGTGCCTGTTGCTCATATCTGTCAGTTTGCTGAGGAGTTTAACTGTATCTCGGAAACCTGTTCTGGGGAAAGGTGGGTTCAAAACACCCATGTGAGGAAAAATGTGAGGAAGCAGGTCAGGCAGGCAGTCAGACCCTGGTTCTCAGCTTCAGGAGACTTTCCACTGCAGGAATGTGCCTAACCACCTTGGCATTCGAGCCTAGACGCTAACTAGATTCCAGTGAGTAAAAAAATACCCATGGGAGTTCATTAGCTGCATTCTCAGACAACAGCCTGGTTTATGTCCAACGAGGGACGTGCCAGTGGCTGTCACAGACTCGGGAGTATTCTGGGGCGCTTTACATTCACACAGCGCTGCCTGTTGTCTGCTGCATAGCAGATGAGACTGTTAAAATGATTAGAATACTTTTTCTTTGTAGCAACATTAGATTTTTCTAGAAATGTCAGGTTCCTTTTGCTACTTGTGAGACAGACATAAATAAGTTCATTACACTTGTTTTGCTAGTCACTGTCTTACAAAGGTGCTTTTGCAGTGTGACAAGTACATTTGTAAAAGTTGCTGTGACTGCTTTACTACTGCCAAAAAAATGTATGTGCGTATTCACACATTTAAAGACTGAGAATCTATTTTCAGTACGTCATGGGGAACGGTTTTACAGACCTTTCCTTTTACCACGGAAAGGCTAGCACCGGAGCAGCTTCCAGGAATGAAGTACTCCTCTGTCTGCAGGTAGACATTGCTTGTTTTGTCGTGCACGCAGTATTGGTAGAAGATTTTATTGCTGAAATGATGATTTGGAATCTTTCTGCAAGGGCCTGCATTGAAAAGTGCTGTTTAATTCAGCAGCAATTGAAGGAGAAACTAGTATTTCTCTTGCTAAGTCTTCAGATCAATAGATTGAGATTATACACAGGATTATAGTTCTCACATTTGCGAAGTAGAAAGGTAATAGGGGGAATAAATGATTCAGGCAAGTATCAGGATCTACAGAATATTTACATCTGCATGTATATTGGCGGCACTCAGAAGAGCTGCAGTCTTAGAGAAATTTCTTTCTCAGCAATATGCTAAATGTTTACTAAATTGAAATATTCATCACTTGAGTAGGAAACAGAACATAGAATCCCACCTCTCCTCTCCAGGATCATTTAGGAAAGAAAATATATGCAAGTTTCAGATAGAATTCAATTCTGATTATCTTCACCATTGCAAGTGTGGAAACCTGGAGTAGCCGGGTGGCAGGATGCAATGCTATTTGTCCTGTTTGATTAAGAGTATGTACTTGAGCATAATGTCTAATACAAGTTAGTGAGGTGTGCAAAAACAGAAATGAAAAGATCTGAAAGTGATTACAATCTTTGTCAGCCTAAACTCTAAGGCACAAGGTCTTTTCTGGGAGGAGGATATTAGACAGTATAATCACAGTCTAATGGTTGCATATACCGGCGTGATTCTGGAGAGCTAGGGAGGTAGAATAGGAACTTAAGAAATCTTGTATGCATATTTTAATGCCATCTCTGCTAACTGGTAAGAGCAAATAGGAAAAATAGAAGGATAAGGTGATGCAGAATATTCTGTCCTCAGTTGTAGATGAAACCTGTGTTATTGGTGATGCAGGAGTAGGTAGCAAACTAAATGCAATTTTAATGTTCTGACCCTTTCAGCCACTCTTCCTGCTCAACCATAGTAAGATCTCTTTGAGGATTTTAAAATACGGTAAAATCTATACTTAAATCGGAATTTTGTTGTAACTTTAAGAGCAGATACAGTCTCGCCTTTTTTTTAATGTTCAAGGGGGGAAAAAACTTTTTTTAATTTTATTTTTTTACTGAATCTAATGCCTGAAAGACTAAGGTCCGTTGTATATTGTATCTGCATTTTAGGTCTAAAATAATGAGCAGAGCAACGTGATAATCTGAACTTAAACTGTTTACATTCCTTTAGGGTAATTACTTAGGAATTACTATTAATAGCTCTGACTCTATATCTACTCAACCAGTGGCAAATTCTGGATGCTTGAAAGAAAGGACGAAATATACCTAGTCAGTCCTGTTATGAAGTGAATGTGTTCTGACTCTGGAAATGTTTCATTTATAGGCTGAAGACAAAGCTTATTTGTTTGAAACACCCAGCACAAAATAAGATTTTAAAGCAGGACTGCTTAGTTTGAAACATGGTTTGTACATTTGCTCTCTACTTGTTCATTTGTATTGTACTTTGCTGCTGAACTCTGCTTCCAGATCTTATTCTAAGTTAACCATTTAAAAGGCATTGTGGTAGAGAATGATGAAGAGACAGATGCTGACAGCTATTTGGGTTACTTGTTGTAACAACTACTTCGGACGCTATAGCCTTGAGGTAACTGGAATAGAAAAGCAAAAGTGACCCTTGAGCTAAAACATTCCCAAATGCTGGTTTGTGTTAGGAAACCTTGTGTTATTTAAATGGAAAAATGTTTGAGTCAGTGCTCTTCACCACTTGAAAGTGGTCCAAGGAAGAAGATGCTGTGGTGTTTAAAATTTCAATTTACATCCTGTTGAAGGATTTTAAGCTTTCTGCTCATTTCAGTCATTCTCTGGTCAGTTGAGAAGGGACTAGAAGAAAAATACTTGTTTCCCATGTAAAAATAGCGATTGCGTCTAGTTGACAAAGGAGATAGATAGGAAAGCGAAGGGAAAAAAATGCCAACGCATATGAGAGAATTGGCAGTCTCTTGCCAGTGTGCTTAGAGTACATGGATAATTCCTGCAGCTTTCCTCTGTCTCTCTCCTATGAAGTGTACATTGGAGAGGAGAGTCATTTATTGCCCATAGGAGTCTGCTGCAAATTAGCTTTTCAGCTGCTCATATTTTTAAGGACAGATTGAAAGACGCTTGTGCCTCAGCAGGGGCGTTATCCCAGGGCGGTGTCGCAGCAGGGGCAGAGCATGGCCTCAGCTCTCTCCTTGGCCCAGGGAATTGGAGCGAGGGGCAGAGGAGGATGCTTTGCCAGAGAGCGTGAGCACGCAGGGAGCTACTGCTGGGAGACGGCTGGGGATTTCCCCTTCTGCCTTGGAGCCAAAGCAAAAGGAACTGACTCGTATTTGGGAGCACATGGATTTTTTTTCCTGAGGGGAATATTTCTGATAGCTATTTTTCACATGTATTTGGTTATTGACTTTGAAGTCCAGATTTAAATAGAAATCCTCAGTGGAAATTGTCTCTTAAGCTTTCTTAAGGTTTTTACACTCTGAAATAGTTTTACTAAATTGAAATTCTCTCTGTTTTGTGGGCAGAAAATATTTTTGAAAGATGCATGTTGGGGATTTTTACTGATAAAGAACATTCAGCAGAGTCAAACCCAGCAGCTTGTACCTAAAGATACAGCTGCTTGTACCTTTAACAGCACCCCTAATCCAAATCTTACACACTTTTATTCCGTAGTAAGTAACTCTTCAATAATCACATCATCTGATAGAGTAAAATTGTGGTATCTTCCCTTCTCAAAAGGATGAAGTTTTCAGAGTTTTTTTGTTTTGTTTTGTTTTGTTTTTGAGGGAAAATAAATTAACACATTTCTGCATTAGGACTGTTGAATAATTCAATATGTTTGATGAGTTTAATTCATATAAATTATTGTATGTGCTGTCTGCATGTGTGGTTCATTTCCTTGAGAATGGAGGCAGTAACATCAATCTGGCACAAAATGAGCTGGAATTATTGATTCATTTGATTTAAAGTCTTGACCTTATTTTAACTCAGCTCGTCGGTTAGTACAGGCTAGGAAATGGGCAGTCTGTTAGATGGCAGATCGTACTTCTGAACAGCAGCTCTTCGGGCATTTCTTCGTGCTTGTAGGATGTATAGACTTTTGTTTTTTCTGTAGCTTTCCACAGCTGTCACATTAGCTTTGCATAGATCATAATCAGAGACGTGTTTGAGGTTCTGCATGATTATTTAGTTCTTCAGACCTGTGATTCAGATGATGTATGTTCCCATTTAGCATATTTTCTTGGCAAAAATAACTATTGTTAAAAACTGCGTATTTATGTAAAATTCTTTTTAGTTGTCAGAGGCCATGGGAAACAGATGATTATTTTGATTTCTGCTGAGTTGTTCTACTGCCAGATCCCAAACTTTGAGTTTCATGTAATAAGGAAGACTTTGGTACCCAATGTTTATAAATGTCATAAACTAGAGGTAGTGTAACCACTTATCATTTCTGTCTTTTATAAAATTCCTTAGGTTTGGCATAGGTATTGCACCTGCATGCAGAAATCAAAGCAGAGCACCGCTCTCTGTTAAGTGCTCGTTCTCACAAATCAGGTGTGAAATAATTATCTTGTTATTAGTGGTCTTAGAGAATTATTTAAATCTCCTTGGGGCTCCATTTTCAGTTATGACATTAACGATTTCCAGTGAATTTTAGGGCTGACAGTGGAGGAATCATTCTCTGGATAGCTCTGTTGATTGATTTAATTCAGAGCCTGCCCAGGACAGCAGGAATGTGTGGGCAGGGATGCGGTGCTTCGTTCCCCTTCTGAAGCACCAGTTCCTCTGAGCTTTTTAGGGCAGAGCTATTGCCACCTACTGGAATCAGGGAAAAGCTCTTTTTTAAAAATACCCTTCCATCATTTATTTAAAATGATGAACACAAGATCTCAAATTATTAGTCTGGATAGGTTTCAGCTGTAATGGCAGAAAGACTGTTAGTTAAAAATATTTGTGTCTAAATTGCTGTGACAGAAATTGAATGTAACAGTTCAGTACTTCAGAAGGAAGGTTAAATTGGCCAAGAGTTTATTACTAGAACTATTAAATTATAAACTTTCTATGTACGTCAATAACTAGAATTTAAATAGAGCAGGGTAGTGCTAAAAAAGGTATGCTAATACATGTAATACTGATTTTGTTTTTAATTTATAGCTTATTTTTTAAACTTGTTGTCCTTTACATTTTTTTCCTCAGGTTCAACAAAAAAGCAAATTCAGAAAATTATCTTTACCTGCCTCTTTCCTTTTGATTTCAGTGGAAATTTCAGAAGGTTAAATATTTTGATCGCTCTTCACTTCCCATTGAAATAGGTGGTTGATTGTGATTTTAAGGTTTTAACAGCTCTATGGAAAATCATTTCTGCACGTGCTGGTTTGGCAGACTCTAAGATGGAGGGAGCCCATGAGTCTTTCTCAACCCTGATGGGTGCTGGGAGGGAAATAACAGCTCATTCTGTTTCCAGAATGCCTCTGCCCTACCTTTCTGCTGGTTGTCATGTTGAGATAACTTTGTGCTCGTGTTGTTTAAAACTTGTGAAATGGCATCTCTTTCACAAGCAATTAAATATTCCCAGATGCGATTTCTTGCGCGGGCTTGCTGTGTGCCTGCGCCCATGCTGCAGCACGAGATGTTTCTTTTCAGTTGTGCTTGACTGCTGTGAACAGGATTGAAGGGGAGATTTGCGGCAGTCGCCAAGGCAGTGGTAGCAATAATTCTCTTGTCCCACTGGCTGCTCTGTGTGCAAGTCACGTCACTGAGCCACAGCCCCATCACACACGTTACATCTCCATCCTGACCTATACATGATGCTCTGGGTGTTATAGCAGTGAGTTTTGCCCTCTACCACATCACGGCATTTTTTCCACTCACTCTGGTAGAATGCAGTGTTTTTCTTACATTTCTCGATGCTACTGTAGTACTAAAATATCTACTGATCATGACAAAGGCTTCAAAATATTGGGCAGTATCGCCTCCATCGTATTTGCCCACACTTCTAAACATTCTTTGCTGATCTGCACTTCGGTGAAGTTCTTCAAGACTAGATGATACTTGAAAGAAAGAATTAGTGAAAAGTACAGCATTTAACCAATGAAAATTTTTCAATATGATAATTAGGACCAAACTAACTATTTCTCTGTCTCTTACTGGATCTTGCTCTTTGTGAGGATCGGCTTAGACTTTTTTAAATACAGAACTGGAATCTGAGAGGCTTCATGGCTTGCTGATGGTACTCTGCTGGAGCTCACCTCTGTGTTTATAAAGTGGTTGGAGTTCTTATGCACATCAGTAGTTTCGAAGCTGCAAGAAACAGTAAAATCTGTCTTAAAAGAGTAATAAAAGAGGTAAAAGATTTAGGGTTAGTAAAGTTGCTCAAAGACATTAACAAAGTTCTGTGGTGAGAGGTGAAATGTCAGTGGACCAGCAGGCACAACCTCTTGTAGAGGCACAAATTCTAGCAACAGGTATCAATAAAAGGGGCAAATCCAAG
This sequence comes from Phaethon aethereus, assembly GCF_964289735.1. NCBI lineage: Eukaryota > Metazoa > Chordata > Aves > Phaethontiformes > Phaethontidae > Phaethon > Phaethon aethereus. The sequence continues at coordinate 16,909,211 of NC_138575.1, forward strand.
GTTTATATGCGTACTAAGACTATTTCAGTAGGACTATCAGATAGATAGTTTAGTACTTGTGAAACACTGTGTGATTATTTTTAGTTTTTTGAGATCAAGGTTTGTATTCTACAAATGAAAAGGCAGGAAAAATTACTGAAGGTCTTGATCTTTAAAGTACCCAGATGTAAGTTGTCTGTAAACCATTGGAGTACATCCTTGAGAGGGGGAAAAAGGCAAAAATGTTCTGTTGCCTGCTGTTTCCTTCTGAGCCTTACCTGAGACGGTGCACTCCATTGCTGCTTTTTCATACTCTCTGCTAGCTTGCAGATACACAGAATGATCTTTAAGTTGCAGAAACATATTCTTATGTCTTCTCATGCAAACATTTAGCACATGTGGGCTTTGCTGCTTCTTTAACATTACCTTGCTGTAACTTTAACCTTGTATGACATCTAGTTCCAGTGAAGCTTTCTCTGGTATTTTGGAGAATTGTTTTCTGCAACTAAATATCAACATATCAAGATAATAAGTGAGTCATTTTTTAAATTGAGAAAAAACTGTTCAGAATATATAGTTTTTTATAAAATCTGTCTTTACAAAAAAAAAAAAGTATCTTTAAGCTATTTACTCAGTTGTATGAAGAATCTATCCAGAAGTAATTACCAGATTATACTCTTGTTTATTGTATACACTGGTATCTGATTCTCTGTCTTAGAATTATCACTCACAGCTGCCAGTGTCACTGAATTTTACAATTTCAAATCCTAAAGTAGTCTTCTGGGTATACATAATAAACCCATTTTTGTCATGGCTTCTTAACTTGAGAATACTGCATCTAATTTTTACAGCTATGATTTCAGCCTCTGAGCCCCTTAGCTGGGTTAACCAAGTCATCTTCTGACAGCTGTTTGTTGAGTATAGTCTTAGACTTGGATATAAGTGGATATAGAATGGACCTCTGTGCACTCAGTTTGTGCATTAATGTATTTACATATTTGAGTTTCTTATTTAAAGTAATTTTATAAGATGCTCATTGTCTTTAAATATATAAATATTTTTAATAACCGTTCTCCACAAAAATTGCAAGAAAATCTTTTAAGCAAAAACAAAACAATTTTTATGATCTTTTTGTTCCCTTTTTCCATTTCATTTTTAGTTAAAAATTGGGGCAATTTTGAAGCTTTTCACCAAAAAAAAGAAGCAGATATGCCATTTTCCTTCATTGTTTTTCTCGCCTGAACAGCTAACTTTGTGCTGTTAACTAGTTGATACCTGAAGGTGTCTGATGTTTACGAGAAACACAAAAAAGAAACACACCATATTTTGAAACTCTGACCTATTGTCTAATGATTAAAGTAGTTACAATGATCATAGGTAGAAATGCATGATATTAAGCTAAGATGCTTATACTAAAAACTCGTTAAGATATGACAGCAGAGTGGGAAATTATAATCAACAGCCTGGAGATGGCCAGCAGGACTTGGAAGGCACCAGTGTAGGATAAAAGAAGTCTAATGGCAGGCTGAACTTTGAGAGGACAGCAACAGGATACAACAATACGAAGGAGGACCTTCAGTCCAGAAACAAATCCAAAACTGAACATCTTTCATTGGGAGAATCACACAAAAGCTGCTTGCTCAAACCCACCGCTAACGAGTGTCCTAACTGGCACTGTCAGGCAGCTGAGCTGTTTCCTTTGGCAGGAGACGCAGGACCTGTGTTGTCCACCTTTCAAAGTCCACTAATCAGTGGTTATTAAAATACTGAAACATCCAGAACAGCAAACAGCCAAGAACTTCTTTGATGTGATTAACATGGGAAAACTATTTGTCATAGGGAAAAATTTTTCTTGTTTTCGATCATTTGGTAGTCTATTACTACATCTATTCAGACTGAATAACAGTTCCAGCACTGTATTTACTGGGCAAATTCAGATGCAGTTGCAAAGCAGAAATTTCTTGGTTTGGGAAAATGCAGGTGATTGAATCCAAACTCTCTAAAGATTTTTGGCTAAATAAATAATAATATGTTAAAAAAAATTATGTTCATCTGTGTCCAGGTGGCTGGGAACAGAGGTAAATCAGACTAGCATACTAAATCTCAGCAGGTGTGCCTTCTGACATGACTGAGACTCATAGAATCATTTAGGTTGGAAAAGACCATTAAGATCATCGAGTCCAACCATCAACCTAACACTGCCAAGTCCACCACTGATGTCCCTAACTGCTACATCTACATGTTTTTTGAACACCTCCAGGGATGGTGACTCCACCACTTCCCTGGGCAGCCTGTTCCAATGCTTGACAACCCTTTCGGTGAAGAAATTTTTCCTAATATCCAATCTAAATCTCCCCTGGCGCAACTTGAGGCCGTTTCCTCTCATCCTATCTTGGATAGATGAAGGAGAAGTTACTTGGGAGAAGAGACCGACACCCACCTCGCTACAACCTCCTTCCAGGTGGTTGTAGAGAGCGATAAGGTCTCCCCTCAGCCTCCTGTTCTCCAGACTGAACAACCCCAGTTCCCTCAGCCGCTCCTCATAAGACTTGTGCTCCAGACCCTTCACCAGCTTCGTTGCCCTTCTCTGGACATATTCCAGCACCTCAGTGTCTTGTAGTGAGGGGCCCAAAACTGAACACAGTATTCAAGGTGCGGCCTCACCAGTGCCGAGTACAGGGGCACAATCACTTCCCTACTCCTGCTGGCCACACTATTCCTGATACAGGCCAGGACGCTGTTGGCCTTCTTGGCCACCTGGGCACATTGCTGGCTCATGTTCAGCTGGCTGTCAACCAGCACCCCCAGGTCCTTTTCTGCCGGCAGCTCTCCAGCCACTCCTCCCCAAGCCTGTAGCGTTGCATGGGGTTGTTGTGACCCAAGTGCAGGAGCTGGCACTTAGTCTTGTTGAACCTCATAAAATTGGCCTTGGCCCATTGATCCAGCCTGTCCAGATCCCTCTGTAGATCCTTCCTACCCTCGAACAGATCAACACTCCCACCTAACTTGGTGTCATCTGCAAACTTACTGAGGGTGCACTCTATCCCCTTATCCAGATCATTGATAAAGATACTAAACAGAACTGGTCCCAGTACTGAGCCCTGGTCACCTCTTGAGACTGGCCACCACCTGGATTTAACTCCATTCACCACAACTCTTTGGGTCCAGCCATCCAGCCAGTTTTTTACCCTGCAAAGATTATGCCCATCCAAGCAAGATGGAAGGCAGTTAGGGATAGGTATTTCTATGAAGTAATTATTTCAGTAAGGTATTCTGCTTGGGTAAATGAAATATTAAGTAATTTTTAAATTTAATAGTGTGTATGAGCTATAGTGAAATATTCCTTGTGATTGATTTTAAGACATTTTAGCACTGTAAACTCTCTCTGTCTTTTGTAAGAAAGAAGATAAAAGAGGGATCAGAAGATAACAGCCAATACGGGAAAAGGTGCTCAGTGTGAATAATTGACAGTTATTTCTATATATGTTACGTGCTGCCTTCAAGCAGATCTGTAAGAAACCTTACTAGAAGTTCAGTTCTTACCCTACAGCACACAGTAAAGAAGGCAGCTCTAAACTCTTTGGCTCTGTAATGGGCAAAGCAAGCAAACTTCTGGGTTTTATTTTTTTTTAATTTATCTTTGAATATGTGCTTTCAGTCTCCCAGATGCAGAGTATGAAGTGCCAGTCATTCAGCTTGAGGAGAATAATTTTTCTGTTGGTATTGTTCTAGCCTTAGTAGCTGCTACTAAACTTACTTGGCATGGGAAACGTTGCATAGAGAAAGGAACTGGCTTTGTCTCTCTTTGCTTTAAGATTTTTTTTTAGTATTTTGGACAGCGGCAATTAGTATAGTTGTTATCCATTGAAGTGCCCTGGTTTCTGTTCTTTGTGCAGGATATCACCCACAGCTCTATAGGTGTAACGGATAGATCCTATAGCTGGGGGCCTCAGCGTGATAAAGACTGTTTTTCAATCATGTGCAAATGCATCAGCAATCTGCTGAGGTGCAGTTTGCTTTCTTGCTGTGAACAAAACTATTTTTCCAAGTTTTTGAAGTGCATGCTCATATTTTAAAAACCCTTTGCCAGTTATAGCAGAAGACTTCAATGAGTGTCCCAAAATGCTGCTGATATTTTTATGTAATGAAGGTTAAGCAATGTCTAGCTGAATACCATGAAATTTTATGGGTATGTTTTTTCAAAGCTGCATCTGTTTGTTCTTCTCTGTTTTTTTCAGTTGCCATCATCTGGCATAAGAAGCTTCATCTGCATATTTTTAGCAACATCTGGTTTAATGGATGAGTTATTTCTCCATGTAAACTACAAAGTCAAAGCGGTAGATGCAGACTTCTCCAGAGAGGCATGGAGCTACAGTGCGTCTTCCCTGAGGCACAGAAGCCAGTAGCTAGAGACTGTGAGAAAGCTTAGGAAATATTGATTCAGACATTAGTCGGGTTTAAATTAATCTGTTCACCTTCAGGAAAGAGTTATGCCTTGCTCGATACTTCAGATAGCATCTTACCATACATATATATAAAAATGAAGCACTGAAAGGTGCAGAGAGTTTTCTTTACATCAGAATATACTGATTTATAGTGAAACTATACCTTATAGTTACACTGATTTCTATGGGTTGTGCTAATGTAACTATTTTTAATGTATATGGGTGGATTAGAGAGGCCGCTTGATGGACAGGATAGAGGTGGCTTCCAAAGTTCTCCTTAGTTATATGTCTGACTACCACTAAATTATTACAGACTTAATCTGGTACCTTGCTAAACTCTGTCCTTTAAGTAACTTACTTAAAGATAGTTAGGGGTCTGTTCAGACAACTGAGTATCTTTAGCAGAAAAAGAGGGGCTTGAAGTTGTGAGAACTAACCCAAGGGTCAAGTTCCAGATTGTTCCAGAGGATGAGTAATTGCTTGTGGATAAATAATTTTAGTTGTTCCCAAGCATCTTCCAGTGAAAACCTTTCTCAGTCCAAACAGCAGCTACTTTAAATTATGTCTGTTTGGTGTTCTGTCCTCTGACCAGGCTTCAGGTGAAAAGATGAGTCAGTAAGCTTGGCATAAATTTATATTGTTCAGTTGGATTGGCATAATACAAAAGTCAGCACTCTACACAGGAGACTTTAAAAATCTCTTTAAAGGAAATTTTTTAAGAGCCACTATATTTGTTTTACAGCAGAGACTACATTGGTAAATTGTAGGTTATCATCATCTTAATAACCCAGGCACAAAAGTCTGGCATAAGAGCAGTCCTTAAGTAGTTTTACTGTTGTTAGAACAAAGAAATGAGGCATTAGTGAAACTCTGAATTAGGTCTAAAATCTTTCTCTACCATCAGCACCTGATGTTAAAGTTTATCTCGGAGCAGAATGTGTAATTTTAAAATATGCCAGTTCTAACAAGCGTTTTAAGGACATGAATGATCACATTAGTGATTTTCTTAGAAGTAATTTGTTTCCTTAGCCTGATTTGACTTGAATTTTGACCTTTTAAGACTTTTGATGTAAATCCATTTAAGATGCTTCTGAAGGGCTTAAAAGACAATGAGAAGTCCGCAGCTTTCATATTAAAAATATATGAACTGTTCAGAATGAAACATTTAATTCCCACAAAAGCCATATCTTTAGGGCTACACAGTCCTCACTCTACAGCAAAGCAAAAATTAATGGAAATTTGAGAAGAAAATCAACTTGGTCTCTATCTTGGCCTGTGCTCACTTGCTTGTACTATGGACTCTCTAGCTGTTTCCCAATCTGTGGTTTTCAGTGTTGCGCTTGCAAATTATTCTACAGCCAAATTGGCTCAAGTATTAGGAAAATGTAGATTTATTATCAAGGAAATGGTCTCATCCTGTTTCATCCTCTTGTTATTAGCAATAACGTTTTAGACCACATACACCATCTCTTCTTTTACCTTTTTTTGTGTGCTGTATGAAGGTAATTTAAGGAGGTGGGGAGCAAAGCTTTACATCTTCTGAACTACAGACCATATCTGATAAAGGATGGGTTCTGTGATTATGAAACCAATCATATAATGCCTGTAATTTAAAAATCTACTGCTGTTCTGATTTATTTCCAGTCAGTCGAATTTTTGCATCAATTGTTGGAAGGTTAGGTTTTCACTAATTAGAATAGGCATGCGTCTTAAATTACCTGTGGAAAATATGTAATGAAAGAAACTCATGGTAAAGATTTTCAATGTAGCATTATCATGTTTTCACTTTGGCAGTAATTTCAGAGGAAATGGTGTGGTGTGTCTTCACTGTTTATAATGATACAATGATTACCCAGCATATTGGTATTTACAGACTCTTTGCACTGGTACCTGACTGCATCATTTCACTTTTAAGCCATTTACAGGGCATTTTCCTTTATGCATTTCAGCTTGTGAAGTGCTGAGTAGCTGCTCGTCCACTTTCCATCATAAATGCTGTCTTCATGCAGGACAAAATTCAGAATTTTATCTGATGGTACATTATACAGTAATTATTACTATATTTTTCAGCAAAATAATAGATCTTGTAGAAATAGTAGTGTAACAGTAGAATTAGCACAGTAACAGAGCTTGAACAAATCCCCAGCCTTGAAGGAGTGTTTTTTTTGAACGTACCCAGCACTGCAAGGTGCCAGCAAACGCAGATATCTTTGCTTTTACTCTGTGTACCATGCTGGTTTAGTACTGAAGAATAAGCAAAGCACAGTTTATTACTGCAAGGTTTCTGTTAAATCTAGTCTTGAGTGCTCTTTGTCCTGTTTCAATGCACTGAATCTGCCGCCTTGCAACAGAATTTCCTCTCAGTTACAGGCAGACAGTGGGGAATAGATGAGCTTCAGCCGTAGGAGGCTTTGGAGACATCTGGTTTTCCCTTGTATCATTTGTGTTCCACTGTGTCAAAAGTAGGACACATCTGGGGAAAGATGGTAGGTGAAGGAAACATCCAGACCTCCTGGCGGTTCGTCTGCATGAATCAGCAGGTTGGTTTGGGCTGTTGGAGATGGGTGCGAGATAATAAACCAAATATGTATTGGTAAAACCCTGGCACAGGTTGCCCAGAGAGGTGATAGATGCCCCATCCCTGGAAACATTCAAGGTCAGGTTGGACGGGGCTCTGAGCAACCTGGTCTAGTTGAAGATGTCCCTGCTCATTGCAGAGGGGTTGGACTAGATGATCTTTAAAGGCCCTTCCAACCCTATTCTATGAGTCTTTGTCTTTGTTTACAGTAGTGTTCAGAGAAAGCATGAGCCTCTTCTCTGAGGATCTGGCGGAGCAGAATGGAGACACCAATCTCAGCATCGGGATGTTTTGAAATGCTAATCAGCTTGTATTCATTACCAAACACCTGCAAATGAAGTTAGAGCAACAGCGAAAGAAGCAAAAATGGTGTGAAACTGAGCAATCTTGTGATCTCCAGCGGTACGGATGCAGAGCAGGCAGCTACGTGGGGCTGAGCGGGAGGTGGCAACAGGATCACCAGGTGTTCAGTAATTAATCTTTCAAACACCATTTCCTTAATGTGTAAGGAACGGGTGGTTTTAACGTATGTATAGTCCTCCAGCACAGTTCAGTCTTCAGTCTTCTGTATGTCTTGTACCTGGGACGTAGTTCAAACCTGATTTAACCTGCACATGGTGAGGAGTGTGTAGGATGGTAGGGAAGTATCAAGGTGGACACTAACAGGGAATGATCCATGTCTTGTGCTCATAACATAAAAAGAAATGCTGAGCTGAGCCATGAGACAGTGAAGTGACAGAAGGAGGAACCAGGGGTGATGCTTAGAAGCAAGATGAAGAAGTGGCAAGGATGGCAGCAGTACTTTTGGCTCAGAAAAGGTGAAAAATCCCTGTCATGGAAGCTGCTGGTGTCTTAGCCTGATGGGTGTTCCAGTGGCCAGGCAGTGGCTGAAGCCATGAGTCTGTTGTATCCAGGCATGAGGGAAGTATCTTTGAGAGAGATGTTCAGTTGGCCTCCTTTCCATGTGTTTTTCACAAGACTGAAAATGAATCTGTATGTGCTGGATGAGATGGGCTTTCTGGGGGACCTTGGCAAGGCAGGGCTGCGGCAGCATGGAAAGGTGCATGCCGACCTTTGCTGGCAGCACGTCAAGGTCTTGGCGTTTTTCCGGGGAGCGCTGGTACCAGCTGCTCAGACACTGCTCAGACGCAAGGTGGAACTGCAGATCTTCTGGCTTACCGCTAACAAGGTAGTGTTAGGGTTTGGCTGGGGTTTCAGACATGCGTTTTTCCAGGATTTGTTGGGTTAACATCTCTCTTTTAAGTGTATTTGGATTTTGGATTTCCAGCTGTCCTGAAATTGGGTTTGGGACTTCACAGTGATACCCTGCCTTAAATGTTGTCCTGTTGGTACATCCATGCCAGCATAAGGAAGATTTCTGTCCCAGGACTGGTTGTGGGTTGGCCAGCAGTGCTTAGCACATTCTTGTTCAGCCTGGGTCTGCTGGTCATTTCTCAGCAGGAATGTTAGAGGAGAAATGTTTTGTTGGAAGTCACTTTTGAAAGACAACTGCAGTGGTGGTAGGTCCTCTGAAATGTTTCAGGGTGTCTGTTGCTCCACCATCTCTCCACTCATTGCCCAGCTATGATTTATCACCTATTTCAGGCATCTTCATTCTGGTTTTCCTACTGTCAAGAGGGTCATGTCCTTCACGTAAGTGCTCAACTGATCTGGAAATCGTAACCCAGACAGGTGTTCAGCTCTCTGGGATCTCTTCTCTCCAAGTAAATAACACTGTTTGCATATGAAAGGGTGGTGTCCGCCTAAGTCTTCTCTCCCAAAAATACATGGTTTTTCAACTGTAGCCATTGATGTGGTTGCAGCTGAAAAATTTCTCTAGTTACAGTTAGAACTCATTGTCCCTTTAAACGAACGCTAACTTTTAAAAATAAGATTTATAACAAAAAATTAAGTTGCCAGTATTCCTTTAAAATATATTGTTGACAGTCAGATGAAAATACCTGGCTTTATACCTATTCCTAGAAATAGTTGATTTTGACATAGTCCTCAGAAGAGAGTCACTTTTTCATTCAGTAGCACAGGCACAGTTTACCTCTGGTCTGATTCTTATTTTTACTGTCTAATTAGAAATTCTGTCTTCTAAATTATTTCACTGCATAGAAAAGAAAGTATATGCCTCTTTTCCTTATAACTTCACTTCACCTTGGCACGCTCCATAGGCATTACTGATTACACCCAAACTGTGCAGCATATATTTTATCAATGACTTATGGACTAACTTCCATTTGACCTTAAATCCTTGTGTGGCACATCTTTAGCTCGGAGTCCTGCTGCTGCAGCTCTTTCTGCACTGTGCAATATTCATGTGAATGGTCTCCGTTGGCTTTGGTATGACCACTTGCATAGTAAAGACTATTCATTTGAAGATCTGTAGATATAAGACAAGTGTTTAAATTCAAGAATCTTCTTCTGGTTACTCTTCCTAAGACCAGACTTAGGGAAAAGCACATTTCTGAATGTAGAACTTAGGTCAAAGATCTTGGTAAATTTACAGACATGGAGCTTTTTCATCTTATTTTACATTTGTCAGCTTTTCATAAGGCCTTATGTGTCATGTTTATATTGAGATGTCACCCATTTCCCTGAAAATTCTTTAATACTAAGTTTTATTGTTATTTTTCAGGTGTTCAAATGAAACAGTATTCAAACAGGAAGATTTGTTCTGGGCATATAATTTCTGCCCCACTCCATACTCTTGGACAGCACTTCTGGGCCTTATTTTATACTTGGTTTTCTTTGCACCTGGTAAGCAAACATTTGTTTACGCATATAAGTTAAAAAATTGTAAAGATAAAATGTCAAATAATGAGGCTACATGTTAAATTTACTTTTCAGTCCAGCCATTAAACTGAGATTGATCTTTTTTCCTAATTCATAGGGATGGGTCCTATGCCCTGGACCGTCAATTCTGAAATTTACCCACTTTGGGCTAGAAGTATGGGAAATGCGTGTTCCTCTGGAGTCAACTGGGTTTTCAATGTGCTTGTGTCACTGACTTTTCTGCATACGGCTGAATATCTGACGTACTATGGTAAGAAACAGTATGCATCCGTGTGTGCAGTACCACCATTGGCACATAGATTTTCTGTTGATTCTGGGTCGCTCAGTTGGTTTTGCTATGAAATGTCAACTGTGAATGCAGTGTTCTCAACCCACCGTGGTTTAGTAAGACTACAGACCTGATGTGACCTGCCTGGATCATAGAGTTTGGTCCAGCTTTCATAAGAAACATTTCTTTCTAGCCTTAACTGAGAACCTAGACAGTTGAATAAAACAGGAAGGCTGGGAAAAAAACACTTTTGATTTGGTGAAATATGCTGATTCCTTCTTAAGGAGACAGCATCCACAATTTTCCAGTTTATGATGGCATCCAAGGCTAATATCAGATGGTCCTTGCAGAAATAGCTGTGTAAGATGCTACTGCCCCACTCCCAGCTGTTGATTAAGTCCTGTTTGCTGGAGCCTGCGGAGAGTTTGTCAGATTACTGCTCAGCCACTCCAGTACAAGTCCTTTAAATTACATTAAGCTGCTAGGGAGTTGTTGTGACCTTCGTATTAATTACTAATACAGAGCCCTTCAGCTCTACTTGTCATTCCTTTGAGTCATCAGGCCAGAAACACATGGCAGGTACCTTCTAACACATTCCTTTGGTACCTTCTCTGCCCCCCTAGGTAAGGTGGGTGGCAGGGGGGGATGAGCTTTTTCTCACTGCTAATTGTCTCTGCAGAGGACTGTTAAGTCATAGTTAGGTGTAAGAGTCACAAGCATTATTTTAATCCAGACTATTTATTTTTTGTTAAACTTTCTTATTCTGAGGGGTTGTCTTTGTATGTCCTTTGCTGCTAAGATAAACTAAGCAAGTTCTTGTCTTGTGTATCTGCTTTTTTTGTTGGATATACAACCATTTAATTGCTATTTAACAGCAGAATGACTTGTCCAAAAAAGATGTGTATTATCTTCCACATGAAACAAAATTGTTTTTGTTAATTTACTCCATTGTGGAGTGATGCAATAAAGCAGCCTTCTCCTACACCCACAGCCCCGCAGCTTGTTATTTTAATGCTGCTGCCCCAGCCATTGCTTTTACGCACTCCTTTGATACCTGGAGCCTGCTGCTTGTGTTGCTCCCTCTGCTCTGGAGCAGAGAAGGGACGGGAACTTCTGTAACCGACTGGGCATATTGTTCTACATTGCAGGAGCCTTCTTCCTCTACGCAGGGTTTGCTGGCTTGGGACTGCTTTTCATCTACGGCTGCCTTCCTGAGACTAAAGGGAAAAAACTAGAGGAAATTGAATCTTTGTTTGAAAACAGGCTATGTACATGTGGTATATCAGATTCTGATGAAGGGAGGTATATCGAGTATATTCGGGTGAAGGGAAGTAATTACCATCTTTCTGACAATGATGCTTCTGATGTGGAATAATTTTCAGCTGCTGATGTATTTAATCATTTAAAAGCCTTCTGGGAGAAAAGCAGCTCTCTGATGACCTCACTGCCCTGCTTCTGGTCTGGTTCTCCTTTATACTGTCTAGTTAAAAATGCCTTCACGTTCAAAAATGCTCCATTGGGGAGGAAATTCAATATGCTACTGTTTTCTTGGTCCCTAAAAGCAATGGCTTCCAAAAGAGATTGAATTCCACAGTAGCGTGAATTCACCAAGTGTGCGTGACACTGCACCATCCCAAGGTATATAGTAGGATGCACTATACCAGAGGAATACAGAAGGCTGTCCTAGATGGTCAGTGGTTGTCCTTATCTTCAATACTGACAAAAGAGAAAATAATAGAGTAGCTAATCAGAAAGCAGCCGACATCTGTCAGATCCCCATCCCATAGCAGCCTAGCAAATAGCTCTGCTGTGCAGTACAACGAATGATGAATGCATACGCTGCTGTAACAGTAGCCATTTAAAAGGTTTAACTGATGAGGAAAATACAATATCTGCTATGTCTATCAGAGGGAACATTTCCCAAATTTTCCCTAAGAGAATTTCCTTTTTTATTTATTTGAGATAACAAGTAGAGACCCATACTCACCTGGGTGGAGGTTCACTAGGGTGGCATACGTCTGTGATACACCAGGTTGTCTAGCCACTGCTGCTCTTGAGTACACACTACGGTCAGGAGTTGGTGCTTGTGACAGAAACTGCCAAAATTAACTACCTGACAGCAGGGAAGCAGAACGAAGTATGTGGCCACACATGCAAATGAACTGGTGTGTATTGCTAGATACAACGTAGAGGCTTCAGTTAGTTGAGAAAAGATTATTTTTGTTTTCCTTTTTTGCATTTGAACGTTTGGGTTCGTGCCTACTTTTGAACACAAAATATCATGAGCTAAAAGAAAGAAAAGGAGGAGGGAAGTTTTGTGCTGCTGAATGCACAGTGTTCATCCCTCCTGTGCCTTTTGCATGTGAATAATCCTACTGCTTTCAGTTTATCTTCCTGTGTGCAGAGTAAATGAATCCCAGTGCATTTTTCCTTCAAATGTCCTTAGTCAACCAGTGTCTTGCTGGATCTAAAGAGAAATATTAGCAATGGGGAGAAGCCTACATCTCCTTAATTGCCTTACTGAAGCATTGCAAAATTGTCAAGAAAATGTCAGGCACAAAAATCAACTTGGCTACCTTGAGCATGGTAATGAAAATATGAACGGTATTTTATTCACCTGCCATGATTGCTTGCCTTGGCAAATTGAATTTTATGCAGCTACGTAAAAATACTACGTTATTTTCCCTTTCCCTGCCTTCACTGCTTTAAGTCTTCAGAGATACGAGTTTGAAAGCAGCAACAATTCAAATTCTTATCTTTGAAACATTTGCTTCATGAAAGAATGTGGAAAACCTCTTCTGCCTGTGGGCTGCCCCCATTTCTTTGGTAAAAATACATTTTTTTCATTGTGTAAAGATTACAGAAATTGCTGGGTTCATTAGCTTTTATAGATTTGCTTTGTGGGCTTTTCTTGGGTTGAAAAATATTTTGAATGTAGAAGTACTATCAAAAGTGAAACTGGACATTTGTTACTAAGTTACTTTTATTGAACGATATGTGGGGTTTTGTCGTTTTAAAGAAGTCTGCCATTATGCTATCTGATCTTCTGCAGGGGCATTTCTTACTCTCCAATTATTGACCTTCAGCAATTGGGTGGCTTTTGCATAATTTTTTTTACTTCATTAATCAAAGAAAAATTTTTGGAAAGAAAACATTTTTAAAGCATCCTTCTGTGACTTGACTGGGGCTAAAAGGGGAAAGCATAGCAGACAGAGGGAATTTCAAAAAACGAATTATTGCGAAGAGTGACCCAACCTTGATCATCTCCTTTGTGCGGTGAGAGGGCACCTTCCATCTTGCCTCCCCTTTAAGCACACAATATTTTTATGCTTGAAAGCACCAGCTGTGGAAAATGCTCAGCTCTCCAGACCTGCCTACCAATGCAGCCACTGCGGGATGTCTCCGTTAGGCTGTCACTTCTTTGAAGCCTTCACTGAAGGTGCAGAACCTGGGATGAGAAAAAGGGATAGTAGGCACAGATGAGAACCAAATAGTTTTAAGGGCAAATGGATTTCTTCCTGAAATAAAAAAAATGTGTGTTTGAAGACCCTTACTCAGAACAGTTTTGTTACCCAGAACAGCGTGTGAATAGGTGTGTAATGCCCAACATGTGCTTGATAGGTTTAAGTGGGTATTTACTGGCTTTTGAGAATGGGGACTTAGGGCTCTGATTCCCCCAAAAGCATAAACCCACGCTCACTGTAACACCTGAACATCCCCTTGCTTGACGTGTTTTGCTGGAGCGGGGTATAAGCCAGGGAGGGTGTCCCTGCGCCAGCACGGTGTCCGTGCTGACCTCGTGCTTTGTTGCAGTTGTGTCTGCAGGTAGAGGAAACTGCTGCATTTATTGGGCATAAAGAAAGCGAACTCACTGGAAAGATCGCTGTCACAAGATCAGCCTCCTCTGTTTTGCACCGTGCTGGGGCTTTTTAGCAGCAGAAGACCATCTCTCTCTGCCAGCCTTGTTTCATGGACGTTCTCAAAAGTGGCACCCAGTTGCGTACTGCACTGGGCTTCGTTTCTCACACAACCGGTTCGATCTTCCTGAAAGCAGTTTTCTGAAGGTTTGCATACCATGCCCTTTTCCTCGAGACAAAACAATTGACATGTGCATTTTATTCATCATTGCTACTGGCTATGAGGGTACAAAATATATCGACTTCTTTATTGTCACTCCCCCTTCCCCGCCTGCAGAGTGTTGGGTTTAAGTCTTCCTTTTAGGGTTGCTTTACACCAAGATAACATTCCATGCCTTAGAAACACTGAACCTAGTTCCAAACATCATATGTAATAAAAATGAGATCAAATACTTGAAATTAATCTTACGCAATTAGGGTTTTATTTTCAGAATCTGTGAACATTTGTAATGTATGAAGATAATTAAATAAATGTTTCTATTTTGCAAAGTTTTTTTATATTTGTGCATATCTTAAGAGATTTTTGCTAAGTCTTAAGAGATTTAGACTTAGCAATTCCAGATAAAAGAACAAAAATACAGTGTAGCTGAATAATTTCTTATGACAAGATTTTAGTTTATGAAGTAGCATAAATAGTATGTCTAAGGACAGTATCATTTTACTGAAAGCTTTCTGCAGAAGATGTGAAATCATTTCTTCACAAGGACTGCGCTCTTAATTCAGGTATTCTGTGCGTCAGGAATGCTAGAGTAATAACCACTGGTAGAGTTGGGCATATTGATTATAGACAACAATTTGAGTTATTTTAATTCTGATTAATCTACTGACTCTACATGTTTTGATCTAGCAGGAAGTATAAAAGAAACAAGTCTTGATGCATTTTTAAACGTTTTAAATTTAATTCACATTAATTCACATATAGTAGTTTGTTCAACATCTTGAAATTCAAGTGTTGGGGAGGGTTGAGATTATTTGCCGATCTTTTTTTCCCCTTGTGTCGTGGTTTAGCCCCTGCTGGCAACTAAGCACCACGCAGCCGCTCGCTCACTCTCCCTCCCACAGTGGGACGGGGGAGAGAATTAGGAAAAACCTCGTGGGTTGAGATAAACACGGTTTAATAGGACAGAAAGAAAGAAGGGAACAATAATGATAATAGCAACAAAGGAATGTACAAGAACAAGTGAGGCCCAATACAGAAATTGCTCACCACCCCGTGATCGACAGCCCGTCCCCGAGCAGCGATTTCCACCCCCCCGGCCAACTCCAGTTTATGTACTGGGCATGACGTCGGATGGTATGGAATATCTCTTTGGGCAGCCTGGGTCAGCTGTCCCGGCTGTGTCCCCTCCCAGCTCCCCGTGCACCCCCAGCCTGCTCGCTGGCAGCCCAGCACAAGAAGCTGGACTGTCCTTGACAGCTCAGCAACAACCCAAAACATCAGCACATTATCAACAGTTCCTCATCCCAAATCCAAAACACAGTCTCACACTAGCTTCTGTGAGGAAAACCAGCTCTATCCTGGCTGAAACCAGGACACTTGTCACTTTGTTGATAAAAATCATCTTTTAACAAGAGTAGCAAACCTGTTTGGAAAATAGACATAGAAACGAAGCCAGGCCCCAGGACTCATTTGGAAGGCTGAAGTTGGGTTGCTACACATGCACCTTAGCAATGACTATGACAGTGATATCTACCTTGTGACAGCCCTGTCAGAAATTTTGGGACAAGAGAGGATACATCCCAAGGATCATTGTTCCAGTGCCAACTTCTTTTTGCATCAGCTGGTAAATGCAGCAATTCACTGGTGTGGGAGTTAGGGTCAGGAGGGGAGAAGAAAGAATGGATGCATTGAAAGCCCAAAGAAGTCATGTTTCAGTAGAGACGGGTGTCATAGCCAAGAGGAGCAGTCTCTGACTTCTCTGCCACGTGGGAGAAGGGTGGTGGGACCAAGGGGCTGTGCTTGGTCCTGTGGGTGGGAAGGGGGGCTGGCAGACTAAGGGGGAAGAAGCACACACGTGCTCCTCTCCCGTGCCCACACAGAGGTGAGGACATGGCAACAGAGTTCGCAAAGCTAGTACTTTTTTCCTCGGTGAAATCTCTTTTGCCCTTCTTAGTCACTTGGGTTGAGCACTGGGGAGAGGTTTTGATTTTCAGGGGCTGCTACAGGCCCTGAGCGAGGGCCTTTCCTTCGACCATGAGGGTGTTGGGTGCAGTTCCACAGGCACGCCGTGGGCGAATGAAAGACAGACCCTGTGCTTCTCAGCTTTATCCCAGCTTTCTACTTCTCCATGTCAACGCTCTTCTAACACGGTCTTCTTGAAATTTTACTTGTACTTGCGTAAGAGACTTTGTTAGCTGAACAGCACTACGCGAGAAAGAGGCAGAGTCTTCACAGCATAGAGAGATCCCAGGGTAGAAATCAAGGCAGAAGAGACAGTTCTGCAAAGCACTTTAACAAGTAAGGTATTTGTGCACTTTTTTCTGAGAGAGTCAAGCTAACCAGACCCATTCCTCTGCATTGGGAAGAAAATTGAGCTTTGTGTACCAGGCCAGAAGCAGATAATGCCACAATATGTGCTTTATGGCAAAATGTGTTTTTATTGCGGGTAACATTTACAGCTTACATGTAGCTACTGCCTATAAAGTGACTCAATCGTTCTCTGGATTTTAACAAGTCACATTTTTGTGCAGAAATCTTAGTGGTTTTCTATCGATCTTCATCGCCTTGTGTACAGTACAGTTAAGCATAATCCACAAAGTGGTCTAGGTTGTGGCAGTGTTACAAATGTCAGCACAGTAAAATCTAGGTGAACATTGTTAAAGAGATATTGTTGTTTGTGATACTGGGGGTTAAAACTCCTTAAAGGCACCTATATATAGATTTTAAAAGTCTGGGAAAAAATGGCAGTTCTTATCTATTTTGTGTATGTTTTCATATAGAGAAGGAGTTTTTTATGTGCCAATAACCATCACTGTGGTGTTTTGTAAATGGGTGTTAATGGTGTTCCAAAGTTCTGTATATGAGAATATACTTTAGCCACAATGACCTGTTAGTGTGAACCAGCGGCATGTTTTTAATCTCACACCTCTCACCAGAGGTGCTCACTCATCGCCTTCAGTAGAGCTCACTCACACCAGGGGAAGTTTGACCAGCATCAGGCCTCAAGAACACAGTTTATCTAAATCCCTGCTTTTTCACATCGTCCCTAGACAGTATGTTACATGTGAATGATCTGGCACGTGTAATTATAGAGCTTCAACTCTGGTTCGGTTACACTCCTCGATTCTGTTGCGATACAATTTGTCAAAATTTCGTTTGACCTTTCATCACAGTTATATAAATAAGGGGCGCACTGATTAATTGTGAATAACGTCCACCTATTTCTAAAGGAAACATCAGTTTCTGAAGCGTTAAAAGAAAGGCAAATTTCTCTTGCTGCCTTAAACATTACATGGACTTTGGAGAGGACTGAATGTACGACCATCATTGTGACTTCTGCAGGAGAAGCTTTGTGGATCCTCAGCAGGTGTGAAACGAGATGGTTGTGTGGTGCTGGGATGCTGCGTCACACCGCAGGCCCTGCCTCGGGCACGCCTGCCATCTGTTCGATTTCAAGTGTTCGAGGAGTCCCCGTGGACTCGATAGGGTTATTCGTATGCGTGATATTTCCCATGTGCTCAGTGTCCTGCTGGTCCAGGGCATTGCTGGGAAGTGGCACGAGTCACGTCTCTGTTTTCCGTCATGAATCTCACACCCCTGCAAAACCGTTAACCGGATCTTTCTGTGACAAATTCTACATAGAAGATTTGAGACATTAATGGAGACCAAATTGAGAGTAATTACGTCCGTGTTGAATAATAACGTGCACATGGTGCCATCAGGCATAGTGTAATCCCTGGGTGCGCGTTACGGTATTCAGTACAAAACAGGTTTTGGCAAAATTCATTGTTGGGTTGTCCAAGTTATTTCTTAACATGTCAAACATGTGCCATTTCCTTTTGCAACCAGTCAAGCCTATAATGTATGAAAGTGTTGTACATTTTCTGAAACTTAAGTGATGTAAAATTATTTAATTGACTTCTGTTCTGATTGCTTTAATGAAGTTTGGTCTTTACATAAAAATAAATATCTTCAAAGAATTGTCAGTGCCACAAGTGTAAATGAACAAAATAAAAGGTGAGATACTTAATTACAGCATCTTTCTCAGGGTTTCCTTTGTTCTGGTATTCGGGTCGCTTTTTAGAGTTGCAAAATTGCAATCCTCAGCAAAATGAGCTAAAATAGCCCATGGGCTTGCCTGAAATAATAAGTGAGGAATATGATCAGGGTGGTTCTAAATAATATGTTTTAAACCAGAGAGTGTTTCTGTGATGATGGCACACCAGACGAGTGTCCCTGCCTTCCTGGAGGATTTGTTTGAAGAGCTGAACGCAGCTACACAGAGCTGCCGACTGTCCTGATGTCCCCCCAGGGGTTTTCAGTGTCCCCTGCCCAAACACAGGCCAGTTTTCTGACAGCAATTTATACCTTCAGACTTGATTATCGACTGGGGAAAGGGCAGAAGTTGCTATTTTCTAACGGGGAAATGTCGTAACTCTGTGTTTTATGAAGAAAATTGCTTAAACTGGTTGGATGATGAATGAAGAGCAGCAGGACTGTGGCCGTGCCGTGATGGGGGGCTGCCCTGACTGTGCTCCTCCGTGCGGCAGAGCAATCGCACCTGCTAAGACCGGGTGGAAATGGGTCCTGTTACTTCTACCGACCGCAGGGACCATGATCGCACCCTTGCAGGATCGAGAGTCACATCCGACAGGGCTGTAGCCTTCTGGTCAGGGATGCAGAGAGATGACAGCCAGCGGCACTACAGCCGATGGGGAGATGCTGGCAGCGGGAGGCTGCTCGGCAAACCTGTATCTGTGGTGGAGCTTATCTCTGGGAGGGAAGAGGGGAAGCTAATCAGGCTGCACTGACAGGTTATCTTTTTAGGTTTCTGGCTGATAGTGCTTATAAAGGTGATGAGTGGCTGCAGTTCAGATTACTTGTCACCAAAACCGCACGGCAGCTTTGTGGGATAATGAAAAGCTGGTGGCTCCGCTGTCAGACGCTCAATTTTTTTCCCTTCTCCCATTCCCCTCTGCGCCAGCTACTATCACAAAACAGCTACAGATGGACTGATTTCTGCCGAATGGACTGCCATCTGCAGAACTGAACTGCAGGCAGTAGCAGTACTTGCCCCCAGATTTTTGTGAGCATTTTCAGGATCAGACACCTCAGGCGTCTGGGCTGGGAGCTGCTGCATCCAAACCAAAGTCACCCTTACAGTCCTGCACGGCCTTTGCTTCGTGCTTTCTTTAAAGGCTGCTACAGTTTGTAGGAAGTAAGTGGAGAAGCTGAAGGTAAGCTTGAACAAAAAGTCCCTTTCCTCTATCTCAGCAGTCCTCTGCTGAGTTGTGCTGAGCTGGTTGTGAAAAGACCTGAAGAGACCTGCCAGTGGTCATCCCCTGAGCTGGCGTCCCTCCAGCCACCCCCTGCCCACACAGAGCTCCCTGCAAGGACGTACTCGGGCTCTTCAGCTGCTGTGGTTTCACTTCCAGCACACTCGCTTGACCCAGAATAAATGGCATCTCAATCCTTATTCTGATGGATAAGGATTCAACCTATTCAACCCGTCAAGCAACCAGCTGAAAGAGAGATGGAAATAGTCACGTGCATTTGCCGTAAGCAGTTCCACCAGTCCCATTGTGGGGCTGTTCATTAGCTGGTCTCCAGGGCAGGTTTTCACTCGCTTGTTCAACACCCCTTGCCTACCCAGTCCCTGTGCGTGTGTGCAATTAATAGAGAAGCTCTGCACAGAGCTGAAACTTGGAAAGCTTTTGCCTTTTGAGAGTTGACTGCAGGACTACCAGAAATATTTTCTGCATCTTGATTTTGGTAGAAAAAAGGCAACAAATCCCCTCTGAGACCTCCAGAGGGAGGTGGGGCTTTTGGTTGGTTAGAAGGTTTTTAGATCTTTGAGTCTGGGTTTCAGGAGGATACAAGCATCCATCTGTTTTTCACATGAGTGAGACCTCTGCCATAGCTAGCACGCTCTGATTTTGGGTACTTTGATATCACATGAAAGCTCTAATGGAATCCATAATGCTGAGAAAAAAAGCAGGGCATCTTACACAGAGCAGTAAGATGTATATTGTATGAAGGAAGAAGGAGGAGCATGCATCTGAAATGACCAGCCCACAGTCTTAGATGTTAAGATCATCACCACGCAGGGGATGGGCTTAGGTGCATTTTACTGCAACAAGAAACGGAGTCAGGGAGATTAAAATCTTCCAAGCAAACACTATTCCACGGGCCCATCCCTGTCGGAAAGGGAGTTCACGTGCTTGCTTAAATTTCATCAAAAGTGGTGAAAGGGGGATGGAGAGGTGGGGAGGGTCCGTGCCTGAAGGAGCAGTGGGGCCTGGGAGAGGTGGTTGGAGACGCACAGCAGTTTGAGGGCAGAGGGGGCTGGATTAGCTAAACTTTGTAATGAAGATGATACGTGGAACTGAGCTTGGAGCAGGTTGCCAAGGAAACACGGGCAGAAAGAGCACGGAGCAAATCCCTAGCAGGGGCTGGAGGAAGAAAGCAGGGCAGAAGGTATGGGGGATGGTTAGTGAGGTGAGCGTGGGGACATGGCGCCTCTGCCAGACCCTGGCACGGTGGCAGGGGACACCGTCAAACCATCCCGGGTGGAGGAAGCGAAGACAGAAGGTGGGCGCTGGGCTGAGCGTGCAGCAGCTTCTGCCCGAGCACCTCGGCGTGGACCGCAGCACCTGAGCAAGCGGGGACGCAGCGTCGCTTTCCAGAGCAAGTCCCTCCGTGCCGACCGGGCTCTAAGTGAGAAGGGAGCCAGGTATCTCACCCTGCGAACCAGTGATGCTTGTTCGCTGTCCCCTTCCTTCCCTCTGAGGGCAGGAGGACAGGTACCGGTACTGTCAACCTCTGGTAGATCAACCGTGTCGGAGTCCTTTAGTTGCTTGTATTTGCTCCCTGCGGTGCCACCTCTACACAATAATCAGGTTTCCTTTCAATAAAGAGATTGAATGGTCTAAATCTCTCTCTAAAAGGCTTTTTTCCCCCCCTTCCCAGGACCTCAGGTATTCATAGGCTTGTTCTTCCATTACTATTAGTTTTTTACATTTCTTGGGCACTGCACTGCAGTTTGGTCCCTGCTTAATCTATCAAGACCACATAGAGAGCGAGAATTACCCCGGTTCCCAACCCTGGCTCCCCGTCCCCGGCTGCGTTTGCCCGTTCATGCATGGTGGCAAGGTGCAGGGGCAGGGTGAGCCCTCAGCGCCGCGCTCCAGGCTGAGCCCTGCTCTGCCGGCGCGTCTGTCCCTCTCCTGCTTAGCAGGGCGCCCGCACGCTTCAGGACATTTGGGTGCCTTTTGTTTAAATGGACGCAATTGCTGATCATTTACTTGTAGCCTCTGTCAGTGTTGCTCCTCACCACCTCCCTGATTTTGTGTTACTGGCGTAGTTCATCGTTGCCCCCAGATACCTGATGAAAGGATCCTCCAGCCTCCTCGGGAAGAGGTCCTCACCAGGGCCTTCCCCAGCTGCTGCTGCGGCTGCGGGTGCCCGGAGGGAGGAGCACAGTGAAGGTCCTGGAGTGTGAGAGGGGACAGCAGCACCCCAGCCGTGTGACAGGCTCCCAGCACACCCAGAAACCCCAGTGAGGGGCACAGACTGGGCTGGTTCAGACTCCACCAGGCAAAGCGTGGAGTGTGGGTGGTGAACAGGCTGCCGTAGCACTGCTGACCTGTGTGTTTCAGTCTTGTTCTCTAAAATCGTACCAGGGTTTGTATTACAAAGCTCAGGGCTGATGCCACCCTGCCTGACCTGTCTTACACGTCTCACCGTTCCCCTTGGACAGTGCTGTGGCCTTTGCCCTCCCACCCCTGCAGCCTTTCCTTTTTTGCAAGGGTGTTTCCACAGCTGAGGCTGGTGAGACGCCACGTCCCGAGGCAGCTGTCACCAAGTCCTCTGCTCAGGTTGTCCTGAATCCTTCATCCTTAGCGATGCTGCAGTTACAGAAGGGGAAGTTGTCAGCAGCCATGTAACGTGCTGTCCTGCAAATATGAGATGACTTCTCCATCCCCAAAGTGGCAGTCGTGGCCTGCAGCGGGTGGCCTGGTCCCCTCTGGGAAGTGGCGCTTTGGAGTAAGCCCTGCTGTGAAATTGGTGCTTGTTTTAATCTTTTCATGGTGTGATGGTGTCAAACCCCGTCTGACTGCTCCTGCTTAATTTTGTCCAGGATGTCTGATACAGCAGTGTGCCCTGTTACTGGAATGTCACAGGATGTGACCGCAGTCAGAGCCGCTCTCTGATGCTACACGGCTTCTCCCACACTCTCCTTGGTGTTTGGGGTACTCATAGCCCCCAGGCTGGCTGGGGGGCAGAGAAGGAGGCAGCTCCACCGTGTGGTATCGGAGACAAGTTGGGGCTGGGGCTAGTGTCCCTGCCACTCTCCTCTCATTAGCTGCTAAAAATGATGGAAAACATCAAGAGCAAGTTTTTGTAAGCTGGGTGGTGGGTGATGGCCACCTCCAGCCCGGTACCAGATGAGATGGCTAGAAGTGAGGTTTTGTTCTGGTGGGTGGGAGTCCCAGGGAGGTACTGAGGGCATTGGGACATCCCCTCGGGTCCCTAGTGGGAGAGCGATTGGTGCCCGTTGTTAGCCAAGCCCTGAGCCATCGCTGCAGGGCCACCACTGCCTGAGAAATAATCACTTATATGAAGACTCAAGCTTCTCATTTCCCACAGTGATAATCCTTCATGAAAATTAAATAAGAATTTCTACAAAGTTTGTGGAGGCTCTTGGCATAATAACATCCAGCAACAAACTGCCCCATTAATGAAACAAAACTTCTGTCAGTGCTTGCCCAGAAAACTTTGAATCCCTACCTTGCAGGTTATTGGAATTAGAGCTGATTTTATAGCGAAAAAGGATACTAGGTGCATATTAAAACATCTGACTGAAGCTTAAGATAACGTTTTCAGTGAGAGAGTCTTTCTTTCCATTTATATTTAGAAGCGTTCAAGTGCCAACGCTAAAGCAATGCTCCCAGTTTTTGGTTAATTACAGGTGCCCTTCTGTGCTTTTCCCCAGCAAAACTCAACTTATAACTGATTCTCACCAAACACAGTTAAAAACATAAAAATTTCTGTGGTGTCCCCAGAGGCTTAGCACACTTCCAGGAAGATTAAGATGGATGAACAAGGAGTGCCTCTGCCTAGGCCATTGCCTTGGTGGAAGCTGGTGGTGCCTGGATGTGTGTGGTGGGACAACAGTCATTACTGCAGCTTACAAATACCGGTGGCCTCAATAGCATCAGTTGCTGAAGTATCAGCTGGAGAAAGCACGATTTGAGGCTACCACTGAGAGAGAGGAGATTCCTATTAAACCAAACTCAGCTCTTCCCAAAAGTCACCTAAAAACCAGGTGAAAGAAAGCACCTGAGCAGAGGGGGAGACTGGTGCTGAGATAAGGAGGAAGGACAATCCTCTTCTAATGCAGTAATAGTAACGTAAATACTTTAAAATACTTTGCTAGTGGCTAAAAAGAGGACATTGCCTTATTTATCAGCATTGCCAGCACACATACCGCTACAAATACAGTTTTCTTTCTTCTGATTGCTTTACAATTAAGGTAAAAATGGTAAGGAAATTGGATTTTATACAGTCTCATCCAAAGGCTTCGGAACGAGATTATCTACAGTGATTGACATATCCCAAGTGGTGAATTATTGCATTAGAGACATGTATGCAGCTCTTCCATACAGCCAGACAGAAAATGTGTGTTGGGCACTAAGCTGTGTAATTTCAGTTCTTGCTGGGAAACAGTGCAATCTAGGCTGAAACCTGGCTGGAACCAGGCACATTTTGAGAGCTTCTGTATTAGTGGCCGAAGCGAAAATAAGCTATACCCACTGAAAGGCTCTAAATGATAAGAGATATGAGAGCTGAGTTAATAAAGATGTATTGCTTCATTTGAAATCCCTACACACATATGCCAATATGGTGCAGCCAGCTCTCTTCTCCCAGTTCTGACCTGCACTCTTTGTCCCGTAGGTTCATGGGAGCAGACTGGGAATATGTCTAGCAGCTAGCTCTGTGGGTCAGGAGTATCTGCCTGAACGTGGGTAGCTCGCTTCACTGTGAAACAAAACAAAATTTAAACAATGCTAGTCTTGCAGAAATCAGGAGTGTAACTTCCCTTGCAAGTTAATGGCAGTTTACCTCAGGTTGGGTCACTTCAGCATCTCCCGAAGCACAGCCACCACAGAACCTTCTGCCCCTGTGGCGATTTTACATCTGCCAGACTAATAAAAAACCTCAAATCTAAAGTATGCAGCGGTGGAGCTTTTAGCTGTAATGTGCCATTCACTGGCCTCTGCCACAGCGTATTGCAGGAGGCTGGCAGACCAAGCCAGCTGGAGCAGTGTCAGCCATGGGGAGGGCTGCGAAGCAGGACACGCGCCACTGGAAAGGCTGACAGGTACGTACCGGGCACGGCGTATTCCTGGGAAATGCGCCTCAGAGGTGTCCTAGTTCAGGCCAGCACGGGCTGCTGCTGGTGTGGCACCATCTGAATGGGTTTCATAATGCTGAGTGAACAACTGTGCCTTAAAAACCACCAGTAATGGCTGAGCTTTCAGCACTTCACAGCTGTTATTCAAATAAATTATAGCTCCTGTGAAGAAGATGAACATTGCAGTTTCAGGTAAAAGAATGACTAGGGAGCTCGCTCTGGCAATAAATTGAGGTAACTTAAAAAAGAAAATCCGCTTATGTCAAGCCTTAGGAAGTGGGTAGTGAATTGGCTAAATGATAGTTACATATTTCAGAAGTCTGGCTGTGCAAACCACTTCCCATGTATGCAGTTTATGTATATAAAAGACAATGCTATTTGCTTCTGAGCACAGAAAAACCCACTGAAATTTCTGAGATGCTATTTTTAAAAAGGCATAGCCATAAACCTGCAAACTGTTGAGCAAGGTCCACCTTCTTCTAAAAATGGCTCTTAGCTTCAAGAAGAAAAGCTGGCAGAAAACGCAGCCGCTAGTTTGATGATGAAAATGGAGACAAAGCATGGTGACGGGTCTCATCAGAGCTGGGTGACACACAACCCTTCATCCGCAAAACCTTTTATTACAAAGTGTAGAAATAAAAGAAAATGACCTGGTGGGAATAAAGGCAGTGAATCTTTCAACAGCTGTCTGCAAGGGAGAAAGCACAACATATTAACCTTATAACAGCAGATTTCCTGCACTGTTTAAGGAAGAGTCTCCAGCATAGCTTTTTCCCAAGCCCAGTTTGTAATGAACAGAATCCCTGTATGTAGCTGGCTGGCTAACACGTGCATACACACACACACACTCTTTTTTACATATATATATACACACACTTTTATATATACACGCATATAAGATATTTAGATATGTATATATAAGTAAAGATATATGTATGTATAAGTAGAATATGTCAGTAACAGAGTGCATCTCCCTGCCACCTTTACTAGGAACTTTTCTAGAAGGAAAGAAAATGACCTAAAAACAATATTATCAGAAACTTTTATTTGTTGTGATTTGTAGCTTCACACAAATACCAAAATGAAGAGGAAAGCATTTCAGATGTTTCAATCTGCAGGCAAAATACAGAAACACATAAAAATTTGTCAGTATTAACAGTCAGAGAATGAATCAATAGATCTGCCAGGAAGGAAGATTAAGCATTTGGTTGGGGGTTTTTTGGTATAAATTAATAAATTCATTCTTTTCAAGTTACATTCTATTCGATGTGTGCAGATGTACATTTTCTGGTTTTTCCCATTTTTATATTTAGTACAAACATATGACAAAGGCTAATTTGCCTGTTAAAATGGATAAGAATCAGACAATAGTTCTGAACTAAAAACCACATCAAATATGCTTTGAAGTGAAACAGAATCTTTCCACTTCCTTCAAGAGAAACAAAGTCAATCCCAAGGTACAGAATCCTATGGGTATATGGTGGGGAAGCCAATCTAATTCCTAAGGTTTGTATTACTAGGCTATTGTAAAATCCTATGTTAACAGTTGGAGATCTATAGAAATCCATAGTTGGAGACAGCAGTAGGTAGAGAGACATCCATAGTTTATACTAACAAACAGCAAAAAGAGTATTTTGTCTAACTGGGCTAGAAAAATAAAAATATGCCAGTGAAATGAAACACACCGAGACGGGACAAAACTTCTGTATTCCCTATGTGCCATTCTAGCTGGTCACTGCTTATCTTTCTCCTTCATTATATCAATGTAGTTCAGCACCTCTAGAGTCCTTCTGCCAGCCAAACTCGGATACTCGGCTTCAGAAGAAAAGGCCACTATTCCAGCTGCACTGCCTGTGCCTGCAGGCTGCAGCACCTCATGTGCTGGCATTTTGTGCTCTCCAGCGGTGCCTGCGGTGCTGGGAGGAGGGACCCCCCCCGGGCTGGGGGCAGAGGGGAGGGAGCTCCCACAGCTGCACATCTGCATGGGGCCACACTGGGTGGCAACATCCACTTTCCTTACTTCTGTAACAGAGCTCTCTGTCTGCGACCAAGCATCACACCTGGTACTGCACGTGACATGCTCTTTTTTAAGGGCTCGGTGTAATGAGCTGTCCTCAGATGGGTCTTTATTTTCCTCCTCTGTGGCATGTAAAATAGAGTCTTTCTCCTGAAGATGGTTTGCTTCTTCTCTAGTCAAAATACTGCTGGGCTGGAGAGGCACACTTCTGGTGTGAGAGGTCTTGGGAGGCTCTCTGCTTGCTGAGGCTGAGACTGTGTTAGCATCATCTATCTTCAAGGACCGTTCATTCAGATATTCCTTCTTTTTGGCTGTGTCTTCCTCTTCAGACTGTTTGAACAGAATTGTGTGAATGTAACTGTTTAAATATTTCAATAACTAAGGACCAAGTTAATGACTAACTAATAACTGAGTTAATGAAATAAACAGAAAGATCAGAACTCTCTGGTTTTGGTTGTTTAGGGTTTTTTTTATTCTTTCTCTAAGGATATACTCCTGGCCTTTGTTAAAGAGAAGGTGGGTAAGGTGGATCTTCACTCTCATACAGAATTTATATTCTTACATTGTGGCATTTTTGTGTTCCAGAATGGCTGAAAACACATAGCGTGTCAAATCCTTCTGCCATGCAGGCATGTAATATAAGGCAACTATACATCAAGGAGCAGCTATACATCAAGGGAGAACGCAGAAGTTGTTTGCTCAGCATCTTCCCAGAGGCATGTTACTGTAATTCCACAAGGCCTGGTATTATCAAGAGACCAGACCACATGTCTGTTAAACTACTCAAGAAAATTTACAATTAATCATTTAATTATAATTTCATTATCATTTTGATTAATCATTTTGATTAATTAATCAAAAATTACAATCAATTTCTTGCCTTTCTCACAAGAAGTTGCCTTGTACAAAACAAAACCGTAAATAAGATTCCAGCTACATCCACCCTTAGATGCACTCAGGCATACAGATACCATTCAGATGAATCCCTGGAAACCCACAAAGGGGCAGCACTCACCGTGTCAGGACTAGAGCTGAAACAGCTCTCTGTCTGCCTTGGAGAGTAACTGGGAGACTGGCTGCTGAGTGATGACTCCACATCTGAAAAATGAGACAAAAAGGAAAGAAAGGTTCCTCACCAAAAATTCCCCAAACATCCAACTCTCAAGTACAGCATATAGAATTAAGCATTACTACTTCTGATGCAGTTTTAAGATACTGTTTAAAGAATAAAGTGTTAGTGAGGTCCATGTAGTTCTTGGCAATAGCCATTTCTTCTCCTCTCAGGACAACACATCTTAACAGAAAGTGTGAGATGGGTGTCCCAAAGCTTCAGCTATGCTGTTAATCAGCAGCCTGCACCATCAGCAGCAGAACTGTGCTGCCCAAAAGGAGGAAGGATTCTGCAGAGCAAGGGCTGGGAGAGAACACCACGAATTCCCTGCACACTTTGGCTGCCACACAAGTTACATGTTTTTCTCTTGGAGTCCCTTGGGAAATCTTCTGCTCTGAAATACAGCCAGCACAGCTGACCCCTGCAGCTACTGAGGGAGCAAAAAGGACGTGGGATCTCCCTGCTGAATCCCTTCACTCTGTGCGGAATGGCAGCACATAGTCTAGTGGAGAGAATAAAGATTTGTAAAGACTGGACCAATAAAATGGCACATGTCAAACATCTAATGAAGATATTAATTAAGGAATAAAACATGTCCAAGTTGGTACTTTTACTATATGGTGATGTTAGTAAACTTGAGTTGTGATGTTCAGATTAATACTCTTATCCTTTCTTATGGATTTTTTTTTTTTTGAGCAGTTATTCTTACTTTTAGAGCTGTTTTTTCAGTTTAGGGGACAACTTTGGAGGAAATGGGACAATGAAAAATATGTGTGTAATACTCACCAGAGAGAAGTTAACCTGAATTTAGCTCTTCAAGAAAAAGCAAACACAGATAGTTCTTAGTTACCTGGTAATGCTAGTCTTCTTTATACAGTGCTGTGTGAATCAAAAATACAAGCCCTCATCAAATGTAACATCCTAAAAAGACCAAAACACTTCTCCCTGGCTTTAAAAGTAACTGTTTCAGTTTCACGTGTAGAGAAAAATCTGATTTTTAAATTAATAATGTATAAATGGTACTAACCCTTCTCCATCTCATGAAGATTTGAACTCACTCCAAACTTACAGTCCTTCTCTTGTGCTGTGAACTTTTAAAAATAATTAAGTGTTAATAGTGAGGGTTCAGCTGCATCATCCCGTCAGGTTAAGTGAGGAACATTCAGTTTCTGTATTACATAAAGGAGTCACTGCACTGTACTGCAAATTATTTTAAGAGGTACAAAACCCCTAAGCAATACTGTAGGTACCTGGGTTACTTCTATGGGCAAAATATCTGAAAGATTCTTTATATGTATACTGGCATAAAGCTCCTTTATAATACCAAAGTGTACTGCATATATAACGTCTGGGCACCATCTGCAGAATCTGATCCTAAGGGTTAATGGGTAACTTACGTACACAATGTATCTCAGGCACCAACTCAGGTGTGAATCAAACCGCATAAAATACGGACCTGAAAGGGCTATTTATCTGAATCATTTAACTAGAAGCTATTCTTTCTGGATGCCTTGTATAAACTATGATGGAAAAGAAGCTTCCGCAGAAGTTAAGTTAATTCAGTGAAGCTAAATTCAGTTTCTAACTGTTGTGGACATTCCTTGTCCACCTCAAACAAATGGCGCAAACAGTAGGTTTGACAAAAAAGAACGTCTCTCTCTTTAAAAAGTTACCTCTTCAAATCCAAAGAGCTGGTTCTGTCTCCAGGCTGACTCTTTCACAGACTCATCGTTACTGAGGGATGCAAACACAGAGTTCTCTGGTAAGTGTTTTCCCCTGCTCTAATTTTTATTTTCTTTCTGCATTAAAGTCATTACTGGTGATCTTTTTGTCTTCAATGTTTATTTTGTCTTCAGTACCCATTAAATGCTTCCCACTATTGAGATCATTGAACTTATTTCTGAACCTGAGATTTGACACCAAGAATCTGTTTTTCACAAACTTCACTTCCATTGAAATGCAAAATGTAAGATGAGAGATGACAAAAGATAGTCCTGCTTTGTAAAACAGGAGGTGTTACAGATCAGAGTCATTGATAAAACCGTCTTTTGTAAAACACAGGGCACTCACATATGGTAACTTTAGCCCAGGGAAGACATTAACTTCCTCTGTTGTCAGTGGAAGAGATAGGGTCTTTTAGAGGGCAAGTCAAGAGCAACAGCTTTGCTTCGGGGACTCAAAATTGTCCCATGAGGCAGCCTTTCTCTGTGCTTATTATAAGCAGACTAACAACGGTACAAAGGGCTTACATGAGCCTATGTTTATTCACATTATTCACTACTATTTTCACTGAGAAAACTTGGGTCCTCAGTAATACTGCTTAGAATTTTGCCTTCATGTCCTCTTGGCAGGATTTCTTCAATTCAGCAAGATTTCTGCAGTTATCACTAGTTAATAGATTGCTAATTTCTATGGCACTCACCTTTTTTTTCTTGAATAGTTTTGCACATTCTCCTTTAAGTTAATCAGCTGATCATGGTGATAAGCAAATGTCTCTAAAATAAAGAAGTAAACCTTGATTTTAAAATGCAATAGCATAAATGCAATTTGAAAAAAATGCTTTTGTCAACTTTTAAAAATAATGTAAATAATTTGATTTAAAATTTAATTACTGCATTCTGAAAAGTCATGACATATTTTCGGTCAGGGCAGGTACATCTCTGGCCATAAAAAAATGTGCCTTCAAAAGGAGAATAAAAACCAGAATATATGTCCTTAAAATATTGACACTTACCAAGTTTTTCAAGGTCTGCAGGTTTTTCTTTGCTTTCAGAGTGTATGAAGTAGTGCTGTCCCTCATGAAAGTCCTGCAGGTGGATTTTATGAAGTCCACTGGTTTCCCTGTAGTTTGCACTTGCGACACTGTTACTTTTAAGTAAAACCTGTTCAGGAGCTGTGAAAATGCCTTCGAGGTGTCTGTCTACGGAACTTTTTTTTGCACTGCTTGCAGGATAAGTCTTTCTAGTATTACAGGGAAAATTTCTGTTGGTCATTTGATCTCTATCATCAGGATCAATGTAAAAAATGGGATTTCTATCATCAGGATCAATGTAAAAAATGGCAGCACTACTTTGGTTAACAGAGGGATTAAAATGGTTTGTGGAAGGATTATTATGGATTGGTTGTTTCTCATCTTCAAACAGTGCCAGAAAGGAACAATCACTACCATCTTGGGGAGCTTTCAGTTCTGCAGTTTCTTTCACAACATCAAACAATGGT
This sequence comes from Phaethon aethereus, assembly GCF_964289735.1. Classification (NCBI taxonomy): domain Eukaryota; kingdom Metazoa; phylum Chordata; class Aves; order Phaethontiformes; family Phaethontidae; genus Phaethon; species Phaethon aethereus. The sequence continues at coordinate 16,940,124 of NC_138575.1, forward strand.
TCTTTAATTCCTTCACTGTTTTCTGATTTGTTACTGGTCATTATCACTGGATTTTTCCTGGCAGAATTCATATAGTCTGGCCTAGGGGTGGGGGGTGAGGTGGAGGGCGGGTAGAAAAGAAAAAACAATTTGCTCAGTATATAAACAAGCAAAATACTATTAACACAACAAATTATGATAACTTTGTGATAAAAATATCAAAGACTTCACTGTTTATCACACTTGCTTTTGTCCCAAATGTACATTATTTCAACTGAAAAAGTATCCTGTATTTTATTTCCACTTTATAGTAAGGTTGATTTAAAAGGGGTTCTGTTTTAGGATGTCTCCAAACATACCAAGACATGGAGCACATCCTCCCAAGCAGGGAACTGTGATATATAAAATCAGCCACAGTATGTCACTGCTGCTCCACCAGCTGACCAAAGGCGGCCACTTTGGGGGGGAGAAAAAAAAAAGAAAAGAAAAGGAAAGAAGAAAAAGAGGAAGACAACTGCTTCTTTTCATAAAAATAGTTTGTTCTTTAAGACTACACTTCTCTCCTGTACTGAAAGCCCTTAACAAGCTCTGTGTACTGCTTAATTCCTGGTCTCATTAGCAAGTGACTTCTGTTTGTACTTGAGGTCAGTAATCCTAATTCAGCACAGTTTTCAGAGGCCAGTCAGACATTTTGTTTTTGCCCACACTTCCCTACCCCACTTTTGATAGGGGTTTTGAAGATGCTATCATACTAGCATCATTAGCATGAAAGCTATCGTGTTTTCACTTACTTGGCTCTTAGTCTAAAATTTTTGCTGCTTTTTTCTAGGCTTGATCTACTGACTGATCTTTCAGAAACTCTGAGCAAAACGTTGAGAGGTTTCTGAAGCACAGAGAATTGGCACAAAGGTGGCCATTGAAAAAGTGCCCTTTCTTTTAAAAAAAAATGAGCAATGCAATCAATGGAACTTGAAACTGAAATGTAGTACAGAAAACTCTTACTGGAAAAAAATTTGTAATGTTTTGATCAGCAAATACTTGGAATTGTATAAAGATCCTAGAGAACTAAGTGAGAAAGTAGTGTCCACTACTTACAGGGACACACACAAACACACACCTACACACCCAGCCCGAACAGTTTTGAAAGGCTAAACATGCTAGAGTTTGTTTCTGGAGAAACTTGGATAGATCTATATGAGGAAGGTAGAAACATTTTGTGAAGCAATTCAGACGCTCCTTCTTCACTCCAGCTGAACATTTTGTAATGTTAAGTAGAAGTTAATAGTAGATGAGGAAGTAGCTAAGCACTATTCAGAGTGAAAGATATCTGCTACTTTTATAGGACATCTACAATTTTTAGTTAGGGTTTAATGATCTTGAAGTGCCACAGCTCTCAGATGTATGCACATTGGTTACATAATCAGTATGTTACAATTACATTAAACAATTGTATGAGTTTATACTCTACTTTTCACATACAGCAAAAGAAACTCCCTTCCCAGGAGAATTGCCAGCTCTTGAAGTATAAGCATTTATGGACAATAATGGATGAAAACAAAACAAGGATGATATGATACAAAGAAAAGGATTTTAAGAACTGTTGGAAAGGAGAAGTTGTTAGCGAGCCATGAAAGGGCAGAGGACTAAGGGAGGCACCATAAGAAGACAAGTGCAGGCCTGAGGGCCTGCAGAGAAATGAAAGAGGAGATGTGGGTGAGATAAGGTTAGGTAGGGCTTTAATGTAAAGATATGCATCAGGAATTCACCAAGATATACAGCAAGGTGAATGTTATCCTCATTTTAGGTTTTGCTGGAGAAAGCCAGGAGAAGCTAAGAGAAGAAAGAAAGAGAAAGTTAAGGTGGCTAAGACTGGAAGCTGATGTGTTCATCTAGTCACCATGTGGTCAGTGAGCTTATCAGCCACTTGACTCCCCAGGCAAACAGGCTGTAGGTACTTCAGGAACTGCAAAAAAAAAATATGGCCTTTTTATGGCTCTATCCAGCCAAAGCTAGAGACTGACAGGAACTTTCAAGCAGAAGGCAGACTTACAGAATAAAAAGAGAAAAAGAAGATTGGCCCTGTGGGACCCCTAGATCCAAGGCAAGAGCCCCTGGAAAGAAAATTATTTAAAATGTTCAGTATAAATGAGTCTGGCCCTAAACCGTCTGTGAATAAAAAGATTTTAAATCAGCACATACAAAAAGAAATATATTCTAGATTTCTACACGGTTTTTTTTTTTTAAAAAGTGTGTATTCTCATAAAAGTATTACTGAACCGATTCTAAAAAAAAAAAAAAAAGCTATAGTATGATCAGGTATAAAAGAGAAGGAAAAATGCTTTGCTCCTGGAATCCCTACTGTAAACAATGTAGGTGGAGAAGTTGCTCCACCAAGGTCATCAGAAAAGCACTTGCAACAGTGACCAGAACTAATGAAATCTGGGGCAGCTACCCTGCCTGTGGCCTCTTAGTAAATCTGTGCTTCTCACTCGGGATGAATTCATTAACACCATCGTGCTTGTGATGTTGCAAAAAACAGATCAAGGTTCCAATTGCCTACCTAAAATTCACATTTTGCTGCCTTTTAGCAGATTTAAATAGCTTGGTATGTTCAGTCTTTCAATTTAATTTCAATTTCTATTTGAAAAGAACAAAAAATCAGTGAAAAATCAAGTAGCAATAAATTTTAGATTATGTTCATATTTTGCTCACTTAAACTTGACTGTTACTTCTCTCTTTAACGTAAAATCATTGCCTACCTATGCAATGGCCTAAACAGTTCCTGAGGCACTGTATCAGACTTCCTGAAAATACACTGGCTTGAAGGTTTTGTAATCCAAGGGTCTTGATCAGAACTATTTCCTGGCTGAGAAAACAGTAGAAGCTGTCAAACTCTGAATATCTATAATGGTTATAGTGTTTTAAATGTTAAGGTTGGGTTTGCAAACAATATACATGTTTTCCCAATATTTTTACTTCTTTTTATCTTTACAGTAAGAGCCAAAACCTCCTTACAGTCCGAGTTCTCTATAACTCATACTTTTCCATATTTCCATATCACTGTTAATATGCAAAATGTCCTTTTAGCACCCCATCCTCCCATAGTACAAACAAGCTTAATAGACTGCAACAAGCTGAAGTTCCACTGCAGATCACATCATCATAGAAATGTGTTGTCTGGAAGGGACCTCAAGGAGTATCTAGTCCAACCTGCTCAAAGCAGGGCCAGCTTCAAGGTTAGTCCCGATTGTTGAGGATTGTTCTGGACTGAGATTCCACAACCTGTTTGGATGGCCTCTTCTAGTGCTTAGCTACTTTTGTGACAATATTTTTTCCTATACAAACAGAATTTCCATTGTTGAAACTTGTGACTTTTACTTCTTGCCATTTCACTGTGTACCTCTGGCTCTACCCTGTCTGTAACTCTGTTTAGACTGCAGAAGACAGCACTTATTTCACCCCACACCCCAGAGCCTTCTCTTTCCCAGGCTGTGACAGCCCTCTTCACTCAGTCTCTCCACATTCATCATGTGCTCCAATCCCCTAACAAGTTTTGGTCTTGCTACAGTTTATTGATCTCTTTCTTGTACTGGGGGTCCCAAAACTGGATACAGTATTTCAAATGTGTTCTGACATATGTTGTTCAGAGGGAAATAATCACGTGCCTTTGACTGCTGGGTATGGTCTTTCTAATGCAGCCCTCTACATAGTTGGCCTTTGCTGCTTACAAGGGTGCACTGCTGACTCACGTGCAACTTCTTGCCCACCAGCACACTCAGGTCCTTCTCTGCAAAATTTCTGCCTACTCAATCAGTCCCCACCTGCACTGATGTGTGAGGTTATTTCTCCCAAGGTGCAGGGCTTTGTATTACTCTGTGTTAAACTCTAGAAGTTCCTGGTGGCTTTCTGCTTGTCAAGATCCCTCTGAGTAGCAGCCCTGCTATTGTAATGATCATTATCACAATTTGGTGTCATGCACGAAACTGCTGAGGTGCTGAGGGTATGTTCTGTCCTATTGTCCAACTTTCTAACGAAGATGAACCAGACTTGGTATTAATCTCTGGGGATCTCTGACATTACTGACTGTTGCAAATTAGACTTTAGCCCACAGACAACTACTTTGAGCATGATGGTAACAGCCAGTTTTTACCCGTCTTATTGTCCACTCATCTGGTTCATACCTCCCCACTACTAGGATCCCATGGGAAAGCTTGTCAAAAGCCTTCCTAAAGTCAAGGTAAATAATATCTGCTGCTCTCCCTTACTCATAGAGCTAGTCATTTCATCACAGAAGGCAATCAGGTTCATCAGGCACAGTATGGTCTTGGTAAATCTATGCTGACTGTTCCCAGTGACCTTGTTCTTCATGTACCTTGGAATTGCCTCTGGGAGCTCTAGTTCCATAATCCTTTCGGGGACAGAGGTGAGATGATACTTCCCCAGATCATGCTTATGTTTTTGCAGATGGGCATAACATTTGTGTATTTCATGTCACTTGAGAAGCTTTCCTGATCATCACAGTCTTTCAAAGATGGTAGACATCTGCCCTGCAGTGGTGTCATCCAACTCAAGACACTTGGATGCACCCTGTCCAGTACCATGTATTTCTTTATGTCCAGGTTACTAAGGGTTCCCTAACTTGTTCCTTCACTACTGTTTTGTACCACTCTTCCCCAAACTCTCTACTAAGCTTGAAGATTTTCCATGTCCTTTGTCACTAGGTCATCAACTCTGTTAGCAGTGGACAGCATTTCCCTTGGTTTCCTTTTGCTGATGACATACCTATAGAAGTCCTCCTTGTTGCTCTTCTCACTCCTTGTGAGTTTTATCTCTGGCCATCCTAATGCCACTCCTCCAAGCTCAGGGGCCATTTCTGTATTCTTCCGGGGCAGGGCATCCCTCTTTCCACACTTCCTTGTTGCATTTGCGCTCAGTCAGGAGTTCCCTGATGCAGCCAAACTGGCCTCCAGGACCTACTCATTCTCTTGTACATTGAGGTGGACTGTCCTGGTGTTTTGAACATATCTTTCCTGGCCTCCTTTTTCCTTCAGGTCAGCTTTCGGCGGGTTTCTGCTTACCCATTCCCTGAACAACCCAACACCTCCCCTTCTGAAGCCTTGAAGTACTCCTTCCTCGCTTACCTCAAGATCTTAAAATACCATGGGTGATCAGACAAATTCTATGTGTATTATTTCAATAAATAGTATATTTTCTAAAAATAAAGCACATTATGAGAGCCCCCTTATATTTGCTATGACTTTTCTAAGGATGATTCTTTTAAGAACCTCAAAGTTAACAAGAAGAAAAAAATAGTAATGCATCAGAACAAATAACTTTCAATCATTTCTTAAACTTAACTTGATTTAAACAGCAGGCTTTTCTCAAACCTTTTAGGAGCATTGAGAATACTGTAAGAACCATGTTACTCACTGAGACACTGCATGATTACAAATTAGGTCGTGGTGATCACCTGGGATCATATGATACCCAGTTATTGTGCATTTAAGAAAGCTGTATTTGTAACTGTAATACATTTCAGCATTCTTTAACCAACTTTACAAGATAGAAATAAAAGAATGCCAGTGGTATGTCACTAACTCTCTGCAGATATTAGCGATACTGAGAGGTCAGTGAACAAAAGCTCAGGTTAAGCGTATTTCATAACAATAAAGGAAATATGGATACATGTATATATAGAATATATGGAATGTATTACATATATATGTATATATGCAATATTAATTGCCAGCAGCCTACAAGAGATGTTGATCATTCATAATCACCTTCACCATTACACTAATTCTACACCCCAAATAAATGGAAGTTAGTTTAAAATAATTCTGCAGAAATTACAAAATATTAATCAAACCTGGTTTTGCAGCTTCTCTTCATAGGTCTGTTGCCAAGCGTTGCCCATTAGGTTTGTGTTGAAATTTTCTTCTGAAAATTGTGTACAGTTAGAGGACCAAAAAACAGAAGAGGACAATGGACAGGTACTAAAAGCTCTTGCCATGTTGTCTTCGTGTTCCATACTAGAGTCAGCACACATTAATTCTGTTACTTGTGATAACTAGACAAAATATAGCAAAGAGACATTTTATTTATCTGAAACTGTTCTGATGTAAGCATAAATTTCAAACTAATCAAATCTTTCTATATCTTTTACATCTCTGCACATATACTACATGCAAGAGAAAATTTTCATGTATTCTAATATGATTTTTTCAGGGAAAGACATAAGTACCTACTTAAGTTGAAGCACGCACACAAATGTTATCCTGAGAAGAGATGGGTATAAATACATTTTTAACTTTAGACATGTAGGTAAATGATCTGCTGACTTGGTTCTTAAGTAGTAAAATGAAAAGTATTTTATTCTATTGAGGACACAACTCCAGCATGTTGTGAGATCAACAATGCTATCTCAAGCAGATTGGAATACAAGGAGATATCTGAAGGCAAAACTCGTGAAATGTCACTGTATCCACAGCTACATGGAAGTAATGCCTGTAATCCATCTTATCCAGTGAAAGCAGCACAAACTACTAATGGAGTACAAAAGTCTTGTATATTAATTGCACAAAATCTTTGTACCACAAAACTGTACGTTTCCATAAAGATGAAAATTACAAATTTTATAGCCCCTCTTTCTGCTTAATAAAATGGATATATCTTTATTACTTAAATTGGATATACTTCAAGTTAAGATTTTAAAGACAGTTCTTTGCAACATACAGGCCTTAGGCTTTATTTTTTCATCCATACATTAAATTAGCTTTCTGTGGGTGCACACTGCGTGTTATCACGTGTTTTAATGAACTGATGTAAATCTATCCAAACAAGTGGAAGTTGAGGAGAAAGTTAGCTATCGTTTTGATCCGTTATTTCTGGACATGCTAAATCTGAAATATGTCCTCGCTGTCTTAAGAAACAGATGAAAACAAGTCATAAAGAACTAATGTGATATCAAAAAAAAGTAGCATCAGCTCATGGTGACCTTGGCTGAAACACATTAGACAGCTAAACTTTTCACCCATACTAAGTAATTCTTCCTGACTCATGAGAAAGGAACTTTTAACTCTAGAAAAACTCTGTCTCCCTCACTCTAGCAAAACATGCTTTGGCATGAATGGGTCAAGAACATACAGAACAATACTGTGCAAGCATCTTTTGCATGCATCTTTTCCTCAGAGTCCTATCTGATATGAACTGCAGGAGTCAGTGGAGCTGTATTACCAAGCAAGTCTGAGTAACCTAAACTAAGTTTAGGTTACTAAACCCCAGTGGAATGGGTCATTTAAAAAAAAAAAACAGTGGAATGAGTCATAAAAAAAAGTCTAAATTCTATCTAGAGAGTGTTTTTCACTGTAACCTCAACAAGCGTATGAACTTCCCAATTATATCCACATACTTAAGTTCCTCTTAAAGACTCACTTCTGCTTATGCTTCTCACATTTCATCATTTCACATTTCTACATATTGTTTTTAATTTACCTGCTGTTGGCCTCAGTCTCTTTCCCATAATCTCTATCCTTTGTGACTAGCCTAGCACACAGATACTCTTAAGTATTTTGGAAAATGCCTAAAACAAAATGAGCCTTTCAAGAAATATGTAAGAAATAGCAGGAACAAATATAAAATATGACTGGCAAATAACGTATCAGTATAGCCTTAAAGAGGAAGACTTCACATGTTTCAGTGTCCATGGGATTTGGTCACTCTGAAATATCACTTAAAAGTACAATCATTGCTGCACATTCTAAGCTTTACATTGCTGAGAACAATAAACTTACTTACATTATGCTGATATTCTACTTTCTCCGAGAGATGCTGCCTTCTGCTGTCCAATACTTGCTTTTGTAACCTTGTAAAAGGAATAAAACCAGAATAAAAGTGGTATACCTTGAAATACAAGATATAAGATCTATAAGATTAAAAACATTCTGAGTATTAATTTCAAAATAATTTAAGAATATTTTTCCACACATCTTAAAAAGACCTGATTCTTAAGCAGCTATGAGCAGCCAGTGTGTCAGTCACTTCAGGGTGTCTGAAGTTGGATGGCAGAACAGCGTAAGTGAAAAATGCTGTTTTAATAGCCTGCTCTGTGAGATAAATTTAATGTATGTACCTGACATGAGTAAAGAAATATTATTTTTTTAAAAAAATGTCTCAGCTTCATGTACAGTTTTTTGTTTAGAATACATTTATTTACTCTCTTACAGTAAGCATATTACTGGAATGCCAGGAGTGATTGTAAAACTTCTTTGTCTTAGAATGGTATGTTTATGTTTACTTAATACCCCAAATATAAGACTATAATGAAATACCTTTTCCAGAACTTCACTATAGCTTAACTACTGCCTTTCTTATACAAGTACCTGTTCTGGATGTCATCTAAGTTTGGCGTGTGTTGCGTACGTAGTGGTGACATGGGAAGCTCTATGTTGTGCCTCCTAATAGGTATTTTTACATCTTCAGTGATATTAATGTGGACTGGCTTCCTCACGTTCTCTGCAACGAAAGTATTTGGAATGTCAGCGCTGAGCTTCAGTTTCCTGAATTTTCATTAGAGTACAAAAGTGGTTGTCTTAGGTTTCTTAATCCAATTAAAGCTGTATTTTTTTGCTTTCTTTGTTACTAACAATGCAAGAGATTTATTTTTGAGCTCAAGAAGCTCTTCCTGAATTCAAGAGTTCTAAATGGCATTATAGTATAAAATTATTTATGGGCAGCTGCTGTGTGTAGACAGGCTCTGTTGCTCTCCTCAGTCACCTATAATTTTCCTGAGCATCGGATAACAAATTCTCCACAAGCTGGTTTATGAATATGTCACAGAGGAAAAGAGTTAGGACTTCAGTTGTAGAGATGCTTTTTAGGAGTTTAATGACAGATTTTAAGAAAGATACTCTGGGTAGAACTGATGGACTATTCCAAATGCCCCCCCAAAATTATTAAAAAGGAAGTGGAATACAAATGTACGCATTCAATGGCAAAAGGAAGAAGAAATGGATGTAGGGTAAAACTATTGGACGGAATGAGGAAGGTGCATAAGTGTACAAGGTTTTAAAGGTGAAGTAACCAGTAGCCAAGGTTATTTGATTCTTCTTATGTATGTCCTGACTTTTTATTCAATCATAATTTTTGTATTTACTTGCAGGTTTTTATTTTAAAAATAAAACAACACTTATTTGAGTATTAAGTTACAAATGGAAAAACAAGAACTAAAATAAGAGCTGTAATAGTTAAGGATAACTGATTCTGTTAACTGTGAAGTCAGAACACTGTTACACTAAACTCACCGGTGTTGTCTTTTTTGGTTGATATCTGGTTAACAACATACAGATTGAGGAGATCTAAACTGACTGCTGAGCTTTTAGGAGATGATACCTCCAGAAGCTTCATCTTTGATTTAAGTTTCTTCTTTTCAAAGAATTCCTAAATTTTTTAAAAGAGAGAATAAGTTTTTGACAGAAGTTTCAACAGCATATATAATTCTTAACAAACAATTTCTAATAATAAAAGCACATTATTAATTCTCTCTGAATTCTTACACCCTGTCTACTGTTATATAGTTTATTTTATTGCCTTGAAGATGACTACAAGTATATGTATCGGTCATATTGAAAATAAATCACTGCTCTTTTGATGCCAAAATCTTAGTCCTTAAACAGTCATGCCTCAAATTTTGTGTATGGTCATTAAAAATATTTCTTTAAAATAAAAGGCATACCAAAATGCTGCAAGGAAAAAGTCTTAAAAATTTTTAAACTTGAGCTTTTTAGGCAGTTTACAAGCTAGTAGGCAAATAAATCCGCCAGATTACATACACACGGCCATCTATAATGACACAAAGACTTTATTGTTCTCCAAATTTTTCTTTCTCAACATGGAAAATTCTCTTGCGATTAAAAAAAAGAGAAAAAAGTAAAGAAGAAAAATCTCTAAGACTGGGACTTGGGAAAGGCTTTTTGTCGCAAGGAACAAAAAGACATATGACTGACACTTTGAAGATATCAGGCAGATAATTCTGGAAAATTTAGGAAACAAAAATCTCCATTTTGTAGGAGAATATTAATCATCCTAAAATCATTAGCATCAAGCACAGCAGATGAATAAATAAAACCAGTAAGATTTCTTTATTTTAACCACAAGAAGAATATTGAAAACTGAAGGCTATGCCAGAAGACAAAATAACATTGGCTTTTCTTCTGAAATGTAATTCCTCTCGTGATTGCAGGTTACATGTATCTAGTTAATTGGTAACTATTTTCCAATATAATTTATTGTATCACAATCTTTAGCTTTCTAGGATATTATAAACTATGGAAAATACTTGTTCTTCAGTTAAGAAGAATATAGGCAGTAAGGTAAAAGCAGTCTGTGTACAAATCAACACGTCAAAATTCATATTGCTTCGGAGTCCACACCCCCAAAATGCATCCATGTCCCTTCAGTGTCCCAGATATTTTCTTCCCATCACCTCTAAATTGCTAAATTACTATTAATTGTGTAATAGCAATTACAAAATTACCACTGTGTTTAATAATTTAGTACTGAGTTACTAAAAACAATCCTGTCGGGTTCTTTCCTGTTTTCTCTCCTCCATTGAAGAAAATTACATAGTTATAATGTAAATTATGTGGCTCAGACAAATAAATCCCTGAGGAATAGATATTTTGAGTATTTACAGGTCTCGAGGAGACTGGGAATGTGATGGGGGCAACAAGCTGCTGGTTGCTCCCAGGTTCCCTTAGGTAAACATTTTAATTTCAGAGATTGTCTCCATACTGTCAGCCTGTTTTTCCTCCTCCTGCATATGTCACTGCATCTGCTCTGGGCATTGCGGAGTACCAGTTTCAGTGGTGGAGTTTCCCTCTACTGCCTCTTTTTTCCCAGCTGCTGAGGAGGAAACGGATTTCTCTATGGTTATAACTGTCTTCTCTTACTGTTTTCTTTCTCTTTCCTGTTTGAAATGTCTTCTGCTATGCCAGGGGTAAATTTGATTCTATTATTTCACTTCAGATTCAAAAGATAAATAAAGCTCTCCAACTTTTGCAAATGCCAGAATAAAGTACTTCAATGAGCCTAACATTCCTTTATGTAGCCCAGTAAAATAGCTGTGTGTATGTGTGCTAGGATAGCTGACCACATGGTTGTCGCTGTGAGGCTTCAAGCAATCCCATGTGTCAGCACATACCAACAAAATATAGTAACAGAAGTAATTCAGTAAAACTTCAGTTGGGCACATTCATTCATTCATTCATGCCTTTTCCTACTCTCTCCTCTTCTTGCTGGAATTCAGTGTGGTAAAGCTAGAACAAGACTTCTGCCCTAGAAGTTAGGCAAACAGTGTTATGCTACAGTTTTGAGTCTCACTCCAAATGCTTTGAAAGTTTTTCCTAAGTGAATCAACTAAAGCATTTATATAACAATACAAAATCCAAGATGGCTAGAACTGTTTACCTTTTGCTTTCTCCTTTCCTGCTTTAATATGATTCTGCTCCTGAAAGATGCAAATAATTATTAATTGTAAAAGGATAATCTTGAGTCATGGCTTGAATTTCTCACCAATGGTATTGAGAATTTATGATACAAATTATGTTATGTTATGCTATGTTATGTTATGTTATATGTTATGTTATGTTGGATCAAACCTTCAGGTAGCAAAGTCAACATATCTCTGTTGAAACCACTTCAACTGATCCTGGTTTACTCAGGTAAGGATAGGATCACATTCTGTCTTAGGTCTACTAGATGCATTGAACGTCAGAAGGAAAAGCTTTTAGGCATTTGACCTGTAATGCGACATTTCATCAATTCTTAATTTCTTAAAACTTAAAATTATAAGAAACTTTTGTCAACATAGTAATTTCTTCTAATTTTCTTTGCCATGCTGCAACATAGTTACAAAACCATATTAGCAAAGAAAACAAAGGAGGATGGTACAAGTTTCTAGCTTTTGGGACTTTACAGAATATTTTGATCATTTTGTAAAAAAGGTAAGAACAATAGATTGTCACTAGAAGTTTGAGGTGTTTCATGTGCAATATAGGAGACAGTACCTTAAACTACATATCTCACTTGTTAAACATAGCCTTAAATTAATTACCTACAGGACATGGCACATAGACTTGGAGCACTGGGTCACTGCTGTGAGCAGGGTGAACATGGCTGCAATCCTTGGGTCAGTAAGATTACGGGGTATTTTGAGAGTTAGAAATATGGAGTATCCCCTTGGAATGACATTTTTTTCTTTTTTTTCTCTTTTTTTTTTTAATGTGCTTGAAGTTAGAACAGAGTTTCGAAACATATGCATATAACATTTACCCTTGCAGTGGGTAGCAGCCTCAGTAAAGGATCATTTTTCTAACACCTAAAATGCAAATCCCAGACTCACCTGAGGAACCTGACAGATAATTAACAGCTGCACTAAGCAGCAGGATGATTTGCTAAGGGAGTGCAATACTCCTACACGCTGCTTTTTCTTACAGACAGAATAGTATGATAGACAGGCATTTAGGATAAAGTTGGGGTTGGTTTTGGTTTTTTTCAAACTGAAGCTTTCCCTTCCCCCTGCTTCACATAAGGAATTTTCAGAAACCTCATTTTGCTGGGAAGACTTCCAGATGGGTAAGGCATTATTTTAGTTTGATTCTGCATAGAGTCAGCATGATTATAAAGCTGTGTTTAGCAAAGCTACTTTCAAATGGCTGACAAAATCTGTGGGGTTTAAACTTCTAGTAGATAAGCAGATGGCACAGCACCTAGAGAAATTGAGTATTATCCTCTTTTTTTTTAATGTTACAAGTCAGTTGGTGATTATTTTACTATTTCAGTGAATCTCAATAACTATACATCTTTTTCCCCAGATGGTAATCGCTGCCATTCATGAGGGCATGAGGAGAGGCCCAGGCGGGAGGGCCTCACCCAGCCCCAGTCTGCGGAGAGATACTAGGCCCCAGCGTGACCCACCCTGCCTGGTGTGGGAGGGCACCTGCATCTCCTCACGCAGTGAGGTTCAGGAGGGGACACCAGGCCTGAAACACACACCTTGGTCCTGCCATTCTTGAGGGGACACAGGGGCTGTTACACAACACTGGGGCCCTACTGGTCTGTGAAGAGGCACTGGGTCTGTCGCACCCACCATGGCCGTGCCTGGTCTGTGAAGGAACACTGGGGCTGTCGCACACATGATGGCAGTGCCTGGTCTGTCAGGGGACACCTGGGCTGTCCCGCCCACTATGGCCGTGCCTAGTCTGTGAGGGGACACCGGGGCTCTCACACACACCATGACCGTGCCCGGTCTGTGAGGGTACACTGGCTCAGCATAGAGCCATTTCTGGCAGCCTTTGAAGAGTTTCACTCACCGGCTGCCGCCGACCCAGTTCATTTTCTGCTGTGGAGGAAGGACGGAGAGCTACCTTGTGATGCTGGTGATGGAGAAGGGAGGCAATGGCAACCACAGGGACAGTCTGCCACCTCCTGACAGGGCCACAAGACCCTCCTGCAGGGCCTCCTCCTCCCTGGAATGCCAGGGCAGCAGCCCCCAGGCTGCCCAGTGCTGGCAGAGAAGGCGCGGAGGGTGGTACAGGGGCAGACAGCAAAAGGAGGAGGATGCAGAAAGCCAAGCGGGGCCGACTGATGGGCGGGAGGCGATGCTCTGGTTGCTGCCACCCTTCCTCTACCGCTGGCATTTCCATACAGGCTGCTGCCAGAAGCCATTGCCTTTTTGCAAGGAAATCACAAGCTTCCTGCTGTCCCAAGTGAATCAGCTTCACAGTTATTGGAATGGGTTACACAGCTGCTGACGTTTTGTCTTTCATGCCCAGCTTGTGGTGTCATTGCTACAATCACTATTATTATTAGGGCAAAAGAGAAGCACCTTCCTCCCAAGTCTGCTCTTCTTCAGGTATTCTAGAGGCAATGGGGGAATTGACAAACATTTTTTACTAGTAGGTACCGTTGCCCTTGGAGCTGCCTGATGAGCTTTTGCCTGTAAATAGCGACAAACCCTCGAGGAGGGACGCAGAGCTGCGGGTGCTCTCTGTGCTCCCGGGACATGTCCATGGCAATGCAGCTCCCCTCATTCCCTTCCCTGTGACTCACCGCCATCATTGCAGCAAGTGAAGGCACCCGTTTACAAAACAACCATTAAAATTCTATATAAATCTTTTCCTGCAGTGTTTCTTTACAGAGTTATCTTTAGCCCAACGTTTTTCAGGGTACCAGTGCTTGATTGCCATTAGTACAACACTGTGGAGAGTGCTCAGAGCAGATATTAGGAGCCTAATATTAAAAATTACCCACTTTTTTTTTCTAATACTTTTAATTTCACTAAGGTGTTTATCGAATCCACAGTTAGAAGATTATAAGAGTGAAAAGATCTGCTTCTCTAAACTATCACCAGTTAAACAGAATAAACTTATTAGAGTGTTTTTTTGTTGTGGTATTCCCTGTATTTCTGCTTAGTATGTATAATTTCTTCTTCTAACAACACTAGGTTAAAATCTTCATAGTAAAATGTAGATATATTTTAAGTGTGTGTGCCTCTACAGCTAATATGACAGATGATAGACTGAAAGATTATTTAACTCATTTCATCACTTGAAATAATCCTGTTTATTTTGTTTGCATTTCCATCTAGTGTAAATGTTTAACTTGTTAATACTATGTCTAAGAGGTAGTTTCAGGCATGACGTAATCCAATCCCTTTTACTTTTGTTTTTCTAAATAGCATTGATGTTTTCTGTACCACCCTTAATCTTACTGTTCCATGTTATTATCTGGTTTTAAAGGAAAAGACTGCACTTTCCTTGATTCATTGAATCTGGTAGATAGCAGTAGCTTGTAGAATACAGAAAAAGTGACTTGGCATCTTCAGTCAATTATTTTTCAACACAAGAAAACTTCCCCTCCTCAAATTATTTTCTGCAGATAAAGCTAAAATACTTTTCAAATGGTCATTAAATAAAGGATCAGTTCTTTCTTCACTGAAAGCAAACAGTGAAATAAGACCTGAGATGCATATGACTCCAGATTTCCAGTGTCTAAATATTGCACCTTGACTGTCAACACTTTGAAACACTTGATTGGACTTTTTGAGCGTTGTCATACTTTTAAAGAATTGCAGAACATTATTATTATTTTTTAAAGGTCATGAGAATGAGTTTCATAGAGCTTAGTTGCTTCTCTGGGAAATAAACTAAGTATAGAACAAGGAGACTTTCTCCTTGCATCAGAAACTGAAGTTTAAAGAAGAAAACAGTCTTGAAGATTTCCCTTTTTTGTAACTCTGTAACAATCACTCCTCAGAATAACTACACCTCATGTTCCCTTGTTAAGAAGGTATTACACAGGATCTTCTTCAGAACAGCTTCCCAAGTGTTGCTAAAATAGCTGTTGCAGCTGTAGCTTCAGCACTTGAGTTTTCACCTCCGACATGCATCTTCAATATCAGGTCAGCTCTGGATGAAAGTGATGTAGCAAAGCAGTGTACTATCTATCTATCTGGTGTAAGACTGCATTTCACCATGAAGGCTGGTGTTGAAATGTTGACTGTTCAACTTTTGGCACCCAGCTTTGAGTAAGTCCTCACAGAACTCCTATATAATCAAATAAGAGAGAGAGGGGTCTTCTGAGGAGTCACTCAGAGCACCTCAGTTAGGCTCCTACTCTATGTCCCAACACCCAGAGAGGAAGCAGCTAAGTTAGATGACTGAAACTGCATGAAGTGGAAGTGTGTGCTCCCGTCTGCAGCATTGTTGTACCCTGACAGTTTGAATACCCTTCTTTCCCTAAGAAGGACAGTCTTTCCCTTGAGTGAACTGACACTGCTTATGTAAAATCTCACACCCACTGGACAGTGAGAGAAAGAGAGAGAAGATGTGTTTCCAAACAATTTCTTAGAACTAACTGCAAATGGTTCTCATGTTTCCTAATTAATCTTCCATTGTAACATTACTTCTCAGCAAGTGTCCTCCTCTAATGCTCATTATAACAAAAGAAGGGATTACTAAGCAGATGAATGTGTAGTAAAAAAACCTTGGGGATTCTCACAGTTGGGTTTAAATATTTTACATTACCTTTCTGTGTCTGTGTTAATTTAACATATTTTAACTTTTATTTTTGCCCAAAATGTTTGATCTTGATATCTAGCATTAGGTAACTAAATCCACCTGTAGATAACTACGTAAAAGATGCAGAGTAACTGAAACACTTTTGAATCCTCTGCCACCTCAGAGAGAAGCACATAATTTACATGGGTTGAAATTCAAAGCCCAGTTGGGAAGAACATGGGATTGGGTCTCCATGTCAGTCCACCAGCCAGGACACTACTACTGACAATATTGACATGTTGCTAAATGAAGCAGAGATTATATTCTTAGATGGTATTATCTAGATGAAATTATTTTTCACAGAATGAGCCCTCAAGATGAAGCGTAGTCCTTGGCTTGATGGAGAACAATGTGCAAGATCTGATTTAGAATCTCGCACTGGAATCCCCACTTTATGAAAACAATTATTTCTACAAAGAGCAACAAAGACCAAAGAACCCTCTATAGTTGTGCTGAACTCCAGTAAAGGAACAATGTGAGGCTTGTTAAAATCAAATTAGAGGAGTGAGCTGAAAGAATTAAGTACTTATATGTAGCAAGAAGAAAGCTGAAGCATACCAGACTTGAAGCAAAGAGACAGTCTGAAACCAGCCATCATGGGTTCATGAAAGGCAGGTTCTGCTTAACCAACCTGATCTCCTTCTATGACCAGGTGGCACACCTAGTGGATGAGGGAAGGGCTGTGGATGTTGTCTACCTGGACTTTAGTAAAGCCTTTGACAGCGTCTCCCACAGCATTCTCCTGCAGAAACTGGTGGCTCATAGCTCAGACAGGTGTACTCTTTGCTGGATAAAAGACTGGCTGGATGGCCAAGCCCAGAGAGTTGTGGTGAATGGAGTTAAATCCAGTTCACAGCTGGTCACAAGTGGTGTTCCCCAGGGCTCAGTTTTGGGGCCAGTCTTGTTTAATATCTTTATCGATGATCTGGATGAGGGGATCAAGTGCTCCCTCAGTAAGTTTGCAGATGACACCAAATTGGGTGGGAGTGTTGATCTGCTGGAAGGTAGGAGGGCTCTGCAGAGGGATCTGGACAGGCTGGATCGATGGGCAGAGGCCAACTGTATGAGGTTCAACAAGACCAAGTACCAAGTCCTGCACTTGGGTCACAACAACCCCATGCAACGCTACAAGCTTGGGAGGAGTGGCTGGAGAGCTGCCCGGCGGAAAAGGACCTGGGGGTGCTGGTTGACAGCTGGCTGAACATGAGCCAGCAGTGTGCCCAGGTGGCCAAGAAGGCCAAGAGCATCCTGGCTTGTATCAGCAATAGTGTGGCCTGCAGGAGTAGGGAAGTGATCATGCCCCTGTACTCGGCACTGGTGAGGCCGCACCTCAAATACTGTGTTCAGTTTTGGGCCCCTCACTACAAGAAGGACATTGAGCCGTTCGAGCGTGTCCAGAGAAGGGTAACGAAGCTGGTGAGGGGTCTGGAGCACAAGTCTTATGAGGAGCAGCTGAGGGAATGGGGGTTGTTCAGTCTGGAGAAGAGGAGCCTGAGGGGAGACCTCATCACTCTCTAGAACTACATGAAAGGGGGTTGTGGTGATGTGGGTGTTGGTTTCTTCTCCCAAGCAACTAGCCATAGAACGAGAGGAAATGGCCTCAGGTTGTGCCAGAGGAGGTTTAGACTGGATATTAGGAAAAATTTCTTTACAGAGAGAGTGGTCAAGCATTGGAACAGGCTGCCCAGGGAGGTGATGGAGTCACCATCACTGGAGGTGTTCAAAAAACGTGTAGATGTGTCACTTCACGACATGGTTTAGTGGGCACGGTGGTGTTTGGTTGACAGTTGGACTTGATGATCTTAAAGGTCTTTTCCAAGCTTAATGATTCTATGATTCTATAACAAAAAGCTGTACTACATCCAAAATAATGTAACAGAAAGGAACATGAACTCGATAAACATAAAAATACCATGAAATAGGCCAAAAAGAATTTGTGAAACAACTAGGCAAAGGAATCAAACTACTAAATCATTCATCTTACACATCAACCAGGAGCAAAAGCCTACTAGAAAGTCTATAGGGCCAGTTGGTGACCAAGGTTCAACATAAGTGCTCAAAGGAGACAGGGATGTTACAGAAAAGTCAAGTTAGGTTTTCTGCATCAGTATTCATTGATGAGGAAACTGGGGAGAACTTTATGCAGTAATTCTTTCTGGGGAACTCAGCAGAGGATCTGTCCAAAGTGAAAATAACAGTAGAGGAGGTCAAAATGATCTAAGCAAGAAAGAATGAACACTAGCATAGCACTAGGACTAAAAGGTGTTCGCTGAAGAGTTTAATAATGCAGCAGTGTGGAAAGGACAACATAAAACTTCCTTGGTTTTGGAGACTAGAGGGTAGCAAATGTGACACAACTGAAAAAAAAAAAAAAGATTCTGTGACAATACAGAAAGCCTACTTCTGTAGCACAAAAATAGCAGGAGCTATAAAACAGGCCGGCACGTGAAGAGCCAGCATAGCTTCTGTAGATGGAAGTGCTGCTGTAGATTAAGGCTGTTGACAACATCTGTTACTGAAGGTTTTAAGGAAACTAAGAAGTCATGAAATAAAAGGGAAGGTCCTGCAATTGGCTAAAATACAAGACAGAATAGAGAAAATATTTAATTCTTGCATCCATGCACTCAGGGGCTAGGGGTGGATCTTGAAGAGGCTGACAAACTCATGAGCGGTATGGAAAAGTTGGGGCGGGGGAGAGAGAGCGAGTGCTCCGTTGTTGCAGAAAGTAGGAGATCCAGAAAGAATCATGTATGGGATAGGGGATCTGAGGAATTGCTGGTCAAAGGATGTTACTATTTATGTAAGAGTTTACATGAGTTCGAGAGAGACTGGACAAGCACTTGTAAGAGTGGAATATTTCATATTTCATAGAAAAAACTCTCAGCCTCATGAAATTCTCACAGCTGAAAATGGCCAGATGTTGGGACAGTATGAAGCTACAACAGGGGAGGTACCATCATGTGTAATTGCAATTCTTTTCCTTCCTTGGGTATCTGCTTAAAGCTATTGTTAGAGACAGAATACTGTGCTAGGTGGAGCACTGGTCTGAAGCAGTTTGCTTATTCTTAATACTCAGAAGTTTCCCAAATAAGAGTTAATGAATAAACTACAGAAGATGACCTTTTTGTTGTCAAACCTACCAGCTGCAACCCCTCAAATAAATTCTTGAGGCATGACAAAAGGATGGCAGCAGATCTTGTGTTTGGGGTGTGTAAGTAGGATAGATTATTTTTGTGGATTTATTCCTGCCTGCACTTTTGCAGAGTAGAGCACTGGCTCTGCTGCAGACAGTGCCAATTTAACCACTGCTAATTGATACCAGTTACATGATTTTACTACTTATAGCTGTACTATTGCACTTGGCATTAAGCTTGTTTAAGTGTTTACAATGCACTTGAGCAAAGTGTTAGCGTTTTCTTCAGATGATCTGAGAATAGAAACTTTTACAGATTTAAAGCAAAAACTGAAAAACATAAGTAACATATTTGAGGCTTCTGAAGGCATAAAATAGAAACATGCTTCCCCATAATTGTATTTTTCTGAAATTGCTGGGTTCAGCTGAGTTATCTGTATGGAACAAGAAAGAAATTTAACAACATTTCGGATATGAAAGTTTTTAAGTATTAAACCCTCAATATTAAAAGTGTAATTCTTTGTCTGAGATCATTAGTCAGCAGCTCACTGTGGTTGGAACAGCTGACACTGACCTTCTCTATCCTTGGCCTTTTCCCTCTCCCTCTCCCTCTCTGTAAAGGGAAAACAACTTGTTCACACTTCTTTCTAGAGCTGCATTCTGTCTAGAATCACACTGTTCTCAGAAGTCAGAACTGTTTGTCATCAGTCTCCTATTGATTGTTTCATCAGCCAGAATACTGAAATCCCTTACGGATAAATTCTCATAACCTACAAGACATGCAAGATTTAAATGTACAGAAGACAGAAGAGGGAGAGGACTACTGGTGCAGGAATGCCCCCCATTTACACCATCTCTGTGGTGCCCACACTCAGGAGCCAAACAACAGAGCAGGAACTTCCCATTTGCCCTCTCCTCTCTACCCTCTTGCCATAACACATCTCTGCCTAGTCTGGGTACCACACAGCCTCATTAGGACCAAAACAGTTGGAACCAACTGCTTGGTAGGATCAGGCCAGTTTCACCACAGTGACGCTTCTTCAACAAGCTTCCACAACTGTCACCTTAAAACTGAAGCTTCTTGCTTGGCATAGATCTCCAGATCATAAATTAATTACAGTGTCGGGCTGTTCTACTGAGGTGTATGATTATAGCCAATAGCTTCTCTAAACGAGGCAGAATAAGCAATTTCTGTTGCCACAAATTTGAAATCAAAGGTCAGATACCTTATCACTCTTTTCTAATGAAAAGGTCCAGTTCTGTGCGTATACTTCTGTACTTGTGTAAGCGATTACATTAAAGTCAATAGAAACTTTGGAAGTACTTCAGAGTAAGGTACTTACTTGATTAAGGGCTTGCATGATCATCCTCTGTTGAATTTGGTTCACATCGAGGCCTACTATTCCCATACCAGTATGTAAACATACAGCTCAAAATTAAAGAAAAAACCAGAAATTCGTAGCTCACCATAATACAGTACATCATATTTTAGAAATGATTTACAGTTCAGTATTAGTATGTAATTGAAAACAACAGGCTCTGTGTGGATTCGTATTTTACATATTTCACATATACTTCATCCACATACAAACAGTTACGTACTTTATGCATGACATACATGTATTTAAATGTTAAATATCCCAAATAGCAGTGATACAAAAGGCATAATTTGTATCTATTTTTCAGTACCTTTATTTTTTATTTTGTATGTCTGCATGGCACAGTGTATGGCACTCTGTAAGCAGTGAGGAAATTCTAGATTTCTGCAAAGATTGATGTTACAGCCTTTGGACTCACATGTAAGGCATCAGGTATGCAGCCTGCTTCAAAAACCGCGCATTTTATTTTTTCGAACATTAAATCAAAAGGTTTTAAAAGAAATTATCACTGAGTAAGGCTGACTGGTATCTCTTACACAACCTGCGTGTTCCAACTCCACCACCTCCATCACAGTGACAAAGATGTGCAAGGACGGAGCACTGGAGTGGGAGCCAGTGGGCATAAAACAGAAATCAAAAGAGGCATCAGTGTTGCCATGATTACACTCGAGTTCCTACATGTTCAAACATTTGTGGAGTTTAGTCATCCTGATATTCACTGTTTCCATTTCTACTTGGTCATTGTATCCAAGCACAAATAATTTCTTATAGACAGCGATTCTGTCACTTCAGTCATCAAAGCAGCACTGTTTGGATAATAAACAATTTTATTTTTGTAGTTGGGAGCAAAATTACGGCATTTTGTTCTGCTGGAATATTGACTTAAAATAGCGAAAAATTACAACAGAGTATTAAATAATTATAAAAATAGGATAAGCTCCTCTTGCTCTTCCTCCTCAGTTATTGGTTCATATATTCAGAAAATGCACACAAGTTATTTTGTTTGAGGAAAACTAACCATATGACTTAAAAACACTCACTTGACACTAAAAAAAAAAGTGTCCGGTTCTCCTTAAGAGAAGATAAACCCCAAAATATTCTGGTTCTAACATCAACATTCCCCCAACCCCCCAGCCTAAATTACTTGAATTTATTTGATTTCACTTATCTTCAAAAATATTAAAGACAGTGGAAATTGTGGACAACAGAGCGCTGACCACTACATCAATATTACTTCAATTTTGGTAATTACTTTTCTAGTAATACTGAAGACTTTTATTATGACTAAATGTAGTAAAATTGCTGCCTTCACCACTGAAAAAAAAAAAAAGATAAAAAAATCTACCACCTAAGGCCATGTTCCACAAAGAGGAGTTTGTGCATGGATTACGGAGCAGGACTCTGGCAGAGCAAAACTCTCGAGGCAGTGAGAAGAAAGGCTGTATTTAAAACAACAGTTTAGGCTTTTCCCCACACTTTCAAAGGAAGAAAATACATTGCTTTTATTGACTGAAACACTGCACGGTCAGATATGCTTTACTTAAATGTTCCCACAGATCTGACTGTGAGGTGCACGTCTGCACTGATCGCCAAGTCACCAAAAGCATCAGTTGTCCAGCATCTTGTGAAGTGAAAGGTCAGCAGATATGCAGAACTGAAAGAGATCTGTGAACTTTCCCTTTGGTAAGAAAACGCTAGACTAATGGAATATTGCAAATAACTGTGGTTTGGCAAAATCTAAGAGTATGCTGTGATACACACAAGCCAGAATGGGAAGTTTCCAACTGGAGATCACAAGTAAAAAATAACAAACCCCAAGCAAGGCAATTTCTTAGCCAGTGAATCTTGTCAGCATCTTTGTGAGCTGAAAATCCTTGCTATTTTACTGACAAAATCATTTGCAGTGAAACCAGGCTTACCTAGTAACTGAAAATTAGCTGTACTGCTCTGGGTCAGATTTTGACATAATTTTCCTAGCTTTATTTTGATTAAACAGAAAAAAAAGGCTAGAAGAACCTCTATCCAGATCTCTAGCCTGTCCTCACTGGCAGAAAGTCTAGTAAGCTCCAAGATTACCCCATGTCTTCTCTGCGTAACTGCCCATCCCATTGTGGACACAATTTGTGCAGCCTCCTAAGAAGCGAGGAGTAGATCTTACTTGGTCTTGTCTTGCTGGTCTTGGCTTACTGTGATTTTTGGAAAGCACCTGGATGTTTTGATAAGTGGTACCTGATTTTAAAAAGCAAAGCACGCTCTCTCTCAGATCAAAGGCATTATTTCTTTGTCTTGAAGCTTGTGCCTGTCTAAACACCATCACTGTGCGCTGTCCAAAGAGGGCTCTTTTATGACAGTAATGTGACTTGATTTAACTCTGCATATGCCAAGTTACAGTGAGGTAAGGTGGCTTCACTCCCCATTTTTAGGGGAAGGCCAGACTCCTCAGCACTCCTGTAAATGCCTAATATAGCACATTTTTCAAACTTGCTTTAACACACACATGCTAAACTAATGTTTTATCATATACCAGCTGATGCTGTTAGCATTTTCAAAGTGTAAAAGGATCCAAAGTATTTATTAAGTACTCTGCTCCTTCCTCTGCAATTTCAAATACAATACCTTTTCCAAACAAGTGAGGAAGTAAAAATAAGAAATTAGGGAGAGAGAAAAATGAAGCAGCAAGACGACTGCCTTTACTGTTTATTCCTTTGTGCGAATTCAGCCTGGTTTCGCCGCAGGGACCGTGCGAATCGGTCGCGGTTGTTTTTGTCTAATAACGCCGTAACAGCACAGCACTGGCTTCCTTCTGACGAGAGGACAGGAAATACATTACGCCCGTTTTGACAGCGCGGCCCCGGAGCCGCCGTGCCGCCCGGGTCCTCCCCGCAGCCGCCCGGCCAGGTTGCCGAGCCGCGGCTTGCCCCTCAGCCGCCGGCGCCGGCTGCTCGCCGCCCCCGCCCGCGTCGCTCCCCGCACTGGGCACCCCCCCCCCCGCGGCGCCGTTACCGCCGCCCCGGGGGAGGGCCCGGGCGGGCGCCGGGGCCGCCGCAGGGCCACAGCTCCCCGCGGCGTCGCCGTCCCATTCCCCCCCCCGCCGCCCCGCTGGCGGGGCCGGGGCCGGAGGCGGCGCCTGCTCCGCAGGGCAGGCGGAAGGAAAGGGCCGGCCGCAGCCTGAGGCGAGCCGAGGCGCTACCAGGCCGAGCTCCGGGGACCCGCCGTGCGGCCGGGCCGAGCTCCGGGGGATCAACGGCGCAGCTAGGGCCGAGCTCCGGGGGACCCGCTGTGAAGCCGGTGCCCAGCGCCGAGGAACCTGCGCTGCTGCCGCCGCCGCGGCCGGGCCCCGGACGAACGGCTGCCGCCGGGGCCACCCTGCGGGGAGCCGGGCCACTGCCGGGGCCGCCCCGCGCGGCGCAGCCAATGGTGGTCGGCTGGGCGGGCTGCGCGGCGCCGGGCTGCGTTGTGCAACGCGCCGCGCTTTGAAGGCAACCATCACCCCTCGGAGGCAGGGCTCGTTCGGCATCTGTCACGGCAGGGCGGCCGGCGGGGAGCCGGGGCCCCCGGCGGCCCGATGAAGAGCCGGTGGGGCCCGCCTTCCCTCTGAGCATGAGCCGCCCCCGCTAGGAGCGGCGCGAAGTGGTGCCTGCGGCGGGGCAGGATGACCCACATGCTGCATGCGGCGGCCCGGCGGGTTCAATGGGGCAGGGCGAGCGCCGCGAAGAGGGCTGCCTGCCTGCTGGCTGCGGCGTACGGGCTCAAAATCCTCTGCCCCATCGTCCGCAGGCGCATGGGGCGGGTGGGCTGCAAAGGCGGCTCGCAGGACGCCGGGCGGGCTGAAGCGGGCCCGGGGGCACCACACCGCGCCGGCGGCCGGGGCAGAGCCTCCCCGGCGGTGGACGCGGAATTTTTCAAGCAGCTGCTGGAACTTCGCAAGCTGTTCTTCCCAAAGCTGGTGAGCGCCGAGCTGGGCTTGCTCTGCCTCCACTCGGTCGCGCTGGTTTCCAGGACCTTCCTCTCCATCTATGTCGCTGCCCTCGATGGGAAGATTGTGAAAAGCATCGTGGAAAAGCAGCCTAGGAGCTTCGTCTTCAAATTAATCAAATGGCTGATGATTGCAATCCCGGCCACTTTTGTCAATAGCACCATACGGTACCTGGAGTGCAAACTGGCCCTCGCCTTCCGCACGCGCCTGGTGGATCACGCCTATGAGACCTACTTTGCTAACCAGACTTACTACAGAGTGATCAGCATGGATGGGCGGCTGGCCAACCCTGATCAGTCCCTCACCGAGGATATCATGATGTTCTCACAGTCTGTGGCACACCTTTACTCCAACCTCACCAAGCCCATCCTGGATGTCATGCTCACCTCCTACACGCTCATCCGCACAGCGCGGTCCCGGGGGGCTAACCCCATCGGGCCCACGCTCCTGGCTGGGCTCGTCGTCTACGCTACGGCCCGCGTGCTCAAGGCCTGCTCACCCAAGTTTGGCAAACTGGTGGCTGAGGAGGCGCACAAGAAGGGCTATCTGCGCTTTATGCATTCACGCATCATTGCCAATGTGGAAGAGATTGCCTTTTACCGAGGGCACAAGGTAAGGAGGAGAGAAATTGGAGGGTGTTGGGGTTGCTCCTGCAGTGCCAGAGCAGACCTGTGCTTCCCCTGCTGCTCTCCCCGAGAAGTTTGGGTCCCTCTGACATTTAAACCTGTTTACAGCTAGCACTTCCCGTTTCCTAGGAAAATATCTGGGGGGAGCGGGCCGTAGTTCCCTTATGCTCTGACAATGTTCCTGTTTTGCAGCTGGATCCGATGCTTTTCTAGAAAGCTAGTTTCCTTTCTTATTTTTCCCCCCACTCAGTTCATTCTGTTTAACTTTTCCAGGCATTTTTTTTTCACATATGTTTATGAACTACCGGATTTAATGCTGCAGAAACAGCAACCAGGGCACTGCAGAAACTTTAGGGGAAAACTCTGTGATAGGACAGAGAGCACTACAACCTTTGACACTCTTTTACATAGCTAAGCAAAGATATAGTCATGAGAGTCTTAAAATAGCTTAAGTACGGTACTTCAGCAGTCACAGTTACATAAACTAATGGCTTGTTTTAAAGTCACCTTATTAAGGAGTTCTTGCTATTTTTATTAGAAGTGAATTTTGGCAGTAACACATTTCAAACACGATTTGGAAAAAAAAGTTGTTTCACGTAAGGTGAAAATGAAAGCTGGAAACCAGCCTGAAGTATTACTCTTTCAGTCCAAGCAATGATTATATAATATAAATGGTTTATTTTGGTAGAAGCAATCGTTCTCAAAAGCTACCTATAGTAATGTTTTAAGTGCAGCTAAATTAAATAATTCCCACATATACTGGCTTGAACTGAATGCATTATATCATGTTGACTTGCAACTGTCTTTGACTTGTGTTAAACCACCTCTTGGGATAGTTCTCTCTTCCTGCAGACTGCTTGCAAAAACAAGCAGCATTGCATTTCAGGGATCAGCTTGGCAACTTTAACTCATTGGAGATAATTGATCCCCAAACACTTTCCAATAGGAGGAGTTTCGGTCACTGTGAAACTCTACAGCTGCAGCTTCATTAAAGGATGTGGAATCAATCTTATTTTGGTTGTTAGAATCAGCTGTTTTGACTGCCTTGTATGTTGTTCTTGTATGTATCAGAAATCTTAAAAAAGCTGAAAACCTGCCAATGTGCTATTGAGGGATGATGGTGTAAATAAGAACCAGGTCCACTGACTTCCATAAAGCTGTGCACTTTTGCTGTGAGACTGCAGCACTGTGAAAATAAAGTACCATGCAACAGGTGTGACTCAAAAGTCACAGCTCTGGGTACCTGGTTATTTCATGCACATATGTGAATGTATCTTGTATGACATGTGCATCTTTGTTGCATTGTATAAATATTTTTTTTTAACTGTAGGTAGAATTGAAACAACTGCAAAAGAGCTACAAGGCTTTGGCAGATCAAATGAATCTCATTTTGTCCAAGCGTTTATGGTACATCATGATAGAGCAGTTTCTGATGAAGTACGTCTGGAGTAGCTGTGGTATGGTTATGGTTGCTGTGCCCATCATCACCGGGACAGGATTTGCAGATGGCGGTAATACCATTTTTTACTTAATTTCTAAATGTTTCTTTAAAGTTACATCCTCAAAAGACTGCACTTCCCATGAATGCCAATCATATTTATTTATTATTCGCACACTTTATTATAATGTCCATGTTTTGTGCATAACTTCCAAGCATAGCAAGTCAGCTGAGGACAGAACAATGCAAAAGATCCAACTTTGAACATAAGTCCAATAAACGGCATGAATTCAGGACTTAGAGGATACTTATGCCAGGACTTAGAGGATACTTATGCCACATGAGATGATAATGGTGATTGCAGTCCTTATTCAATAGCTGCTGTTGGTATGGCAGGCTGATTTTTGCAGCATCTCCTGCTACTTTACCAAATAATACTATTAACTTTCCTAGAGTGCTTATCTCCTCCCCCCATAAACCATAGTATAATTATAGGTAATTATTCTCTTATGTATTGACCTGTTAGGAACTGTTGTTTTTCCCTGTCTCCCTGGGAGAAGAGAAGGTGAAATTCAGATTCCAGACTTGGATGGTATAATTTTTGACATCCTACCACAACTTTCCAGGAAGTGAAACGAGAGTCAAGTAGTGTTGTTATTGCAGATGCTATTAAAAAAAAATAAAAGAGAGCAGAAAGAAATGTAATTAAGGAGGGGTAATGAAAGACAAGTGGAGAAGTTTGCCTCAGCAGGCTTCCTGATGCACAATTAGAACCACAGACTATATTGCAAATTCCATAGGATTCTTTAAGCACAGATCCTGCAAGGATCTGTCTGTGGAAGGATCATTTCTAAGTTGGGGACATTTAATCAGGAATGAGTGAATTCTTTTCTGTGCAGGTCTCGGTAGTTATATTCCAAATCAGGGCTGTCCAACTGGACAAGCTTATTCAACCTGTAGGATGACTCTGTGCAGTCTCCACGTGGTTTAGCTTACTTGCAGTTGTGGTGGGACATGGCTGGGTGTTCAACTGTCTGAGCTGCTGCCCATCACATGGCTCAGGAGGTCACTATATTGGGATCAGAGGGCTGGAACACCTCTCCTATGAAGACAGGCTGAGAGAGTTGGGGTTGTTCAGCCTGCAAAAGAGAAGGCTCTGGGGAGACCTTATTGAAGCCTTCCAGTATTTAATGGGGGCTTAAAAAAAGATGGGGACAGACTTTTTATCAGGGCCTGTTGCAACAGGACAAGGGGTAATGGTTTTAAACTAAAAGAGGGTAGATTTATACTAGGTATTAGGAAGAAATTTTTCACAATGAGGGTGGTAAAACACTGGCCCAGATTGCCCAGAGAGGTGGTAGCTGCCCCATCTCTGGAAACCTTCAAGGTCAGGTTGGACGGGGCTCTGAGCAACCTGATCCAGTGGAAGATGTCCCTGCTCATTGCAGGTAGGTTGGACCGGATGACCTTAAAGGCCCCTTCCAACCCAATAATTCTATGGTTCTATGACCCTGGCTGGCATCCTGGTAACAGCTTCAAAAATCTCAACAGGTTATATTCCAAACAGAAGAATTTTTTAAAAGCCATTTCACTTCACAGTGAAGGTTATCAGCACAACAGAAGAAGTGTTAAGTCTTTCTGCTAAGATGGGAATGAGTACGGTCAAGAAAAAGGTCGTTTAACCACACATTGTAAATATCTCCTTGGTATTATAGCATGAAAAAAAAAAAAAGACTTGTATTCACGCTGAACTAAATAACATTCCTGTTACTCATGAGTATTCTTTTGATAAATACTTTTCAAATGTGGGAGAAAAGAAAGGTGCAGTGATGGCTCGTGTTATAAAGTGGAAGAATATTTGCCACCAGCAACATAAAACGTTAAAGCACGGGGCTTCTTATGGAGACCTGAGGCATATTACAGTTATGGATCACAAACATAATACTGACAAATCAACACTGTCAAGATTAGTTCAAAGTATAACAGGTATTCAAAGAATCAAGCAGACCTGAACTTACCACTGGGCTGCTTGGGAAAACGGTGCTTTGTGCCTCAGCTGGTCAGATTCAAGTTTGTGCATATCCAAAAGAATGGATAGTGGATTTATTACTTTAGGATACACAAGTATTACTTTAGAATGCACAAAACTGGTACCATGACTAGACGTGAGACTAAAGGTGTAAAACAATAGATTTTATATGCTTCCTCAGGGAAAAAAAAAAAAACCCTGCAATAAAAAGAAAAAGGGATCTTCTATGATGGTGGTATTTCTGAATGAAATTTGCTAATTCTGTTACATATTTCAGGGAAGAAATTAACCGACAAAGCCAAGATTCACATTTGATAACATTTCTCATTCTTTTTGTATTAAATGGTTGTGTTCCAAATGTCATGTGTCTCAGTTTCTGGAAAGTAACTATTTCTGGAAGCAAGACTTTGATTTCTCTAGACACCCTGAACACTTATCTTTGTTTATAAAACAAGTACGACTATCGATTACATAAATGAAGATGAAAAGGGAAATGTTAGATTCTGTATGAAACAGAGACAGTCTGTCTGCCCTCTTACAATGTACTGCTTCTTCAAATGCAGGAGGCCAGCCATATGAAAAATGTTTTGGACGAGAAGTTCAAGAAAAGTAATCTTGGTGGGTTAGGCATGCAATATAAGAGCTTGTATTTCAGAACTGTGAAATGCTCATAAATTCTGTATAATTTTAATTTTTCAAATACCCCTAGAAGAATGCCTAAAATGACTGATGCAGTGGTTTGTAGAGATCTCTAAACTCTCACTAGATGAGCTAGCCTGGGTGCTGGACGCAACCATCAGTGAATTCTGCATTTACATACAGGAGGAATGCTGCATTCATGTAGTTAAACCATAGCTGATTCCTAAATGATTTAATTCTGGTGGTTCTACATAACATGGGCTGCATGGGCTGTAATCCTAGTAAGATCAGCAAAAATTGGTTCTCTCAGAAATAAGAGACAAATTTCAGTTTAGATTTTACTAATGAATTAACTGAGTTCTCTCTATCCCCTAAGTTTATTCTTCTTGGAGTGGAAATTACTTGTTCCTGTAGTTCTCAAATATTTGAAAAGGAGTTTTGTAATCTCTGCCTTTGCAAGAGGTTTTCTATCTTTTTTTTTTACCCCTCATGTCTCAGGTGTCTATATTACTTATAACTAGTTGACAGTGTACTGATGTTGTATAATTCAAGCTAAAAAATTTGAACATGTATCTCAATTAATCAAAATTGTTATTTTAAACATCTGAGGCCAGAAGTATATATATTTGCAAAATTATGATGTAAGAATTTTTAAAAAGTTTTTCCTAAGTTATCCACAGTGTATTTCAGTGATCCAGATGTAATTCTGTAGGGATACCTTTATGGATGTGTAAATTAAATCAAAATAACATTAGATTTAACTAATGAAGATACATCTGGCTTTGTACTGCATGTAGATTTCTAGACACCAGATTTCTAGAATCTGATCTTGTCTGCGAGGTGACAGTTACTCACCAAGTAAAAAAAATACTGTTTGTTATACTCTTGCATTGCTTGACTTAGCCCATAAAATTTACAGTCACATCACACCTGCAGGGAATTCCTCCTAGATTTTCTTGACGGTAAGCATTGTGCAGACATCACAGAGGATGTTAATAACAATTCATAATACAGGAATTGCCACACTGGATTCACCTATTACCCTACCTAGGGTACCTAGGTAGGTACCTGCTGATGCCTAGCAGCAGCTTAGCTTAAAAAATGAAACTTTAAAAAAACTTTACAAACTTAAAAAAATAATATACAGATCTTGTTCTGCAACAGACTTAAGCAAGTGTTCAAAAAATGTGTGGACGTGGCACTTTGGGACATGGTTTAGTGGGCATGGTGGTGTTGGGTTGATGGTTGGACTTGATGATCTTAAAGGTCTTTTCCAACCTTAATGATTCTGTGATTCTGTGACTATATAAAGATATATATATAAGTTAAGTGATGCAGAAAACCCTTGAGACCTTTCATTCTAAACCTTGTATGTGAAAAATGAGTGTTTTAGTATACATTGTTGTCTTTTTTGTAGCTGGATCTACTAACACTGAAGCAACATTCAGTCTTACAATATTCAGCCCCTGTTTAAATTTTGATTCCTTCAAAAAGCAAACATTGCAAGTTGACTATGCTGTATAAATATGTAGGTCACGTGTTAGCAAGAGTATATGTAGATATGTTAAATGTAAACATTTTATTTCTCTAATATCTTCCATGATTTCTGCTGCTGTTTTCTCCTTGCCTGCTGCTGCTGACGTGCTCTTATGAGACAATTCCTTTCTTTGGAGCAAGAGTTTTCTTGCTAATAGAATGCACTGTCATAAACAAAGCGTCATGACTTTGTTCTGGGGTCAGATGAAGAGAGAAAGTGTTGTGAGAGAGAGGTATCCTACTTAAACCATGCCTTTGACAGTAAAAGAGCTTATTGCTTATAGAAGTATGATCATGTTGCCAAATTTACATCAGTATGAATGTTTCCTTTTACGTGAAGTCAGTAAATATGTAAGGCTGAAAATGAATAATTGTGAAAGTAGTAAAAATGATACTAAAAATCTGTTTCAGGTCATTGCTTAGGTTTCACTTTTTTCATATTTTGAAAAATTGAGGTTGAATAATGAAATATTCAAAGGAAAATTATCTAGGCTGACAAATAGTATAAAAGAATAGGATGTTTTGCATAAGAAGATGAATTCCGTATACTCCCACTTATTCTTTGTTACCAAGCTAGCTATTCTAGTTACATCCACTGATTCTTTTTGAAAGGTTGTTTTTGTAGAGTTAACTTTTTCTTAATTTAAAAGCTGCTGTATAATGGCTCACATTCAAATCACAATTTAGTTTGTAGAAATAATTTTCAGAAGAATATTTTAACAGAAAACTTTTTTTACTTTTAGAATTGGAAGATGGCCAGAAACAGGCAATGGTTAGTGAAAGAACAGAAGCTTTTACTACATCACGAAACTTGCTGATCTCTGGAGCAGATGCTATTGAAAGGATTATGTCTTCGTACAAAGAGGTACTGTATATCTGCCATACATGAAACAGAAGAGGAAAAAAAGAACAAAACAGAATTTACACTTAATATAACATGTAAAAAAAAAAGTGCAATTTTTAAATGCAAATCCTATTGCAACTAAATCCATGGAGATCTTTGAACTGATAATTTGATCTTTAGAGTTAAGTCCACAAAAAGTCTAAAGTCCACAGCTGCCAGTATGGTGCAAAATGCAAATGTCATTTTTAATACCTGTGTTCAGGTGCCATCAGAGAGCAATAGAAGTTCCTGGAATGTGAATGATAAAGGTTCAAATTCCTCCTCTGTTTGGAGCACAGACCTAAATTCAGGCTGTCTGCCTCCAATGTACTGTGGCTTTTCCGTTGGAAGTGTCGTGTTTTGCATGAAACACAAAGAGAATTGAATAGTTATTTGCTGGCTACCTAAACTGTTTTCAGTATCTTGTGAACCTGTTAAATTGTAAGTAATTTTGCAAAGTAGAGAAATTTTAGCAGGAAAAAGTCCACCTTGGGACAGCAGATAGTCTAGAAGTATGGGATGTTTGTCTGGAAGATCAGAGGTGTTGTTTCAGGTCTTTACTCAAATTCCAGTAAAGTTGGGCTTTCATCTGTGATCTCTCTTGGGGGTTTCTCTAGATGCCAGCTGTTAAGCAAAAGAAGAGTGAGGCAGCACTGTTACTCTCCTCAACATTTCCTTCTGAATGTTGGTTCTGCATTTGTTAATTGGTTTTTGCTTGTCTTTTTGGTGTGGAGCCCTTTTCCCAGTGCAGTGCGAGGAGGCACGCATTAGGCAGCTAATCAAAGACTGTGGATTCCATTACTTGGAATCCAGCCATAATAGCTACAGCTTTGTAAATTGGAGGAGGAGTGGTAGTTTGGCGCCTTCAGATACGGGCTTTGACAGAGACAGAGTCTGTGCTTTTTTCAGAAGGAGTTCTTCTAATGGACTGTGATTCTGACCTATGGTCCTTTAGCTGTTCTTCTGCTTGGCCTCTGCTCTAAAGATACTGCCATATAACCTGTTATACAACGATGTAATTTCTATTTTATTTTCAACATTTAAGTAATTTATATAATGTACATGGGGACTTCCAAACGTTGTGATTTTATTTTTTGGAAAAACAAAAATACCCAGAAAGTAATAGGAACTGAACAAACTTATTTTGTTTATAACAAGGTGAAATTTTAATCCAGACAGCATGAGATCAAAGACCAGTTCACACAGTATCACAGAATCACTAAGGTTGGAAAGGACCTTCAAGATCATCAAGTTCAACCGTTAACCCAATGCCACCATGCCCCCTAAACTATGTCCTGAAGCACCACATCCACACGTTCTTTGAATACTTCCAGAGATGGTTACTCCACCACCTCCCTGGGCAGCCTGTTCCAATGCTTGACCACTCTCTCGGTGAAAAAATTTTTCCTAATATCTAATCTAAATCTCCCCTGGCCCAACTTGAGGTCATTTCCTCTCATCCTATCGCTAGTTACTTGGGAGAAGAGGCCAACACCCACGTCGCCACAACACCCTTTCAGGTAGTTGTAGAGAGCGATAAGGTCTCCCCTCAGCCTTCTCTTCTCCAGACTGAACAACCCCCGTTCCCTCAGCTGCTCCTCATAAGACTTGTGCTCCAGACCCTTCACCAGCTTCGTTGCCCTTCTCTGGACACGCTCAAGCCCTTCAGCATCCTTCTTGTAGTGGGGAGCCCAAAACTGAACACAGTATTCGAGGTGCGGCCTCACCAGTGCCGAGTACAGGGGCATGATCACTTCCCTACTCCTGCTGGCCACACTATTGCTGATACAGGCCAGGACACTGTTGACCTTTTTGGCCACCTGGGCACACTGCTGGCTCATGTTCAGCCAGCTGTCAACCAGCACCCCCAGGTCCTTTTCCGCCGGGCAGCTTTCCAGCCACTCCTCCCCAAGCCTGTAGCGTTGCATGGGGTTGTTGTGACCCAAGTGCAGGACCTGGCACTTGGCCTTGTTAAACCTCATACAGTTGACCTCAGCCCATCGATCCATCCTGTCAAGATCCCTCTGCAGAGACCTTCTACCTTCCAGCAGACCAACACTCCCACCCAACTTGGTGTCATCTGCAAACTTACTGAGGGAGCACTCGATCCCCCCATCCAGATCATCGATAAAGATATTGAACAAGACCGGCCCCAGAACCGAGCCCTGAGGAACACCACTTGTGACCGGCTGCCAACTGCATTTAACTCCATTCACCACAACTCCGGGCTCGGCTGTCCAGCCAGTTCTTTACCCAGCGAAGAGTAAACCTGTCTAAGCCACGAGCTGCCAGTTTCTCCAGGAGAATGCTGTGGGAGATGCTGTCAAAGGCTTTACTAAAGTCCAAGTAGTCAACATCCACTAGGCGGGTCACCTGGTCATAGAAGGAAATCAGGTTGGTTAAGCAGGACCTGCCTTTCATGAACCCATGTTGGCTGGGCCTGATCCCTTGGTTGTCCTGCACATGCCCTTTGAGTGCTCTCAAGATGAACCGCTCCATAATCTTCCCTGGTACCAAGGTCAGGCTGACAGGCCTGTAGTTCCCGGGATCCTCCTTCTGGCCTTTCTTGTAGATGGGCATCACATTGGCAAGCCTCCAGTCTTCTGGGACCTTCCCTGTTAACCAGGACTGCTGATAAATGATGGAGACTGGCTTGGAAAGCTCCTCCGCCAGCTCTCTCAGTACTCTCGGGTGGATGCCATCACGCCCCATAGACTTGTGGGTGTCCAGGTGGCTTAACATGTCTTTAACTGCTTCCTCCTGGATTATGGGGGGGTTATTGTGCTCTCCATCCCCATCTTCCAGCTCAGGGGGCTGAATACCCTGCAGATACCTGGACTGGCTATTAAGGACTGAGGCAAAGGTGGCATTAAGTACCTCAACCTTGTCCTCATCCTTGGAGACAATGTTCCCCGCCATATCCAGTAAGGGATGGGGATTCTCCTTGCCTCTCTTTCTGTTGTTAATATATTTGTAGAAGCATTTTTTATTATCCTTTACAACCGTGGCCAGATTGAGCTCTAACTGGGCTTTTGCCTTTCTAATTTTGTCCCCACTTGACCTAGTGATATCCTTGTACTCTTTGTGAGTTGCCTGCCCCTTCTTCCAGAGGTGATAAACTCGCCTCTTTTCCCTGAGACACAGCAAAATCTCCCTGTTCAGCCAGGCCAGTCGCCTTCCCCACCAGCTCTTCTTACAGCACCTAGGGACCGCCTGCTCCTGTGCCTTTAAGATTCCCTGAATGTCCAGCCTTCCTTGGACCCTTTTACCTTTCAGGACGGTCTCCCAAGGGACTCTCTCAACCAGTGACCTGAACAGGCCGAAGTCTGCCCTCCGGAAGTCCATGGTAGCAGTTTTGCCGACCCCTCTCCTTACTTCACTCAAAATTGAGAATTCTATCATGTCATGGTCACTAAGCCCAAGTCAGCCTCGGACCACCACATCTCTCACCAGTCCTTCTCTGTTCGTAAACAGCAGGTCAAGCGAGGCACCTCCCCTGGTGGGCTCACTCACCAGCTGTGTCGGGAAGTTATCCTCCACACACTCCAGGAACCTCCCAGACTGTTTCCTCTCTGCCGTGTTATACTTCCAGCAGATGTCCGGTAGATTGAAGTCCCCTACAAGAACAAGGGCCAGCGATTGTGAGACTTCTGCCAGTTGCTTATAGAATGTTTCATCTGCCTCTTTCGGTGAAAAAAAAAAATTGCTGTGAATTTCCATCTTAATTTTACATTTGTACTTCCCTTTAAGAGACACTGAGGTACTTTAGCAACATTGTCATTCCCATTTTGTGATTCAGGCAGTTTCCAAAGGACACTGTACTTCAGTCCACTTCAAGTAGTAGTTAAGTTCCAATTCTTGCCCACCTGATCTACCAAAGCAGCCTCCTTCCATTCAGTGTAATTCAGCATGCAGATGAGGTAGGCTCAGCTTTTCTTGCATGTCAGTAGTTTAGGTGGTAGTATTTTGTGTTTTGACAAAGCAAGTTTGTCATAGTTGAGAAACTTACTACAAGTTATGTTTCTTCTGAGGCACAGTTGGTACAAGTTTCATTCATCACGTGCAGGCTTCTCTTCATCAAGTGCCACTGCCAATGCTGTGCAGAGCACTCAGTCCTGACGAGCTTCCACTCTTGCTAGAAAGACTCTAGTCTAGTGTGGAGAATGATGTTACAGCTCCTGTGTGCTACCTACTGCCTCAAGAGCTGCTAGCCAGGTACTTTTCACAGCTGTTAATGCAATTACAAATAGTGCAAAACAATGTACAGCTGATGGAGTTGAAACATTGAGTGATTACTCTTTTTAAATTAAGTTTTTCTAGATGTTGTATACTTGTTAACCTCCAGTGGAGTGATGACCATGTGGCCAGAACTAGAACTCACTTCTGAACCTGGCACAAATAATCAAATTTATAGAGGATTTTATATTGAAATTATGTATGCCATAGCAGATGAACTCAATCATGGAGTATATGTGTTTAACCACAG
Organism: Phaethon aethereus; assembly: GCF_964289735.1. Taxonomy (NCBI): domain Eukaryota; kingdom Metazoa; phylum Chordata; class Aves; order Phaethontiformes; family Phaethontidae; genus Phaethon; species Phaethon aethereus. Next base: position 16,976,346 of record NC_138575.1, read on the forward strand.
CAAGCTAATGATTTTATAATCTTGAACTAATTTTCTTGCTCTTCTTGTCTTGCTCTCTGCATTTAGTATAAAAATTCATCCTTCTAAAACCATCTACTAATACATTTATAAGATGCCAATGTTTAATTCTTTGCTGCCAGCAGATGGAGGCAGTTCTTTGGGAGCTCTTGGTGGTGTTGCTGCGCATGAATAGGAAGTTATCAGGTCGAGATGTCTGTTGTTTCTGTCTTCCCCAGGCAGAAGTTGTGCCAAAAGAACCCCAAAAAAGGAGAAGGCCTTTTAAGAGACCTTACCATCTTAAAAATGCCCAGTTCTAATCCAAGGTCTCATATTTAGCTCTGGTACTCTAGGATGCAGCTGACAGAAGAGTAATTTCTTTTTTGTACCATATTTTAGTTTAGGATGCCGTGGTGCTGCCTGTTTTACACAGAAAAGCACACCTTTCCCACAGGAGGTTTCAAAAATACAGGGAAGTAAACATAAATAATCATAGATGCCAATATGCCTCAGTTCTGTGGACCTTTATTTTGGTGGCAAATGCAGGGATTTTGTTTTTCTCTTGTATGATAGGCTCTCTATTTTCAGATACGCTAATAGCTATTCTCTGCTGGTTGAAGACTCTACTGATCCATGGAAAAGAGCAGTTTCTGCAACCTCCTTATTTACTGGAGCTATCATAGTTTACATTGGCTGAAATCTGTCCCCCTCAAACTGTCTAGGAGCTGTGGGTAGCATAGGGGTTAGAACAGAATCTCAAGGAATGAAAATTGATAGGCGTCAAAAGACACATCATTGATCCTTTCAGAGTAACATTTGAGAAGCACTGTCTCAGAATAGCTGAGAATATTTTTCATGAATCTTTGGCCAAACATTTACAGAATTTGTGAAGTATAACTGAAATGAGGCATTTGTTGTTTCTCAGGTTACTGAGCTAGCAGGCTACACCGCCCGTGTCTACAACATGTTTTCGGTCTTTGATGAGGTGAAGAGAGGCATCTACAAAAGAACTGCTGTCATTCAAGGGTCTGAAAACAACAGCAAGAATGAAGATAAAGCAGAATTACATATCAATGGTCCCTTGGAAATCAAAGGTAATTAATTCATATTTGCATATATTCCCTGTGTGTGGAGCTGGTGCAGTGGGACAGGAAGTGAACAGATGTTTTGTTTCTACAACAAATCAGCCTACCATCCTTAATACCCCATGTTGCCTTCCATTTTAACCTCCTGCTATTTCGTAACTCTGTGCTTATGTAGTGCTTTTCTAATACACAAAATTGCTCAAATGTTTTCTGTGAAAACTTTCAATGAAAAAGGCATTTCAGCTATACTGTTACTGGTGGTCGTGGTATTATTATTCTTACACTTACAGTGCCTGCTTTCCTCAGACACTTAAGTTTTTTCAGAAGACTGAAGCTGTAAAATTTTCATCTTCAAACACATTATTTTGTTTGGGGCAGGAGGGAAAGACAGATTGGTTTGGTAGTTTTTAATGAAAATACTACTTTGTTTCAGTGACTAAAAATCAGCCTCTGCTAATTTTTTCATAATTTAGTGGGAATTTTCAACTGAAAATGGGCTGACAACTTTACCCTTCCCTTCACCTCCCAAATGATCTGATTAATCTAAACCTTAACCCTCCTGTTCCTATCCTGTATCTTTCTGGTGCCGCTATCTTTCTGCCTCCACCCTCCCCAAAGCATTTTCTGTGTACATCCATTTCTTATTGTGCTCCATTACATGCCATGTCTCTCCCTCTTGCGTCCAGCTTCTCTCTAAGGTACTTAAAGGCAGCTTTTGCAATGGGCTTTACCCAGTTTTCCCAACAGACCCCTTCTGCTTCTTCCCTCTGTGGTATTGAAAAGCCTCATTCCTTCCCTTTGGCTTCTGAAAACTTAAACCTTGGTTGAGTGGAAGGCACCAAAGTGTTCTTTATGAAGTACCTTCTTCCAACAATTTCAACAATGCTGCCCTCCGCACAGATTTCTCAAAGGTCCTCTGACAAGGTTCTTCATAACAAACAGTCTGATGCAGCATGGTGGATAGCTTTGGAAATAGCTGATGTCTTAATCATGTAGATCTTGGTAATATTTGGCTGACATTAAAAGAAAAGGCATTTTATAACTTACATTTTGTCATGTACAAGAGAAAAGGTTTGTAGTTCCTGGAGCAACAAAGTAATTTGGTGGCTCTTTTTAGATAACTGTGTTTTAAAAACAAAACCAAATACAGTTTAGATATGCAAGCATGCTGTTCATATTTCCTTTTGGTCTAGTATACTTATACCCCACTCCTTTTTTCTCTGCAGCCTTTTCCCAAGATTTGATTTCACTACAGTCACACATTTCACCCAGCCTGAATTCCTCCCAAGTCGTGGTGACTAGCGTTTGCTACTGAGTGGTTGTAGGCTCTCAGAGGCAGCTAGCCAAGACCAAGCATTGTAGAATTTAGGCCAGATGAATCTAGGCCAGAGGCTCCACAGTTTTTATGACAAGTCCCATTGTAATACTGTTTTTCCTCCTTTCTTTTGGTCTTGATACTTCAGAAATCCCTGCAGAGTAGATTTATATGTGGATAAAAGTACACGTGCTCACATACGTGTATGTGTCTGCATTGTTAGAAAAGGAAAATCTTAATATTCAGCTTCCCCCCAAAGGCTCTTTGAACACATACTACTTCTTTTTGAGTCATCCAGAATAAGTTTATGTAACTAAGGGATGTCTATTTTGTGCCTTGCACTTACTGTTGTCAATAAGAGCATTGTGAAAATATGAAAGCTATTGTAATACTTTTAACAGATAATAATATTGCCTTGTACATAGTGTATCTAGTAATTCAGAATTTTAAAGTTGAAACAGAATTTTGTACATCTTGTGCAAATACTGTCAAATTGTGTTTCTGATTACACATAAATACGCTTTAAAAGCATGTTAAAGTTGCAGTCAAACACTGTGAAGTTGGGAAATAAGAATTAAGTTGACTTAATACTTACTTATTATTTTTATCACATTTATTTGAACTACAATTTCTCCACTGTATCCAAGCAATTTTTTTAAACAGCAAAACCCTTTCATTTTCTATAATCTCATGTTGAACACCACAGAACTGTTTTAAATAAAACTTACTTTAGGAAAAAAAGAATGCTTGAGTTGATACATGGCACAGAAATTTTTGCCCAGGTTTTGTTTTATAGTTTGGCAAAATTGGAAGCAATTGAACAAAGAGCGTCTTAATGGAAAATGTAAAACTAACCTAAACTGAAAGAAATACTACCAGATCCTGTTGTAATAAACACAACTTTTCCTTAGTTCCATTTTTCTTTGTTCAGATTGGTCTAAGTTATAAAACAAGCAGACTTCTAATACAAAGAGAAATCTCTTTCCTTTGCATCTTGACTGTAAAGGTAATTTCTGATATTCGTCTAGGAGCCCAGCTGTTTGGGTTCCCAGTTGCCTCTTAATGCAACTTCTCTAATGGAAGTTAGAGTTGGTTTCATTTTTTTACTCTTTCCAGAAGAATTTATTTCAAAGTCCTTGTGTTAGAGAATATCCAAACCTCAGATTGAGATTGTATATCTAAATTTGCCAGAAATCTAAACAGTTATGTTTAGCTACTGGAGTGAAATGTTATATGCGTTTCCACAAATACTTACAAGACACATTTACAGTGTCTGTGCCTTCAAAAAGAGATGGAAGCAAGCCATTAAATGTTTTCTCCTTTGCTCTTGTTGCTGGAGGAGACTGAACTGGGCTCCGAGTTTCAGAGCTGGCAGTGAAAGTAGATTCCATTTTCTAATTAAATCCTCAAAAGAAGGTAAACTGGTCTGCCTGTGGCTAAAGCTGTCCTTGAACTTTTTTACTGGTTGATATTAACCACCAGAAAATACAGGTAGAGTATGAATAAACATGTCTTTATAGTGCATTTTATAGATATATTTGTGATACATACTGTGCATTATATTTGTGATCAAATTTAGGATTCATTGCACACTCTTGGCTACTGCTGACAGTGTCTTTCTGCCTAGCTAAGATTTATTATCCAGATTTTCCATGAGGGAAACTTTGAGCACATGAAAGAGTTGTTTGAAACTCACCAATTTATACTTCTCAGCCATGCACAGACGCTGTCACATATCATTGCTTAATGGAAGGTTTTGCAAACTCTAATTTTTTTTTTTTGATTTCTAGGAAAAGTTATTGATGTTGATCATGGAATTATTTGTGAAAATGTGCCTATTATAACTCCGAATGGTGATGTGGTGGTTTCCGGACTAAACTTCAAAGTAAGATGATATGCAAGAATCTTCTGATTGTTGCCATCACATTAACATAAACAGCACAGAATTCATGTACCTTATGTTAAGTACTTGGAGGAGCATATGGATAAAAGGGGAAGTCCAGAAAGGTAGGCATAGTAGCTCTATAGAGGCAGACATATGTAGCTTATCCTGCTCAAAGAAAGAGAAGAGAGGATTTCTGGTGCTGTTGCCAGGTGAAAAACTGACCTGAGATTTTCAAAGGTGCATATGGGAGTCTCTGCATCCATCTTTACTTAATTTCAATGGAATTGGGGTGCTTTACTCACAAAGGCTCCTTTAAAAGTCTGAGTTCACAGCAAGAGTGGAAAAATTGAGTCTGTAGGTTTGCTTGATCACCACAAAGAGCAGTACTAACTAATAGTTGACAGCATAGTTCACAATCCCAGCTGTGGAGTCTTGACTCAGTAAAAGCTTGTATTGTTTTTAAAAAGTTATTCCAGATACCACTCACAATTTTAATGCATGACCTTTACTGAATTACTCCCATATATATCCTGATCTTCTGTTCCAGTGCAGATGTTATTATTTTAAAAAGTAGTTGAAGTTATCAGAACACTAACATGAATAATTCCAGCAGGTCCTTTAATTTAGCTAAAGCAGAGTGTTCCTTTTGCCACCTCTGTTGGTACACGAATTAGTATCTAGGAGGGCAGGGTCCTAGCTATGGCAAAACTTGCAATGGCTTCAGTGTAGGAATCTCAGATTTGTAGAACTACAACTTTATGGTCAAAGAGACAGTTATTCATTTGGCTCAAGAGACAAAACCAACAGAAAATATAACATAGTCAATATATTTATTTAAAGAATAGACAATGACATTGTGATTATGCATAAATGCAGGTAATTAATGACATGGGGTTGACAATTTGATGTAAATGCTCATGTAACTCCCTCTAGGGGTCTTAGACTGTCTTGTGCCACATGTACTGCATAGTAACATCTGTGCATTTTCATTGCCATTGTAGGTCCAGGAGGGGATGAATCTTTTAATCACTGGACCCAATGGCTGTGGAAAGAGTTCGCTCTTCAGAATTTTAAGTGGTCTATGGCCTGTGTATGAAGGAGTTCTCTACAAACCTCCTCCACAGCACATGTTTTATATACCACAAAGGTATGTGTTTTGTTCAAGGTGATATCTTTTTTCTGGTTAGATGAATATTGACCCTGCTTCTCTCATTTTCAAGCTGTGATATGTACAGCCAAGTTAAAAGGTGTGAAGCACAATCTCAGCTGTGTGGAGAGTGCTGAAAAAAAAATTCTCGTTGGTGGTGCAAATCTTCAATCATTGGAAAGGGCTCACATACACGTGTGATGGAGCCTGTGCTCCCCTGATGGCTAAAGTCCTGGATGGTTGGGATCATGGGAGCAGACTAGAATCTGAAAGAAACTTGAAGGAGACCTAACAGACCTTAATTCCGATTTCACTTGAAAACCAAAGATCAAAACAAGTGAGAATATTTTTGTTCCTAAATGTTGAATTGTTCAAAATAATTTTCAGAACTTCAACTTTTACACTACAAGACCAGAATCCAATCTAATATTAACTGCAAATTGCCTTTTTAATATGTGTTCATTTCACTAAGGGAAACATGACTTTTCTGTGCTTCATTTGTATTCTGACTTGCTGTTGGACTCTCAGAACATAATTTAATGCAATTGATTCTAGAATATCTCCTTAGAGACTTCTAACTAGGTTGTTTTGCAAAAGCAAAATCAAACACTGAGAAATTTTGATTGCTTTCTGTAGTTCATTTCTTCCCATGGGCAAAAGAAGTATTCATGGTACAGTTTTTAGTCTTGTTTAAAAAGTACAAGCTATTAAGCTGAATGGAAAATATTAACTGATGAGTAGATTTTCCTTGCTGCAGATGAAGGTAACAAAAAACATTTATCTATAATTTTTTCAAATATATGTATAATTTGTTGCTAGCTATTGTCATTTTTCTGAGCCACTTGAGGGTTTCATTCAGGAATTTGGAGCAAAATGCTTTATTAAATGTTTTTCAAAACAATATTTCAGAATTCCCATTGTGTGGGACATTCTTAAAATCAGTTTTATTCTTCGGCAGAAGAAAAGCTATTCTGAATTTTCTTCTTGCAGAAAATCTTCAGTTTCAGCCGCTTCTGTGCTCTGTGTGATCCCAACCCCTTCTCAGATCAACATCTGAGGCTGGCTTGCCTACAGACCTTTCCCCTTTACTTATGTCCCCTTTATTCTGTGAAAGCAAGCAGATTCATGTTGCATTTGCCAAGGTGCTGGTTGAGGGGGGGGTCATTTCCATAAACGTGGTTCTTTGTTAGGTGTTTCCCCTAACTTGGGAGCTGGGGGAGTTGTCCAGCAGACCTCTTCTTTGGAACATTTCAAAACTTTGGGTCAGAAACTGAGATTCAGCCAGTGTCTTCGCAGCCCTTTGTGACCAAAGCCATGTAGGGAATGGCATGTCATCTTTTCAATGTACCCTGAAGGTATCGCTCGTGCAGTCCATCCTAATAGCAACCCCCAGGAGAAAGAGTGTTGCCATGATGTCTTCAGGACATCTAAGTGACATTGCCATGGCTTGGCTCTGTGGCTCTGTGTGAGCTTTGCGTTCCTGGAGGGTTTTTTAGGCAGTACAGAGGTATTCCCTTCCAAAGGGACAGAGCAGTGTCTGGGTAAATGGGGCAACAGTGAGTGACAGAGAGGGCTTTTCTGCAAAAGTGCTATACCTTGACTGTGGCTGAAGATTTTGAAGTCTGCTTGGGGGACAGTTCAGCTGTGTCAGTATGGATTCTGCAGTCTCAGTAGTGTGGCCTGTCACTCATGAGTGTCTTGTATTTGGAAAGGGACTGTGAGACTGAGTCTTGTAGGGTTTTGTGGGTGAATGTGGCTGAAGGGTTGATATAAACAGCAGTCAATTAGATTTGTTTGTTAAGATATCCTTGACGATCCTGAGTTGCTTTTTTGCCCAATGTATTTGTTCTTTGGGCTTGCAGAGTCTTAGATGAATATCTGAGATGCTAAGACTGACTTGAAGGAGATTCAGTTTTGAATTGAAGTTTATACATTTCCAGACCAGATTTGCAACAGATCTATTGGATTTTTAGGGCTTTTATGTGGATTGCCTTATGTGGTCCAGGCATTTTTTTTCCTGCCTGTATTCCATTTCTGAGTTCCTTTATTTATGGCTTAAATAAATTACACATTCAGTTGGTGGTTTTTGTTTGTCCCTGGCTCTAGAATACATTCAGAATTTCTGTAGTAGTTTGTAAATTGTTCTGAAGTCCCAAAATTAAAGCAGCTTGTTTTGGAAGGTCCTGCTGGTGCACCATTTTGCTTATTAACCCTGTGCAAATTGCTGCTTGGTCAGGATTAGGTTCTGATTGTTTATTTTTTTTAGACATAATTCTAAAACTTCATACCAGAAAAGCTAGTGCCCAGCCTACTTTTCATCATGTATATATTTCAGCATAACTTTAGGTAAAATTTATGTTCCAGACTGAGAGGATCTGGGAGATTGTGGGATATTACCTGGGTTCAAGCTACCTCACTCTTTTGTTTGATAGGTCGGTGAAAACTATGGTATAGCAGAAGGCTCTTGAATTGGTGGATGTCCATAAGAGCGGCAAGTTGGAGTGACATCTCTTGTGTTTAGGTGTATACATTATGTCTAAGAACATGGGGGACAGCACTCCATGAGTGGACAGGGTTACCACTGAGCCTAATGAGAGCTTATTCCTGCGTACCATTCTGCATCGGCCCTCTTCAAGTCAAATATAGGAACCTCATCTACACACAGTGAATGGTGGAGAATACAGTGACTACTAAGTAACAAAATACTCCTCAGTAAATAGGATCCCCCTGAAAAGATTATTTTTTCACCTCTGTTTGTAATGTTCCAGCGTAGTATTCCAGAAACGCGTGGGAAATCACGTGTCTTTGCCGCGTTCAAAAGCTACACACAAAAGTATGATTTCTTAAAAAGTGAATTATCTCATTGTGTACTCCAAATTTCATCAACACAGCAAACGTTTTATAGTTAGCTTTACTTAGCAGTATGTAGGCTTTAAAACAGTCTTAAGAGTACCTATCTTTTGAGGTTGCTTAGTATCATTATACTGCTTTTTAAAGATTTTACTGTGAATCATTGAGAGATGGGTTTTTTTCTCCCTTTATATATAGGACCAGGCCATGCAGAATTTGTTCTTAATCAGTCACAGTTGTGGTCAATGCTGATGGGACAAACTGCCCTTTTGGAGAGCAGGGAGAGAGAAGCCCAGAGATTTCTGTGAGTGTGGCTCTGCCACTGTCCATGACAGGCCTGTAAAAGAGGAGGGTGGGCAGAAGAGAGGGAGGCTTTAAGAGGCTTTAAGCAGTCCAGCATCATATTGGTGCCAGAAGCAGCTTGTTTTCAAGAAGAGATCAGGAACTGGACTCTGACTCTGACTAGTCCAGAGTCTAGGACTCTGACTAGGAACTGGTCAGAGCTCAACAAGTTGTCACATCTCATTGGAGCCTCAGTAACTGTCAGTGTGTGCTCTTACCCCTTCTTCTACTTCTCTGTACCTCTTTTGCAAAGTGAAATTAATTTGTGTTAACCACCTCTTTCCATTCCTCTTCTAATTAACTGGTCAAGAAGGTAGCATGAATGAAAAAATATGTGCTCTAGTTGGTAAGGAATTCTGATTCAAATCAGAATTCAGAAACATAATTTCAAATAATAAATAATTAGCAAAAATATGTAGTGGATTGCATGAGTACTGACGCTACATGTATGATCACAAGATGTATATATAGCACTTAGGGAATTAAAGAAGCAGACAATCCTTTCATAGTGTATCAACAATGTATCTGAAAGTAGCCTGGTTTCTCCAGACTGTGCCCTGTTCCTGCTCTGTTGGTCTTAAACATGGGAGGAGACACCATCTCTCTGGAATTGGTGAGTTCAAGCATACAATTCCTCCTAGCATTTATTCCAGCTCTTCTTGCTCTCCAACTAAGTATCTCAGCTTTTTCAGTTGCGAGGAAACAGATTCTGCACATGTTGGCTCTCATTTCCTTAGTTCTCCCTCATTTGATATAAACGCCAGCAGAATTGCACACCTACGTACTTGCAGGTTACCCTGACAACACCACAGGAATATTCCTCAATGTCTCTACACCATAAAGCTGCAGTAAAGCTGCAGTAAAGCTGTAATCACCACTGGGTTATTGATACAAATTATTAATCATTTTCTGCCAGCTGTGTCTTATTGTCTTATTTGCATGGAGGAATGTGTCATGCAGTTTCTGTCGGTTCCATAACCTTCTGTCATGACTCTCGAATCTTCCTAGCACAGCACATATCTAAAGCATCCGTCAGCATTTTTCTCTGTCTTTCTTGAGGACTGATTTACTGATTCACATTCATAGAGCTTGGAGTAATTCTTAATCCATTATGCTTCTTTCTCTTGGTCCATTGTTACTGTTTTTTCTTTCCAGCTTGCTTCTACTGTAATTTGGATATTTTTATGAGGGGGGTGTTTCTCCAGTGGTATGCATAGTTTCTCTGCAATTCTGTATGCCATTCTAGTAGAAGACCAACCCTGACTACTTTCTCAGCAGTCACAGTAACAGTCCAATTCTGTATTGTCTCTCTTTCTATTGCTCATTCAAGTAGATCTCTAGTATTTCTTTCCTTCAACACCAGGCTTGTCAGATGCTAAAATGGAGGCAACCAAAGATGCACTAGTATAAAATGTTGTTTGTTCTTCATAATTTAAGATTTATATACCTATATCTTTCTGTCTTATTAATGCTAGGACAGTACAGAACATAATAGTTTAAAGGTTTATCTGACACTCCTAAGCTGTTTGGTTTTACATACATCTGCTCTATTTCTGGTATTTTATCTGGGGTTTCTTTACACGTCTTTTCCTGTCTTGTGTTTTTCCTTCTGTATTCTAAAAATATTCTTGGCTACTAAACAAAATTGCATCAGCTACAAAGATATATTTCCTCTCCTTAGCTCTTTTGAGTAATCCAAATGTCTGATGTGATTTGCCTCAAGTAGTCCAAGGTACTTATCAAGTGGATGAAACCAAGAAAGAATATTTCCATTCTAAGGGATATAAATAATAAAGTGATAAAATAAAAATCATGTTGACATTATAAGCACATGAAACTTTGAGGATTATAGTGTGATTCAAATGTTGTCTTAAGCATGGAGGTAGTTAGTAGTGGCCACTGTCGTTAAAATGTGGTTGTTTCCTAAGACAATTCCTGATTACCTAAACAATTTTATCTTGCAAAATTGTTGTGTTCACTTTCAGATACCCTATATTACGTATGAAAGTATGTGTATATGTAGTATGTATATATACGGTTCATCTGTATTAGACTACTTTCTCTTTAGCGTGTGGTCTGTTAGAGAAGTAGCCCAAATGAAGTGCTGTGCAAATATGCCTATTCGAGTTCTGTTGCCTTATCGGATTTAGATTGGCTCAGATGTCTGTATGCTATGTTGTATTTTGCACATCCTCATTCCTTGTCAGTGCATACTGCTCTGACTTTAAGTATGACCTTTAACTTAAATACATATGTCTATGGGACCTGACGAGATGCATCACAGAGTCCTGAGGGAACTGGCTGATGTAGTTGCCAAGCCACTCTCCATGATATTTGAAAAGTCCTGGCAGTCAGGTGAAGTCCCTGGAGACTGGAAAAAGGGAAACATTGCACCCATTTTAAAAAAGGGTAGCAAGGAGGACCCTGGGAACTACCGACCTGTAGACCTTACCTCTGTGCTTGGGAAGATCACGGAGCAGATCCTCCTAGAAGCACTGCTAAGGCACATGGAGGACAGGAAGGTGATTTGAGACAGCCAGCATGGCTTCACCAAGGGCAAGTCCTGCCTCACCATCCTACTGGCCTCCTATGATGGAGTGACCCCATCAATGGACAAGGGAGGAACTACGAATGTCATCTATCAGGACTTCTATAAGGCCTTTGACATGGTCCCCCCAACATCCTTCTCTCTAAATTGGAGGGATATGGATTTGATGGGTGGACTGTTGGGTGGATGAGGAATTGGTTGGGTGGTTGCAGCCAGAGGGTAGTGGCCAATGGCTCCACGACCAGATGGAGATTGGTGACGAGTGGTGTCCCTCAGGGATCCATATTGGGACCAGTACTGTTTTAATATCTTCATCAATCACATAGACAGTGGGATCGAGGGCACTCTTGGCAAGTTTTCAGATGACACCAAGCTGAATGCTGTGGTTGACATGCCCGCGGGATGGGATGCCATCCAGTGTGACCTGGACAAGCTCGAGAAATGGGCCCGTGGGAACCTCATGAGGTTCAACAAGACCAAGGGCAGGGGCCTGCACCTGGGTCGGGGCAACCCCCAGCATCAGTACAGGCTGGGGGATGAAGGGATTGAGAGCAGCCCTACTGAGAAGGACTTGAGGGTACTGATGGATGAAAAGCTGAACTTGAGCCAGCAATGTGTGCTCGCAGCCCAGAAGGCCAACCATATCCTGAGCTGCATCCGCAGCAGAGTGGCCAGCAGGTTGAGGGAGGGGATTCTGCCCCTACTCCACTCTGGTAAGACCCCACCTGGAGTCCTACATCCAGCTCTGAAGCCCTCAGAACAGGAAGGACTTGCACCTGTTGGACTGGGTCCAGACACCAAAATGATCAGAGGGATGGAACACCTCTCCTATAAGGACAGGCTGAGAGAGTTGAGGTTGTTCAGCCTGGAGAAGAAAAGGCTCCAGGGAAACATTACTGCAGCCTTCCAGTACTTAAAAGGGGCTTCTAAGAAAGATGGGGACAGACTTTTTATCAGGGCCTGTTGCAACAGGGCAAGGGGTGATGGTTTTATACTAAAAGAGGGTAGATTTAGACTAGATCTAAGGAAGAAATTCTTCGCAATGAGGGTGGTGAAACACTGGCCCAGATTGCCCAAGAGGTGGTAGCTGCCCCATCCCTGGCAACCTTCAAGATCAGGTTGGAGGGGGCTCTGGGCAACCTGATATAGTTGAAGATGTCCCTGCTCATTGCAGGGGTGTTGGACTAGATGACCTTTAAAAGCTCCCTTCAACACAAGCTATTGATTCTATGTTTCTATAATTCTGTGATCCCTTTAGTTGCGTCACCTGGAGTTAAATTGTGCTCTGCACATGCAAACACCACACTAGCAATTGTCATTGCCCTTCAGCATTTTGCCATCAGTTCATGTCAACGCTGTAGAGATAATTACTCCCTCGCATACTGCATTGTTACCAAGTTCATGGTGCTCCTTTTAAATATGTTTATTTCCAGAGTTCCCAACTTATCTGACAGATGAGAAAAAAGTCTGTGGTAGATAGTGTTAACACGAAACATAACATACTTCTGTTATGCATACTATTTTGCTTAACTATAACTAGTTATACGTTTGCTTTAACAAAGTGGCTGCTACTTTGTATCTTCTTTTTTCTTTTTTTTTTTTTAAATTAATCAAAGACAGGTTAACTCAGTATTCTGCTGTTCATTAAAAAGTGTGGCCTTGCATCTGAGAGGGCTGTTAGGCTATCCCTTCAGCCAGGGCACAACTTCTTCTATTTCATCTTATTGGGACTTGTATAGAAATGCTTGCAGTTCTCCTTCCTGATTGAAGGAAGTCCTGTCATGTATCACCTAGAACAGAAGAGTTCTTGTCTTGCTGCCCTGGAGGTTAGCTGAAGCTTTGCCTGCCAGGATCACTGGTAGACCTCTCTGTTTCCACTGAAGGCTCATTCACAACTGAGAAGTTTGAAGGTTTTTAATTAGGTCTATGTGCTTACTGATCACAAGTAATGACAGTACCTCTTGGTAGAACACTGTGAACAAGATTCACCTACACTAATAGTCAGAGGTGGAAAATGGTTTTATGGATTAGCTGCTACTCCTTCTCAAGCCATGCAAAGTGCCTTCCTTACTGGGCAGACGCAAGAGTCAGTTAAAGCACAGCTTACCAGTCTTTTCTGTTATTAGGCAAAGAGTTACAGAAATCCCAGACTGAAGGCTTCAGTCAGCTTGCTGCATTGGGGTTTAGTTTAGTTTTAAAATGTATTTACATAAATCCAGCACTGGTCTTAAAGGATGCAGTGGAAGTGATGTATTTGAAGGACTTCAGCATGCTCTAGGGCTTTGGTTGCTCAATCCCTTCAGACTGGGGGCCTGTCTGGAGCAAGCTGTGGCTATGGGAGATTCCAAGAGGACTAACTGTGGGTGAGGAATTGAGTTGTGTTGATACATACTCAACTTTTAGTCCATATGGAGACTAGTGCATTTCCTAGTGGGCGGTTGTCTGAAGCACAGAAGCCAGTACCACACTTGATATAAATGAAGACCCTTATTGACAAATTTGAATCTCCAGGGAAGTCCAGGCTTGAGTTGATGCAGAGATTTCAGTATCATCTTTTATCTACTGGTGGTCTTTTCAGTTGAAGCAGGTTCTATTATTACTGCCTTCTGTATAGATGGATGGAGAGACTTCATTCTCCAGACTCATGGAGATGGCTCACTTAAAGCACAGTGTAGTCACTTAACTTGGTGCAAGCCAAGTCCCTTTTATTTGTGATCCATAAAAAAACTTGGACATTCAGAGGATTAAGATCCATTCAGCAACTCATTGCATTCCTACCCAGTCACAGATACACAGAGGTATAATGTTAAAGTGTTGTCAGCTGCATGGCTGATTAAATAGCATATTTATGCAACTAAAAGGTGAAATCCATTCTCGTAATCAAAGCAGCATCCCTCCCATTTTGAATATTGCTTCAGTACTAAGCACTTGTTTTAGCTCTTGCACAAAAGTGGGTGTCACTAATATGCAGAACTTTCTCTATTTACATTCTTTTGAGATGTTTTCCTCAATGTTACAGAAGAGCTAAGTTTTTGTCTGGGAGGACGCCCAGTTGCAGGATTATTTATACTAGGATCTCTGGCAATCAGCTGCTCTGTGTTTCATAATGTATTTTGGATACTGTGTTCTTGCCAGCATGAACTTGCAATGCTTCCACACTCCACTTGCTTCTTTTGATGGCATTTTGAATATCAAAAGTCCTCATTCAGCACCGATAATTACATATTGCCTGTACCACCTTTCTAGACATCCATGTATGTGTCAGACTGTTTATGGAATTTCATTTAAAAGCTGGGAAAAATAGGCTTTGAAACTTCTTTAAAGGACATTGTCAGGTTAAGCTTGACAAACATTTAATATACATGAAGTCACTAAAGAGATTATAAGAACTGAGTATGTGGCTGGTATTAATAGGATCCATCCAGCAAAGCAACTGACAATCCATTTAATCTGTGCTAGGTTCATTTTGCTCAAACAGCTCACTTGCCTTTAAAATGTTGTTTTGATAGCAGTGCTGGGGAACGTATTCACCTACAGGTTAACTGAGATTGCTGTGTAATTTAGCAGTGGTATGGACAAACTTGCATGTTGAAGAGTAATCTGGTGGTTCCATTTACATGACCTCATTTCTGCAGAGAAGTAGCATTACTGTGTCCAGCTCGAGCAGTTACCTCCAGCTTAATGCCCTACATTGCAACTGTGCAACAAAGGATCTTTCACAGATTAACAGAGTGGCAAATGATTACTATTTCAATAATATTTTACCTAGGAATATTAAAAAGCATGCTTCAAATGTGGCTACGTAACACTGGGAACTACTGGGAAAAACAAACTGCAAAACCTGCCTGAGATAAAAAGAAGAGACTGAAGAGACTGGAAGGATGCTGGCTTTTGTGAGGGGAGGACAACTGAAAGCTCTAATAACAACAATATCATCTTCCTTGGGAAGAAGTCCTTTCTTCTTCTTACTACAGTTTTCAATCGGAAACTCTCATTACAATGCCCTATGCTTTTAAATATACACATAGCCAAAACTTCCCTCTTGAGGAGAAGGTGGTAGTCCTTCCCATGTACTATAGCTTCTGCCTTTTGCCCACCCCTGTGTCCTGGGCTCCAGAACTGTGTCACAGCTGCAAGGTGAACTGAACCTTCAGCCCTCTCTCAGGCTCTCCATGGTCTGCTCACTCAGACATGTTTCTCAGGGTCTAGTGCCACGTTTGCCTGCTTGCAGGCTGAAGATCTCACCTTCTGATCCTCCTCCAACTCACTGTGGTTTCCAAGGTAAAGGTAAGTTTTATTCAGCACGAGGATTGTTCTGCATTTCTTGGAAACAGTGCAGTGTTTGTTAGTAACTACCACCTTCCAGAGAGAAGACTATTAGCTATTTTTGTATACAGGTGTTCACCCCTCACCCGCAACAAATTAAAAAAATAAACTGTCAACTCATACACCAAAGGTAGATTTTGTCTATGTTCTTTCAGGCATCTAAAAGTTAGACATCCTTGTGTGAGCTTTATAATAAGTGATCTGTCTACCTCCAGAGGGTGATTCATTGTTGCAGTCCACCAGTGAAAGTGTTCATTGTCAATCCCAGTAAGAAATGTATTTGAACTCTGTAATGCATTAATTAAAATTCCTTTTATTAGAGATAAGGAATAAGTTGATAGCATAGATAATCACAAAATCACAGAATGGTTGAGGCTGGAAGGGACCTCTGGAGGTCATCTCGTCCCACCCCTGTGCTCAAGCAGGGCCACCTAGAGCTGTTTGCCCAGGACCACATCCAGATGGCTTTTGAATATCTCCAAGAACTGAGACTCCACAACCTTTCTGGGCAAATTGTTACAATGCTTGATCACCTTCACAGTGAAAAATCGTTTTCTGATGCTCACATGGCATCTCCTCTGTGTTTCAGTTTGTGCCTCTAGTCCTGTCACTGGGCACCACTGAGAAGAGCCTGGCTCCACCTTTTTTGTACCCTCCCTTCAGGTATTTATGTACAGTGATGAGATCCCCCTGAGCCGCCTTTTCTCCAGGCTGAACAGTCCCAGCTCTCTCAGCCTTTCTTCAGAGGAGAGATGCTCCAGTCCCTTCATCATCTTAGTGGCACTTATGTCCCATTGGATGCTAGGAGACCAGCATTGCGCAGCATCGGTTGGACCTCTTGCCACAGCATGGCATGCTGCAGTTGATCCCATCCGTGCTAAGGTTCATTGGCATTATGGTCTTTAGCACTCTGATGGCATTTTCTTAGAAGTAAACAATTCCATTTACCATTTTTACTGTCAAGCAAAAGGATGTTAGCATGAGAACATGCTGCTTCACTTGGAGATAAAGACAAGGACACACAGGTGGTGTAATTGCCGATGCCAAGTGGGAGCTGCCTGCAGGCTGTTACAATTAGCCAGCAAAGTTTATCCTGCAGCCAAGTGATAAGTGCAGCACAGCACAAGCCTGAAGGCCAATTTATATGTGCAGCACAGCCCAACATGATGCAGCAAAGTATAGCGTAGGCCCGTGCCCACTCTGGATCGCTAACGTGGATCACTAACTCCTCAGTGCACAATAGTGTTCCAGTTCAGACCACTGCAGCTGTTCATTCTGTGTCCCAGGACAAACATCTAAGACACATGAGACCTACTGGAGGGGCCAGTTCACTGCAGGATCCACTGACTACAAAGAGAGCCTGGGGTGTCTGACTCAGACTTGGATGAGTAACTTTTAGGTGAGATGAGACTCTTCTGCAAATAATGCTGAGTAGTCTCCAGAACACTGGATTTTTACTTCTTTGTTTTGAGTCATTAATTATGTCATGATCTCTGTGGGTGCGTGTAGCAGGTGGGTTTCTTTCCGCAGTTCAGCATGTGTGCTCTAGCATAGTGTAGATGGGAGCACATCTTTCCCAAGAGGAAAGGCTTTTCCCGACCTGTTTATCTGCCTAGCATCTTGCATTAATTATACCCTATCAATTTTCGTTTCTGCTAGGGATTACTACAGCTCCCTTGTGGCCACTTCAGGTACCGATAACGCTTATAAAATGGCTATAATCATGTCCCATGTATCCATATACATGGTGCATCTCCATATTCTACGCTGTCATGTTCTGTCCTGTGTAACACAAAGTGTTTCACAGAGAATTAGAGAGGGAATTCAGTGCAGTGCATGACTTCCCACTTGTTGGCAGGGTGTCTCATGGGTGGCACACTATTGCTCTAGTATGACTTGCATATTCATAACCCAGTGCATGCAAAAATGTTGCCATGGACAACTAAGCATTGTGGAAACCCAGAGCAAGAGCAGCCTATGCTCTAGAGGCTTCACTGTCTACATTTCCTCTTCTCTGTGAAGTAAGGTGTCACTTCTCATCTGCAAAACCATGAATAATTTGGGAGCTTTCTAAAAGAGGGAAGCTGCCTTGCCCATTCTGTTGCATTGCTGTGATAAAAATCGGAAACATCTCTTAGGCTGGGGTGTGCCTGGCAGGCTAGACTCTTGTCCAGAACAGCTCATTGTTATTTCTTCAATTCGTTGATCTTCATGATGATCCATCCAAATAAACCTATCATCAGGACTGACGGAGGTATGAAAAGACTGGGCCTGCAAAAATTGGATGTTTAAGAAAAGGAGAGTATTTTTCCTTCATTTGTCTGGCTGGCTGATTTGATTGATTGCAGGAGGTCTAATTATTTCAGGTTGCGTTAGCTGCTCTTATTTTGTAGAAATTGTCTGGGTTTTGTTTTTAATTATAGATGTGTTCGTGCATTCTTTCTGTTGTCTCTGCCTATCGTAAGATAGAAATAAACTGAACTAGATAGTTTTGTGAATTGTTCACCTTGAACTTTTATGCCATCTGACCAGTTCTGGTTATATTGTAAGTGATCTTGGTAATGGTGAATAAGTAAATCATGAGATGAGATGATACCTGAGCATGAACAGGGCTTTAAATTAAGGGCTTCTTTTACCTTTCTGGTTATTTTTTCCTCCCAGATTATTTTCTTGCAGAGATGTGCGTATCTTCTTTGTAAAGAAATCCACAGAGTGATTAGTGTGATTTTTTTTCAGCCTTTGATATTAGATTCTAATGACATGCATTGAGAATTCAGTCTTTCATACTGTGCATTTTATTTCCTGTTAACTATGTTAATGGCTATAAGCTGATTACATTCCCCTCTGGTAACTGATCTATCTGAAATATTTAGAGGATGTTCATGGCTAGTTCTGTATAAGTGGAGAGGAGAGTTCAGTGTAGGGTATTTTAAAGAGAGATCAATTATTTATATCTTTAGAACAGTTGCTGAAACTGTAGCTGGCCCTAAAATCCCTTGAACTAGATACAATGCAATAAACTGAGGCTGTTGCTTTTTTCACATTTTGCTAAATATTATTCACTATTTTTTAACTCTTTGGTGATTACCAACTTCTGTGTGAGAGTAGTAGATACAACATTACTTAAAAGGAACTTAATTCACATTCATTCAAGACATTTTATTTTCTAGAGTTGTAGTGGTGATGCCATCATTAGGTTTTTGCTATTTATTTTATTAATGTCATCAAAGAACTATTAGGAATCCAGATTACTTATTGGGGGTTGGAATTTCTTGAGCATCACTGTTGATCAAGCTTTGCTGCTGTTGAAATCCGTGGAGCTTTTACTATTGACCTAAATCAGGGGTGTGGCAATAGCCAGAGTTCTGCTGAGGTGATTCCAGCTGAGGTATTACAGCACCTAAAAATGAGGATCTTGGCACTAGCAAGGTGATGGAGAGTTGTAAATATAGGTGGATTCCCTAGATAGTCAAGTAGAGATTTAGGGCTTTTGCAATGTTATCCAAAAAACTTGTGCGGTAGGTAAAGGGAGCCACCTAGAGTTAATGCATAGGAATGTCTAAATAATAAATATAAATATAATTATAAATATAAATATATCTCTGAACTCGTACCTCTTAGTGAAGTTTAGGTGCCAAACCGAGAGATAAATGTTAAACACTTTTATGTATAACAAGCCCTCCCCAAGCTCAGGCACCTAAATAAGATTAGAACCCCCTTTAATATTTTTTCACAATGCTACTGAGTGATTAGGATAGTTACTGCATTTTATATTGAAGAACATTGGGAAAAAAAGGAATAACAAATAATGTATGTCACAAGGATTGGTACTAAAGTCTACCTCCTTCCAGTTGAGGACTCTGACTGGTATAGTATATAATTAGGGTCTCTCCAATAACTCTGTCTTCAGACACATGATTCCTCTTAGCCGCAGTTTCCTTGCTTCAGAGGGAAGATTAGAAGGTGCCCTCTTTTTCACTCCTCTTTAGCCTGGATGCTAGCCTAGAAAAGTGGGAATCTGATGCCCTGCAGGCTGAGAAGAACTTAGCCTGAACCCAGTTCTTGGAAAATATTTGCTAACTGTTAGCTTGTCATACAACCGCTCATCTTGCATCGCTAGTAGCTGCAGTGTTTTGTGCTGGACTTAAAACTGTTGCTTTCATATTCCATGAAATGATACTGGACCTTCTGGGGAATTAGACAGAATTTGGGCACAGCTGTAGGTGTGATCTGTGCCCCTGGCTTTCTGGACTGGAGATTCTTCAGTGCAAGCACTGACTCCTTAAGATCTTACAAGTTTCCTAGGAAGATACCTCCATGGCTGGAGCTTGGGCTCCAGTATCATCTTCTTGAATAGAGGTGCCTAGATTTAGAATACATTTTATGTTAGATGTCAAAGCAAGCACTCTGAAGCCATCCCAATCTCCTTTGAAAATCCAAGTGCAATTTATCTGAAAAGGAGGATCCCAGGTGTAATGTACCCCTTTCTCTCTCCTGCCTAGGTGTATTAGAGAGGCATCTTGTCAGCCAGAGACAGAAACTTCAAAGATGGGTCAGTCAAGAGTTTATAGTTGCGTTACACATAATTTTCCCATATAACTTTGCATATCTGTGAGAGTAATAGTGCAATAATAACTGCAAACACACTTGCACAGCAAATGGCAAGTCAGGTCCTGACTGCTTAGTCAGGGACATGCAGATGGTTTCCAGAATCACAAGCCACATGTTTTTAGACTTCATCTTCCATGGATGAAGTGTTAATCACAACCTGTGCCAAGGAAGGTGAGGTGAGCTTCACACTGTACATGGAAGCAGTTTCTTGGGCACTTACATAGGACTAATATCCCGTAACTTTTGATGTTAGCCACTTAATTAAGATGTATTTTTGGTTCCTCTCTTATTCCAGGGTGTTTATAATTAA
This sequence comes from Phaethon aethereus, assembly GCF_964289735.1. Lineage (NCBI taxonomy): Eukaryota > Metazoa > Chordata > Aves > Phaethontiformes > Phaethontidae > Phaethon > Phaethon aethereus. The sequence goes on from NC_138575.1 coordinate 16,996,762, forward strand.
GACTCTGAGCATTCAGATTGTTTTATAGATTCTCAAAGTGCATATTGATTAGTTGCTATAATTCTTTAAAATAATATTATGGGTGTCAGAACAGGTTACCAGTTCTGTCAGCACAATTTATTTTGCATGGAAGATGAAAACACCGTTGAATATATTCAGGAAGTATTTGTAAACATTTAAAGTGAGTACGGCTCGTCCTGATTTTGGAACAGAAATTTCTTGACATCTAAGCAAGTCATCTTCCTTAATTTGCTACGCAAACGAGTGAAGCCCTTCAAGACATCAGAGAATTACTAGATGTCAGTACTGCCTGGTTACAGTGTGCAGTGTTAATCTACAACCCCTTTGAATTGGCATTATACCTCTCTCTTTATGCCTAACCACTCCAGCATTTAAGTCCTCTGTTTGGAAAGACAAGTAACTGGTATGTACTCCAATATGTTTTGTAGCACCTGCCCCCTTCTCCCTCCCCAAAGCTAACCACAATATAGAGACCATATCATCAGCAACACTCGCCCTTCCTCCCCATATGATTTCTCTCATATTTTGCCAACATTGTATACAGTGTCACATGTCAATAGGGCACTGGGGAATTGTCCATACCACAGGCTTCAGATTGCAGCATGTCTTGATATCATCCTTCTTTAAAGCCTGCATTGCAAGCCATAAGCCTTAGGGGTGATGTCTTGTTACTAGCAGAATGAAGTTACAGCTCTGCAACGTGAAGCGCTAAGTGCACCAAACAGAAATTGGTGATGCAATAAAACCATCAAACTGACTGAAAAAAGATCAGTTTATGAGAACTAAAAGTGTCTCTTCCAATAAATGCCTTGGAATTCCAGAAAACCAGGCAAGAATCAGTAAGTTTTTGTAGCTTTCTGGAGTTTTGATACCAAAGCTTTAAAGAAGGATTACTAATCTTAAATCCTGTGTCTCAAAAACAGCGTAGGAAGGCAAGTCCTGCCTGACCAACCTAGTGGCCTTCTATGATGGAGTGATTACATCAGTGGAAATGTGTCCAGGAAAAGGTCCAGCAGCAAGGACTTGCATCAGTGTTATTTCTACTGTGGCACTCCCTAGGAACACTAGTTGCATACTGGGATTCAGTTGAACTAGAGGCTGTCCAGCCAGAGAGCATAATACTGCTTCCTACATCAAAGAACTTACATTTTCAGAATCACCTCCCTTGAGGTCCCTCTACTCCGCTCTGGTGATGAGACCCCACCTGCAGTCCTGCGTCCAGCTCTGGAGCCCTCAGCACAGGAAAGACATCGACCTGTTGGAGCGGGTCCAGAGGGGGACACAAAAATGATCAGAGGGATCATGGAACACCTCTCCTCTGAGGACAGGCTGAGAGAGTTGGGGTTGTTCAGCCTGGAGAAGGCTCCAGGGAGAACTTATTGCAGCCTTCCAGTACTTCAAGGGGGCTTATAAGAAAGATGGGGACAGACTTTTTAGCAGGGCTTGTAGTGATAAGACAATGGGTAATGGTTTTAAACTAAAAGAGAGTAGATCTAGACTAGAGATAATGAAGAAATTTTTTACGAGGGTGGTGAAACCCTGGCACAGGTTGCCCATCCCTGGCAACATTCAAGATCAGGCTGGACGGGACTCTGAGCAGCCTGATCTAGTTGCAGATGTCCCTGTTCACTGCAGGGGGGTTGGACTAGATGACCTTAAAAAGTCCCTTCCAACCCAAACTATTCTATGATTCTATGATTTTTTTCAGAGAGCAAAGAAGGAAAGAAAACAATTGCAGAGCTATTACCATCAAATACATGATCTCCACACAGCAGAGGAGTTGCTTTCAGAGTCTGTAAGAGTTCTTTCTTTGAGACTGTAACCCAGACACTCTGTCTGAAAGGAAAAAATCTATCAGAGATCAATTAAGTCCAGTTAAACTTGAATATTACTGCAGGACAAAAAGACTGGTTTTATTGTTTGAACTGCTAAAAATTTAATGAAAACAGAATTTTAACAAGGAGCTTACCGGCAAAGGCAAAATTTCACTGTAGCTGTATCCAGTTACCCATACCTCTTACTACTTGATGTCTAGTTACCACGCGCATGTAACCTCAATTACAATAACATCTGATGTTTAACAGGTTTTAGTGTGTTTTGACTTTGTGGCACCCATGGTAGGTAAGGAGGTTATTGTCTTCAAGTTACAGAGAGAGAAATCTCATTTAGTATGAGATTATGAGAGTATGAGTTAGATGAGATCTCATCTAACTTTAGCACTTTAGAAGTTAGTTATCTAAGTTAGTTGTCTGGGCTCTGTCCCACATTGAGGGAGAAGACATCCCCAGGAGGCAATCCATGCACCCCCCCATGCCTCTTTGTTGTCAAGAGTTGGAGCCCCAGACGAGACATCTCATGCCAAACAAGATGAAGTGTCCCCTCAGGGACATGAATGGCTCCCTATAGAATGGAGGAAGCAGAACGTGCTCTCCCACCTCCCGGGACAGACCTGTAACCATAAGCCATTATGCCATCTCTGCTACTTAGTCAGTAATTGTTGGGGTTTGCTATTCCACTGCAGGCTGGGCTTTTCTTTAATTTTTACGAACTAGGTGGGGAGAGGCATGCTTGGTAGTACTGGTGTGTTTAGATGGGAGGCCACAAGGAAAATCCAGTTGTACCAGGAAGCGGTGCTGGTGACTCAATAAACAGCATGGCAAGAAGTGTCCTGGCGTGGTGCTTCTGAGCATTGTCTCCCTGGTTGTGCTGTAGGTTAAATCTCAGAGCTTCTAGTCATTACAGGATCATACTTCACAAGAGTGAAACCAGCCAAATTATATGATAGGTAACTCTGTCCTCCTTGCCCTTACCTGCAGCTTCACCTAAATTACACAGTCTTGTGCACAACCTGATTTCAACTTTTCTGAGCCCTGGTGGAGTTGCTGTCTTCTGTCCCAGAGATGGCAGCAGTCTGGAGCAAGTGAAGTGATTTCTACATATGCAAGAAGTAAAGCCCTTTGGGATTTTAGATGGAGAGCACTATGGAAATGTAATATATCATTACTTCATAAAGTTACATAATTTTTAGGGTTGAGATTTTGCAATATCCCCATTGGTTCACTGCACTTGATGTGAATGTTTGTACAGCAGCCCAGAGCAGCACTCTTCCCACAGTAAGCACAAAGCAGAACAATAAGCAAAGAGGAGCAGCAATGCTTGTATGTGACTTGTGGTTCTGGTTTTGCTTCATCTGGGTGCCTGCCCTCAGCAGGGAGATGACCAAATATTTGTGAGCAGTTCAGATCCCCTGCCCTTCCCACCCTCACCCAAGCTGGTGGTGAAAGTAGTTTAACTATGGACGGGTACAGGCAGTTCACCATGGATGTCTGCAGCACTAAAACCAATGCAACTGATGCCAGCTTGAATGTGATTTTTAGTTCATGTTGCAGCTTTAGTTCTGTAATTCTACACCTGTTGCATCATGAATCCCTTCAAATTACTCTGTGGTGTATTTTAGGGGTTCTCAGAATAACAATAGGTAAATCCACCCCTCTGCAGAGACACATCCAAGGGAAGGGAAGAAAGCTTCTAAGGTATTACACATCTCTGTCAGGGAAAGCCTCAAATGCATGGCTGAGACCTTCCCAGCACGCAGGTCCAGAGCTCTTCAGAGAAGAAAACTGACCCCTCGCCAACGTGCTGTGAAGTTGTTGGAAGCAGTTCTCTGTGGCAAGAGCAAGCTGCCTGGAAAGTCTCCTTGTTGCTGGCCCAATTTTAACTGCTCCGCTCTGTCATCATCCCCTGGCACCACAGCTTTAATAAGACTAGTATTGTTTTGGCAGATGAACCCAGAGAGACTTAGTGTAACTCTTGGCACAGAAAGCAGGACAGAGTCTGGAGCCTGACTGTTCCTTGGCTCTAGCCTTCCCTTCCAAACCCAAAATCTCACAGATCGTTCCTAGGGTGTTTCCAGCTTCCAGGAGGTATCAGCAGTGTCTGTGGGACAGGATGGTTGTTTGTCCTTCGCAAGAATTCCTTAGAACAAGAGCAGCAAAAGAGATGGTCAAATAGATGTGCCTTTGCTATCCTAGCATGAATGGCCTGGTATCTTTTAGAGAGCTGTAAAACTGTTCTTTGAGGTGACTTTCCCTTTGAGAGACTAGGAGGTTTTAGGGGGCCTGAGCTGTACCAGAGGCAGGGCACAGCTCATGACATTGTGGAGACTGTCCATAGCCATTCCAGGGACATGACTACAATTGAGGACTTCGGCTCCAAAGTGGAGACAGCTTGTTTTAGTAAGATGGATGGTATTACCTGGTCTGGGAACATGGTGATTCAGAAGCTGCTTCACATACAGTTCAGCCTTGTGCTTGACAAAGGGAGACTGGTGCTGGGAAGTTTAAGCTGATAACTGCTTTTTTGCAATTCAGAAGTGCTATACTGGCTTCTAGAGCCAGGTAAGCTATGCCCGGTTGCAGTTCTGCAGTCCAGAATAGTAGTGTGCAAAGCGGCTTTCAGTGCTCTCCTGCCTGACTTGGGTGTCTCCTGCTGCACCGTGGAGCTCTTTTCCAGTTTAAGTTGCAACGTTTTTGTTACAACTTGCTTTTAACATGTGAATGTTTAATTCAATATCTAAATCTCTAAGTGTACCAAACCTTGAATACAGCACAGAGTTTCCCTGATTCCAGGTGAAAGCATTCAGAATGGGCTATGAAATGGATGTTTATTCTGACTGATACGTCATTTTGTTTTTGTGCTACTACTACCCCTGTTGCTACCCAGGGGTAATCAGCTGTTGCAGAAACAATACATTGTCCCTAGGGTAAGTTTAGAAAAACATTCACCCACAATGCACCCACAGATAAATCCAGTTTTACCAACATGGTGTTTAAATCATTTTACTCTGCCAGTAGAGCATCAGCAAGATGTGCTCGCTTGGAGCCAACTCCAGATTACTGGTTTCTCTGTATTGTCTCGCAGGCCCTACATGTCCATTGGAACACTACGTGATCAAGTCATCTATCCAGACTCAGTGGATGACATGCACGAGAAAGGCTACCAAGATCAAGATCTGGAGTGTATCCTGCATATGGTTCATCTGTACCACATAGTTCAAAGAGAAGGAGGTAAATTGAAAAGCTTTGCAAAATCTGTTCCTTGCATGTGTGTCTTAGTGTGACTGACCTTTACTTACTGAACTGGCAAAACTGGATCCAGATCTTTTGTGGTTGTGGGAGCTGCACAGCCACATGGTTGTTGCTCCTGATACTAACACAGGGAGAAGAGCTAAGAGCTCCTCTCCTCTCCAGTAAATCCATGACCAAGCTGAATATCCTCATTCTTTTGTAATGACCAGTCTTTTCATGGTATTGTGAGATCACTGACCTTTCTTCATTTTCTTAGAAAATGTAACCTGTCTTAAAACCTTGTAATGTCACCAACTACATCAACTGGAAGGTATGTGAATGAAAAGAGAGTCAGGTCTGCTTTCACCTCCCTGGTTTGTGGGATCAGCAGGACTACTTGCCATGAGAGAGGGAGTGTCTGATACCACACCACCAGGGTGAACAAGATAAGAATAACCAAATGACACTGGCTGGCAATGGAGTGTTGCCGTCTACTGCTTGCTGTTTAAGTTGCCATGGGTTCACAGTGTTGTTTGTCCTAAGAGTAGGGGACAGTGTAAATACACTGGAACAGTAAATGTCAAGCTGCTAAAGGCTTCTCTTGTGTCTGAGGAACTGGAGCATTTCATAGCTCTTTTTTTCCCCAAGAATAGCCATAATTTTCATCCTTTTGTTCCCAGCAGCCACTAATATCTAGTTTGAATTTCTTCCCCATCATTATGCTTTTAAAACAGACATAGGACCAAATTGGTAACATGTAGAGGGAAGAAGAAGGATTTTCAAATACCTCTAAGAAGCTGACGTCAGGAGTGCTGGATGTACCCTGCCTCTCTCTGCCAGCTGTCAATATTCCTTTTTGAGAGGGTACTTTGGGTGCACTGGCTTGTAATGTGTGTGCTTGGTGTCTCAGGTTCATTCTGACAATATAGAGTAGTGCTTCAGCCACTGGGAATCCCAAGGCAACATCTAAATTCCCATTCCTGGATGGCAGCCTGTTGCTCTGTTCAAAAGGCAGAAGGTGAATTTTATTTTTGAAGTATGCATGGACACTCACCTGGTGTCTTTTCTGCACATTTTAGAGTAGGGAGTAGTAATCATTTACAGTAGCAGCTTTATACCTACAGATACTTCTCCACCTCACAGTCCTGTTGATAGACCCTTATCTTTCCATGGGTTAATGTTTCTTCGTTAAGAATGTAATAATGACTGTTGGCCCTCAAGTTAGAATAGAAAATAAGAATCTGCCATCATTCTGATTCATATTGTTATTCAGATCTGATACCATGACACAAAGATTGAGAAAGTGGGCAGAGAGCTAAACTCAGTGACCAGAATAATTGCAGAGAAGGCCTCTACTCCCTACACTGACATTATAACTACTCCTGTTAGTATTCCTGAGTCACTCACTTCACTAAGTGAAGTGCCCAGATTGCTGAAGAACAAGCAGATGTGTTGGAATGGGGAGCTGGAAAAGGAGGAGCAGTTAAATTGTCAGTGGCAAGAAGCCACTGTGGAGTGTGCATTCATAGCCTGCTAGTACTTGTAGATGTACTGAACAACACATGACCCTCAGCAGCCAAAACCATATCCCCATCAGTCTCTGAATTCACATCGTTGTGGTTTATAACCCTGCAGCTGGAGCATGTAACTGATGATGGGGCAGTTACTGTGCTCCACGTGAGAGATGCCATTGGCTGGGGTCAGTGTTCTCTATTGCCAAACTGAAAACCCAGGTTTGGATCAGTCTCACTCTACTTTCTATGCCAAAGAAAGTGTTCATTGCTGACCCCATTCTTGCTCTTCTGCCTGTCTGACTGCACATGCGAGACACACACAATCTATGAAAAAGCCTAGAGGACACTGTTAATGTTCACTGCTGCTCTATTGAAACTCCATTCAGGGCACACTGTGCAAAAGTCTGCACAAACAAATGTTTAAAAAAAAAGTGTCTTAGCTACTTGGCAATCTAAAATGACAGAAGTGGACAAAGCCGGAAAATGGGGGGAGAGATTACCACATACCAGGAAAATTTTAGGACCATAATACACTTACATGTTCCGTTTTCTCCTTGGGCATTTGCAGGAGACAAGTGCCAAGGTAGGAGCAGAGAGGAAATCTGTGACATATGATTTGACACATTACATGGATTTCGTATGCTTGCCTATTCTTGAAATATTCTGGTTTTTTGAACCAGCAAGTCAGAGAAATACTTGTTGAAAATGAATAATTGAAATTTTTGTTTATCCATAGCTGTTTTTTTTAATTCTGATTTTTATTTTATTCTTTTACTTAAAATCAGATTTTTAACATAAAATTATTACTATTAAAAATTGAACTTTTTTCTTTGTGAAATAATGAAAAATCCCATATAAAGCTTGTAGAACAAGGGATTTGCCCCAAACTGTCTTTTTTCTTTTTGCAAACTGCTTTGGTGGTTGAAAAACACTGGCATTTTCCAATAGAAAATAGTTTTGCTGAAAAATTCCCAGCAAATTTCTATTTATCTATTATATGCAGTTTTTGAAAAGGTATTACATCTGAAAAAAAAATCAATGAAACCATTTTTAGTTACTCATTCTTGTGGATATATGGGATACGTCCATGCTACTTTGAACCATTTCCATAAACTGTTCCAGGAATGGAGCTAATTACCTTTCAGTCATGAAGTTATAGAAATCTAATATCATTCTTCAATATTTTTTCCTGTAGATCCTCCTCTCCTTCAGAGCCTTACCTCTGCCTCTTCCCCTTTCACCCAACCCCTGAGTATTAAGCCTCTACCAGCCAGCAGGCTCCTTAGGGCATGACCCTGTTGTGCTTTAATTGACCACGAATGTCTTGCATGTATAATATGATGCTTTGCAGTTTTGTGTTCTGCTCCCTGTGGGCAGTTATGAAAAAGCCAGATGGAGCCAGAAGTGCGCAACTCTGACTCAATTCATTTGTCCTGGTGTAACGTTATTGTCTCTAGCTGAATTACTTCCACGTTGCATCAGTACAAGGGTCACCAGATTCCAAGTGTAAAATGCCAACAAGAGCCTGATGTTCTTGTTGCTGCCAATGACAGAAACGCCTCTCTTTTTCTAGCAATACAGTTTGACCCAGTTAGAAGTAAATAAAATGGTTACAAGAATAAGTAGCCCAGTTTGGCACGTAGCTTCTGTGTTACCCTCTTGAAACTTTTTTCAGTCAACGGAATACATCAAAACCACCAAAATAACAAACCCCCTCCCCACCACCACCATTCCAGATGTCCCTGAGCCCACGCCCTAGAAGAACCCAGTGCAGCTGCTGTTGACAGTAGCCCCCCTTGCTGCTAGGGGCAGAATTTCCTTCCCACTTTCCTTTCCCACTTCCCACACCGACGTTTTTCTCACCTGCTGGATATTAGAGGAATGCCATTTTGTTATTTGCCTTTGTATTATCAATAAGGTGCCCCCATCAACACCTGCAAAGTTGCTAGCTCCACCAGAACAATAATTTCATACAAAATGAGAGTAGCAAAGAAGGTTGTGTCCAGCATGGATGGTGAAAAGGCATGTCCAGAAATCGTGGGTGATATCATGGAGATGTGCAGTAGATACACATAAAGTAGTTCCTTTTTGACTTGCTTTGAAAATCTGTGTATATTTAGCAGGTGTCAGTCATGATGCAGCCTTAGGCTGCTGATAGACTGTCACATGAGAGGAGACGTAAGTACGTGTAGCAGCATGGTGAACGCATGACTGGGCCTGTCAGGTTGGGGCTGATGACACTACTGAACAAGTTCAACCTGTTTATGGTTTCTGAGCACCCCAGATTATAATTATTCCTCATTATTTTGCACATTTGTCGTATCTTTGGCTCTTGTCCAGGGAACCTTTGTGCTAGGCCATATATAAACACATAGACAAGCACATTTCCTCTCTCCGAGGTTTTTTCATCTGAACATTTTAGCCCTGGATTTGCTTTTGTTACTGGTACCAGCAGGGGCTCTGGAGCGTTCTGCCGGCTTTTCCAGTGGCTCCGAAATCCAGAGACACAAATCCCTGCAGTGTCATGCTGAGCTGGGGCTCAGGCAATTGATGGTCTCTTTGTTCCTTCTCAGCTAAGGATTGCCCTTGCATATTCATCCTGCACAGCACCCGGGCTCTCTTCCATTTTGACAACTGCCTGGGGACATACGCTGTGCAAGAGGCCTCCATGTTCAAAAACTCACCAGGGGTGGACTCTCTGGCTCTAGTTAGCTGCTGTAGCCTTTCTTCTGTCATGAAGCTGTTACGCTCCAGTCCACATCTGATGAAGTGCACCAGAACGTAGATCTGGAAAAGGAACTTTTAAGTGTATCTTTTTATGGCAGCTGAATGCTCTGTCTTGCATGTAAGTGTGAGGATTCACAAGGATGAAGGATACACAGCGCTACAGACCTCAGATGTAACAGGTTTTTTGTTATCAAATTTAGCTTGCTTTTTCCTTCAGAAAATGGAGGTAAAAGGAATTATAAAAGAAGCCATGCAAGAAAATTAAATGCTGCTGTCATGAGGCTATCACTCGTTTCTGCTGTTGGTCTGTATGTACTTCTACTGTATGTACTTCTACTGCTGTTACTCTGCCCCAGCACATTACGCTTGATCTTTGTCTTACTACTTGCAAAAGGTATTTCTGTGACATCCAGTGTTCCTCACAGCTACACCATACCATGTGCAATCAAAGGCTACGTCTAACAAGAAGTTGGGCAAGGAATTTGGACTCTGAAGGCCAGGATTATGTTTGTACCTGCTGAGAGCTTTGTGCTGTGTTCATGAACAAGCCATTTCATTTCTTGCGTTCATGGACAAGCCATTTAATTTCTTCATTTGTAAAGTGGATATAGCTATGGGTGATGTAAGCCACTGACTTGGCTGGTATTTCCAGAAGGCTAATGACCTTCACTGACCTGTGTCATGTCAGCAGGAAGAAAAGAGAAACAAGTAGGTGCATTATTGTTAATGCACAGTAGGGAGTCAGTTTATTGTGAGTTACAATGCCTGAGTGTTCAGAGGAAATTGTTCAGACATTAGAAAATAATTTTTAAAAGGGATGATATTAAAATGGATCCTTCCTTATCTGTTGTTTGAGGCATTCCAGGTGGCAAATAGGAAAGTTCAGGGACAGAGCTAGGCAGGAAGGGACAAGACACACTTCTAATATTCAGTTAGAATGTAAGTTGAAGTGACCACGGAGGTGACCATCATATCCTGGTAAACAGAGGCTAATTCTTACACCTTTAATAGTAGAATGATTTTGCTGACAAGATGATGCTTCTTCTTGAACTTCATTTCCTTTTTGTCTTTTAGTAAGTCTTTATAAACCAGCTGATCTGGAAGAAACTGTACGAACGCCAGGCACTGCTTCCCCAGGCACATGTGCACGCGTGCACACCCACCCACACGCTAGCTCAGATCCAGATCCCTGGATCTTGTCTATATTCTCAGCTTAAAAATAACAGAATATAAGCAGCAGCCCGAACGTTGTCTTCAGAAGCACGGTTGTTTCTATGGCTTTCATAAAGAGCCATTGCCATTCCTTGCCCCTAGAGCCCTTTGCCAAAAAGGAGCGCTCCAGGTGTTCTACAGCCTTTTTTGGAAGCTGAAGGTGAACAGCATTCCAGCTCTCTGTGTGGTCCCAGCACGGGGACTGCTCAGCACCAGCAGCCTCTGTGTATCTGTTCCCTTTGCCAGAGTTAACCCAAATGGTGATTCAGTTAATCATTACACAATTCCGTCTTTGCTAGGAGCCCACTGGTAGAAAGCACTGTATGTGCCCCTGGGGGGGTGCCCACTGGGATCCTTAAACAAGAATGGAAGGAAACTAAGGAAGAACAATAGGATCACTAAAGGTGATGTATTTCTGGTGTGTGCATGCCTGGTTTCTAGATCTAATTATATACACATATATTAAAAAATCATTAATATTTTACAATTTACATAGAGAAAATTCTTGGAATTCAGTCTCTAGCATTATCAGTTCCTGTTTTCAGCCACACAGCCTCTCACCAGATGCATCACTGAGGTTTTGTTCAGACCTACCAAGCCCCAGTGTAGCACCAAGCATGGGCAGAGCACTCCCTACCCTCCTGCACCTTCACAAGCCCCACTTGTCTCACCTTTGTTCAGGTATCAGAAATGACACAGCCCACCCTCCTTGCTTGACCTGTTTATAGTCTTTTCTGGCAAATGTTTATTTTCAGTTGGGCAGTGGCAGAAAAGGGTTTTTGGTTGTGTTGTTAATTTTTTAGTTACACTGCTTTCGAGCTGATTTGGAAAAATGTTCTCCTCCTCTCTCAGCCCCACCCCAGCTGCTTGTCACATGAATAGATGATCTATTGAGAGAAATGTCTTATCAGATTTCTCTTCATCCACACTCTTCCTTTTCAAAACTCATCTATTTTGCTGCTCTATCCATCTGGATTGTTTGATTGAAAACTTATTTTCAGTAGGATCATTTGGTATTTGAAGTTTTTCATTAGTGGGAATGAATCATGTGAGAGTACTCATAGAAACACCACTCCGCTGTAAGATCACAGATAAAATGCACCATGCTCCCATTGCATGTATCTGAAAGTGATAAAGAAAAAAATCAGTTAGAGGCCATGCAGAGTATTAAATAAGGATACCCAGTGTTGTAACCGTTGTGTGTCATTTCTAAATACAAGGTAGTGGGAAGTTTGTATAGAAAATCCTCCTGACTGTATGCAGTTTTCTATGTTAGCTGCTTGTCTGCGCTCACAGAATGCATCCCTGTGTCTGCACCTGTGGTTCTGTTGAGTTTGCTGACAGTTATTCTTTGTCTACAATAGTGACTGGAGTCCAGCATTGCTCTTCATGTTTTTTACACTTTATTTCTTTGTATTTGTTTTTAAATTTCCTCTCACAGCTTTCAAGAAGAAATAGCAAATTGTTTTATAGAACAAACATGAGAGAATAAAATAATTAGTTATACACAGGTAAAAGATGTTTTTTCAAAGGGATAGTAAGTAAAGTTTTTTGACAATACCTACATGACCAAGAAAGTTAAATACCACTTTCAAAATTGACATGATATTTGGCACATTGTTCCAGTTGAGTGCCAGTGGAAAGGCATTGAGGTATCTCAGATGATGTGATCCAGAACCCTGAGCTGTCTCTTCTGCAATGGAAGTGCTCTTTATGATTTTGGTTGCAAATTGCAGAGATGTTGCAAGTGCAGCTGCATTTCCTTCATAAACCAACATTGTCCTGACACATTTTGTTTGCATTTTTTTAAAAGGCTGGGATGCCATCATGGATTGGAAAGACGTCTTATCAGGAGGAGAAAAACAAAGGATGGGCATGGCTCGGATGTTTTACCACAAGTAAGCATTTTGATTTGTTCTTTAAGTAGCGTCTGAAAATGAGGAAGAGTTTTGCAGGTTTGCTGTAATAGATTGAGCAGTAGTAGACTATAATGTCCATGCAATATGCAGTACTGCTACATGGTTGCATAGGACCACAGACCTTGTCATTTATTCGTACAAGCTCTGCTTTTAATTTGAGCAATGCTTCTTACTTCAGCTTTGCTTTTGGCAACACTGCATTATGTTTCAAAGAATCACAGAATCATTAAGGTTGGAAAAGACCTTTAAGATCATCAAGTCCAACCATCAACCCAACACCACCATGCCCACTAAACCATGTCTCGAAATGCCACGTCTACATGTTTTTTGAACACTTTCAGTGATGGTGACTCCATCACCTCCCTGGGCAGCCTGTGCCAATGTTTTACCACTCTCTCAGTAAAGAAATTTTTCCTAATATCCAATCTAAACCTCCCCTGGCACAACTTGAGGCCATTTCCTCTCATCCTATCGCTAGTTACTTGGGAGAAGAGAACAACACCCACCTCACCACAACCCCCTTTCAGGTAGTTATAGTGAGCGACAAGGTCTCCTCTCAGCCTCCTCTTCTCCAGAATAAACAACCCCAGTTCCCTCAGCCACTCCTCGTAAGAATTGTGCTCCAGACCCCTTACCAGCTTTGCTGCCCTTCTCTGGACACGCTCCAGCACTTCAGCGTCCTTCTTGTAGTGAGGAGCCCAAAACTGAACACAGTATTCAAGGTGCGGCCCCACCAGTGCCGAGTACAGGGGCACAATCACTTCCCTATGTTTTCTTTTTCCATCTTTTTCCCATCTTTTCCAGTTGTTCCTTTCTTTAACATCTCAGGCACAAACATCTTCCCTGCATCTGTCTTACAAATATTGCAGAAGTCTGACGGACTGTTCCAGAGGCTGTGGGAATTTGAAAGCCAAGCTCTAAAACTTCGGTTTTGAAGACTGCAAGCATGCAAAGGCAGCCCAGTCCATACATAGCAGTGGTTAGAAAGTTCCTGAGTTGGCTGTAGCTACTGCATGACTTGATGACAGAATAGGTCAAACTAGAATGCAGAAGTTTGATTGCTGTGTACTCAGACGGACCAGGAAATAAAACCCATTTTTCCTCTGCACCTGAATAATGCATGGAAACTTTATGTAGTTGCTAGCTAGCATCCAGCTGTAGATGAAAGACAGCTGTCTGGCAAAAGTAGCTCTCTCCTTTCTGTTGTTCTTTCAATTGAACATCATACATGGGAATACTGTCTAAAACATAGAAGAGTAATCTTTATCTGTTTTTGAAAGGCCGAAATATGCATTGCTGGACGAATGCACAAGTGCTGTAAGCATTGATGTTGAAGGAACGATATTCCAAGCTGCAAAAGCTGCTGGGATATCCCTGCTTTCCATAACACACAGACCTTCTCTTTGGTAAGTATGTTCAGAGATTTATCATGGTCCTTGCTTTTAGCTTTCTGACAGGCAGTGGATTGGCCTTTATTCTTCGTACTAGGGCAGTTGTTTAAACAATATCTACTGCACTTTCTAAGATAACTTGTCTACAATAATAGTGATGTAAATGCATTTAGCATTGATTTTTTTCACGCTTTGACATGTATTTATTCTTCCCTCTTATTTTTTTAGATGTGTTTCAGTTATTAATTATTAATAGCAACATGCAGCTATCTAAGAGGCAATTAATTAGTCCACACACCAGAGCCACGACAGATATCACCAGATTATTCTGTAAAGGTGGCAACATACATGAGCTGTCCTGGGGAAGTTTACCAGTGCAGGGAGAAGATGGGAAACATGGCACATGGTTAAACTGTTCTTTATTCTTCCATAGGAATAATACATCTGGTGTTTTAACTTCAGTTGTGTCCTCTATCTGCAGGCGTTGTGAGCTTTCAAAATTTGGTTGTCTACTAAAAAAAGAAATACTGAAATTCTGAGAAATACTATTCTAGTGAGGGAGTACTAAATATGGAAGAGTCCCTTAAAGGAAATAAATGTAGTTACTGAATACATAAAACAACCAAATACTTTACAGGGCAAGAGGAGATCAAGAAGGTGTAAGCTAACATTAGCAGAGGCTATTTGTTCTGAAGTCCTTGGTCTCTACTGTCAGATTGTTTGCTTTTTTTAAACTGATGACAAAAAAATCCATTACTACTCTGTTGCCTTAAAGGAAAGAAATTGTATCAGTGTCTGCTTCTCTGAAAAAGAACGGTTTCCCCAGCATTTCTCCTTCCTCTCTGTAGACAGTGACAGTGGAAATGGCTTTTGTTGGATCAGGACCCCAAATGTTAAGAAAAAATGGGTATTCTGACAGGAAAAAAAAAAGTCACATAGACATTTGTTTTTAAAATAATTTAAATTACACTTAAAAAGAAAAGTAGTATTTACATTTTTTAATGTTTGGCATTATTTTAAAGCCACTGCTCAAGAAAACAGGTATTTCAGAGCCTCTCACCTATAAATAATGATGATGCAGAGGGAAAGTTATGCAAAAGAGCTTGTGAGAAAGATCTTTTAAGTTCAGTTTCCTAGTACTGGTGCTATTCAGGAAGGTTTGGGATTGTTCTTGTAACCTCCACAGTATTACTGAAATTTTCAGAAATCTGGTGATTTGTGAGGTTCTGGAGAAGTAAAAAGAAGTGCTGAGTATTTAGAAATAAGCATGAGATGCCTTCAGCTGAGGTATGTTTCCACAGAGACTGCACTGCATAGAGAAAAAACAGGTTCACATGCTGTTTTCTCCTCCTCAAGATTATACCAGGAAATACTTGCTCTTTTAATCCAAATATTGGCTACTTTCCTAGACTACAAACATTGGACATCTCAATCAGCTATCTTAGCTTCCTGATTTTGGGGGGTTTTTGGTGTGGGGGGGAAAGAGAGGGATAGGTTAAGGATTCGGTGTCACAAAGAATAATATGCAAGAAGTGGTGAATATAAGCCTGGAGTTGAATCTCTTTTGAGTCCCATGTCATAAGCTATTGAGTTTATTGAACTGTCACATTCCCTGGATGGGATTTATAATCACTGTTTTATGATGTGTCTCATCTTCTGTAATTTATAGTGATAAATTATACAGTCATAGCAGCAGCTCTTGAGGGAACTCTCTGCTCTTCCTCTTGCACCTCTTGATAAATGTCTTGTCAGGTCTTGACAAACTCCACATGTACACCTTTGAATATTTTCGGTGCACACACCCTGATACTCATGGAAAGATCTGTGACTCCTACACAGACTTTTTTATTTTGGCCCTTTGCAAACTGAACCATGTTTTAGGACTGGAGGTTTCTTTAGCCAACCTTATAAGATGCAGGGGAACAAACTGAGGTGTAATTTGAACAAGCTAGAGTTTTATCAGTAGCATCAGGTGCACCGTGCCTGCCTGAATGTATTTTCTGCTAAGAGGTAAAATGTCTCCCAGAAAGCGAGGTAAATAAACTGGGACTAGCATTCCTGGAGCAGAGGGAGCCTTGACTGCTTCTGCTGTTCACGCTCCTGGAGCAAAAGGAGTCTGTTGGAATCGCAGTGAAGGCAACTGTAGCCACAGACAATGTTTCTGGGAGGGAGGCAGGAGGAGGGAGGCCACCACCTTGGCCAGGGACAGCAGACGGTGAGGGGACCCTCCGCAGGCCTGCTGCCTGCTCCTGCCAGCATCACCGCAGGTGCGGGCCTCGACGAGCCCGGCCGTGCGGGCTGCTGGAGGCGATGACCGCCCCAGCTGGGGAGCCCACGCCGGTGCTGGTAGCTTACGGCTGGCACCTCGCTGCTGGATTTCACTAGATGGCCTAGGGAGGTCCTGGTGACAGGCTTTGAAATGCCCAAACCCCGCATGAAAGAGTGTCCTGGGATTGAGTCACTGAAAAAGACCAGTCTTACCCAGTGATCCAGAACTCTCAACTTCCTGAGAGGCACCGTTGAAAAGAGACACGGACGTCCAACTCTGCGTGCAAAAGTGAACCATCTGTTCCCTGAGCCATTACTGATGTCTTGATTTCTACTGCAGGAAGTACCACACTCACCTGCTGCAGTTTGACGGACAAGGCGGCTGGCGTTTCGAGCAGCTGGACACGGCTATCCGTTTATCACTGAGTGAGGAAAAACAGAGACTGGAATCCCAACTTGCAGGAATTCCTAAAATGCAGCAGAGACTGAACGAACTGTGTAAAATCTTGGGAGAAGACTCAGTGCTTAAAACAATGGACAAAGAGGAATAAATAATTTATGGTTTATGTTTTTTAAAGTATTTTTTTAGTTAAAAGCATTACAAGTTCAGCCATTATCCTTTGCATGCATTGTGATAGAGGCTTAGAGCATAGAGAAACACAGCCAGCAGAAAATAATGCTCTCAATGCTATGTAAGACTTCAGCGTTTTAGTATTAAGGAAGAAAGTGGTTGATCTGTGAAAAGAAAATAAGCAAGTGCACAGAGTGTAAGATTAGTCACTGCAGCTTATGTTAATTCCTAGTGAAAGCCCGATTCACTGCAAAAAACTACCAACACACTTAGGTTTTGTAGGTGAATTTTTGCCTAAGACTTGGCCTGCAGAATGTGCTCTTGTACCGGGTCACTGTGTGCGTATGAAATGCCTGCTACGCAGAGCGCACCTGGCATGAAACTCAGGCATGGAGCACGGCAGAGGCAGCGTCTGGGTGAGTATGCGGATGCGTGCAAAAATCTCATTTGGGTATAAGAAACATTCTTTCAGCCCATGTAAAACCAAGCTCCTGTTCTACTACTGAATCGCAAACACGCCTTTACCCACGTTTCCGTAGGAAATAGCGTAATAGGCTGACCAGAAGACAACTGTCCGAGCAACCCACTGCCCTTGTGACAGAGAAGCAGGGCGTAGAGCTACATATGTAATATACTTGTGCTGTACTTTATGCCATTATGCATATAGTTTCAGAGGCTCTTTGCCCTTCATGATACATAAGTTCCTTCGGGGGATTATTTATGTCCCCTATTTAGTAACCTCTCGGGGCGGGCGGGTGGAGCGCTAAGCCTGGCATCAAGTGACTTAGTTTTCACTTGACTTAGTCATTCATCTGCTCCACGGGTCTGATCCAGCCGGTGCCCATCTCTGACCCAGTTACTCCGTTGGTAAAATCACAGCATAGATACTTGCTCGTTCATGAGACACTCTGTGACGAGAAGGACCGCAGGAGAGGAAAATGTCCATTTCTAACAATACACTGAATTCTCAGGCATGGCTCTTCTGCCAATTTAAAAGCTCAGCACTTACTTATAAACGTCTGTGAAACGTTAGAGGATTTTGTAACCACTAATTAATATGCCTGCCATATTTTGGTAGAGTGGCTGAACACTGCCCTCCCCGTGAGCCAATGCACCAGTTAACAGCTTTGCTTTCAGATGCACTCACTGATTGTCCCATCTGCTTTTCAGTTCAGTAGGAACCTGGTCCCCAGTCAGTCAGAAGGTGCTTTAAATGGAAATCCCTAAGACCATGGTAGCCTGAGTGCTTTGCCAGAGGCAATACCTGGTGAATTAGAAATAAAGGTGTGAATGGATTTAAGAGCTCCTGATCTGCTCTGTCCGACTGCAAGTGCATGGCAAATCAGCAGCTCGGGAGTGAAGATCAGGAGGGGTAGGAGGCTTTGCAGATGGGTAAGTGAGCCTTAGCCAAGATGTAGCAATCCTAAAGTTTGTCCATTTTTTTTTTTCCTAGAAGAAGTGTGATTCCTTAGAAGATTTCTGTCTGGTGTGCTTAGTCAGAGGGGCAATGCATAAACTGTTAAGAACTGTTAAGAGAGGAGAAATATTTTGGGGGTATTTGCTGAGCTGGGAATGTTTGAGCACCCTGAAGTAAATATAAACTGTTTCCTTTTTCTGATCGCTTCAAGAACAAGGGGAAGGTGAATTAACTCCATCTGCCAAATCCCAGTTCAGTCCACTAACCATTAGCCCATCTTCCTTCTCACTATGTGCTCGTCTTGCTGCTTGGTATGGCACTGGCAGCAGAAAATGGAATAAGTCTGCTCCCTGTCCTGCTCCTCCAGAGTCTGTGGCTTGAATGTAATCCTGTCACTTGTCCTGGTGACAACAGTTTGTTCCTCTCATTAGTTTTCTCTGTAGAGTCCCCTGGGACATCTCACTGACACAGAAAGGAATGCTCTTGGGAACTTTTGAAAGGAATGAAAAATTAAGGTTCAAGATAATAAGATGTTGTGTTGTAAAGTGCAGACTGGAGGTCACTACTGTGGTGGATGACATGTGCATGCATTTTAATTTGCAAGTGTCTCTGCTTGTCCCTCTCCCTGAAGGCTAACTTCCCTCCTCATCTTCAAAGAAAAATTCAGAGCTGCTAAGGAAAAAAAGAAGTCAGCCAAGAATCTGTTCTCCATGAGCGTAAATGAAATGACTGATGATTTTAAAGGCTTGTGCATTTCTGAGTTATGTTTCTCTAAGATGGTGATGAATCAGGCACACACCAGATGCATTCCCTTGTCCCAGCTGCAGCACGAAGCAGCCACATAGCCACCTTTCCACAAGCCTCTCCCCAGGCAGGAGCTGAGGTGGGGAAGGGGCATTAGTGTTCTGTGCCCCTCCGTTAAGCACTTTACCATGTGGCTGGGAGCTAACCCAAGGTTGTCCAGTCCTTGAATGAGAAGGACACTGAAAAGTGCTGAACAATTGGCCCGATTCAGCACAGCTCCAGGTGTGGCCCTGCACGCTCCCAGCCTCCCACCAACGCGCTGCCATGGCACTTGGCTTGCTGGGAGCTGTTACAGGCGGGTGCAGCACCCAAAATCTGCTTGTACCGCCTCACAGGGATCGAAGCTGGCCATCCCTCATGGCACAACAGAAACACATCTTCTGAGGAAACCATGTTTAGAAGAAGAAATTTTGTTTGCCTTTTTTTTTTTTAATGAGATTCTGCATAAGTCGTACAAAAGATATGTAAGTTACTGATGAAATTTTAGTGAAAAATCACATCGGAATCAATGTAATAGTATTTTCCTTGAAGAATATATATTTCTTGGATCCAGTAATAGACTTAACCGTTCCCATTCAGTAATACAGTATAAAATATGCTAACATCTCACTCTGCTATTTACATTCTTATAGGCATGACAGGTCCATTACAGCTGATACGAGAAGAAGCCCTTCTCTAAATAGGAACTTTTGGGGTAATACTGAGACAGTTTTAGAAGAATTTTCTGTACCAGTGGCTCATTCTTTTTAAAATTATTTTCGTGGTTAGAAGAGAAGCTGCCCTGGAGATTTTCTCTGCAACCTTCCCGAGTTGTTCCAAGGGCTAATTGAGTTGGGAGTCAATGGTTCTGGTTCTGGAGACTTTTACCTCTGGTGTAATACAGGGCATAAGCCAGCTCACTTTGGGCTGCTTCAGACCCAGCTCAGGGAGACGCTGTTCTGGAGCCACGGCACGGGGAGCACTTGGCTCTTGCAGTGCGAGGGGGTCAGAGCAGGGCGGGATGCCTTGGTGGAATCCTTTTTCGTGGTGCAGTGAGAGCTGCTCATCAATGTTCGTTCGCTTTCTGGCATTCAGGAGCTGTGGCTCCCCGGGATGCTGAGGAAGTGACTTTTTGGCCTTTCTTCTGCCTGCCATACCTAGCTGGAGCTAGCCAGATCCAGCACGTTGTGTCACAGCATCTGTGCGTCAGGGCTGGATACTGCAAAGCCTCCTGTGAGCACCCTCTCATCCCCCAGGGCTCAGGGCAGACTGGACTTGCCTGAGTCTGCATCCTAGAGGAGTACAGGTGCTGAGCAAAATTCATACCAGTCTCGGGCATGGAGTAACTGTACAATAAAAATATGAAGTATCCGCGTCAGTTCGTTCAGATAACGTTGGGATTTTTTGCAGGAATCTTCAGAATGGGAGGAAGCATTTTTTGTGCATGGAATTTCAGTATTTTAACCTAGGAGGAGTTTGTTTTTCACTTAGTTTTGGGACCAGACTCATTCCTCTTTTAGACTTGGAAGACTTCCTTCTGCAGTGGTAGAAAACGCCACGTATCTCTTAAAGGATTTTTTTGAAACTATTGGGATTTGTATTTGAGTGAGGAATGAAGGACTGGGTATTCAATGGGGTATTTTAGGGAAAACTGCAATAAAAAATATATCCTAAAGCAAATCAACACACCTACAGTCCCCTCAATATGTCTGAATGATGATAATCCATGTCAAAGTCAAGTTTATGAGCCTGTGATCAGAGATTTCAATCGTATATGGAATGAAATCCCCCTACTGAGCTGTTCATGAAGCTTAAAAGAACTGAACTGCTAATCGAATGTGTCTTTGTTTTGTTTATGTTTGATATTAATGCCTTTTAAGAGCAGACGATTTATAAAGCAATAAATTATGCTTTACAGTTGTAATTTATTCCAACCTCAAATAAAACATGTTGCATTTACTTTGAGTTTAGAGTGTTTCTTATGAGTCATTCACAAAGCAGTCAGGACCTGCCTGCCTGTGCTCTGGGAGCTCCTTCCCATCCCTCGTTTCTGTGGTGGGGTAGGACATCTTGGGGTGGATGTTGCACATTTGGAAGTTAAAACAAGTGTTTCATTCCTAGATCCGGCTGGCATCAAAGGCTGCTGTGGGGTTTCTCATGTCTCGTGCCCATCTTCTTCAGCGTGGACCTCGTTCATGACAGGAAGGTGCCACCACTTGCTGGGGAGTTCTGCGGGGAGGCTGGCACCAAGCTGTGTGCCAGAGGATGGTGTCAGGAACACAACATCAGGTGGCCTCAGCAGCATCACCCCCACAGGTTGTTATTATGGTCTTTGTAAGATAAAGTTATACATAAAGCATCGGTGTCACAAATCTTACAAGTAAGTGCCTGTGTTGGTCCAGAAGAGCAGAGATTTTTTTTTTTTTTTTAATTAGGGACTAACATCCAAAAATACAGTCTCTCCAGCCTGCAGACTACCAGGAGTATGACAACCCTCACAACACCAGTCGACTCCTTAGCACCCAGAGCTGGCTTGTGTCTAGCCATGTCCCAGCTGCGTGGCTGGGGACAGTGAGGTGCCATGTGGTGGTACATGGCCTGGGTTATGCAGCTGAGGAGCCCATGGTGATGGTGGTCACTGGAGCACGTAGATCCTCATGAGTGACCAAAGGCCTGTCCCCTGTGCCTCCCTTCCTGCTACTGCACCCACTCGGAGGGAGAGCACCAAGGGAGAGCAAAGTCCAGGACATGCACGATGAGAAATGCATCTTGGGGGGGTTCCGGGTGCCTGTAGGACCACACTGGGGCTCATGCATCAGGACAGGAGACAGGTTATATTGTTATATATTATATACAGTGGGGCAGGGGAGGGCTGCAAGGTGGCACTTGAGTTTCACTTTTTTTGGTAAGACCTGCTTTGGTGTCTACTCTTTGGAGAGCATTCCTGCTTTCTGATCAGGCCGCCAGAGGACTGCTGCCATGGGTTCACTGTGAAGTGCTGCAGCCCTGAGCCTCTGCCCGAGGGTTAAGTATTCCCAGAAGAGACGGGACAGCAAGGCTTGTACCACAGGGACAAAAATGGACCCAGGAAATATTCAGAGCAGAGGTGTTCAAAGGCTTCCCACAGGTGAAATTTTCTAGTAAGTGGGGAATATCTGGAAAAACACCTTACCCTGTCCCTCTATGGCCTTATTTCTGATTATGGCTCATTCTGCAGCACCTGCTTTGTGTTTTTTAAATTACCGTCTTTAACTTCATGTAAGTGAGACCATCTACGAGAGGGTTAACAGTGATGTGTTAAAAATACTGCACCCGCTCAGTGCAAGTTTGATGTGTATGAACAATCTGTTTTTAAACAGGTGATTAAAAAAGGGAGAAAGAGGTTGTGATGGTGGCTGAGGCAGGGCTGAGGAGCCAGCTGAGCCCTCAGTGAGAAACCAGGCTGGGATGAGGTCTGGGAAAAAAACAGTCCAAGAGAGCCCATGGGAGGAGCCAGGCATTGGAAAAATGGAATAATCACAGAATCACAGAATCACTAGGTTGGAAAGGACCTTTAAGATCATCAAGTCCAACCATTAATCCAGCGCCACCATGTCCCCTAAACCATGTCCTGAAGCGCCACATCCACACGTTTTTTGAACACTTCCAGAGATGGCGACTCCACCACCTCCCTGGGCAGCCTGTTCCAATGCCTGACCACCCTCTCAGTGAAGAAATTTTTCCTAATATCCAATCTAAACCTCCCCTGGTGCAACTTGAGGCCATTTCCTCTTGTTCTATCACTAGTTACTTGGGAGAAGAGACCAACACCCTCATCGTCACAACCCTCTTTCAGGTAGTTGTAGAGAGCGATAAGGTCTCCCCTCAGCCTCCTCTTCTCCAGACTAAACAACCCCAGTTCCCTCAGCCGCTCCTCATAAGACTTGTGCTCCAGACCCCTCACCAGCTTCGTTGCCCTTCTCTGGACACGCTCCAGCACCTCAACATCCTTCTTGTAGTGAGGGGCCGAAATGAAACCTGTCTTGGACATAAAATAATTATACAGTAGCACATTACCTTTCTTCTTTGTCATCAAATGTATAGAGACAAGCTGGCCTTGACACAGCATTTGCAGGATAACACAAACAACAAGATAAACAAAAATGTTCATTTATTGATCAATTTTAGCATGAAAATTGTCATTAAAGTTATTTAGATTGAAATGTCTTTGAAAGAGGATTTATATTTGTTGTATTTTAGAGCTGCATTTCAAATTGATCGGATTCATAATGCTTTTCCAAAAGATTTGGGTCTTAAGGAAGTAGAAATCATTCTCACCATAAATGATAAGCAAGATATTGAAGCAAACCCAACGTATTTGATATTAAAGCAACCCCCAAAAAATGCACTCAGTAATTCTAATATTCCTGTCCTCCGTACCTCAGTTAAAATGTTCTTCTCCTCAATTACAACCACACTGTGCTATAAATACATGAAGTTTATGAGAGACTTCTCTATCAGCTGGTGTTTCCCATGCCGGTGTGTTTGGCGATCTCTATCTTTGTTACACGGGTTGCACTAAGGCTGCCTTCCCAGCCTTCTGGCCCGCTTTCTGTCCCCGCCGGGGCGGGTGCAGCACTGAGATGTCTGGGTGCTGGTGCCTCCCCCCTTGGGAAAGGCGCTGTACAAACACACGCCTGAGCAGGAGGAGTCCCCGAGCATCGCATGGCCGGGCCTTGCAGGTGCTTCCCAGCAAGACGGGCCGGACCACGTCCCCATGGGTTGGCACCGCGGGGGCTCAGCCTCTGAGGGCATGTGGTGGGAGAGAGAGAGCGGGGCGGTGGGTGCTGTCAAACGCATCTGCTTTTTATATAGGTAGTTGTCCTGGTTTCAGCCAGGATAGAGCTGGTTTTCTTCACAGAAGCCAGTGTGAGACTGTGTTTTGGATTTGGGATGAGAAACTGTTGATAATGTGCTGATGTTTTGGGTTGTTGCTGAGCCGTCAAGGACAGTCCAGCTTCTCGTGCTGGCCTGCAGCGAGCAGGCTGGGGGTGCACGGGGAGCTGGGAGGGGACACAGCCGGGACAGCTGACCCAGGCTGGCCAAAGAGATATTCCATACCATATGATGTCATGCCCAGTACATAAACTGGAGTTGGCCGGGGGGTGGAAATCGCTGCTCGGGGTCGGGCTGTTGATCGCCGGGTGGTGAGCGATTGCTGTATTGGGCATCACTTGTTCTTGTACATTCCTTTGTCGGTATTATTATTGTTGTTATCATTGTTGTTTCCTTCTCTCTTTCTGTCCTATTAAACCGTTTTTATCTCGACCCACGAGTTTTTTCCCAATTCTGTCCCCCGTCTGACTGGGGGAGGGGGAGTGAGCGAGCGGCTGCGTGGTGCTTAGTTGCCGGCTGGGGCTAAACCACAACAGTAGTTAGCAATCACTTTTAGGAAAAGTCTTAAGAAATAATGCCTGCACAACTAAAATGATCAGCAGGTAACAAGATAGTAATGCAAAGTACTAAAGTGCAACAACTAGTAGTGATAAAGCTAGATGTACGCTCGCAATAATAGGACGTTCTTGCACTGAGCAAACACATCCCACTATCAGTTTCTACCTGCAATGCCAGGGTGGTTTAAAAATTATACAGCTCCTACTTGTGAAAAACAAGTAATCTTCTTTTAATCCGAGGAAGTGGTCATCAGAAGCACACAACTGCCTTTCATAATGCCCTTTGGAGTATTTCTAGGTAACCCATAAATACAATAAATTCTTAAATAATGACCTGCCTTGTCTGAGCTCTGCTATTCAATCAAAAATCCCTTTATATCCAGTACGAAATGGCAGACACGGAAGCAAAATTAGGAAAATCCCCATTTCCTTGTTAGTGCAAAATGAGCGTAGAAGGAGGTGCTGTTGCCATCCCTTGGTAGCCTGTTTTTATACTGTAACCATGTTACAGAGAATTCAACCCCTGTCTAATCGCTGATCTTCACTTATGTACGTGCCATATGGCTCGCTAATGAGCATCAGAGGAGGAGGACTCTACTAGACTCTTCTCGCTTACATTATTATGGGTGAAAAAAAAAGAGTGATTAATGCATTTCACGCAAAGATGAAAGTGGAGGCAAGGTATGCTGGCCCGGGAGAACAACTGTGCTTCCTCTGTAAGGACTTACTTCCAGGGACTTCTGAAGGGAGGTTCAGTTCCTCTTTCAAGTCATGGGCTGAAAACTGCTTGTCTGAAAGGGGTTTTAATTAACAACCAGGAAAAAAAAAATCCTGGTGGCATCATCGGTTTTAAAGGTATTAAAAAATGTCTGTTTCTTAAAAATGAGCCTGCTAGATGTTCCCTTAACCAATCCGATCTGGCTTTTTCGGTCTCCCGTGCCCCGCTCGCGCTGCTCCGAGGCCGGGCGGCTCTGCGAGGATGGAGCCGTGCCGGTGAGGGCTGCGCGCCCCAGCCCCCCCAGGATGCCCCAGCGCCCGCTCCTCCGCCCGCCGAGTGCCTCTGGGAAACCCGCCACTACTGCACCGGCGCGGGCTCCAACCCTTCCAAACCTTCCCCTCCATCCAAGGATTACTTCCTAAAAAATACTTTTCTCATGCTCTTGGCTTTAACTCCTGTTCTGCCTATCAAAGTTTCCAGTGGAGCCTGGAGTTCCCAGCGGCACCTTAAAGACAAACGGGATCAGATGGGCCAAAGCATGCCCTTACCTAGGACATAGTTCAGGGATTGTATCATCGAATACCGGCTTAGCCTGCCATGAAGTGTAAGGCCATGTTCAAAGTGTTTTGGTTTGTTTTGTTAAAGCCGTGCTTGAAGATTTGTGTTTACTTTGCTAATTCAGAGCCTTACGCTGCTGCAAAGGGCATAAATGAGATGCAGAAGTTGGAATTGGACAAATTCAGGCTCGAATGAAGCCAGGACAGGTTTTGCTTCTGATGGGTGCTGGGTGCTCCAGCGGAAAGTGCCTGTTTGGCACAGGGTGTTGCTCGATGGCATCTGTGGCTTGTGCTAGGCAGTGCCAAAACAGCCCCTCCTGGCTGACGGGTGTTGACGAACGCGGGAACTCCAGCGCTGCTGGAGTCGACAGGGCTGCAGTGCCCCGTGCTTTCATGGACAGCTCAGCCAGCACGCTGAGCTCCGCTGCACAAAGACGCTGCTTGTGAGTTTGGGAGGAAAGGCCTGAAGACCTGGAGCCACCAAGGACAAGTCTCTCCAGCTCTTCTCCTGCGTTTGTAGGTGGGCAAGTACAGACAGACCCAAGCTGCCCTGCCCCAACACCCGTGACAGCACGGTTAGCCAGTGTTGCCCACCTCGAAAAGGCACTTATTCTCGCAGGATCTGCCCTGTGTTACCCAGTGCCAGGTCAAACACGACGCTGGGCTGCACTAAACGCAGCGCTGGGCTGCCTCCAGATCAGCGCGGGCTCCAGCCGTGCCAGCCTGGAGCATGGGCAGAAGACCTCTGCTGTCTGCATCCACCTGCCCAAACAGGTCTTAAACTGGCCGTAATCTGGGTTTCTGTTCTAATCCCATCTGTCTGTCACGGTCTTTTCAAGTTTTTTTTGATTTCTTGTGGGTGGAGGCAGAAGAGGCACGGCCGCACACTCTCCTAAAGAATGAGGCGTGTGTGAGCAGAAGCTATTTGGTTTTTTGCACTTGAAGTTGAGTTCTCATCCACAGCAGCTCGGGTGGGGGCGAGAACATGGCTCTGCCGCGTGCCGTGGAGAGTTTCACTACAAATACACTTCATCAGCATGCAGGAATACTTACGAGCTGGGAGAGCTCTTCATCACCTATGTCTTGCTCCATTTCCCTCAATCAGTTTCTCCTGCACCTGGCTGAGCACCAGATTCAGGCACAAATACAGGAGCTTTTGTGCAGTCTTAGAGGCTCAGATTTCCTGTTCCATGTGTAATGCTAAACCTCAGGAATCCTGTTTGGAAAGTGCTGCTAAAACTCCAATCCAGTGGGCTTCTGGCAGGAAAGAAAGGTGACGCCAAGTTGAACACCATGCTGACTACTGGAGCCAAATTTATTCCTGGTGAAATGCAGGGCATGTCAGGGAACCCGAACAACGCAAGTGTTTTGTCTGTGAAGCTTAGAGTCACCAGGCATCTCTAGCTGTTCTTAAAAGGTTTCCTTAATGACGCTGATTAGATTATTAGCAAGGAACTTTTAAGAACCCACGTTACTGCTGAGTTTGCAGACTCATATCAGCATAGCATTGCCAAGGTTCGCTCCTGAGCCAGGCTTGCTCCGCTCGCAGGATAGCTAGAGTAATTTTATTGGCAAGCATCCTCTGTAAAGATTATCGATAGTGAGTGCGTTCTGACTATGACACATGCAACTGCTATTAGCAGGCTAAGAAATTGCCATTACTTTCAGGCACAACGCATAAAGTAATGACTGCATTCATGTCCCTTAATGTTATGAAGGCACTTAAGAGTTTGTTTTGTACAAATATAATTTTAAGGTGCTCAGCAGCTCTTGGGAGTGCCTGACGATGAAATATACCGTGGAATATATAATTGGTGAGAGTTGAAGTCAAAATTATTCATGGATCCTAAATTCCTTCCCAAATTCTTCTCCCCAGTGTTGGCACGCTGCATTACTTAATTGGAGCAGATCTGCATCCTGATCAGCACTGCTCTGGGCAGGGCTCAGTAACCACAGCATTTCCCAAGAGTTTCATGACTTTATCTCTGCCAGGCTGACGTTTTACTAGCTGAATACTCATCTGCCACACTTATGAAGCCTTCAGTGAAGATGATGTAAGCTTTGCAGGTGTAGATGAAAGCGGAATTGAATTTGGCCTTCAGTTATTCCTTGTTGTATAGGACTGACATGACTGATAAGCTGAAGGCGAAAAAATTTTGGGAAAAAAATGAAACACATCTAAGTTTTCTTCCAGTCAATCCCAGCACTTGAACCGGTGCTGTCTGCCTTTACAGAAACCAGCTGTAGTAGGCTGGGAAGCACTCTCATGTTGCCTAGGGCATAGCTTTGATCAAAGAACCTCAGCTTGTCTCTCACAAAGATTTCTTCATGCACCTGATATGGGATCCTGCCTGAGATAATGAATCATGATGCGTTTAAAAGAAATTAAAGGATTCATGTCAAACTCTGCTTCTGATCCAAACCAGGACCTTGATCAGTCCTCCCGTGCGCAGTGCGGCAGGGCAGCAGCAATCCCGGGCGTTTGCTCATGGGCTGAGCACCCACAAATGTAGGTCACTGCCATCTGAGAGGCAGAATCAATATTTCAGGGTGCATCGCTCCCTCTAGCTCATGAGTTTAATTGAAGGGGTAGGAGAGCTAAAATTAATTTTTAAACAACCTGACTGGAGGGCAAAAACCATCTTAATTAAATCACATTCACTCTTCCTCTGATCCAGCAGGCAGACGGTGCTTCCCTCCTGCACTTTGAAGAGGTTAGCCCAGAGAGGCCTCCAGAGAAAGCAGATCTGAAGTTGTCAGAGCTCACTTTCAGACAGGTTTCCACTGCAGGGATCACTGCCGCTGCCCGTCTGTCCACAGACCGGAGAATTTTAAGACAACAGACAGGATTAGAGGGACATACTCCCAACCCTATCCTTCCACAGTGAAATAAAGGGCTCAGATCTTTTGGAAAATTTTTGGGTTTTTTTCTTTTGTGCTTGTGCTTCTATTTATTCACTGAGTTTTGAGCACAATCGCTTACACCCCGGGCTGGCTTTCTCAGAGGAGCTGCTGGGGAAGGCCTCCGTGACGGGGGGCTGCCCACAACGCTGGCAGTACCTGGCTGGTGTACACACCCACGGCACCGCTTTGCATTTGGCTTTGCCTGTGGTTCACATTTTCAGGCTTTACTCTCTGGCTGTGAAACTAGAAATAGGTTTCTTTTTATTTATTTAAAAAAAAAAGCTGTGGCTGCCTTTTCTTTACTTACCTCCACAGAACTGGGATTGGGGGGGTTAGGGGAGGTGGAAATCCAGCTGTAGGATTTGAAAATTGGATTTTCAATCCACTCTCCTGATTGTGATAAAAGTAAGTGAAAATTTGCTTTTCTGAGAAAACAGCTTAGTCCCCCCAACCCCTACCAGCTTAAATGTTTGTGCTGTAATGCAAACACAGCTGCCAGCCTGGCTCCCCCGAACGCCACGTCCCGCTGGCGCCAGCGGAGGAGCGGGGCAGGGGCCAGCAGCCGCGGCGGGGGGTCCTTCTGCAGGGCTTCTGGGCGAGGAAGCCCCGCCAACGCGCCCTGCCTCTCTGCCAAAGCCTCCCGCCGCCGCAGAAAGGCCTGGGAGGGGTGGAAGGCATCACCTGCACATACCTCACGCTCGGAGGCCGAAAGGGCAGCTGCGCGTCAGCGGAGAGAAGAGCGAGCGGTGTGGCGGGGGGACGCGGGGGGAAGGCGGGGCGGAGGGAAGCCGGGGAGTGCCTCCCCTCTGGGGCAGCGGCCGCGGCAGCGGCAGCAAGCAGCAGCAGCTTGCGTTTGAAGGCCAGAAGCAGCGCATCTTTGAAGTCTGTTTCAAGCTGAGTGCACAAGAGCTCTGGGTAACAGAGGTGCTTGGCAGTAGTTCCAGGGATTGTGCAAGGGCTGCCACGAAGCCAACCAACAATGAGGCTAAGGAGCCGCTCCCCAGCTAGAGCTGGTGGGACTGGCAGCCACGGACCCACTCCCTAGCCAAGTGCCAGAGTGAGGCGGAGCAGCTGGAAAACCTCTCCTCCCACTGCCGAGAGACCTCGCTCCCACCCCGAAAGAGCCTGCCTACGGCTGCGGGAGTCGCTGCTCTCCTCTAGCAATCCATTACAACCAGGCTGCCCTCGAGCCCCTGGGCCCCAGGATGGTAGCCAGTATTGCACATCAAACTGCCAAAGGTAGTTTAAATACTGCTTTTTTAACCCATTTGTAGAACATCTTCAAATCCCTGGTCCTTATGGGGGACCAGATGTATTCAGGAACCTCTGGCCACATCCAGCCGTGACCATGGGAATGCATTTCTGGCATGCTATGGTTTCTCTGCCTGGACACCAGCACTTCCAGCACTCCCCTGTCATGCTGGAAGACACTCGTCCCAGGCCACCCACCTGGGTCCAGTGATAAGTGTGATGAGCATGTGGGGCACAGGGGCAGAGTGCAAGGGCTATCTTATGCTGTCTGTGTGGCAAGTGCTGACACAAGTACCCACAGCAGCCAGCTCCCCATTGCCCTGAGGAGGGGACTCAGTTCCCAGAGTGGGAGAACAGCCAAACTGGGTGGCTGTTGTGGGGGTGAAACATTCAGCAGTGTGTGAAGGCTGTTGGTGGATGACCAACCAGCTTGCTCAGATGTGAAATCATCCTCTATTTCCACTCCAGTAAAGATTTTTGAGAGCTGTTGTTACGCCTCATGTGGATGCAGCACCACTCAACATTGGCAGCACTGAGTTACACCCACGTACATCTTTAGGTATGTCCCCTGGTGATTATCAAACACATCTCCTGAATGCAATGGCAAGACCGGAATGTTCCTAAAGTGCTGGTTGCTGCAGCCTGGGAAATACATGGGTAAAGTTTTATGGTGCCTTTTCGGCATAGTCTTCCCTCTGCATCCAGTAGACACTGCCTTGATACGGCTGTCAAGGCATGCCACATGCAGTGCATAAATAAATGTGTAAAGTGTGTTTTCTGAGGAGCGCTGCCGCACGTGCCACAGCCAGCTGGACCTGCGAGTTACGGAACGTGATGGTATGTTTCCCTGACTGTTCTTACCGAGAGATATTTTGGTACCATTTCCGTGGTTATTCAAAACCTGTTTCTTCATGCTTCAAAACTAGGTGCTATGTGCTGGGGACAACTTGCATAATCTGTTTCCAATGACAGAGTTCAAACATTTCTGATACTTACATGAAGATGGAGCAAGGTTTCATGTTTACTAATGCCACACGTCAAGCAGCTTTGCTTAAAAATAGTGACATTTTTACAAAGCAACAAATATTGGATTGTTATCTTTGTGTTTCTGGTTTCTAAGCCTTTAGGACAGGGCTAATCTAAATTTTCCTGTTTTCTTTGTGGATGTGAAAAGAAATCACAAAATACTTTCTTATTAATCCGGAAGGATTTTACTCCTGCATAATTATGGGTGTGCAGGATCTTGGCTTTATGGAAAACATCAGATCTTTGAAATTCTTGATAAAATTACAGGAACTGGCAAAAATGATGTTTTATAAAATAAAAAAAGAATTGTCTTTATCTATGAAATCTAACAAAACAAAACAAAAAGATTTTTTTTTTTCTTTTACATGTGTACCTTTGAACTGACTCAAGCCTGGAAAATTTCAGTCCTCCTCAGGGACTCCCTCAGGGGTTTGCATCATAGTACATAAATCGTAGTATTTGCCCCCCCAAAATCAATTTATAAAATGTGCTGGGTAACAGAAAATAGCTTGGCACATGGCCAATGACAGTAACACAGGTTAATGTTCAGATTCATTTGAAAGAACATGATCCACAGGTTAAAAGAAATACTGTAAATAGTTGTTCAGTTAGAAAATATACAGGAAGGCCTGTATAATTAAGGATGATTAATTGAGCATTCTAGAGAAATATATGTAGAATCACAGAATCATAGAATCTATGATTCTACATATATGCTAAAGACTGAGTGGTGACTTAGATAGTGGCGAATATTAAGGTGTATTAGTATGTAGCTGGATTCTGGGTCTAAAGGCCTTAGGCACAACCCGTTGATGATTCTTGGTGCCTCCTAACGTAGGGATTAGAGAGAAAAGGCAGCACAAAGGCTTTCACAACAAATCCTGTCTTTCTAATGAAATGGCTGCCCACATGCTGCCTGGCCAAGGCGAGGCAGGAATTGCCTCCTTAATTAAAAGCACTATTACATCAATTCTTTCGGTTTTTACTTAACTTCAGACAAAACTTTCTGTGGTTCTTGAGAGGGTTTGCTGGGTGAATGAGCTGCTGCAGGTGAATTTGATCAACATCTGAACAGTTTAGCTTAATTTGAAAGACGGTTCAGAAGCTGCATGGACAGGTACCTGTAGTGGACAATGATATAAAAATTTGGCCATAGGTGTAGTTTCCTATAATCCCAGTTATTCACTATGTGGCTTGGCATTTGGTATGTGAAGGGTTTATTTATCATTGTTAATTATCATTTTGCATGGCAAAGTACTAGCACTTTGCTAGTACTACACTAGCAGCTCTCAGCTGCTTGTACAACCAAGGAGCACCTCGCACAAGGACACAGAAAGGTCTTGGTCTCTTCTGAATATCACTGGGGGTTTTGGTCTTAGGGTATCTTGTGGCAAGGGGTGTCACAGTTCAGTTGGACACATTTCCCATTTCCAGGCCTGCATGTACATCATGCACTTCAGCTTGAACAAAAAGGAGAGTGAGGTAGGACTTTGTCCCACAGTCTATCAAGCAGTAAAATGTGGTCACTGTTTTACCAGGTAAATAGGCTAATTCAGAGCACAGACTGTCTTCAGGTCTTCAATCTGAAAACCTTAACTTCAGTAGTGAAAGGTACTGGTGTTGCAATCAATCGAGAAATACTCTGTATACAGCCCTGGGGCTTCTTCATGTCCTGCCCCCATCTAACCGCCCAGGCTAACCGCTGCGTAACTAGCAGGTTGGATTTACTGCATTTTGCTTTGTCAGCAAGGAGCACAAATAGTAACCGTAACAGGTTCTCAGACAAATTTCTAAATCGTTGTGTATCAGCCTAACTGGGAAATTAGACTGAGCAGGTCTATACAGAAATAAGCAAATAGGAAGACTAAGTATCAACAGATATTCCCTATATATTTTAGTCCTGTGCCTGTAATGATAATCAGTTACCTTTTATTTTGGCTTGAGTAACAGTGCTGATTTCCAGTCAGGTGAGCTCAGTCTATCAGCACGCTCTGCTACTGAGCATTTCAATCAATGATTTGTTCTTGCTTTGTTTTTTGATAGCATCATCATTTTAAAAACACCTTGTGTGTTGAAGCCTTCAGGATGCCTTCATGAAAGACTTCGGTAACAGAATAATCTAAGGGCTAAACTGAAATACAGTGATGGCTCAAAATCTGCAAGATGGGTACATTTCCCTGCCCAAACATGAAAAGAAGGGTTTATTAGATGGCTGCTAAAAATGATTGACGGTAAATATCTGTATCTGCATTAGTATCGTTCTAATCTGTGAGCTTTAATGTTTCTGTGTTTGCTGTAAGGAGGGGCTACGGTTAGTCAATCCAAGAGCTATGGAGTGCACTGTCAGTGTTGCAGCAGGTACGATATGTCACTTTTAAAAGTTTTAAAACGGGACAGTTTTCTGCACAGGCCTCCCAGACCGTGGCTTTGGAAGCCGTGCTTGGGAAACAGCACCTCTCAAGTCATTGCTCAAGCCAATGAGAACCAGCTTGTTCAAGGTGTGCCTTATACACACCCTGTTCTGCTGTATAATTCATGGTAATTATATGCTCGCTGAAAACACAGAACAAAACCATAACTAGGAACAAATAGACAGTCTGGGGAAAAATATCTTTGGTCTGTAACAGTTTTTAAATAGATGCCATTTGTCTGTTCCTGCAAAAGCTATCCTTAAAGCACAGCTGGACTCCTGTTTCTTGCCTGCAACTAGCCTCACCCTTGCCAAACCTTCCCGAGAGTGGGCACAGTGTCAGGTGGGAGAAGAAAGAGGTCCCTCGGGGAAACCTAACCCTCCCTGGCATTAACACAGCTGTATTTTTTAAGAGGTGGAGGTTTGCTTCCCTAGACCCCGGCAACACCTCTGGTTTGATGTGTGGAGCAAGCAGGTGAAGGAGGCTTGAAGAGCTGCCAGGCAGAGCTGAGCGGGGCTCGCTCTCCCCTTGCGCTGGTGTAAAGCGAGCCCAGCACCATTCAGTTTGAAGGGTAGGGTTGGTGGCTTCTGCTTCCCTTTAAAACAAAAAGCCAAGGTGCCAGACTGGGGAGGGCAGAGCAGCAGGCCCTTGGTGCCAGCAGGTCTCTTACCTGCGTCTGGGTGCCATGAACATATGGCTACACACTCTCCTCCTTGCATGGGGCCATAAACCTGGCCTTTATGCAGTTGCCAGAGTCTCTTACTGCTCCTGGTTTAGTCACAGTGAAGTATAAATTTGCTTTGAATTGCTGGGTTTGGTTTTACTTCTCAGGAGTTGTTTGTTTCCTAAGGAGAAAAAGCATGGACTCATAACTCTCCCAGTTAGAAGTACACAGGCTATTTAATTTTGTGTAGTTGCAATAATGTATTTTTAACAATTAGTCCTTACTAATTAGCTAATTATGCTGTCACTAGTGTAGCTATAAATAGATGTTAAATTCTATTGCTCAGTGTGGTGACAGAATTAAACCCACATGCAATGAGATAACGCTCCCTGCAGACTCTCCCACGCTCCCCACAGTTGTTACTTCAGAAAACATGCAAAAACAAAGCCAGCCTTTTCCAAAGTATTTTATATTGTGACATCATTTTGAAATGATACCCCTTAAAGAGGCCCAATGACACCCACTGGTGACCTACAGTAATCAGTGCAGCCACAGCCGCAGAGGCATCAGATGTTTCTTGGGCACACTGAGGCAGGAATGTGTCTTCAGAAGCCCCCCAGCCCAGCTGGGCATGTTCAGCTCTGCACAGCTCCTGGTTCGCTGCAGTATCAGCTCTTGGGAGTCCCTCTGCAGATCTTGTGTGCGTGCTTGGAGAGGGAGCAGTGCATCCTTGGGAATATGGTACAGCGTAGCAGGCTGGTGGTTCCCGTGAACCAGAAACCGATGCACACAGCCACAGGCATCAGGCATGTGTATGCATGCTCCGATGAACATGTGTCCATGTGCCGTCATGTTTTTACTTCGGAGCCATGGGGTCTTGGTATAATGAGGGTGTCCTTCGTATGATAGCACACATATATTTTCAAAAGACTGGGAGGAGGAAGCCCCTTTGCCTGCTGAAGTCCGTACATGGTGCAGATGAGACTTTAATCCCAAGATCCAGAGAGCAGAAACTGTCCGGTGGTTTTACTTCTCCACCACGAAGAGGCTGAGACCTGCCCAGTCGGATGGGGAACCAGCATGGTTACAGATGTCCTGAATCAGGCTTTTTTTGTCAACCACGGAGCCCTAGCAGCAGCTGGGCATGGTCCTGCCACGTCTCTGGCAGCAGTGAGCACCAGCAGTCCCCAGACCGCAGCCGCTGCAGCTACACTGGTAACATCCCTGTAGCTTTAGGGAGAACTAGAGCCTTGCAGCCACGAGGCCTCCGAAATGTTTACGCACACCAACCACGTATCACACACAGGCACAGTAGTTATTTTGTAAGTACCCAGACTATGATGTACCACACTTATTCAGTGGCCTGTGCCATATATTCACATATATGTACTCATACACACAAATTCTGCTGTCTTTTCTTGGTAAAGGGCATAAATCTGTAAGAATAAATTAAGATCCCACTCACTAAAAAAACCCAAAACAAATCCAAACAACAAAACATTCCTATAAAGAAAAACATCCAAAACCAGTCACTGGACATTTTAGAAAGGAAAATAATATTCCAAGTAAGAAATAGTCATAAGTGGGTGGCAGTATTTGCAACAGTGAAGCTACAGACACGGCGTAGCAGAAACAGCTGCAGGTAACCCAGAGCATTTCTTTTTGGTTGAAGAACACACTTTGTGAAGACTGCCAGATAGGGTAAAAACACAGAAGGGTTATAAAGACAGAAATAAAAAGCTCTATGGACTAAATTATGTTTTGCACATCAGAGGATGTGAAAGGAATTTGAATGGCTGAGTTTCATCATTTTCCAGTTCAAGCGAGTGGTGCAATGCTGAATAATTTCAAGGGGAGAAGAAATAATTCCATTATAAGGGAAATTTAATCTAGCCATGGTAGCATGGCATCACTGAAGAACACTTAGGAAACTCACAAATTTAAATGGAGTAGGATATTTAAATGACATTTTGCTATAGACATTTTTGTGTAAATTAACCCATATAACCAATGCTACATGTATCTTCAAGTCTGGAGCTATTTAAATAATACATAACGATAGCTGATGCAGAATCATTCTAAGTTGATTTACCTGTTTCTTCCCTTCTTTTGAAATGCTAATTACATTGTCACAGAAAGCTTCATGTTGTAAGACAAAGTGGAAGGGTTTCAAGACCAACAATGTGAACACTAACTTTGTGTGGATTGATAATCAGAAGAAAATAAAGCCACCAGGAGTGGAATTTAACCATAAATGCTGAAAAAATAATTAAGGTTACACATGGTCTATCTTCGTGATAATGAAGGCAACTCTCATGGAAAACAATGTTTTTCTCTGAAGACCTCCCTCCTAAAAAAAACCATCACCCACAAAAAAACCAACAGGCAAACAAACAAAGAAAACCATGTACAGCTTTCACATCTGTAAGAAAAGCTTGGAAATTTGATGTAAGTGTGGAATCAGAAGGTAAAGGCAATGTTTTTAAAAGTGCAAGTATTTGGAATTTGGTGTTCTGGTTTCTTTAGCCTGTCCTGTAAGTGTTGATTAATTTTCACTGTGGTGAAAGCAGTGAGGCTTATCTATGAAGCATATAACTCCACTGGGTGAGTAAGGGTAGTAGAATCTGGCCCAAATGAATCAGACAAATAACCATAATTATGTTAACCAGGTGCCTAAGGCATTACCTTAATGCGCACAGAACTCCGAGAGATGCTGAGCTCTTGATGAACCAGCTGCTCTTATCGGGAGCTGGGATGCTCCTTGCTGCTAAGGATTAATTCCTCTGTGGCTGGATAAACTGCGGGAAAACAAGTAAAATCAAGACACGCAGAAGATAGAACATAGGGAGACACCTCAGCATCACCGAACAGCATCCGGCACTAGGTGGTGCTCTTTTCTCTACGTTACTCTTCGAAGATGGAGCGAGGAATGGGATCTTTCGTGTGGCACCGTGCCCCAGTTGTTAGAGTAGGACTTCACTCAAAGAAGAGAAAACTCGTAAGCAAAAATGTAAAGCAAACCAGTATGCTTCCCCGTGTTGAGTGGTCATCACCCGTAAGGCCAGACGCATATATAAGGTCATGCAAGTCCATTTCTGTGGTCGTTTTTTCCCAGTGCTATTTGCAGTATCCCAGTGGTGAGGGACTTACTTCCTTAAAGAGTTTCTCTTGGATCTGTACATAGGTCACTGTCATGAAATTTATTCCTGAGATTCTCTGTGTTCCCTTTACTTTTGTATTCTCCTTCTCAATCACAGCATGTGTTCCACCTTAAGTCATTCTTTGTTCATTCCTTCCAAATATTTATGTTCTTTAGTTTTGTGCTCTGTGGGTATTATTTAGTCAGGGATACATATATATAAAATGAGTTATTTTAAGTCTTTTCCCTTGAATATCAGTCTACCAGTCATTACAGGTCTTCCTCATTCCTGTTATTTTTCTATAAACAGCCTCAAATTCATCAATGTGTCATAAGAATCTTTGCTAAGATCTATGTTTTCCATGAAAAGCCAGACAATGAGATAATAACTTTAATAGTTATGAAAAGATCTGGAAGAATCTCCTAATACAAAATTATTCAGTGATAACACGTGGTAAATGAAATTCAGAGCACAAAGACAGAGGAGAAAATGGTCTTTCATTTTGCGGGGAAAAAATATATTTCCTTATTACCATACAGGAAGAAGATGTTAGGTGGTGGATAACAAATGTCAAGCAGACAAACAGTCTCAGGACTGACGGTGGGTCAGACCAACAGCCACAAATGCTATGGCTGCCCAGTGCTGGTGATGGCACTGGGGTAGCTGCATGGCTGCTGGCCATCTGCCCTGGTCAAGCCACAGGTTTTGAAGGCCCCAGCAGACCCTGCAAGGTCCCCCAGGCTCCCAGGACAATGTTACCTGAGACAGGGCAGGCAGATCCAGATAGCAAAGCCCGAAGAGTGACAGAGATGCTGTTCGGGGGAGCATGTGTACCTGGCCTCTTCCTCTGGTCCAGGTCCAGTGTCCTGCGATCACAGTCATTGGAACTGCCTGTTCCTTTTATTATCTGTTAATAGAGGCATTGTTCACAAATCTTGTCTAATCCTTTTTTATGCCTGCTAATAGCCTGCTTCCCCAACCTCCTGTGGCAATGAATTCTGGAAGTTCATTACCTGCTGTGCAAAGAAGCGCGCTTTCATTTCAGGAGCTCCCCATCCTTAAATGCAAATTTACATAAGATTCATCCTGTCGCTGTTCTGAGCATTATCCTTTGTCTTAAGTGTTCCCAAGTGATGCATACACGAGTGGTATGGAAACAGCTTCAAATAAATATTAAGGAAAACAACGCTCACTTTGTTGCGTTTTTCTGGGGGAAGGTGAGGAATGGTTGTTCAGCCATGGCTGCTACCCGGACAAGTGAATGCGTCTTCTCCGCCTACGCGTAGCCCAGCACGGACCTGGAGGCACGTGTTTTCTCGTGGGAAGGGGAGGCGAGGCTTGCAGCCTGCCGCAGAGCTTGGCGCAGCGGCCCTGGCTGCTGCCACGGTACAGCACATGGTACAGCAGTGGTCCTTCTGCAAACCCAGTTTGGGAACTCCTGCTTCTCACATCTCCTGGCTTGTTACATCATCGTTTTGACTACACTTTTTATTTCATGAATCTGTGTCACAGTGCCAAGCCAGGCTGCACACACATAGAGAGAAAAGCAACTTGTGCCATGCTTAACCTACAGCTGTCATCCCTTAATTTATAATTTCCATGATCCTATTGAAATAAAGACTCTCAGTTTTGTCTTGCAAGGCCTATTTTTTACCCGCCCAACCCTCTGCTGTGTAGGTGACTCTCCACCCACTCGCTCTTCCCCAAGCTCCTGTGCTGCCTGTGGCTTGTGGTCCCAGTATTGTTTAGGTAATTAGTCATGTCTTCACCCACCTTCCATGCTTATTTTTTGTTATTACTATTTGATGTTTTTATTGTGGTAATGCCTAAGGATGCCAATTAGGAAATAGGACTTCACTGTAAAAAACTGTACAACAAGCTCTAATCCAAAGAACTCGCCATCTGGGGCTTAGGCACACTGTGGCCAGTGAATATGTAGACAAGTGGGAGGAAGCCTGGGAGAACAACACAGGAGGACAAGGTGTTTACACAGAGTAATCATAAAACTGGTCACCGACTAACTTCTACTAATAGCCTTTAGCGGGCTCTGCAAGGAAATGGAAAATTTCCTGGCCTCATTGGAACTAATTTCATCTGGGTATTTTACCAGAGATGGAGAACTCAAAATTTATTTCATCTGGAATGTGCTAGGGTTTTGATGCTTGTTGTTTAAGTATGTAAACTCATTGTTTTCTATCTTATCTAGGGCAGATTGGCAAGGCTGCCCAGTGGAGGCTGCCCTGTGGCTGCCAATGCTGCGCTCACTGTACGCTTGCCGGACTCACATCATTCAGTACCATCCGCAAGGTTGAAACAAAAATTGAAAGCATGGTGGTGATGGGGGAAGGATGAAGGACAGAGGAAATGTGAGGATGCTATTGGGAGGGACACTATGAAGAATCCATCATGTTGGGTAACTGTATCCTTAAGGCAAAATTTGTGTTGTGCAACTGCGACACATTCAAGTCTGAACAGCTGGCTATGGTGAGAGGCAGCAGAAATTAATTTCCCGTGCAGCTTTTGTATTAATAATTCATCTCATTAAGGTGTGGTCTAATGGCGTTTGTACAGGCACAGGAGTCAGCCCTAATACTGGTTCTGACAACCATTTCTTCTATGGGCATCTGCAATTCCCATGTCCTTGCCTCAGTTTCCCCATATGAGGAAAAGGAAGAGCTTGTACTTGCTGTGGTTCAGATCTGTAAAAGGGTTGCTCTACTACTCTGTTCCTTTGGCGTTATTTTCTAGTCTTTTGCAATAGCATGAAGAAAGCATAACATTCAGTCATCCTGATCTAGTAGTATTTTGGGTTTATTTCAAGGCGATAGAGAAGAAGGCACAAAGATCATGTTTAGAAGCACAAGTTTCTGAGCCATGGGATGGAGTCCCTTGCAAAAAACTGCAGGACCTGGCTACACCTCAGGAGATACTTAATAACCCAAAGCCACAGTAAGGTCTTGACCTGATAAGACTTGAGCTATTGTCTTCTTCATACTGTGCTAGACTTGAATAGTGTTATCATAAATTATTAAACTAAATTACATTATTGTAAAGGCTACTTTCTGATCTTTTTTCCCACCTCATCTCCATTATATATATTTTTTTCCTGTAATACCTGAAGGGACTTCCAGTTGCCAGGGCGAATTCGCAAGATTCTACTGCAAAACAGCTGATTGCAACTTTCAGTTAAATAACAAATTCTTAAAACGTGGTGACGTAAAAGGCATGTTCATCCTTAGTGTAAATCCACTGATTTGAGTCATGAGTCTGTTAAGATCACATAGGGGAGTTTTAGCCCTGTTCTCTTCCTTATGCTTTCTTCTACTCTGGCAACGCTGGTTTGGTGGGGATCTAATGTATATGTGTACTACATGGGATATAATGCAACATGTATATTTATATCAAAATATTTATCTTAGTGTAGACGGCAGTTACAGTAGTACAAACTACAGCAGTCCTTAGGCCCAGAAGAAAGATAAAGAAGCGTATGGGTAAAAGCACATTTTTGTCATATGACACAAACACTCTGAGCTGCCAGGAGCAGAGGAAAACTGTACTGCATTGTTAACAGCGGTATAGTTAACACAGTACTATTTTTGTGTGTAAAAAGCATTAGTACATAAAGAAATTATTTCTTTCTTCATCAAGTGTAGTGGTGTAGCTGGCAGCTCTATTCCCATTGAACCCTCTGCTCAGCTCCAGATATGATCCCTTAATCATGTGGTTCCTTTGCGTTTTTTCTCCTTTACAGTTCATTAATTTTCGTGGAAGGTGAATGGGA
Organism: Phaethon aethereus; assembly: GCF_964289735.1. Taxonomy (NCBI): domain Eukaryota; kingdom Metazoa; phylum Chordata; class Aves; order Phaethontiformes; family Phaethontidae; genus Phaethon; species Phaethon aethereus. The sequence goes on from NC_138575.1 coordinate 17,037,535, forward strand.
AAACCGTATCTCCTTTCTTCTCTCTTTGGAGGTGCCTGATGCTGCTTTTCCTCTTGTGCTCCCCAGCTCCAGAAACGACCCTGCAGACCCATTGCTTGTCTTTGCCTCCAGAGATCCCTCTTCCTTCTCCACCCCATCCTTTCTGGTTTCTCTACCATCTTCTCTCCACACTTGTCTGTACTAAACCAGCCTGTTTCCTTTCCTTATCTGGTGTTATTCTGATTATATAAACATCATCTTGCACTCCTTTCTTCCTTCTCAACTTTGAAATTACCTTCCCCCATTCTGTTGCGAGCCAAGTGATAATTTCCTTCAGCAGCCTGCTTGCTTTTCCACAGTTATTGGAAGCAAAGACTCCCCTGTTGTACTTTTTTGCCTGCCAGTTTAGAGTGGCTTAACACTTTTCTTTCCTCATTGTTATTTAATCAAATGGCTCAGTGAGTGATGGGAAGAAAACAGAAAGCATTTGAAATGTCTTTTATAAGCTTGACTGCTTTCCAAGACCTGCAGTTTGAAATAAGAAGCCAGAGAAGAAAAACACCTAAAAATCAAGTCCTTAAAAGTCCTTAAAAATCAATGTCTAACAGTTTTTAGAAGTTTAGTTTAGTGTGTAGTAAAGATCTTTCAAAAGCTGACTATGGAAAAGCCTAAGGTTCATGTAAGCTTGAGGCATCATATGGAAAACGCAAACAGAAGTTTGATTTTGCCAAGTAGAAACCTGTATATGTTAATGACAGAGTTTAGTGTTTATTAAATAAAATGGAGGGATTATTGCTGATGAGTGAATGTTGCTGACTTAATTCCCATCAGCAACAGCTCATGAAACCCTGTTTCATGGGAGTTCAGTTACCCTTCCTGTGTCAGAAGATACTGGGATACAAGTACTTGTTGGGTCACACAGTTCATAGAATTACGACAGACCCGGACAAGGAGAAAACTATAGAGAAAATCTGGGATCACTTACATGAGCAAAAATCTTCACATTTGTCAAACTATCATATAAATGAATGTGAAAAATAATTTTGCTCATTAGAATGCATATATTATATCATATTTGCATATACCTTTAGGCTTCGTGGTGTGTCATTCCAAAATCACTGAATAAATTGTGGCTTGTGTGTGGCTAAAAAGAGATTATTTAATACATACATTCAAGAAAACAATAGTCACTAATGAGATGGTATACTAGCTGTTTATTTCCTCTGTGTGAATTTCATAAAACAGCATGAATTATGGAGATGATTAGATTTAATGACCTTCAGAAGAAGGCATCAATAGTGTTCTTCCATAGTGCTTGAACATTTCATGTTCCCCGGTCTGTATGCAAAAGAATATCTGCCCTCCGTAGTGCTGGGCCTAGAATTTAATTTGACAAAAAACACTAATTTTGCTTGAAGCCTTCTACCAGTCATAGTGCAATTGTGCTAATTGATACAGATTAATCAGAAATCAGTGACTTCATATGTTATTGCCTGTTTCAACAAAACAGTGTCACCTCCACTACCAAGCAGAAAAAGCACTAGAGAACATCACAACCATGCAATGAATGTCAGGCTGTTACCTGATAAGGTTTTGTACAGTGAAATCTTAAATACAAGATCATTATCAAACCATTATGGAATAGATCCTCATGGTCATGCATTGTCTCAGTGTCAATATCTTCTAACACTTTTATGTTATTCCCATCAACAGAATCTCTTCTTTGAACTTAATGATATTTTCAGCAGGTCAAAGAAATAGGCAATCCCCTAGCATAGCCCTAACTAGTAAGTTGAGTCTTGGATTAAACTGGCTTATTAAGCACTGGTAAATTATTACAGTTAAAAAATTTGAAGTGAGGGCTCTACTACTTAAGTGGTCTTGCATTGTTTTAATTAGATCATTTTGAGACCTACTGGTGCAGCATAGGTAAGGCCTAGACAACTTGTCTGCAAACACACATATGTCAAAACGCTGGGCTCCGACTCCTGGAGTCCGCTTGGCTCATTCAGGTTGTGTACAGCTCTGATTTTAGGCAACTTCTGGTGCTTAAAGGAACTCTATGGGCAGCTTCACCATCTGTGCAGGGTGTGCATACGTGTGTGTGCCAGTCAGAGCCCTCACCCTTCCAAACGCAGGTTTGGAAGGCTGTTTGGTTGCCCCAGTGGATGAAGCTCATGGTGCTGAGTCATACGGCAGGAGAACGGAGGAGGTGAAAGCTTAACAGCCGTCACCCGGGATGGCTGCCAGGGAGGGACGTTCCTAGCAGTCCTCCCCTAAGCCCCAAGCAGGGACCAGAGCTGTGAACTCCCTTCTTGCTCCCCGGAGCTGTAGTTTGTCCCCTCTCTGAGAACATCTGCAGTTGACCAGGGGTGACCAGATGTGGCTGGTACCTGTGGTGTCAGAGCCACAGGAGAGACGGGGTGCTCTATGCAGGTCCTGCCTGTAGGCACGCTGGCTAAGGAGCATGAGGAGAGGGGACCTTCTGGGAAACCTCATGCATTAGCTGTGAGATTGGACAAGTCTGTAAATGTTATAACCCAGCTTTATTAAAGATAAACAAGACACTGGCGGTATGGTTACATATGTAGACAATGAAAAAAGGGGGCAATTTTGCCCTTATTTACTCAAGTTAATCCTTCAGCGAGACGAGTAGGATGCTGGAGAGCAGAGGTTGACCACATTACAAGAAATTAAAAGCAGGAGAATTGATTTCAGTCTCCTTGGGCAGCCAAGTTACCAGTATAGCACACTGCTTGTTTAGATTGGATGAGTTGGGACGAACCAAAATAAAACAGTGAACCAAAATAAAACAGTTTATTTTAACAAAAGGATTGTATGCTTTCTGGAAATGGGGAACACAGGGAAAAATCTGCCATTAAAGAGATAGGAGCTATGTCTTTTTCCTGGTTTACATCTGAATGGTCACAAATCAGGCAATTTGCATGAAACACGGCAAGAAGCTAAGCATAAGCTGCTATATCAATTTCAGAGGAGTCTGTCATGGGAGTGAAGTATTTAAAACAGAAAATATGTGTGTAATACTGTAGGATTGAAATAACCATAAATTAGAAGGGAATAGTTTTACTACAGCACCAGAATTTATGACTTCCTGCTTAATCCTAATGTGGATAGCAAATCTGTGTCATTAAGGTCCCAGACCTGTAAATACCAACCCACCTGTATACATAACATTAAGCTCAGCAGGGCTTCTGCCGGACTTTTTGACCCGTTATCTTCATTTTCAATGTGGAAGAGAGAGGGCTGGATGTGGTCAGGCTGAAGCAAACGCCTCGGGGCACACAAGGGCCAGAAAAGAAATTGCCCTGGCAAGATCTAGAAGATGATCCTGGGCCTGAGCAGCCAGGACCGAGAAAGGCGCAGGCAGCTCCTGCGGCTGCGGCTCCCCGCAGTGTTTTCAGCACAGCTCGCAGGTGACCCGGCGGCACTGACTTAGCAGGGTTTTACACGCCTGCTCGGGGCGACGTGGATGAGCGTCGCCGTACTGAGGCCTACCCAGCAAAAGGTGCCGCGTGGAACGAACGCGGAGGGACGGTGCCAGGCTACAAATTTGGCTGGAGTGTGCTTGTTACACTAACCTTGCAGCTGTGTCAGCTGAAAAAATGTATTGGATACTTTCCGATAAGACAGTATCCAAGTTACTAAAGCTATTACAGCGAAAACGGAGCGACCTTTGTCTTTCCCCTGTTTGCTTAAGCTTTATCGTTAGCTTGATTTGTAAATCTGTTGTAAATAAATTATGATAACCTAATTATGCTATAGGATGCCACTTACCACAGATGGGCTGCAGGTATTTTTAAATAGCTCGGTACAGTACAGGCAGATGTACAACAGGGTCACGAGTGTTTGGTCCCCCCCCCAGCTGGAAGGGCCCTGAACTATGAGCCTTTGATCACTTCCATTTTGAGGCTATTTCGTATGAATGCTAACATAATTCACCCGCAAGAGCTTTTTCTTTATTTCTATTATGCTATAAAATATTGTGAAAAAGAGGAGAAGCAAAGCCTCTGGACTACAGCACTAAGTAGAGGACAGTGAGCCTGGGGGAAGCCCGGGGAAACGTAGGCTTTGTTCCGCCTGTACCAGATTCCCTCGGTGACTTCAGATTGAACTACCCGGGTCTCCATTTTTCTGCCTTTCAGACAAATATTATCCCAGTATGCCTCAGCGATATGCTCCGTAGCTTCAGTCCGCTGTACTTTGAAATGCTGTCGGAGCGTTGTGCGGCGGTGCTGTGTAAGTCAGAAGGCGGCAGAAGACCATCACGTTGTACAGCAACCTCCAGGTTGGCCATTTTCCAGAAACAATCCCATTTTCTTAATGAATAGAGAAAACCAGAAAAGAGTAAGAAAATAACTACGAAAAACATGCAGAGTAGCAATAACACAGCTAACTTCTGAGAAGGAGGGACTTGCCTTCTGAGAGAGCCAGGGACACGGCTAGAAGCCCCATCCCGCCGGCAGACCTCACCTGCCCGTCTCTGACAGAGGCTGGGGCCTGGGCGTGAACAGCCTTCGCTATCAGAAGCAAAACAACTTGAACTGCAAGTTTTTAGCATATCATTACAAATTCAAATCCGGGACTATTCTGATGGAAAATCTTCCTTCGGAATGTGAATTGTTTTGGGCAAAATAACCGGGCTTGTTTCCTGGCAGGGATACTGTTTGCATCAAAAATTAATGTCATCCGCCCACTCGGTTTCCAACTAAAAACGAGGCATTTCATTAGCGAAGTGAGAACAGCGATGCCTGGCTGGAGCAGCCGGGGCAAACAGACTTGCAGAGTATGGCCAGAAAAACGGGAGAGCTGCGTGCTCCCGCCGGCATGCAGGTCGTGGCGGCCACGCAGGGCCGGGGGCAACGAGGAGGAACGAGGCCGCGTTCCCGCTCGGGACACAGGTGGAAGAGCGAAACCCCCGTCCCTGGCAGGGGATGAAGCTCCTCTTTCCCGGCAGGGAGGCCTCGAAAGCCGGCGTGCAGAGCCCTGGTGTGTGGCTGTGCACGCGCGTGTGCGAGAGCCGCGCCCGTCGGAGTGGAGAATCGTGGTGCGACGAGCTGTGCGTGTGGAGCGCGGCGTGCAGGCGCGCCAGTGCGCTGCGTCCGTACGTGCGGGGGACGAGCGCGTAAGCCCGACGCCACGCGTGGCCTGGCGCGCGCCCGTCGCTGCCAGCGCGTAGCTGCGCGTGCAAGAAGAGGCGGGTGTGGGGGCTGCGCTGAGTGCACGTGCGAGAAGAGCTTGTGCGTGGAGGGCAGGCGCCATAGGTGTGCGTGGAAAGGCGCGCGCAAGGAGAGCGCGCGAGGGGCGTGCGTGGGAAGGGCTGTGCGTGAGGAGCGCGTGGCCGAGTGACAGGTGTGTGCGGAGAGGGGGGTATGCGGAGTGGGGGTGTGGGGGTGTGTGTGGGGGGGTGCGTGCCGGAGAGCCGCCTGTGGGGAGCGCTGCACACGGGGCCGTGTGCCCGCGCCTGAGGAGAGGTCCGCGAGGCGAGCGCCCCGCCGCCCGCCCAGCCCGCGCCGCCGCCGGCGGGCGCCCGGGGCGGGGCCTGCTGACGCACTGCGGCTGGAGCGGGCGGGGGCCGGAGCCCGGAGGGGCCGGAGCCCGGAGGGGCGGGGGCCGGAGCCCGGGGCTGACTGACAGCGCTCTCCGCCCAGGGACTGGAAGGGCCGGAGCGGGGCGGGGGGAGCAGGAGGAGGAGCGGCGCGGACCGCCCTGCGCTGCCGCGGCTCCTACCTATTCATTCAGGCACCTAAAATGGCTGGAGAGAGGAGGTGGCGGAGCAGGAGGAGGAGGTGAGCGGCGAGACGCAGCGGTGCCCCCACCTCCTCCCCGGCGGGCTCCCCCTCGGCTCGGCAGCGCCCCCCGCTCCCGGCACGGCTTCGCCGCCGCCCCCCGGCACCATGTCGGCCGGCCAGGACGAGAGCTCGGTGCGGGTGGCGGTCAGGTAAGCAGCGGCGGCGCCGCCCCATGGCGGGGGCCGGGGGGGCGGACGGCGCGGGGTGGGGACTACTCCTCGCGGGCCCTCACGCCACGGGTGACCGCGGCCGGCCGTGCCCGGGAGCGCCGTAGAGCGAGCCCTCTGCGCGGAGCGGGCGTGCGAGCTCCCCGCCCGTGGGCAGCGTCGGGGCCGCACAGGGACGCAGCGAGGGACATCGTCCCTGCAGGAAGCGTGGGGCAGCTCGGCCCGGCCGAGCCCCTTTCTCCTTGCGGCGCTTGGAAAGAGCAGAAGGAGAGGGGGATATCCCCCCCCGCCCCAGCAAACCCTTTCTGAGGTCTTTCTCAGTCATTTCTCTCTAATTCTCAGCAATGACCCTAAAAATATGCCCACTAATTATAGCTCGGTGCTGCAAGTGCTTACTCATGGAGGTAAAGCAGTCCCTTGACTGGAGCGATGCCGTTTGCATCACGCAGCTTCGCGTGAGTGGATCCAGGCAGCCTGGTATTTTTAGAAGGATAAAGGCTTTTATCCCACGGAGGCTGTGCCTAACCTTACGTGCCGGGAGGGGGGTGGACTTCCATGAGGCTGCTCACAGTGAAGGCGAATAGGTATATGCAGAAGTCGTAATGGGAGTGGAGCTTATATCATTTTAAAACATCAGTTAATTCAAATTACTCTTTTTATCAGAGATAAAAATCTGTTGTTCATCAGTGAACTCTTGGCTCTTCTTGGTTTTCTATGTGAAGATATTATTTTATTGTTTGAAGAACTTCCAGATTAGCCCACGGATGCCTTAATTTTCAAGATGTCTTTACGTAATTCAAACATGAGGGGAGAAAAAAATACATATATAGACGCATATATATATATACACATGCACGCACACACATATATATGTATATGCATGTCGATATTTGAGTTTTGACTGTGCTACTGAATGGCGATTTATTTCTTTCCCTCAAAGACGTTTCTTTATCGTATATGCTAATGCACTTGGAGTATTACGCCATAAGAAGCCAGACTTTAGGGGAAGGTCTGTATCTACCAGTGGGTCCTTGGAACCACTACATGCACCTCACCTTGGCAGATAATTCAGGGGTTGTACAGGAAGACAAAGAGGGATCTGTCTTTCTCGGGAGGGGGTAGGAATAAGCGGTGTTCCTGCGTGCTGTTGTTGGTGTGTGTGCATGTGTGTGGGAATGGTTCAATAATATTTTTAGTGAACAGAGAAACACCGCCCCTGCCTGAGAACATGGTGTGTATGGCGCAGTTGGCCACTAAAGTCTGGTTGCCAATGACAGTAGCATTTTCTGTGGGAGAGATGCTTTTGTGGGTGGTGTTATCTGTTGAAGCATTTTTCACATAAAGTACAGGGAGGTATTATTCCAAAGCATAATTAGGCTGTATTTTTTAAAAAGGAAAATATGAGATAGGTGTGATCCTAAAAATAGGGCGTGTTAGAGGTTTACAGACTGCTCTGTCATTTGAAGAAAATATTAAATGTGTTCTGAGCCAAAAAAAATAGTGATGTGGAAGTTCATTTACAAATACAGAGGTTTGTCACAGCTAGGAATTAAACCTACTGATGCAAATATGTTTATAGTTGTAGATGTGTGATAAATAGATTAGAAATAAAATATGGCAAAGAATTTGTAAAAGTGAATTAAAATCACCCAGCTGTAGCTCTTGAAAACAAATCCCTAATGTTACAAGGCATGTTTCTGTAATATAATTGTCTAACTAACATCTTACGTCTGAGTGCAGTTCGTTAGTAATGAAGAATTGCATCTTTACTCCTGTCTTTCTTCCTTTTGGCAGATTAACTCTTCATGTACAAGATTTCTCCCTCTCTGCTTAGCAATCATGAACAAAAGCATGCACAATTATTTTTTTCCCACCAGTAGCTCTTTGTAGATGGTTTTCTATTATTTCTGGTTGGGTATTTTGCATGGTCCTATAATTCATCTAGTCTTGCGACTCGCTGTGTATCAGTGCCATGCTGTACCGTGCGTTATGAATATTATATTCTGTTTCCTTGTTGGTTTTGTTCTTCGAACTAGAGCTTAGTTCAGTGATCCACTGTTGGAATGAATGAGTTGTTGTTTTCATATGTGTGTTTCCTGAATAAGGCTTGCTTTACAGCAGGACCAGCTTTTAGCTTGCAACCCCCGTGGTAGTAACTGAAGTAAGATCCTGCAAAGGCGTATTGCACTGAACTTGCTGCAAAGCTTAATTTGCTTAAAGTTTAAACATAGGTTACTGAATAGACATCCCTGAAGTTGTTCAGCAAATTGTTTTTTCAGAATCTGGTTATCTCACGTAATTGTGTACAACCGGATTCAGAAATACTTCATTCTTTCCAATTAGCACCACCTTTAAGCTATCGTCTTGTATGCTAATTGCTCCCCATTTTCTTCACTGTAATAATGGGTTTGTGAACGATGAGCTACATACTCCGGTTTAGTGAAGCATGAAAGCTGAAAATAGTTTGGCAGATAATCCAGTAACTAATATTAAATTCCCCAATTAAGAAGAAAAATTCTTTCTGTATTGTCAACCATCCTGAAAGATTTCTGGACTTAAAATTTGATGATGGTGTGTAACATTGACAAAGAGCTTTGCTCTCTGGGTAACTGTGTAGTGTCTCTTTTCAGATTAAATCAGAGGGCCTCCGTGATAATTACCTAATCAGATGGCTGGTTTTTCTTTAACTGTAGAAAAACTACTGGTTTCGTAAATCTGAAATTGCCATCTTGCTTTTGTAAATATCTTTTCAGCATATAAAAACTAACTTTTGCTGAGGAGGCTATGAAATGGAATACATGTCATAGTTCATCCTTCTGGAACCAAGACCACAAAAAGGATATAGGTTATAGTTCCTAGTTCATGTTTGTGTTGCCACTTTAGTGGTGTCCACAGCCAAAATATGGCATGTAGGCTTCCTGCATGATGGATAGATGAAGTTCTTATCCAAGATTGAGATCCTCAAGAGCCAGCGGTCTGCGTGAGTATTGCATTTTAAAGAGTCATTGTATGAGCTATGCAGGGACTAGATGAGGTCACTGCAGTCAGTGCCCCTAACCATTAGGGCAGAGTTATGCTTACTTTTACCAACGAGACCTGAGCTGTGTCATAGGAATTGAAATAGGTCCAACTGGAGAGGTAACAGTGCCTATCCTCACTCCATATGTCTTCGAGCCTTAGAGTTAGGACATCCTAGCAGTGATGATCTAAGATGACAAGAAAGTTTGACTCAAGTCCTTTGCATTTTTGGATACATGCTAAGCGAGGGAACTCTTGGAGAGCAATAATGTTTGGACAGAGCTCACCAGAAGGCTTGCATGGAGGACTACTAACTAATGAAGCATGGAAGGATGTCTGTTATTTGGATCCTGTTATGGAGAAGACATAACAATGTAGAATGTTGAAGTAAACATCTATCTTCTAGCCTTCCAAAGGCGGAAAGTGGCCTTGATTCACTCTGAGTCAGTGGAGGTCCCAGACATATAGATGATAAGCTGATGTTGATTTGTAATACTGCCTTTTAAGGTGCTGTATGAAGACAGAAGAGCAGATAATTAAGAACAATGTGAAAAGGACAAGAGCTGTGGAAGCTGACCAGTAGTCTGGAATAGTAAGATGGTCACTCAGACATGCTTAGATGACACCTCAGGTGGAATGGACAATAACAGGACATGAAGTGACAGTTGGTGAAGCTAAAGAAGGTAGGGTTTTGGCATTGGGCATGTCACTGTGAAAGCTGGAGCCCGGTTAGAACTGTGTTAATGGTCAGAACGCAAAGAACCAGGGAAGAGAGGAGTTAGGGGATGGTGTTTTATAACCAGATACGTTTCACATCAGTGAGCAGTAAAGATCAGAGCTGTGAAAGTTTCCACTTTTCATCATCCTTGGTATGTTTGTATATATGTGCCTTCTTCCCTACTTTGGCAAGAGTGGTACCTCACTGCTATTGCTTCAGCGGCTGTGATTGGCATCTGCTCTGTGTTTCATCCCTCAAGCAAAGAAGAGGAGTATTACTACCTTCCTCCTCACGTGTGTGGAGAGGCTGTGGGATCCGGCCACCCAGTTCTTCGCTGAATCATCTAGAAAGTTTCCTTCTTGTACCTGTCCTGGGTGTCTGCAATACTTTGTGATAGTGCATCACAAAGGTGAAACATTGATGTTTGCCAAGTGTGGAAATACATTGATGTTTGCCAAGTGTGGAAATTATGCATGCAAAATGTAATGGATCTATTGGGGAAACTTTTAAAATAATAGTGGGAGTAGTAAGTGTAGCTGATTAATTAAAACCACTCAGCTTGTGTTTCTGGTATTCCAAAAGGCAGATGAAGTACTATAGATAAACTTACTGATTACTAATTCAATTTAGGAACAGAGGTTTTTGCAACTAATCAAGCTGCTTGTGGCATGAAATCAGGATACAGTGCTAACTTTTGATAAGGCAAATGAGATGTGTTGATCCCTTGTAACCTTAGCCTTCCACTGCAAAGGTTTGTTGCGGAAACACTGGATTTCTTCTTTTCATACCCCCAGTTCTTGAACTACATGACCAGTTGGACCTCTTCTGCATTTTTTTTTTGTCCTTTTCTCCCCATACAGAATCTGCTGTTTGTTGTTGTGCCTTGCTCTACCTTTTCATCTTCTGCATTCCTCTTTTTCAGCCTTTTTTTTCTAATAGAGTCATTGAGGTTGGGAGGGACCTTTAAAGGTCACCTAGTCCAACCCCCTACAATGAGCAGGGACATCTTCAACTAGATCAGGTTGCTCAGAGCCCCATCCAACAGGACTTTGAAGGTTTCCAGGGATGGGGCAGCTACCACCTCTCTGGGCAACCTGGGCAGTGTTTCACCACCTTCATGGTGAAAAATGTCTTCCTTAGATCTAGTCTAAATCTACCCTCCTTTAGTTTAAAACCATTACCCCTTGTCCTATCACTACAGGCCCTGCTAAAAAGTCTGTCCCCATCTTTCTGATAAGCCCCCTTTAAGAACTGGAAGGCTGCAGTTACGTCTCCCCGGAGCCTTCTCTTTTCCAGGCTGAACAACCCCAACTCTCTCAGCCTGTCCTCAGAGGAGAGGGGTTCCATCCTTCTGATGATTTTGGTGGCCTCCTCCAGACCCACTCCAACAGGTCCATGTCTTTCCTGTGCTGAGGGCTCCAGAGCTGGACACAAGACTCTAGGTGGGGTCTCAGCAGAGTGGAGTAGAGAGGCAGAATCCCCTCCCTCGACCTGCTGGCCATGCTGCTTTGGATGCAGCTCAGGATACGATTTTACACTGAAGTTCTGCTCTGTGCTAGGTCCAGGTACTGTTAAATAAATTAGGAAAGAAGCAGCTGAGTGGAAGAAGCCTATCTTTTTGACAGGTGTGTTTTGAAGCACTTTGATGGCTGTTGAAATTGATTTTCTTTCTTGGGCTGCTGTTCTGGAAACACAGCTGTGTTTAAGGTTCCTGCCATGAATAGATCCTCAATTGTCAGATGAATGGCCATGTATGCTGTGGTATATATCATGAACTCTGGAGGGCAGAGGTACTCATTTCACACTTCCCATACAGTGCTAAGCATTCTCATAAATCATTCTGTAAATAGATAAGCAACAGATTACAGTACTATCCATTGGCTCCTTAAAAGGAACCAAAGCTTTCCTTTTATTAGACAATAGTTATCACCCATTGTCGTGGTTTAGCCCCAGCTGGCAACTAAGCACCATGCAGCCGCTCACTCACTCCCCCTCCCCCAGTGGGAAGCTGTGAAAGTGTTTTTGTTTTTGTTTTTGTTTTTTTTGAAAATGTCTCAAAGTAACTGTATTAATGAAGTTCAACAGTCTATAAGTATGCCCCACCAAGAAAAAAAATAATTCAAGAGTATTAAATAGTAATTTTTGGAGGACTTACTAGGTGTTGGGAAATACCTCTTTTGGAGAGTCTGTTAGTGGAAAGCTACAAGAGAGATACTGTTTTTGGAAAGCTTATGTTGCATATCTTTTGTTAGTTTTGATGTTTCTCTTTGTTCCCTGACTTAAACATTCCTTTGTCCTTTGCTGAAACTTTACTCTACCCCATCCATATGTTTTGCATTTTAGCTGAAAAAAAGACACGACACCATCTGCCACTGAATTAATTCAGGTTTCATCATATCTGACTTGATCATCCGTAACTGATATTTCTGGGGGCAGACTGAAATCTGTGATGTTGCTTTCTAGGAAATAAACTTCCCTTTCCACCACTCATGTGATGTAAATGCAAACTCATTCTTTGATGGAGGGGAAAGAAATCCTAGTTCGACCTTTTCCTTGATGTCATGTATTCCTTGTCAAAAGATGGGTATGTCTTGAATTTAAGAAGAAAAAGCAGTGAGCGGTCTGTACATGCTTCTGGATGAATTACATTTCGAACTTGGCATTTCCCAAAGTTTGTTGAAGCCTTGGGAGTTTACTTCGCTTTGAATATCCATCAAGTTAGCCACCAATTTCCATTTAATGGTGTTTTCTTTACTACTTATGCTCTATGGAGAGTTAGGATTTATATTGTTGGCCTATACATTCCTTTATTACTGAACTCAAGGCTTCACATTTTCAGTTTTTCAGTGTGACTTCTGTAAATTCTTCTATAATAGCTGAATGGCCCTTGTGCTTGGGATCAAGGGAGCCTTGCTCCCTCCCTCTGCTCTCCCTTTATTTGCTTTAAGCGTTTTATAGATCACCGTTGCTGCTCACTCAGCAATGGCTGCTGGAATTCTTGCTTTCATGTTCTGTTGCCTGATTACTGCTGGAGAAATAAAGCCATTTTAGGTGCACTTTTTTCTGTTAAAGGGAACAATTCAGTGTATCCTCCTGTATCAACAGCTGCTGGAGCAGAGAATTTTTTGTTATGCTGATATTATTTCTATGTAAAACACTTGCAAGAAGTTAAAAGAATCATTTGAACTGGCAAACAAGAAAGTTTAATTAGAAATCAAACCAGATCTGAACAAGTCCAGCAAGAGTAACTACGTGAGCTGTGCCTTTTTCTTGTGCTCTCTTTCTCTTCTCCTCTAAAATTCTTTTAAATCTTTGTTCATTTTCTTCCCGCTCCTTTTTTGTAGTTCTCCCTGTTTATTTCCACTTTTCCCTGGTGAAACTTTTCTGGAATAAATGTGTCTGCTCCAGTGTGACTAAAGGGAGAAACACAGCCTGATTTTTTTTTTTTTCAAACATGTTCTCTTGTTTGATCTGTTTCCATTTGCATCTTGTTGCTATGGTAGAATGGTGAAAGGATTTTAAGGTCAGCGTCACTGTGAGTTTGATGTGTAGAGAAGGTCTATTCAATATGTATTTTAAAATGCGAATAGCTGCTGATTCAGAGCTAACAGTTGAGTAGCATAAAATATTTCCTGGATAGACTCTGTACGGAAATAAGGAGTGAGGAGGGGGTACCATCTGGTCCTTTATTTTTGTTGGTATCCTCAACAGATTTGGTAAAGTTGGCCACTGCCAATAATTTATTTTTGTTTAAGGAACATTTTTTTTTTAATCAGCTGGCAAATGCTAGGCTTGCTGTTTAGGGCAATGTACCCTTTAAGCATCTTCAGGTCTTTAAGTCTACCTAACAAAAAATGACATGTCCCTTGAGCCTGTTTACTGTGGAGTTTCAACATAGCAAGCTGAGAGCAATAAAACCTTAGTAAAAGGTGATAATGATATTATTGTTCTACTATACGTAGCAATTTATATGCATTCAAATTGAAGAGTGCATTTCCACTGTTGGATTAAAAAATGTATTAAAGGATTTGTTGTCTCGGTAATTTTTGGTGTCTTACTGGTGGTTCTTGTGTTCATGCTGTTACAGGAACTCTGCATGCTTCAGTTGCTTAGCAAATACCTAACACTTTGCAGGACACTTTAGATTTAATGTATTTTTTCCATACTTGCTCTTGAATACTTCAGGTTTCTTGAAATGCTTTCTCTTGTATACTGTAGCTTTGAAGGACACTAATTTTCTCTTTCATTTGTGTTCAAAGAAATTTATCCTTAAAAACATGAATAAAACTTCATTCTCAAGGTGGATAAGAGTTAAAGGACTGTAGCATGCTCTAGCATGACAGTTCCACTACCACAGCTGAACACATGGAAGGTTATAGCTAATAGGAGTGGACAGAAAATGTTTCTCTTGGGAGACATCTCAAACTGAGGAGTTTGATCAGTCTTTTCTGTTTACCTGGTCTAATCTCATTTGGGGTCTTGAACAAAGGTCTTCCGCATCTTGGGTCAATGGTCCAACCACTTGGTTATTGTCTTTGTTTAAAGCTGTGTATTTTTTCACTATTTTCATTGACTATTTTTTTTCCTCCATCTCTAACCATGATAGTTCGTTTTAGCGCTATTAAGCAAAAGACAAGTTAAGGGAGCATCTTACACTGAAAAGCCATATAGCTGTGGAGTATTAAAGTCAGTCAAGAGACTATATTAAAGTATGTGACTTGTTAGCAACATTAAAAGGTTATGTCAGTCATCAGTAATAGTTTAAAACATAAGAGTATCCTCTATAAATATGTTGCAAATAATCACAAAATCACTAGGTTGGAAAGGACCTTCAAGATCATCAAGTCCAACCATTAATCCAGCGCCACCATGTCCCCTAAACCATGTCCTGAAGCGCCACATCCACACGTTTTTTGAACACTTCCAGAGATGGCGACTCCACCACCTCCCTGGGCAGCCTGTTCCAATGCCTGACCACTCTCTCAGTGAAGAAATTTTTCCTAATATCCAATCTAAACCTCCCCTGGCGCAACTTGAGGCCATTTCCTCTCGTCCTATCGCTAGTTACTTGGGAGAAGAGACCAACACCCTCGTCGCCACAACCCTCTTTCAGGTAGTTGTAGAGAGCGATAAGGTCTCCCCTCAGCCTCCTCTTCTCCAGACTAAACAACCCCAGTTCCCTCAGCCGCTCCTCATAAGACTTGTGCTCCAGCCCCCTCACCAGCTTCGTTGCCCTTCTCTGGACACGCTCCAGCACCTCAACATCCTTCTTGTAGTGAGGGGCCCAAAACTGAACACAGTATTCAAGGTGCGCCCTCACCAGTGCCGAGTACAGGGGCACAATCACTTCCCTACTCCTGCTGGCCACACTATTCCTGATACAGGCCAGGACGCTGTTGGCCTTCTTGGCCACCTGGGCACACTGCCGGCTCATATTCAGCCGGGTGTCAACCAGCACCCCCAGGTCCCTTTCCGCCGGGCTGCTCTCCAGCCACTCCTCCCCAAGCCTGTAGCATTGCATGGGGTTGTTGTGGCCGAAGTGCAGGACCCTGCACTTGGCCTTATTAAACCTCATACAGTTGGCCTCTGCCCATCGATCCAGCCTGTCCAGATCCCTCTGCAGAGCCCTCCTACCCTCCAGCAGATCAACACTCCCACCCAACTTGGTGTCATCTGCAAACTTACTGAGGGAGCACTCAATTCCCTCATCCAGATCATCTATAAAGATATTGAACAAGACTGGCCCCAGAACCGAGCCCTGGGGAGCACCACTCGTGACTGGCCACCAGCCGGATTTAACGCCATTCACCACAACTCTCTGGGCTCGGCCATCCAGCCAGTTCCTCACCCAGCGAAGAGTAAACCTGTCTAAGCCACGAGCCGCCAGTTTCTCCAGGAGAATGCTGTGGGAGACGCTGTCAAAGGCTTTACTAAAGTCCAGGTAGACAACATCCACTGAATAAAGTGATAGGAAAGGAGGTTGACTTAAGTGAGATGTCTGTTTATATAACTTACTCAAAATATTGAAAATGAAGAAGTTACTTATCTAATTTTGTTTTTCAAAGCCAGTAATTCTTAGCATTCATGTTGGACACTTCTTCCCTTTAGCATGGGCTAACTAGGAGATGAGTCCTGAGACCTTTTGTGTCTCTCTGAGTAGCTCATTAGCCCAAGATCTTGGAGTTGCTAATCTCTCACTTGATAGTATTAATTAAATATATTTGCCAGCTGCAGCAGTGCCTCTGTCTTAGTTTGTGCTTAATTCTGTCCTAGGACAGAAGCTCTGTATCCCCATTCCACCTGTATGAAGATATGTGCGGGCTATGAGTGTAGGTAGTGAATCTTTTGTATTTATTTTTTTTAATATTGCTTTCCTGTTCTTCCCTCCCTGTGCTCCACTGGCGCTTTGTGTATTGACATCTTAGAATTATGTCACAAGATCCTCAAGCCAAAGATGTAGCTTCAAAGTATAATAAACACTTCTGGTGTGACATAAATAATACATGATGTAGTATCATGAGAAAAGCAACTGGTACTAAAACACCTGAGTTAGTCATTACATTCTATGAAAAGTGTTACAATTAAAAATTCTGTTTTGCAAAAGCATGTATATGGCTTTGTTTCTCCCTCACCCCACCATTTATTTCTGTGTGAAGAGGAGAAAAAAAATTATGCCTGTACCAGACACTTTGATCTGTAGGAAATAGCTGACTACTCATTTTTTTTACCTTCTAAGCAAACCATGTATTGCTTCAGTTTTCACGCTACATAAGTTGTCCAGGTAAGGTTCATTTCACTCCCTAGTCTCAAATGCATTCCTTTTGAAGTCTGGTCTTTAATTTTAAGTACATATGAAATCATTATTTTTAGGCTCTGGCTCTGTAATGTGATGCCTTTTGAGTGGTTTTTTTTTTTTTAAGACTTCTTATCTACACACATTACTTTGCAGACTAGGGACACTGATACCATCTAAACATCTCCTGTATTTTCTTTTTCTGGTTACAATTATATCACCTGTGTGAATAACTGGTATATTTGGGAAAGGTGGATTTGTTTTATAAGCAAACTGTTTACTAAAGACCAGAAAAACATTTGCATGTTGGGTTAAGAGGGAGTAAGTATCTGAATATATGTTTTCTAGACATGATGGAAAAAGAGAAGGATTCTACTTTTAACAGTGTTTGAAGAGTTAGTAGGTCAGACAGAAGGCCACCTGTTCAATCTATATCGCTTAGAGTGCGGCTTATGCTTCTGTCTAATCTAATCAGTCAGCCCATCACTTAGAAAAAATAAAATTGCCATTTTGATCTTCACTTTGAGTTCAGTAAAAAGGGATTGGTGTTCAGTGAGCTCTAAAAATGAGATCTGAAGTCGGGCTGAACTGGTATTGACAGGTAAACTATTTGGCAATTAAACATCAATATAATTAAATGTCTTTTTTTTTCTTTTGTACTCTCAGAAGCATCAGACTTTAGGGGTTTGTGTTTTTATTTTTGTGTTTTTTGTTTTGTGGGTGTCTCTTTTTGTTGTTCGTTTGTTCTTTCTTTCTTTTTATTCCCCTCCACAGTCCTCAAAGTGATCTACAATGGCTGGTCATCCAGTCAACCCACTGTCCTGGCTCTGCATTTTAAAGCATAGCTGTATAGATGTATTTGATTATCGTTGTTAGCAAAGCTTTTGAGGAACAGATGGACTTTTCATTGTTCTCCAAACGTCAACAAGTAAAGCCTTGGTAGGCCCCAAAGAGGAAGAAACATTGTACAGCTGAGAGCTTCAGATGAAAGTGCTTTGTTCTGTGCTTGCAGCCCTGAAAGCAGGGCTGGCCCATGCCAGGCCAATGCTTCTGTTGATTTTTAACTCTCCTGACTGCTGAATGGCTAAGATCTTTCTTTGGGAAGAGAGGACTTGCATAAAACGGTGTTGGCCTACATCTTGGATGATACTTGACTGAATGTAAAGGGCCAGTGTGCGCTCTGCTAGTACTGTAAGGCAAGAATTCAAGGGAGTATGAATAATGTGTAAAAATTAAGCATGAAACAGCAATGTTGTATTGTGGCAAATAGAGAAAATTATTGTATATATAAATTGGAGTTTTTATGTAAGGTGCAAAATCATCCATACCGTTTGTTCAGTACTGCTAATGTCTTGGCTGATGTCTAGTGTTAGGTTTTGGGTGATGAAGTTCAAGAAAAATGCGGGCTAACTGGGGGAAGTTGAGAAGAGAAGGGAAATAACTGTCTGGAAAACATGACTGGTTCCATAATGTGAGATATGAGGAGTGAAGATTGCTAAGAGAAGTGTCTTGAAATACCTAGAGTCAAATACAAAGTAGAAGGGAATAAATTGTTCTTCATGTTCAAGGTGAAGTAGATAAAAGGTAATAGGCTTAAATTACAGGAAGAAAAGTGAAAGATAGGAATAAAATATTTTTCTGTTGTAAGGATGGATGTCCTGGAACAATTTGACTCTGGAGATGTGGAATTGCCCATATAGGAGACTTTTAAAAACAGTTCAAACTGATAACTGCTGTGAACATTTTGGACATAGTTGATATTATCTTGGTCCGGAAAGGTAGAGTGAATAACCTCTTTGACCCTTCCAGCTCTTTTTTCCATCCCAATTGTCTGTAATTTTGTGAAGCTACATGTTGAGTGCCAGGACCTGAATTCAACACAGTTGAATGATCCCATTCAGATGTCAGAATATGTTTACCAGGGGTATGACAAAGTCCACATGAACAATGAAGCCTTGCAGATTTGGAAGGGCAAGCTTAGACTAATTCAAGTTTGAAGAGACCTCAGGAGGTCATCTGATCCAACATCCCACTCAAAGTAGGGTCAAAACTAAATTCAGGCGAGGTTGCTCAAGGCTGTATCAAGTTAAGTCTTGGAAAAACCTCTGAGGATAGAGATTCCTCCGTCTCTTTGGGCACCCAATACCTGACTGCTCTAATAGGCAAAATTTTTTCCTTATGGCAAGTTGGGAAGTCCTTTGCTTTGGTTTATGACCACTGCCTCTTGTCCTTCCAGTGTGAACCTCATTAAGGAGTTTGGGTCTGTTGTCTTGGTAATCTTCTCTATTGTAAGAGAGCAGGCAAGCCTAAAAGTGAGGAAGATATTGAAGAGCTCTGTGCCTATGGTCTGTTGAAAAGGGTGAGATATGGGGGACAGCTTCAGCAAAGAGGGTGCAGCCTCTTCTTCAGATGGGTTCTGAATATGGTAGAGCTGATTCTTGGGGGACTGACAGTCATCCAGTGGTGCTGGTGATATGGCTGCTATTAGGGGGTAATGTGTTGTAAGCATACACAGCATGAAGTACTGGAGGCTTTTGTTTGTTTGCATGGTTGCTGTATTCTTTCTGCTCTAAAGTCTGTTCCTTCCCCTCATCCAACCCTTCCTTACCTGTCTTGAAAACTATTTCATGGTAGGTGTGATATTGCTGCTGTGAAGGCATTTGGGGTGTGATTCAGTTGTAGGTAATAATCTACTTTCCTCTTCTCCCAGCAGAAATACGTGGCGGTCACCTTCTACCTGCATTTCCTCTGCTACAGTTTAAGCTCACTTATTCTTTTGGCCAAGCTGACTAATGAGAATAATTAACTCCAGCACTGTTTAATGTTTCTTTACTTTTCAGATGTTCATGCCCTCCTCAGCCGTCTCATAGAATAATGGTGTCTGTTTCCCTGCCCCCCTGTGACCGTTCATTTGTTGGTCTTTCAGTTCTTCTGGCTTGTTGATACAGCATCTTCTGTAAGTCAGAAAGAAATGCAGACAATAGTCAGTGGTTTATCACATGAAGCACATGATAATCTTGTGAATACAGCCCAAAGCATCAGTTACTTAACTTGGAACAGTTTCTTATGACTTCTTGGAAATTAATTATAATTTGTGCATTATCAGTTTTTGTCTTGTCTCTTGAAAACTGGATTTTAAATTATTTATTTCTTTGGGTTTGTGTGTACATGTAATGTGTGTGGAACACTGGGCAAAGTTAACGAGCTTGGTTTGTATTGTTGGATGTCTGCCTAGTATCTGTGTAAGAGTTGTCTGGTTGAAGCTCAATCTGTTTAAAACAGAGGAATGTATTGGTAGACTGAGGAAAATGCTTAGAAGCTTATGATATCTGCGTCTCTTGAAGACACATGCTTTTGATTTCTCAGATTGCACCTAGGAAATGCTACTAACTTACAACTTTTATCAGGTATGTCAAGGAAATTCGACTAATTGTAGTCTAGCCAGACAACTGACTGCTTTTTTGTATGTGTATTCTGTAATTTATGCATGCATTTTTAATTTCAAGATTAAACTTCTTTTGGGCAAGGCTATGTGTCCAACCAGGGAATATCTAGTGGGGCAGAATGCTTGTAACGGACTGCACTGTTTTAGTGAAAATTGCTCTCCTGTTTTGTCACTCCCTTGGTATAGAGGAGGATGGTCACTCCAGCACAGCAATGTGTGTGAGAGGTCCTCTCCTTTGCTCAGAAGTTGAGCTCACAATGAATTGACATTGTGTTATTTCTCCATTCTGATAATAAAAAATAAACTGTAAGATCCTGACTGTTAACCCACTTTCTGTTCAAAATAGCAACAGCTACAAGTTGAATTTAGTGTATTAATGCATTAAATGTTTTAGTGATCTAATTGTATTTCAAATACCAAATTTGTAACCTTGTTTTTCTTGAGTCACTCTTGCTGTTTTCTGTAGGGTGTAGGGTTTTTAGTTTGGTTCTTCCCTGTCAGCTCATAATGCATTGGCCATTTGGTTGTCTCGCATTTCTACAAGATCTGCCTCCAGCTTCTGAATGTCAGATCCTTCAAAATGGCTCTAGGGGTGGCATTTAAATATTCAAAACCAATCAGTTTAAGGCATGATTTAAAGTTATATTGTAGCCCAGGGTTTCAGGTATTAATGCATTCAACACATTGTACGGCCTTTTCCCTCTGAGTCACTTTACTTTTAAAATGCAGTATAAAAGTTAGATTATTGAGGCTTATTTTCCTTATCTGTTTGTCCTTTGAAGCTGAAAGCTCCATCTCTGGAGATCTTAAAAGTAGGTGAGGGGAACAGCACAAGGAAAACTGCTAGGTTAAAACAAAGACATGGATATATTAATATGTGAGCAATACTGTTAGTTGATGTAAAGTGATACTGGATGGATAACTTATAAGGTACTGCTGGGAGAAATAGCTGAGGGATTTTTGTGTTTAAGGGGTCTGTCTGTCTGCTGCAGCTGTCACCAGTACTGGGAGTTCTCTGTATATATATATACTACTACCTGTTGAGGTGGGTGATGCCATATACCCTATATACACCAGTGTCTCCACTTCTGTGTGCCAGCATGTGCAAACGTCCAGCTAGGGGACACTGGCCATCTTGCTTCTGAGGTTGGAAATAATTAAATAATCGGTGTGTTTTGTTTTAGGTTTTATTCTTCAGCACAGGGCTAAGCTACAAAGTCTTGGACATCTGATCTGTTTATAGCATCAGCTCTGCTGTTGGAGTATCAATGACCCCATCTTCTGAGTATTTGGTCAGTATTTAATGTGCTGGGGAGACTCCTATTGCTTATTATATAGGTACAATTGGAGCACAGAGTAGGGGATATCTTCAGTTACTTTGGAAAGAGCTGGAAAGTTTTGTTCCCAAAGGAAATGGCCTTGCAGAGCTCTCCCTTTCTTCCCCCACAAGCTAGGTAGGAATGACAAGAAGGTGTAGAGACAGTTTTATTGTGAAGTCTGAAAGGTTCAAGGACACTCAGAGATTTTTTCCTTTCTTCTAATCCACAAATCTTTCTGGATGTCCTTATTATGTGCCATTATATACTGGAATTTAGCTCAGTGTGCTTGTGACTGATGCAAAAATCACAGGAGAGCTACAAATTGCACAAGGACCCCTCTTGGGTGTAGGGTTTTGTTTTTTAAAAAGGAAAAACAAATTTTTTTTTTGGTCAGATTTTTCTCACTTGTTTGGATCCTGGTCTAGTTTGTTTAGTTTACATTAGCTAAGGTAGGTGACAAAGGACTTCAAATATCAGATATTACTGTTTTTAAAAAAACCCCGTGGTTCCTGTGAGAATTGCTAGAGATACTGAAGCTAGCAGTCCCTGCTGTGACAGCAGGTTTTAGGTGGTATGTCACTGCTGTACTGTTTTCCAGCTGCACAGTCTTTGTGTTTCTCCATTTTTGCTGCCTTTGCAAGATCCCTCTGCCAACACTGCTGCTGTAGATTAGAGGTCAACAACCCAAATGTGCTGCTTTGCAATGGCTGCCGGTGTACACAGGCTGAAGTCTTGTTACTCTGAACTGAAAACTGTGATACCTCTAGATTAAGATGATGATGAGTAGTATAGAAAAGACACAAGAGTTTGTGTACATTTTTGATCCATTCTGATGCTTATAAGACATATCTCATGCTAATCTGACATATTGTGTAACACCAGTCAACTGGATTTGATTGAGAATCCAATTACGTGTTTAGTTAAAAACATTATTGTATGTGAAGTGCAGCCGGTCCTGACCTCAAATTTCAAGAGGCAGGGAAACCCTCTCCTTTCATTAGTTCCACGTAATCCCTCCCTGTCCTGAATCTGTCACTCACAGTTTCAGTTTGTCTTGTTCCCATTCTTCATCCACTGGTTCTTAATTCAGTGGTCTAGAAATGGTTAACTCTCCTAAGTATGGTTGGGAAATAATCTATTTGTAGTTTCCTATGGGCCCTGCTAATTATTCATGTGATGAGGCTTACATAAGGGCTGCATTGCAGTTGCACTTCATTTGATGACAGAGTTCTGTATTTCTGTGTTAACAAAAGTCAAGTGATAAGGCATGGGCAAGCAAAGTCTATTGTTGAAACCAGGAAGAACACAAAGTCTTCTGGGAGGATCTTAAGGTGGTACCATCTGCTTAACTGTCATGTTTCTTTTGAAAAAAAGAAAGAGCCTTCATTGCTATCATTGATCCTTGCTTTAGCCTTTCTTCAGATTCAGTGGTGAAATCAGTTGAACAGTACAATTAAAATTTTGTGTAGCGTGAGTTAGCAAAATATTAAAATTTAAAACACTGCAGATATTTTTCTTTTTAGCTTTGACACTGAAATTGTAACAGCAGATTCTTGTGGAAGAATTGTAACTACCTGTTTTAGAGAAAATTGGAAATTCTAGAAAAAATAAATAGCACTGGATCTACTACTACCCTTCTAATACCTTGCTTAATACTTCTGGGCTATTTGTGTAGAACACCAGTTAGCTTAAGAAGTTTAGTCTAAATATTCGATTTCTATTTCTAAATATCTGTTAGCTTAGCATATGCTGGAATAAGCAGCCTTCTATCTCCTCTTCCCCCGAAATGTTGTTTCACAGAGTCACAGAATCATTATGGTTGGAAAAGACCTTTAAGATCATCAAGTCCAACCGTTAACCCAACACCACCAGACCCCCTAAACCATGTCCTGAAGTGCCACGTCCACACGTTTTTTGAACACTTCCAGTGATGGTGACTCCACCACCTCCCTGGACAGCCTGTTCCAATGCTTGACCACTCTCTCAGTAAAGAAATTTTTCCTGATATCCAATCTAAACCTCCTCTGGTGCAACTTGAGGCCATTTCCTCTCATCCTATCCCTAGTTACTTGGGAGAAGAGGCCAACACCCACCTCACCACATCCCCCTTTGAGGTAGTTGTAGAGAGCGATAAGGTCTCCCCTCTGCCTCCTGTTCTCCAGACTGAACAACCCCAGTTCCCTCAGCCACTCCTCATAAGACTTGTGCTCCATACCCCTCACCAGCTTCGTTGCCCGTCTTTGGACACGCTCCAGCACCTCAACGTCCTTCTTGTAATGAGGGGCCCAAAACTGAACACAGGATTCAAGGTGCGGCCTCACCAGTGCCGAGTACAGGGGCACAATCACTTCCCTACTCCTGCTGGCCACACTATTCCTGATACAGGCCAGGACGCTGTTGGCTTTCTTGGCCACCTGGGCACACTGCTGGCTCATGTTCAGCTGGCTGTCAACCTGCACCCCCAGGTCCTTTTCTGCTGGGCAGTTCTCCAGCCACTCCTCCCCAAGCCTGTAGCGTTGCATGGGGTTGTTGTAACCCAAGTGCAGGACCCTGCACTTGGCCTTATTAAACCTCTGCCCATCGATCCAGCCTGTCCAGATCCCTCTGCAGAGCCCTCCTACCCTCCAGCAGATCAACACTCCCACCCAGCTTGGTGTCATCTGCAAACTTACTGAGGGAGCACTTGTTCCCCTCATCCAGGTCATCAATAAAGATACTGAACAATTTGTTTGTAGTGCTAAAGCAAAAAAGTTTGTAGTGCTGAAGGAAATTATTTTAAGTAGTGGGAACAAGGTTGGCCAAAACACTAGAGCTTTGCTATTGCTGTATGATTTTCTTGGCCACCCCCCCCCCTTTTTTTTTTTTGAGCTTTACTGTGAAAGCGGTGGTGGTGTGTGTTTGAAGCTGAGGGCAACCATGCAGTGCAAGTCATGTGCGTGTATAGGCAGCTGCCCGATTCAGAGCAGTTGGTGATGCAGAGTTTGTAGCTTGCATTAACATCCCTTCTTCTGACTTCATGGTGCTGGTGAGGAAACAGTCTGAAAGAGCTTTAAAGTTACGGACTAATATGTAGCTATATCTGTCTGTAGCTTTTAATAAATGGATGACCCTTTATGAAAGCTTTATATAAGCGTTAGCGTAAGACCCTCCCTGGCCTTTAGGCACTACCAGTGTGCCATTACTGCATTATTTTGTGTGAGCTCATAGTTTTCCATTTCTTGTCAGAGTTTCTTGTTAGCTTGGGTATTGATCCTGGAAAACTTTGTGTGCATCTCCCTTTGTGCATTGTCCTGTTAGGTCTCATTTAAGCCAAAGGAACATCCTGTCTGATGTTAAGTGCTGAGAGGAATGAGATATTTGGTCACGCGTTTTGTGGCAGGGACCATAGCCATCTCAGCTAGCTTTACTGTAGTCCTGATATGTAAACAGTTAGTGAGCTTAGATTTCTAAGGCAATTTGAAACAGTTTATTTTATATAAGGATACTTGTTTTGAAAGCATCTGTGCTACCTCCAGCGCATGAGGGACTATGAACTCGTAGCAGACAAACCACAAATTATTTGCATTGATGATTTCTGAGAGCAGCTGGGAAATGCCCGATTTAGAAGTATTATGTGCCAAGAAGTGCTGATTGAATTCCGTCAAGACAAAGAAATGGATTTAGACCCTGAAGAAACTTGTCAGGATAGACTTTTCTTTCTGTCCCCGAGGAGCCGCAGCCGAGCGCTCGGCAGAGAGAGATGATCCCAGGATCAGGTGTTGCCGCTTTGTGTGCGCTGGAGCCAAGGGAGGCTGGCAGAGCAGTGCCCAGCCTGGCAGCTGTGCCCAGAAGAGGAAGATTGTTCCAGAAACGGAGGCAGAGCCTCCCATGTCTGTAACGTAAAATTGAGAGAACTGCTTTTAATTTGTGTCATCTACCTTGCTGCATGATTTATCTTTTTAAAGTGACTTTGCATTAATAGTTTTGGAGTTCTGGTTGGATTTGTAACCTAATCAGGGAACCTGAGCCCTAATGAAAAATTAAGCCTACAGCTAGAACATGAAGCAGAAAGTACTTAGCCTGGCTGTTATGCCAGCATGGATATTAGTTATTTAAAGCAGATGCAAGTAGCAAGGGGGTGGCTAGCTCTTTCTAGATTTTATTCACAGTGTGTATGTCATGAGCTAACTGTGTAGTTCACTTGTGAACCTGTCAGTTTACACTGTGGTGCATTACCAGGGTGCACTTATATTATGGATGTGCTCTGTCCTGGAGCTAAAACTTTGCTGAAATGGTATTA
Organism: Phaethon aethereus; assembly: GCF_964289735.1. NCBI lineage: Eukaryota > Metazoa > Chordata > Aves > Phaethontiformes > Phaethontidae > Phaethon > Phaethon aethereus. Next base: position 17,063,063 of record NC_138575.1, read on the forward strand.
CCAGTATTATTTTTAATAGTGGTAATTCCAAACTGTAGGCTTGCTAGTGCAGTGAGGTCTGCATGTTAGTAGCAATTAAACCAGGAGAATGATTGTATTTTCCACAATGATTTCCACACGGAATTTGCTCAGCCTAGCCAACAAGAACTTTCTACCTGCCTGGAGTGGAAGCTCAACTGTTAGAAAATCAGGCAGCCCTTTCTATTTTATATGTTATCAGAAGTCAAGAATATGAATTCACCTGTACTTACCTGATGAGGTAGCAGAGCACACTCCTTTACTTTGTTAGGTGAAAGTCTCCAGTGATATGTTGGATATTATAGTCAATAAGTTATTTGGATAGTTTTAATTGTTAATGGAGAGCTAGTAGAAGTAATATTGAAGCATCACATCTTTAGTCAGGTGATAAGCATCTGTCGATCAGTTTTTAAAATGTTTTCTTCCACCTAAGCCATTCTCTAATATGTTTCTCTATCTTTACATAGAGGATGTTCTTCTCTACTGGCAGTGGGGTAATTTAATACTCTAAGCGAGTGGAAGAAGCCATAGTGGCTGCAGTTTTTTGTCCAGTGTAGATATCGTTGCCCAAATCAAACAAATAAGTCGTTGAAATATTCCAATTATTCATATATTTAGTAAAATTGAAAATGTTTAGAAAATTTTCTGGTTTACCAGCCAGAAAGTTATTTTCCATGCAACATCCACACTTAGATGCAGGTCTTCATTTTAATAAAATTCCCAGTTTTCTGACAGAGCTGTTTTAATAAAAAGCTTTTGATCGTGCTGGTTTCTTGCCTTCAGGGTATCTAAGTGTGTGCTACAGGTGCTTTCTTCTATGAGAACTGAAGGGGTATAAATGAAGGGAATGGGATTTATCTATGAGAAGGTGCTGTGCTTATGTAGTTCCATGCATATATTGTCTTGTAAGTCCTTCTGTATTACTTCTCTCAGATGGAATAAAAAGCTGAGGACGTGAAATGGTGGCAGCGTGGCCCTTGGTGCAGATGTTTCTGCAGCAGAGAGCTCTCTACCCACTAGCCTGGGGACGTGACTTTGTCTGTGGAAACTGGCTTTCCTGTGACGTTCCATCTTCTAGTGTATTCCTTGCACAGGTGATGTTGAGCGAGGCCCTGATAGTCTTTATTGCAGTACCAACTGCAAACTTGTTTCACTAGTCACTTGTGACCAGTACCTTTTTTTGACTTCTCTTGTTACTTAAGCTCCAATTATTTCAGCTTTCCACTGGTATTTCCTTATAAATGCTAAAAACTAACAAAAATATTTATCTTTTTTTTTTTTCCCCCCCATGTCCTCTCTCCACCACAACTGAAAATCAGCCTGCAGTTAGCAGAATGAAAGATTATGGCCTGTCCAAGTTTTGCACCTGGTTGAAACTTCATGGGGAGTGTTGTTAGAATCAGTTCCAAGAGACTCGCAAACATCTCAAATGCTGGGGGGAATTGGAGAATGGAGGAAGGGGGAGCAGGGAAAGTTTGGGGACTGTCAGTTTATATTTGCCTGAAATGCTTGCTTGCAGCAGAAGAGCATCCAGCATCCTACTGGAGCATGACTCAGCATGGAAAAATGCTACCTACTGAATTTCTAGCATAGTTTCCTGAATTGCCTTGACTTTTAACTAACTTCTTGGAGGCTTTCTTTTAAAGCATCGTCTGAAGCCAACAAAGAGCAGTGAGGTGGTCAAGCCTCCACGGAGCAGCTGAATACAGTGTCACTGCACAGGAATAGAAGGATGGAAAAATTACACTCTAATTTTTGATGCTGTTGCTGCTAGTGTGGATGTTTTTGCAGCCCTGCAAATAGGATGAATAGACATGAAGGAAAGAATTAAGATTGAGAATTAAGAATTCAGACCTATAAAAATGCGTAGCTGAACCAGCAGAGCTGAAGACGGTGGATAACATTGTTCCTTTCTGTTTTGTAAGTTTTAAAACAGTACTAAAGCCAGTGGGTTATTTTCCCTTCCTGCACAGTTAGGATTTACCAGCTCAAAGCTTTCAGTCACTGCTTGAACAGTCTACCTTCTGTTTTGAAACAGAGCAACTTCTGTTCATTAGAAACAGTCAACAATAAATATGAAGAAATTTTCTGCCGTTTGCTTTGGAACTTGGTGGATTGAGTGTTATGGATACAACGCTTTTTTTTTTTTTTCCTCCTTTTTTCTCCAAGGAGTGGCAGGAAAGTCATATGGTGGTTTTCGTTCCAAGAATGTCTGAAAATGAACAGAGTGAAGGCACTATTTAGAGCAGATTATTGAAAGACTGTTTTTAGCTGTCTCTCCCGTTATGAAGTGTCTGGTTGTTATTTTAGTAGTGTTAGTTAAGCAGTCATGTTAGTAATGATTAATGACAACTTTAAATTTTTTTTTTAACTGACCTCATCCTCCTTTTCTTTTGTTGTATTATTTAACTGTAATTACTTGGCAAGTGGCTTGTAGCTTTAGCTATAGTAAGTATGTTGGTAACTTTGTGTTTGTTTTGAGTTAAATGGAAATGGATGAAATGTAAGTCTTGGACCTGTAGCTCGTAAGTGTAAAGCAACCAACTGCCCCAGACTTGAGAATATGTAACTGGGAAGATAAATTCTTTGTATGGAGGTGAAAGAAATTAAAACAATTTTCAGAGCTACAGTAGTCTTGGCATGAAGATGTAGTGATTTCTGGACTACAGCTCTAAGGGCTGGGAGAGTAGGTGTATGTGTGTGGGTAGGTGCGTGTGTGGGTGTTTGTGCAAAGGAAAGGGAAATCTGGGTAAAAGAGGCAATAACTAAGAGTTCTCCTTTGCTGCAGACATGGGAAACCCTTTTAATTTTGTTTAAAAATGAGTACCTCTTTTTAAAAATTAGGCTATTTCAAAGTAGTAATGGACTTCTAGAAACGACACACATTTAACTGTTAAGAGGAAGAAATTGGATGAAGCCTAGTGTTGGCCTGACTGAAAGGTGGTGGTTTTTTTTTTGGTCATCTGGATAATCTTGCATTACATCAGTTTGTTGTCTCTCATACTAAAAAAAAAAATTTTCCTGTAGTGAATAAATATTGGTTTGTTTGCTTGTTTTTGAATATATTTGTGGCACGTATTCTTGATTTCCCTAAAGGTGTCAGTAACTTGGAATGTGAGGAAGTTTCTGAATGTCTGTACTTTTAAAATATTTCACTTAATTTCATGAAATAATTTTCTTTTAAAGTTACTCCTTTTGACTTTACAGGTAAAATGGATTTTCTTTTTTTGGGGTGGTGGTGGTTCAGCAACAGTGTCATTGCTCTGCAAGTAGGAATGTTCAGCTTTTGAACCAGAAAGCCAGTCAGTTCTATGCCTTTAATTGAAAATACTGTGTGGGCGTTATTAGTTCATTCATTGGTTAACGATGCTGTGGGCAATATTTTTTTAAACAAACTATCTCATGAAACTGTGTTTTTGGTAAAGTTTGGTAATTATACAGTAGTTACAAGTGTGCTATATAAAGAGTTGACACTACCCACGTTTGTGTTGAGTAGTGTACTTTTTATGGGCTTGGTGTGTTTGGATGTGTTGGGCTGCTTGGGCCCTGGCTTACAAGAAGTACCTGAATTACCCCAGAATTCCTGAACTCTAAATGTGGCTGAGTTTAGGTTTGCAGATACTCAAACTGTGGTGTTTTTTGTGGCCTTTTTTTTTTTTTTTTTTTTGTAGGTCATTCCCCTTTTTCCCCTTACACCCAAATAAATGTAATTCTGTAGCTTGGTAAAGCAGCAGTGACTCTAGTATTTTGGGGTGTTGGATAGCCTATATTCACCCCATTACGTCTAACAGTACCGTTTTATCTTAGCTGAATTCTTGTACTCTAAAATTTCTGGAAACAAAATGCGTCTAAAATACTGGCAGCACTTGTTATCATGACTCATTGCTAGGCTGCTGGGCTGTGCGCCCTTCAACAAGCTTTCCTTAAAGTCTCTTTTGAATAAATTTTTTCATCTTGAGTTACATATAATAACATTTGTTTAACAAATTTAATCTCTGTTAAGCATTCTGTCATATAGCAGAAAGATGCTACAGAGAGTGTATTCCTTTTCCTGATACTGCCCTAATTACATGATTACTACCAGGCTCTGGTAAGTTTTACTAGCAGTGTGACTCAGCTGCTCCTTACACCTACGCTCTCCAGAGCAGGAATGATGAGAACTGTTAATTTGTGTGTTAAATCTAAATCTTGGAGGGGAAAAAACCCCTCCACCATAATTTGCAAAGAAATACAGGGTGCCATGCTCTTTCTTCTGTATATAGAATTGCTTTCTTCATGAATCCTTATCCACAGAAAGATTCATTTAATTGCCTAATTGGCCTCTTTGTGTCCATGAGTGTGGTAGTTGCAGACACTGGTCTGGGGACGCACCAAAAGACCTTGATCTCCTCTTTCGTTTTGAATTTGTGACGTCTACATTCTTTAAGCAGTGTGACTGTCAGGTGCTATTACTATAAATTTTTCTTAATAGTAATAGTTACTAGTCTTCAGTATTGTCAGTGCTAGTGATGATGTGAAACACTACCAATGAAATGGTGTTTTGTACTTCGGTGCATGGGCTTAACAGTCATAAAAGCTAAAATATATTTTTGAGTAGAAACCTTAAACTTTCACGAATGCACTTGCTTCTTGTGAGACACTGATTTAATGTGCAGTTTAAGGCAGTACTCCTGCCCTTGGTTTGATTTTTGGATATCGGGCTTGGTACATAAAATACATCTAGTGCGCAGCCATCAAATTGCAGGCTTCTAGCTGGTTGAACCCGCTGGGAAACTACAGTTTTGGTGATGTGGAGCAGTCATCCAAGCCCAGAGCCATAGATGGCTTTGCTTCCTTTGTGGCAAATTTTTGGGTTACATATGTCCCTTTTTCCTGTGTTTCCTTTGTTGGCTTTGAAGCCATTTCTTTGATTTCTGACAAGCCTTTTGGAAATGTTAGTTTCCCAGACCACCTGGGGAAGGGACCTACCCTTCATGCCTGAACCAGGTATTTGGAATGTCTCTGCTGTTCTACTGACTGTGGGGTGATGTCCAGAAGTGCACTGTAAGCAGACTAACAAGCTGAAAGTGTACATAGCATTTTATAAAAGAACAGAAGCTACCTCTGAGAGTAAAAAGTGAAATGAACTAGCGCCTTCTGGAGTTCCCCTTTGCTCCTTTTTTAAAAGGTGAAAGAGATTCCCATGGATTATATTTGCAGGGTTAACCCATACGAGAGGAAGTAACCTGTGAGTAACTTGAATATTTCAGCATATGTCCACTCATTTAGTACAACATGGTGTCCAGACCTTGAGCTAATGTTGACCACGCTAGTAGTACAGCTGAGCACTGTGTTCCACTGTGATATAACAGTAGAGATACTTACAATTCTTACTCTCTTAAAATTACCTGTCCATGCTCCCTGATGAGGAGTCGTGGCCTCTCAAGGCTAATTAGCTATGTGAGATCAGGTGTCTATAGTCCCTTTCAGCACTGGAGTGTGTTTGATCCATGATTGCTGGGACCAAGGTCCCACTTTATTTTTTTTCTGCCACTTTATTGCACGACACAGGTGTGTCTGTATTCCTGCATGATATGAAATTAATTTTGAACTTGAGCTTTAGGAAGGCCCAGCTCCTTGTTTCATTTCTTGGTAATAAACTGCAAATACTTCAAGTATTAATTCATAAATGAAACTTCGCTGCGTTTGCTTAAATCTCAGTTTCTCTAAGATATTGTGTTATTATTTTTCTTCTAGCTTCCTGAGAATGGTGATACACATAACACTAAATGTTTGTAAAAAAAACCCAAGGCAAGTAGCACAGTAGAACAATTTAAAATAAAATCTGTTTGCCTTGGAAATGTTGTTTCCAATATCACTTCAGTTCTAATCAAATTGCACTTGTATTTGGAGGCGTGCCAGTTCTGTGCTTGGCAGGCACGTGGAAGCTTATGGTAGTGCTGCTTTTGCATGGCAGCTGACCTTGCCTTGAACTAGAAATAATCAAGGCCTCTACAAATCCTGCAACACAGTCCCCCGTTCTCTCTCTCAAAAGTCAAATTGTTCTCGAAAGCTGTGGATTTCTTTGCTCACCGGAGAGTAAATTAGTCGAGGAGAAATCACAAGAAGGAGGTCTGGATGAAAGCATTCATTCATGTTATAAGGAAAGATGTTGGAGGCCGTCTAGATCTACCGGAGGGTCTCTTGGCCCTTCTGTGTGGGGTGGGGATGGGGCAGCAGCAGGTCTGTCTGAGGGCAGGCTTGGCCCTTTCCCCTCCCTGTCTTTTCTTGGCAAAAGCACAGGACTGTGGCCGTCAGCGTGAGGATGCCATCTGCATTGCACAGCCTGCTAGGCTGTTACAGAATTGCACAGGAATTAATCTGAAATCATACTGCTAAACTGTTTTCTGGCTAGCTGATGCGGCTATTGTACGGTGTGTCAGGAACCAAGCGAAAGCAGCAGCCTGCGAAACCGCCTTAGCCTGGCACCGCAAACGTAATCCCCAGCGTCAACAGTTAGTGGGTAGATGAGCAGATCAGACCCGAGCTGCTGAACAGGGTAATTTGTTTTATGAAATTAAATTTGTCTTTAAAAACAATAAAAAAAAAAATAGCTGAAGAGGTGGGGTTGAGCGTAGAGGAGAACTGGACAAATCTAGTTACAGCAGTGGTATGTTTCCTCAATTTAATTCCCATTTTCCATTTGCTGCCTTCTCATCCTGTGCAAACTGCAAGTGACAGTCTGCAGCACTGAAACAAAATAGTCTGCTGGTATATTTTTGAATAGGATTTTTTTTTTTTTTTGCTTGAAGTAAAATAAGTTAGCTATTGAAAATGTAATATCTCAGTGCCCATTTGGCAATTTAGTGGCTGATTTTGCTGGACATTTTAAGCTAAGGGCTTAATGGTCATGTTTATTGGCTACACATGGGTTGAAGGGATGCTAATACCTTTTTATCAGTACCTTAATAGGACTTTGGGGTAAAATCTGAACCACATAGATCCTGCTTTAGCTTCCTCCACAGTCCTTAATACATTTTTATGTCCAAGAAATTTTATTCTCTGATGTTGCCAAACTTGCATCGGGGTACCTGCTTGACATGCCTGAAAGTTTCCTGGTGTCCAAAGGAAAGCATTGGTACAATGGCAAAACATCCGCCTCGCTTGTGCTTGCACAGGCAGCTGGTGTGAGTTCAGGCTGAGCAACACCGGGACTCTGCCTACTTTCTGTGGGCTCTGGGTGCACGCAACACGTGCTGCAGCGCTGAGCTCCGTCTAGGCCATGGCAGCCATGGCAGCTTCACAGAAACACCGATGGGAGCGGTGCCCAACTCGTAAGCGAGAGAGATGGAGTTACAGTCTCAGCAAGCCAGTGCTCGTGGCCCCGGCGGGGGACTGGCCTGTGCCCGGGCCTCTCGCCGGCCAGGTGGGTTCAGAGGGTGGGAGCTTGACCCATGGCGGGGGGGAGGACTTGGCAATATACTGGGTGGCCAGTTGCCACAGCTTGGCTGCTGAGCAGCGTCTCGTGTAATCGCTATCACTTGCATATCTGCAATTGCGTGTCCTTTTTACATATTAATACCGGTATGTATAATACAAGTGACTGGTACAGTTAACATGAAATTGTACCACTAACTGCTACCACTGAATACTAATGTGCATCCAAAAACTGAGTTAGTCTTTCTGCAGAAGTGTTACAAAGGTATCCTGACTCTGTCTTACACTTCGTTTGCTTTATTTATAAAGATGGCTTTTATTCCATTATTCATTCACTCATTAAAGTGCTTTGTGAAGGCTTGGGTTTTTTCTGCCATTGTAGGTACCTGAAACAAATGGATTCTACCCTGAAGGCCATCAGGGGCTACTGATAGTACAGTATGTTTATGGCTTGCTCTGAGACAACTGCCTAGCTGGCATTTAAAAAGAAAAGCAAAGACAAATGACCTTGACTTTACCTGTAGCTTACTATAACAGTGTAAGGGCTTATTTTGATGCTAACCTTGGGAAACCGTGCCATGTGGTATTATTTGTAGGCCTTGAGTTTGAATTTCAGTTGTATTTTGTGTCATGCTGAAGTGGAGTTTAAAAAAAAAAAGTCTTTGTTATATTTCTTCAAAAGGAGTTGGGCTGGAAGGTGAAGTATTGACTTGTAGTACTTTTACATTTTTTGTGAACGATGGGTATGTGTGTGTGTTTGGAGGAAAAAAGCAGGGTAAAAGCATACTGAAATGGTTCTCAGACTTTTCATACTTGTTTCACTGGTCACCAAAAACCTCTTTGGAACAGTTGAGAACAACATTAAAAAACTACATCTGGACTAGAGGTATTGAGTGTTAACTCACCAGATAGGAGCATTTTTTTACTTGCCAGTGTTATTTAGCACCACAGGCAGCATTGCCACAGGGAGCGAGGGTGCAGATGCAGTTGTACTTGAGACGTGCTGGCAGCTGAACAGAAACTGTTAATGGCTGGTGGTTGCTGGCATGAGCTGGAAGGTTTGTTTCTGCATCCTTATTGATGTGTTAACAAGAGGTAGACCTGGCATTTGTCATATGCCAGCCTTTTTCATATCCTTAAACCTCATCGAGAGGTAAATAATTAATATACCAATCAGCTAGTTCAGGTGAATGCGTTCAGATGCTATAGTTGTGGTCTCATTTGGAGGTTCTGATAATCATAGAAGCAAGCAAGCTTCCAATGTGTGCTAGCAAAAATACTGGAAGGTTTATGCAAACAGAGGTATTAGGTGACTTTGGGATCTGCTTAGCTTTCTTTACTCCCTCCTTGTTGAGAAGGAGTATGTTTAATGGGAGTGGTTTGACAAGTGTAAATGTAATGGAAAGGAGAGGAGAGGGAATCGTGATGCCGAAGTAAGGGCAGGAAGATGTTTTCTTTTTTTTCTGGTTTTGGAGAGCTTTCGTTTGTTTGTTTCCCAGCTTATATTGCCTGCTACACCTCATTAAATGTTTTATTAGGTGCTCTTGGATTTAATATTTCATATACCCACATGTGAAACTTAATTGTGTGAAATTTAATAGGCTTAGTGTACTAAGAGAGGAGTGTCTTGGGTTTACAGGTTAATTTGTTTCCTGCTCAGCACTGCACGTGGTTTGAGTGATGTTTGAATTCATGCTTTTCTGAGCAAGGTGAAAACAATCCTTTCCCCACAGCAAAGTTTTTAATGAAAAAGGACTTTATATGGGACTTCATTGTCATCTTTTCTTCTTTCCAACACACAGCTTCTGGCTAGTTATTGCCATCTGAAAGATTAACCTGTGATATCCCCCTTTTCTTTTCTCAAAAAAAGAATAATTTGATGCTCTGCCCTTTACAGGTAACTCTTAGAAGTTCTTCTTTGCTTATTGCTATTCTGTACAGATGCTGAGACTGTATACAGTAAATGTTGTGATAATTGCCTTCAGTTAGAATAATATTTGCAATACTTCACATGGAGATGCAAAATAAAAAATTCACTGGTCTCATTTTGTTTAGTATATGAAACGAGATTAAGGGATGGTTTGATCACAGATGTGGGGAGATTCCTGGGTTAAAATTAGGTGATGGGGAGGTTCTTAAATGAACAGGCACAGAGATAAAATTGTTTGGTAGCTGAAAGGGGATGTGTGTGCGTATGTATGTATATCTATCTATATCCTTATATATCTGTGTATATGTGTATAAATAACATATATTTAAATCACTGGGACAATTTTCCATCCCTAGAAATACACTAAGATAGGATGCTTTTCAAAAGGGTATTATGATATCTGGTTTAAACAAGAATCAGTTCTGGGAAATCTGTGTTGCATAACACAGAGTATTGACCTGTTGATTGCTGTAGCCCCTGAACTGTATTATCTGAGTCCGTTCTAGCTGACAATATTTTTAGCAGAGACAATGTGCACCTATTCTACTGAGAGATTAGTTCCAGTACAATACAGTGCATTACTGTGCCACCACTGTCTATTTTAGCCCTTCCTAATTAGACAGTTTGTCCCAGTGTGCTGAGGCAGAATATATTTAAGGGATTAAGTTTCATGTGTGTGGCTTGGAGGCTCTGCAAAATACATGTAAACAAGAGCTGGGTGTGTTCATGCTTTGGAGAGGGAAGGATACAGGGCAAAATGTTTGGGAAATTGCCACATCTAAGGAGACGTGATTGGAAATAGGTAGAAAACACTTAATTGTATACAATCAAGAGAGTAGCCGGAAAAACAGGTGAGATAGGGCCTTGTAGAGACAAAATGGGTGAAGTCAAATTAGTCCTGGAGAAAAATCCTAGTGGCAGACTTCCACGCTGGAAACTGGGCAAGGAGAGATGACCAAAATGAACTCTTTCACATTTTAGAGCATGGGCACTGCCTGCTTTGCTGGGAGAAGTGACCACATTAAGACTTGAGAGTGGGAAAGGTTTGGCTGTAAGCAGGAAGAAATAAATAAAAATCACTGTCTCATTTGATGTGTGGCGTGGAGGAGGAAATGTTCCTATAGGCAGTGCTGGAGCAAAAGCTGACTTGCTTGAGGACTACAACTTGCCAGACCTCACGTTCAGTGTGAATGGTAGTACTTTTTGAGAGCCATGAACTTCAAGTAGTCCACTCACACTGTTGCTAAGTGGCCTGAAATCAGGTTGAAGGTGAGGCATTTGTTGCTTACCCGTTAAGGTCATAGCATTAGCTTGCTGCAAAACTTATCAGGAGACCTATATGGGTTTCAGAGCATGAAGCATCCCTTGAGCAGACTTCGGATTGGGTGATGAAGACTGTTGTGTGCACATCAGTTTTTGGGAAGATGTCTTTCAAAAGTGACACAACTGGAATCTGTCTCTGGGTGCTACCTACCTACTCCATGGCAGAGGGGGACATTGTGTAAGAACAATTACGGAATTGAGGAGAGAGCCTGTCTTTGGGGTGAAGCTTTCCTGATGCGACGAGTCTTGTTTTGATTTTTTGTTGTTATTGTGCTGCATATGTGCTGATGCAGTACTCCTTTTTCACTTAGCACTGCTTTTGGTTTTAGTGGTCAGGGAGGAAGGACACAGTCGTCACTGCTGGGTCTCTGGATGTTGTGTTACAACCCAGGGGAAGTGATTGAGCCAGTTAACAAGCTGCTAGTAGTGACACAGATTTCCATCAGCTCAACTGGTCTCTGGAATAGGATCTTGCTGTGGCCTGATAATGGTAATACCTAACGCACTTGCAGCTTGCTGTTGTCCTCAGGTTTTATAGCAGCAGAGCACATGGAGGTGCTGCCCGGCTGCAAGGCAGGGAGCTAGCTGGGAGGATTCTCATGGGAAGATTCCACAGTTGAAACCCAACATTGAAACTGCTCTCTTGACAGTCCTGTCATCACTGCAATAATTATCATGCAAATCATTGATATGTTAGGCATGCTGTTCCTCTTTGTGGTCACTCTGAGCCTTTACTTAGTAGTAGAAAGGAGAAAATTACTCAGCACCTGTCATAATTGCATCAATTGCTCTGCAGAAAATTAATTTTGAACTTATTTTTTTAAAGGATAGAATGAAAATATATGAGGAAAAACTTTTTTTTTTTTTTTAGTTGTCAACCTTCATTCTCAAAGGTAGTGCTAAAAGCCTTTCAGAACTGGAGGGAAGTTGGGGTTTTGGGCTGCACAAAAGGTTACTTAATTTTGAAAATGTGTTTTCCATCTTGATTTTTTTAGAAGAGGTCTTTTTAAGCTTCCTTGTACAAAAAAACAATGCAGGAAGTACCTCTGGAGCTTTAGAAGCCCTCAGTGTTCATGCTTGTAAGAACAAATGATTGCCTTTGTGCTGTCTGCACAGGATTAGTGAAAGAATGAGTGCTTAGTCTTAAAAAGAAGCTTGCCCTCTGACTGACTTCATGGCATTAAAGTAAGGCAGTAGAATAACCTACCAAATTGGCATTTTCTAAACATTAAGTGTTGTAGGCAGCATGCTACAATGTTTTATTTGCTCAATTTTTCCAGTTGTGTAGAGTGCTTTTAGGAAAGGCATATGATTGATATCTTTTTGAAGACTTTCTCTCTCTACCTAGAAATAACAGCTATTTTATTAGAAAATGTTCATTAGCCTAGAACAAAGTAAATCTATTACAAGCTTAGGTACATGTTCATCAGGTTTTGTTTTTAGTGGACACAGCCGCTAGTGAATCAAGTTGTTAGTGAAGGAGCTATGTAACTCCTGAATTATTTTTGGCATTCTTATTTTGTTTAAGGGGGGAAAAAACCTTATGATAATGATTATGTTATTAGAGAGAAAATCTGTGATCTATATTACACACACCATGTTGTTAAATGCAAATACTGTTTGTAAACTATTTGTGCCTATTTTATACATCATATAATAATTCCTTTAATAATGTATTTCAAAGGTTTGTTTAATTTCTACTCCATACGAGAGGTCATGCTGACAAGGGAGGTACCTCCTGATCATTAATGAACATTCCGGAAGGGAATTAGTGTGCAGAAAACCTTCCAAATAAGTTATGGCTATTCTGTAGTGTCACACAGTTGGGTGTAATGAAACCTTTAGAGTAAAAATTCTGAAAAATACTCTTGACAGTGATGCACATCCCTGGGTGAAGCATTTGTAATCTGCAATAAAAAGAAGATACATCGTGCTCTGTGTGATTATTTTTTGTTTACAGGATATTTCTAACTTGAACTAAAGTATACGTGTGCTGGTATAACTTGAATTAGTCTGCATCATCTCCAGCTCAGAGTTGTTGGAGACGAGCTCTCTCCACATCAGCAAACATTGGCATGGTCGCAGTAGATCAGTAGGTAGCTTTGGGTCCTTATGTTTCCATTAGATTTTGGCACAAGTTTCATGTGTCTGGAGTGGAGTGTTTCGGCTTAGTTTCCTCTGAAAGGAGTGTAATTTGTGCACACTGAAACTGCTCTGTGATCCAAAGGAACATGTGATGAGTGAAGATGTCGGGGGAATTTTTCAGGACAGCACAGCTACTCCAAACCAAACGCTAATGTAGATATGGCCCTTAAAGCACAGAATATGAAATGAATATGGGCCTTTGAAGTGTAGTCTGTGTATATACATCTTCGGCTTTGACATTGTATAATGGGAAGTAGCTGCACCAAGGTTAATATAGGTACTTGAAATTTGAGATAAATGGAGAATCTATAGAAAACATTCCGTGATTTTGCTTGTTATGTAGCTGTGCTGCTGATGTTTATCACCCTTATATATAGCCTTATTGTTCCCCTGGCTTTTAAAAAAGTTGCACACTTCTTTTTTAAATTTGGTGGTGCTCTGAGAACTTGGAAACACTTAAAAAAAAAAGGTAATTTTGTAAACAAACTATTAGCTAATTACAGCTAGGATAATATGTTGGGCAGAGGTATTATTTCTGATAGTTAACCATTAAACCAATTGAATCACAAACTTCCACAGTCATCTTTAGTCACAGAGCTAGTACAGGAATTCAATTTTGACAAGACCACAAGAGTATTAAGAATGCAGAGTAATTAAATGATAGAATATAAGAAGTCTGAGATGGCTGTGTTGGGTGGGTTTTTTTTCTTCTGAAGGTATGCTGCTTCACTGAAACCAGACATTTCACAGAAGTGTTCTGGTTGTGACAAAGCTCCTTTCCTATCAAAGGAAAAGAAGAAATGTGAGCCTTCTCCTTGCTCCCATAGCAAGGAGGCTTTCATTTAAGATGATATGTAGGCTTTGGGGGGAGTCCTTGCTCCCAAATTACTACTTAAACTATCCCATGTTTTTTTCATATTTCTGTTGCTATTAAAAAAATAACCCATTTTTACCAGAAAGCATGAAGAAATATGATAAAACTGGAAAGTGTAATTTCACAGTCTGAAACAGATAATGCAAGTTACTTTTTAGTAATGCATGGTGTATATATACAGAAACATTCAGAGTTCTAGGCAGGTCGTCAACTTGAAGTTGAACCTTCGGGGAAGATAACATAATTTGCATGAACAGTTGTATGAGTGGGGCTCTGATACAGTCAGTACTGTGGCTCAGACAGCTGGAAGCTTCCTGGCTTGATGAAAGACTCTTAATTTTTCAGTCAGTAAGGCATTCTTTTCAGATCTCTTATTTACATTGTCTCTATGCTCCTCTTTCTGATAATGATAATTTCTAATAGTTCTTTTTGTCTCTTCCGAAACAGAATTAGACCACAGCTAGCCAAAGAGAAGATTGAGGGATGCCATATTTGTACATCTGTCACACCTGGTGAACCTCAGGTGTTCCTGGGAAAAGATAAGGCCTTCACTTTTGATTACGTCTTTAACATTGACTCACAGCAAGAAGAGATCTATATACAATGTATAGAAAAACTGATTGAAGGTTGCTTTGAAGGCTATAATGCCACTGTCTTTGCTTATGGTCAAGTAAGCTTTACAATTTTATTTTAAAGTATTTATTTTGGAATAAACAGTTTCTTGTGCCTGATCTTTCTCTTAAATTTCAGAATTCATGAACTTGTCTTTTAGCATCATGTTTTTATTTTAAATGAGATATTCTGTAGGATACTGTTTAGGAGTTTGTATAGATTCTGTGTGAAACGGCGGTTGAAACACAGACGATGTATATAGGCAGTAGGTCTGAATTAATAGTGATGCTGAAAATAGCATGAGTCCGACTAATTCCTGAATTCACCCCAGTGCAGCGATACAAATCAGTGACTTAATCAGCTGATATATAGAGATAGGTTGTACTGAGATTCCTTTCTGAGCAAGTATCCATTCCTCTGCATTTTCAGATGCTTTTAGGAAGAGGAACATTTTTAAAAGAGATCCAAGGGAACTTCAGGCCATATTGCTTGTTTGTGGGCAAAATGTAGAGATTGGATTCCAAAGTCTGAGAACTTTTCACAGAGAACACACCTTCTCAGTACACTGGGCACACATTTTACTTCTCAAAGTTGAAATGTCATTGAGCACAATGTAGAGAATGTGTTATTGTCTTCTGAATATTCCTTTAGGAATTGATTGCATAAAATTTGGTCTTGGATGCTGAATTTCACCACTGTTAAATGTCGTATCTCAAGTTAGCTAGGTGAAGTCTAGTCCTAGTGAAACAAAGCAGTTTGCAGATCTAATTTAGTAGATTGTGTTCAGGTGTGTGATACTAGCTTTGTCTTAGACTTGACCCACTAATTATGTGAAAACACAACACTACTTTGTCTTCTATATGACTTCATGTTTAACTATTTTCCTAGTGGAGGTACAGCTTGAATTTTTCTGCTGTCTATAAATTGAGAACAATGATAATAGCTACGTGAGATATTCAGACGTCATAATTAAGAGAGTCATTTGATCTACTTCAGTAAAGAATTGCAAATGCCGCTTCTATGTCCAAAATACATGCCTTAATTAGCAGTCTCAGTTGGAAACATTAACTGTTCTTTTGACCTCAGACATGATAGCTCAAGGCTGATGTAAGCAGCTTAGAGGAAGCTTGTAGGGGAAAGGTTATGAAAAATTGAACTGGTCCCTGCCGCCTTATATGTGATTGGTGGATAAACAGTAGAGTTTGTCCAACTTTAATGTTTATCCATTTTTCAAAATGACCTGTTGTTGTTGTGCATGTTAATATTGTAAAGGTGACGTAGTAGTCACTGTCTAGTACTCGTGTTCACAAACTGCATTTTTCTGTGATGATTCGGTACTATTAACATGGTCTAGTGACTACTTTTTCAATTTAGACAGGCGCTGGAAAAACGTACACCATGGGCACTGGGTTTGATGTCAACATAACAGAAGAGGAACAAGGCATTATATCACGTGCTGTTAAACATCTTTTCAGATGTATTGAAGAAAAAAAACAAGCTGCTCTTAAACAAGGACTTCCACCTCCAGATTTTAAAGTGAATGCACAGTTCTTAGAGGTAAATAATGATCTGTGTAACTTCATGTAGGTTTTTGGAAAACAAATTAAACATTTTTTTATGGTTGCTACTTTTACATTCTTTTCCCACAATTTGTTTTGAATTGATCTTCAAGATTTCAAAAGGAAATTTTTTGGAGTTTGCTTTGCTCTTCAGTTTATGAAAAAGAACCTTTTTATCTTATTCCAATTATTTTAGCAGTTCCCCTTACAGTGTTATTTTGAAGTGTAGGAATAGTTATATTAGTCATCACTTACCCCTTCCTGCAGCACACATTTGTTTGTGGGGCATGTTGCTCCTGTCTGTAATTCTTTACAGTAATGACCATACTTCTCCTGCCTGTGTCACTTTGCCATAGATTTCTTTAGCTTTCAAAATCTGTTCAGGAGACTTGTTATATTCCTTTCACCAAAGAAGAAACCTAGCATAAAAATACTTATTTCTGTGACCCGCAATGGTTTAGGGCTGGGCTTCTGCATCCCTGTTCCCTCTTTCATTAGGCCCAGAGGAAACCTGGGTCAGTGCTGTGGAAAATCTGTTCCCTTTGTGTTTTCTTGTAGACACAGCGACTAGTAAGGGAGACCATAACATCTGTGGTCTTTCTGACCTGCAGCAGCTATTGGTTTAAGTCTTGCAGCTTTTATGCTTGGTCTCCTGCCCATGGAACTATTTTTTAAATTGATTGATTTGGCCGTAACATATTTGTTTACATCCACTACCAAGCTGCACAATCTAATACTTTAAGCACACAAAAAAGAAGAATCAATTTAAGGAAGAGCAGGTGTAAATGTGTATTACTTAGTTCAGTATTTGCAACTTTAGATGATCTTTTATATTACCCAAGAGAAAAGCTGTTGGTTTCATTACTGCTGAAGTAAACTAGGTCCTTTAGTCATATGTTCCTATAATTGTTTTAAAGATTAACAAGCAGGCATTAGTCTCGCACTGGTATAGGTTTGTCACTGCTAACCTTAAGCAGAGCTCTTTGTCGCTCTGGCTAATGTTTGCCTAGAGAGAGTCAAGGCTTGAGCTTGGGCCGTGGGAATGCTGTACTCTTCTGTTCTCTCTGTTTGAACATCGGGGAGCTGCAGCTTCGTTCCTCCTTAGGCAGCTGCAACATTAGTAAGGAGTAGTAAGCAGTGTAGTTTCTGAATTCCTTACTACTCTTGTATCAGAAAGTATCTTCTTCCCCCATCCATCTACCATTAGAGCTGGATTACAGAAACAGTAATGTAGTCATTGAACAAGTTAAAGCAACATTTTATTTTGGAATAACTTTGAAGTCTGACAGCTGGATAACTATTGGGAACAGTGACTTCTGTTTGATACTTCCTTGCTTTTCTTTAGTTTGCTGCAATTTGCCTCTTGTAATTCCTTGCTTTCCTGCTAACTTTTCCAAAGGATAGGCATATGCAGTTCAATGCAAAATTGTAGGTGCATTATTAGGATCCTCTCTAAATTGTGGCATCAGTTTGTTTGCACTTAACAAGGCAAAACATTAGTAAGAAGGCTCCTACTTAGAATATTTATGCCTAATAATTAAATATAATTCCTTTTTAATATATAAAAGAGTTAAAAACATCACATTCACAAACGCTGAGCCTTTTCTCAGGATGGATTTTCATTCGTGAGAGGAGAAAGCCTCTTGCTTTCAGTGTATGAGAAGGTACATTGGGAGAATACAGATCTATTGCCATTGTTCTTTGCTTTTAGCTAGGGACTTTGATCAGGGATTTAATCAGTCTGACCTAAGCTCTGTGTGAGCTGGTATAACCAAATTGAAGACACTAGAACTGTTCCAGTGTACATCAAGCAGAGACCTGAGCCATGAGATTCCCAATGGGACACTGCTTTTTCTGGGGTTTTGTTTGTTTGTTTGTTTGTTTTGCCTTTTTTTAAATGTTTGCCCTGATATCTTCAATTGGATCAAAAGACCTTTCCTAAAACCCAGAACATTCTTATAAAATGGTAATCCATCTCCTCTAACACAGATAACTGCATAGTAATTTCTGATGTCTTTGCTGGTTCTGATATCATTTACTGACCTAAAAGTCTGATGTGCCTAATGATACTGAGTTGAAAGATCACTAAATGTACCTTCAGGTAAGTATGGGCAGCAAACCTCAAGCAGCCTGAAACATGTAAACAGTTGCTGTTGCTCACATTGATTGTGCCTGAAAGTTATAACTAAATCTGGGGCACCAAAGTATAGGTATTGTATAGAGGAAAGTACAAAAGTCCTGCTACTTTGTGTTTGTTTTGAGTTAAATGGAAATGGATGAAATGTAAGTCTTGGACCTGTAGCTCGTAAGTGTAAAGCAACCAACTGCCCCAGACTTGAGAATATGTAACTGGGAAGATAAATTCTTTGTATGGAGGTGAAAGAAATTAAAACAATTTTCAGAGCTACAGTAGTCTTGGCATGAAGATGTAGTGATTTCTGGACTACAGCTCTAAGGGCTGGGAGAGTAGGTGTATGTGTGTGGGTAGGTGCGTGTGTGGGTGTTTGTGCAAAGGAAAGGGAAATCTGGGTAAAAGAGGCAATAACTAAGAGTTCTCCTTTGCTGCAGACATGGGAAACCCTTTTAATTTTGTTTAAAAATGAGTACCTCTTTTTAAAAATTAGGCTATTTCAAAGTAGTAATGGACTTCT
This sequence comes from Phaethon aethereus, assembly GCF_964289735.1. Classification (NCBI taxonomy): domain Eukaryota; kingdom Metazoa; phylum Chordata; class Aves; order Phaethontiformes; family Phaethontidae; genus Phaethon; species Phaethon aethereus. The sequence goes on from NC_138575.1 coordinate 17,081,591, forward strand.
AGAAACGATTAATTTCAAAACAAGCAAACAAACATT